>NC_090647.1:238432978-239032978 GCF_040937935.1 Hyperolius riggenbachi | reverse complement strand
GAGTGTTAACAATGATTTATTTATTTATTTATTGTAATTCTAAAGCGCCAACATATTCTGCAGCGCTGACATGACATTATATACTACATAAAATAAGTGCACAACTATTTGGGATCTCGGACTCAGAGGCCCTATCGGGCTTAAGTCTTGCATCTTAGAAAATAGGAGGCCATAGATTGAAAATATGCCAGGCAGTTACCCATTGACCGGAGGCAGTACTGATGCACTCCATATAATATTTGCAAACCTGGGCTTCAAGAAAAGGAAGAACAACAAAAAATAGTAAAAATGAAAGAAGGAAGAAGTAGAAGACCACCAAATGCCTAAGAGTAGGAAGACAATAGCACAAAGAGCAAAGAGGAGAGACTTCACTGGGCCCCAACCAAATGACCCCACACCAATTTCACGTGAGATAAGTGACTACATCAGAGTTTAAAACGCCCAACAGGAAGATGGGGAAGGAGGGAAGGATAGATACAGTGCAAGGTTTCAATTTATACCTGCAGTTTTCTGCCTCTTCCACCAGTTAGTGCATTTTATTTCAGAGAATACCTGAGGATAAAGCTTTGCTGAAGACAAAAGGAATTAAGTAATTTAAGGTTTTCTCTAATCAGAATGGGGTTAAAGCAGCATATTGAATACTCTGGAGGGGTCAGATTCTGCTTGCACATTTAACATCTAACCCCTCTTTGCTGTCTGTAAGAAATTTTTGCCTAATGAAAGGGTAAGTATAATGTCCCTGCTCCCACATCACTGCACTCATTTGCATCCACCTAATGAGCTTTGCATATCTTTTCAAGATTCATAGAATTACCTAATTGTTGCAATAAAGGGTATTGAAAGTGCTCTGTGAAGGCATGAAGAAAATGCTGTCCAAGTTCAAGCACCAGTAATTTAATCTGTAGTTTCTCTTCTCGCTTTTCAACTGCACTGTGCAACTCTTGTTGATACAGCAATTTCTATTAAATAGCTGAACTTTTCTGACGAATCAACAAAAGACAAAAACAAAAGAAAAAACTGTGTAAGTGTTTTGAGGGGCATGGATACTATTTCAGATGTTTGGAGTTTTTTTGCTGTGCTTCCTTCTGCAGTTCATATTCTGATTATTGCAATTCCATCTCATGACCAGTTTCATACCACTAAAGAAGTGTGGCTGTACATCTTCCAGACCATAAGACTGCAAATGTGACCAGTCCGCAACGCACACTTTTTTTTTTTTAAGATAATTTTTATTGAGTTTTTACAAAGTTGCTACTCAATAGTAGCGAGCCACAAACATGACAAACAATAAAGACATGGTAAAAAAGAACCACCATAACAACAATCCAGGCAGATGTATACTCATAGTAGTGTAAAACATAGCGTTATTCATTGGGTTGCACTATATAGAGATTTCAGCTAATCACCACGTGGGCAATAAGTGGATGAGCCCATTTTGTTTGACATGGCTGGAGTTTTACAAGAAGGCAAAGATTTCTTCTCCCTTTTTGAAGAGTCCACACCATGTCACAGACCATGTAGGAGGGTATTTTTCAGGTGGAGGAGCCCCGTACTGTCTGGCTCAACCAGCTGTCTGGCTCAAACTGGCTCTGACAAGCTGTCTGGCTCAAACTGGCTCTGACAACATAGGCCAGCATGAGATGAAAGGGGAAAAAAAGGCCGGGGGGGGGGGGGTAGCAAAAAAATTCTTAAAATAATGATTGAAAAAACAAAATTTAAAAACCAGAGGTGATAAGTAATTCTTGTTAATGAAGACAGTACCACATCCAGGTTTTATCTAAAATCCCACTTAAAGTCCCTCTGTATTACTTGATTAATATGCTCATAATGCCTCGATATCCTAACAGAGATATGTAACATTAAAACTGAATCGCTCATTAACTTAGATGCAATGTTGGGAGATAAAAGACTCATATGCAGTGAGTCTTTTATCTCATTTAATGGCATCAGGCCCAGAGATACAGAGAGAGACATTACATTGCACTGAAACACACAGAGATATTTCTAAAACACACTAATTAATGCTTTCAGGCCACACATTTCATTTTTTAGTCTATGATCTTTTGACTTGTGGTGAGATATATTACACCCTTGTCTGTGCATGTAAATTTTATCGGCAGTTAGTCAATCTGCCCCTCTGATTCTTTCAGGCATTGTACTTTATATTTAATTAGGCAGAGCCACCCTCATAAAATGGACTGTGTAGTGCTGCCTATAGAGCGCATCCTAGTGGCTTCAGCTATGGTGCTTAGGGGCCGCCATGAGAAAAGCGCAATATAAATGTTATTTTCTTGTCTGTGTCTACTCATACAAATTAATTACTCACTACAACAAACCTAAGTTTTTTTGCCATGTTTAGTTAATCATTACTGGCTACAGACTGAACAGGAGTTGTAAAAACCTTAAAACTGGCATGCATATACAGTAAATGACGTGTTATATGGTTAGGCTGGTCACACACGGGTAGATTTTTGGGGACTGGATCAATTACTTTGATTGTTGACTTGACAACTTTCAATCAGTTTGGACAGTTTATGGATTGAAAGAGTGATTGGGCATGTTTGATAAGCTCTGTGGAACAGGTGAGGGTAGGAGTTATTAGGCATTGACACTGCGTTAAGGTGCAGAATTCTAATCAAGTTCATGTGGGCAAAGTGGCAGTATATAGATGGCCACTATTCAATTGATTTCCAATCAAGAAGAGAATTATCTCTTGCTGGTCCAGAGCATTATTGACCTCTAGTCTTTTATTATCAGGGAATTCCAGAGAGTATGGATAAATGAGGAGATTATCATTTAACAGGATCCCATTCAGACAGCTACTATGCATGCACATGCAATTTGATTTATATGCCTATGGCAGCATCCGATGGGCTGAGCTTTTACAGGTATTACTATATGTGTTTATGGTAGTTTGATTGCTGAGCTAAACTTATGTATTAGGTAATTATGGGAAATGACAGGATGAATAGCTACACATGAGTTAACGGTCATTATATAATCATCTTTCCTGCACCTCCTTGGCTTAGCAGATATAAACTTGTGGGATAGACATTTGCTTTGCAAATGCAAATACAGCTTTCAGCATTCTATGCCTTACATGGTCATATGAATGAATACTACACACAGGTATACAGCGATGCTCTTAATCATCAACCTTCTGAATTGTAAATTGCTTTACTCTTTATTCTGTACAAGCTATGCTGGAGTTAAACATGAAGCATCTGAACAGAAGCTTTCTCCTCATTAAGTACAGCTGATGTGACTATTCCCTTTTTCCTCTCTCTGAAGCAAAATACAAAGCAGCTAAACACAGAACAACATAACTGCATGAAAGGCACTCAGACAGAATGATGCTTGCTTACCTTATTATAAGTACAAAAATGGTCCATGGCTTACTGTCGAGATCTTATAGATATTGTAGCCCAAATAGATTTATTATCCAACAATGAACTACAGCACTGTCAGGGTCTCCACCTCCTTCTATCAATGACAAGGGAATCATGTGCTTTATATTTAGCTCTTTTAAGCATTGTTGTCCAAGCAACTAATTTTATTTGATCTGTCAACTGTAGTTTTTGCCTACAGCAAAGCTTTATGCGCTAAAACCCACAGTATTAGGCAGCGTCATGTGATCTGACATAAGGGAGTTTGATCAGCGTGAAGTGACCACCATGGTGCTCCAGTGCTGGCTAAATATCCATGCCACACTCTACAGTCTGTGTATTGTCCATATGCTACCAAGTTGTTTGCTGTCAACAGCTACACTTTTCATTAAATAAAGACATTCGCTGCCAGTGGTAAGCATTGCATAAAGGCTTGATTATGAAGCTGGTTTGTATAAAATTTTACCTTAAAGCACTAGTTTGTGTTTTTTTTTCATGCATGTTGTGCAGAATTTATCATAATGTGCAATCCAAAAAGTTTTGTGTGTTGCAAAGCGTTTTATGCATTATTCTTTTTTAATTACCTGGCTTGCTGGGTTTGCAAAATTGCCTTCACATGTGAATGTCAAATGCAGCTTGGTTGCAGAGCAGCAGTTTGTGAACGGTGTAGATTCTTCCCCCGTCCCTTGGTGAGCAGCACATTCGGTGAGTGACAGGCAGCTCATTGATCTCTGTAAGTGCCTGTTCATTGCCCCTTCTTCCCGTGAGTGCTAGATCCGGCTGTTGGTAGCCTCCCACCACTATGTGCAAACTCTGTGTAGCAGGACGAATGTTCGGCAGGCTAAATGCTGCTGCCACCCTGCTGCCCACAGCCCACCCCTTGGTTTCCTGGTGCCCTAGGCCATGGCCTTTGTGGCCTTGCCTGAAACCCAGCCATGGGTAGTTTAGGGTCAATGTAAAGAAATCCTTACTGATGTTTTAACTACTAAAATACACTGCTTACTTCTGTGATTTGCATGATCACATAGTCATATTTTTTTTTTTATGGGCTTGGACTAGCATTCTTAAAGCAAAAATAGTGCACACTTGCCTCAGAGGAAGTTAAGGTTTAACCTCCCTAGCATTCTGAACGAGCTAGGCTCGTCAAGAGACGCCGGAGGTCACCGCTCAGGCCTCGCTGGGCCGATTTGAATAATTTTTTTTAAACACGCAGCAAGCAGTTTGCTTGCTGCGTGTCTTAACCGATTGCCGCCGCTACCCGCCGCGATACAGGGCCCCCCCAGCCGAGACCCCATGCGCTGCCTGGCCAATCAGTGCCGTCAACGATGACGTCAATGATGTCACAACATTCGTCGCCATGCCGATGGGGGAAGCCCTCCAGGAAATCCTGTTCAGAACGGGATTTCCAGACGGGTCATTGCACCGGCGGCGATCGGAGGGCAGGGAGGGATGCTGCAGGGAGGGGGAATCATGTAGCTAGCGCTAGGCTAGCTACATGATAAAAAAACATGTGCAAAAAACGTTCCGGTGGCCGCAGGGCTGCGGGAATTAGAACGCCAGGCAGGTTAAATGGTCATCAAACATGTACCCCTGGTGCCCATGGCCACACTCCTGCCCCCAGTGCCACCAAGACCCTAAGTATTCATGCTTGTTATTTTATTCTTTGTGTTTACCTCAAATATTGTAACATTGCACAAGCCTTTGGTTTGGTGAATAAATGACTCATTAGTTTTTTCATAAGTGAATAAAGCCAAGTGTCCCTACAAGTGCTTATAAAAAAACTTTATTGGTACAAAAATTACAGTGGCACGGTCATCCTTTAAAAAACATGAAAAACAATGAAAACAGGAGGGAGCGCTCCTACACAATCTATTCCCCCAATCACCATCAGGTTATTGCACAACATGATCGCCTAGCCTCAGCCTATGCAAATTATGTCTGCCCCCAATATGGTCTGATTGTCTGTGGACCCACCACCGCACCAATATGGTCTTTGCTCGCATTTATTATTGAGCCTCAATAGTTTTTTCTTCGCTTTGGATGTGTTACAAGCACTGTCAATTTGCCTTGAGCACAGTGAGCATCACCTGGATGGTTACCACCTTTGTCTTTGCCTTACTATATAGGCTTGCAATGCTGATCCTATCTGTGTGCCTGACGCTTCTCTTATATTGCATTAGACTAGCATTCCCTTGCTGCTGATATGTGCCATTCATATGCTAAGCCCTAGACTCCGCATGCACAGTTTATGCTGAGATCTCTATTGCTCAATGCTCTTTCAGTGCAGACCTGGAGATTTTTGCCCAGACACAGCCCCATGCTGGAAGCTTCAGTGCAGCTTTTTTTTACTAATGTACACTTCATAAGTAAATACCGTATTTTTGGGTGTATAAGATGCTCCGGAATACAAGACGCACCTAGGTTTAGACAGAGAAGGATTACAATGAAATGGGGCCCTAGATAAGATATCAGCTTTTGCCCACCGCTGATGATCACTTGGATTTTTTAGTAAATTTGGAGAGGGCTAGCATCCACCATGCCCCTAGATACTTTCCAGGACTTAGGCAACTGCCTAGTTTAGCCTAATGGATGAATCAGCTCTGGGTTTAGAGGGTAAAAACCAGGGGAAATAAATATACTAAACCTAGTGTGTACATGTTCTAGGAGTGCCTTGTAGATGTTCTCCCCCAAATATTATGTCCTCCTGTGACCTCCATGTCTCCCCTTCTGTTCCCATGTGTCCCCTTTTGTCCCCAGTGTGTACCCTTCCATCCCCCGTGCATCCCCCTCTGTCCCCCCTTCTGTCCTCAGTGTGTCTCCCTCTGGCCCCAGTGTGTCCCCTGTGTGTTTCCAGCTCCCTCTTTCCACTCCCCTCCCTGGTGTGTCTCCCCCCCCCCCCCAGTATCTACTTCTTCCCTTTATCTGTATCCCACTCCTCTTTGTATAATTAGCAGTATCAACAGTGTGTCTCACCCAATCCATTGTCAATGTGCTGACTGCAGACCTCTCCTGTCCGGCACGGCTCCCCTAGTGCCGGCTTCTGCTGCCTCTGCTGCTGCTTGTGTCTTTGTGAGAGGAATAGAGGAAACAGAGATCCTACCAACCAGCATTCCTGACACCCCAACACAGTAAGATGGGAAAGCAAGGTGGCTGAACCATGAATGCGTAAAATGGAACAGTGGATTTTAGCATTACTACAGCCCCCTTAACACGCTTTTCTCCTATATGCAAACCAGCAGAATGGAGTTCTAATTTAAATGTTTCTTTTATTTATTTATTTTCTGTTTACAACTTCAGAATATTGTAATGCTTGCAGGATGCTAACATGGTTTGATGGAAACTGGAAAAAAAACAGGGTTGTAACTTAGATTATCTGAGATAGGACTTTAGGCAATACAGAATCTCGGGGAAAAAACAGTGTAGTATATATAACCACAGAATACCTATAAGCAAAGCACAAGATGTAATCTTCAGAGTCAAACTATTCCTGCACTGAAGACTCTGCTGTGCTTTAATTTGCTAGACAAGGAGCAGGAGTGAAAATACATCAAAAGTAAAATATTAAAAGCTGTATCTGCCCTTAGGAATGGAAGCAGTCAAATGTATAATAGGAAAACAACTAGATTATTGAAGCAGAGGCTTCTTTGCAATATTATGTACTGAATGGTGCTCCAATTTGTATGTACTGAGTGCTGTGTTCGCTTGGATGATTATATCTTCATCTTTTAACTTTGAATATAGAGCCTGTTGACATCAGTACATCTGCTGTAAGATCTACCTTCATGTCTCTGATAATAACACATAAAAAACATACACCAACCTAGCCAAGAAGGGAGAAACATAATCACTCAAAAGTATATACTTTACCTAGAGAATGAAGGAATGTGTATGTTTATAGTCCAGTGTTTCTCAATATGTTTACAGTATGTACTCCTGTATAAAAGGATGCATTTCCAAAGACCCCTGCTGTAGGTAACTTCATCCTAAATACCCCTCGAGACATTTTGCTTTATAATATATATGCTAGTGTGTCACTTTAATAAGCTTGACAGTGGGTTTGCTAGAGTGCGAAGCCAGTTCAATTGGCACAGGGGCTCTGGGTAAATGTAACACGGGGCCCCCCTTCTCCCTCCAGGAAAATCAGTTCCCAGGGCAGGCTTCTCCAACTGCCGACAACTATCGGCACTGCAACATACACTTCTGCTATCAGGTGCACAACATTGTTTTCCAGTGCCCTGTGCTTCCGCATCGGGATGTACTAATTGGTGGAACTGCCCACACCTGACCTGACTCCTCACATGCACTCTGAGGTAGCCAGATGTCTGCGATCTACATAGCCTAATGTGATACCTGGACATGCAGCCATACATAGTGCAATGGCCCCAGTCGGGGCATCCGGCAGCGTAGGGGGCCCTGTTGCAATTGCCCCCTTTGCCTTAATGGCAGCACCGGCCCTGACTATAGTCACGTCTCTGATAATGCTTTTATTGATGTGCAAAGCTGTGTACATACTTTACATTATAGTCAGGACTTGAAAGCTATGATCTGTACTTATCTTTAGTCTTTCAAGTGATTCTTCTATAGATATACAGTATATGCTTAGCGATGTCAACTGGCATGTTAAATACTATGTAGATTGCAGGGTGAAAGAAACAGCACGCCACCCGCTGTAAGTGAACACTGCTTGGTCAGCTGCTGAAGACAAAAGTATACTTGTAGAGACATCACAAAGTCACACAAAACAATCATTCATTACTATTTACAGAGAAAGATGATTTTGTGTGTAGAAGATTTAATATAGTTACTTAACAAAAAAACATAAAAAACATCATTGACTTTCCTAGAAATGACAAGACCAGTTAACAAAAAAAGAAATGAAGAAAGATTTATCTTACTGTTTCCCACGGTCTAACAATGTAATATCTGGAGTACAATAACAGTCTTATTTTATAAACTAATGCAATAGACCACTATCTCTTGCTGTGTGCTCTGCTCAGTCACACTGGAACAGTACTGATAATATAGGAACTCTACATGTAGTGTAACCTCCCATGATGAAACGCCTAGAATGAAATCATGATGCAAACCAAATTGTAATATTTGAACACTTCAGTGGTATGTTTTTCTTGTTTTTCTTGTTGTAAACAGTTTATATGCAGTTCAGAACGCATCTTATTTTGAGCATGTCTCCAGTATGATTGAGAATCTTGTACAAGAGGAGTGTGATCTGTGGTGCTGCATTTTCTATCAGCCATAAATTGACAGTTAAATGAAATAGTCAAGCAGAATAGCAACGTGAGCTGCCAACTTATGTGTTTCCAGCCCTCAAGTGTCCTTTGGCCCACAAGTGACAGTGTGAATGAACATTTTCTTTTTTTAACAATATGATTTGAATAAATCTTGGAAAAGTATTAAATGCTCGAGAAAATTCATCCTTGCAGATTTACTCTGCAGCTAACATGGATAGGCCACCTAATGGCATTGAAACCATAGCCTATGTGACAGAAGTCAGCGGTCTGTCATCATGTATATATAGTTCCTACCACTATCATAGGTCAAAAAACATCTTCTGCAGCAAGAGAGATTATTCAAAAGCTCAAACAAGAGTCTATCAAAACATCTGCAAAAAAGTAAAAAAGACAAAAGTGATGCAGCTGCAATCAATAACAACCTATGATTATCATTATTATTCATTTATAGAGCTCTGACATTTTCTGTAGAACTTTTACACTAAATAATTAATGTAAATACTGAGCTCACAGTCTAATGTCCCTAATGACCTCTGCCATAGACCAATAACCTTATTACAGTCAAGGGCCAGTATCAGGGGAATACATTTAACATATGTGTAGGAGTATATATGAGTATATATTTTTGGAGTGTGGGAGAAAACAAGGGTTCCCAGAGAAGCCCACAAAAGACAAAAGGTACATGCAGATAGTATTCTGACTTGAGATATGTTAGGGTACAAGGCTCTATTATGTACAGCTATGTCCTTATGTTGCAACACGAGTTATGTCCACAGAGGGCAGTGTTAAAAAAAAGTATTCATATGTCTGTATAAAGCTGGATAGACTCTGTTCAATAAAGTTTTTGTTTTGAGTAGGCCAAGAGCCTTTGAGAAGGAAACACATGGTGCTGCTGCTGTGTGTTTTCTCTCCTAACTTCTGCTTGCTGAGCACAGAAGGAACAGGGTACAATTCCTATCAAAATTTAACCTAGGACTCTAGTAATGCTTGCCACCTAGCCATGCTTATTCATTTTAAATGAAACACACTCTGATTCGTAGCTTAAAGAGGTCTGAAACTCAGCATTTCTTCTTTGCTCTAAAAGATTCAACCTTACAACCTTAAACCTACTAGCATAAAACAATTGTATCAGAACAGCATTCAAGCAGTGAAACACAGCACTTTGTCCTGCACTGTAAATCCCCTTCAGCTGATGATCCACATCCAGAGATGTTTACATTCCTCAATTGTTACATTGTTAGCTGTGCTGAGCGAGAAGGAGCTGCTTCTAGTATGCACACTGTTGAGAAGAGCTCACTAGAAGATGTTAATATGTAATAAAAACAACTATGAAAATGCAATGGCAGCTTTCAGAGTCGATAAACTGTACTTATGGAACTTGTAATTTGTAAACAGATAATATTACTTGTGCACAAAAGCAAATCTGATAACTGCATGGGTAATAAAAAGTAGGAAAACACATTTTTATTGAATGTTATGTCAGCGTTTCAGACCACTTGAAGTTTTCTTTGCATCTATCTTGCTAATTTGCCCTAATCCTTATTATAAGGCCATACATCACTTATTACGTCTTGTTAATGGGAATTAATTAATAACTAATAACTAACTCAAGAATTAATAACTAAGATAATCTTTCATAATATATTACTAATGTGTTCCTTCAGTTAGAATATTGTAAATGCCCAATCTGCCACCACTTTAGCAGAAAAGCTCTACCGAAAATCTGCTGCATATCTTTTCCTCTAAGCTCAAAATAAAAAAATAAATCATCTTTAATTATGCTACTGCAACATAGAAGAAAACTTCAGTAGGCTTCTTGGACTTTTTCCGTGCTTCTGATAAAATTTCATTCATTATTCCACTCAGTAATGGACAAATCATTTTAAATGTGCAAAGAAAGAAAACAACATTGCCTTCGCTTCTGGTGTTTACAATGAGTCATGTAGATAAATTGGCTCAGTATGGCAAGTGAAATGAACTTTATGCTGTCATAAACATTGGTTTAAAAGATTGCTTTGGAAAACAGTAACAAGTTAACTGAGTTTATTATGGAATCATCTGTTATCAGTGATATAGAAGATGCTTACATTTCAACACCTGCATCACTGTCTCTCTGTGCCTTTTGCTAATGTACAGGATTTGTAGAAAATTTACACACACACCCACACACTGACTGACTGCCGATACTATTTTCTGCAGGCTCCACTGTTTGTTCTGCTAGCAAGTAAGAGAACATTTCTGACAGATACATGAACAGTTGTTGCACCGCCTGCTCATAGATTTGTTTTTACTGTTATCTTCCTGTTGGAGAATGGAGGTATTTACTCACTTCCTGTCGTGTCACCAGTAGTAAATTTGGCCCGATTTAGGTGATGCAGACTAAAAAACAAAAGAGCAGCACTTTGCCCTAAATTTACTAAAAATGTTTATAAGGTGGTAAACGTTTTTAATTTATGCCCTGGACACTGTGGACAATAGTGAGAAATTCTGAAAAGTTGGCAAAGTAGGGATTGCAATTGTGCACAGACCAGTGAGAGTTTTTAATTTTTTATCTAGACTGATCTAGATTTATTGAAAAGCACATGCGAATGTGTGTGCATGATTGCATTTGCATAATGTTAATGTTGTTTATCTTTCCATAACACTTCCGTGTTCTTTCAAGTCATGTCCCTGTATAAGACACTTGATGCCAAGTGATTTGATTAACCTGCTCCCATCTACCTGTTCGAGTCTTTGACCAAAGTTAGAATTCCAAATTAAGCCAGTACATAAAACAGTAAGGAGTATTTGGGCAGAGCTCTATAATGCCACATGGAAAGCAGCAAACTCTAAAGTGCTTTGAGTCTGCCATGAGAAAAGCACGATATAGATGTGATATTGTCTTGTCTTCTAATCCTGACATAAACCAGGTGAGAGCTGAATTTTTGCAACCAAATAGCAGAAAATGTATATTAAATCCAGGGTAGTTTTTAAGCACAGTTTATTCTCCAATGATCTCCAGCTCCGAAAAACATTAGTAAAGCAGGTCCAGAATGAGTGATCCATCCACTGAAAACACATTGGGCACATGCAGAGGTTAAACCTTATCCCAAAACTCCATTCCACCCCTATAAAAAGGTATACTGTGAATGCTACTGAACACAATGCTTCATTGCTAGTGCAAATATTCCTGCTGGTTCCTCTAACATGTATGGATATTCTGCTGTGTACTCTTTGGGTTCCAATGGTTTTACATAGTTACATAGTTATCTGAGTTGAAAAAAGACTTGCGTCCATTGAGTTCAACCAGAGAACGAAGTACAACACCAGCCTGCTCCCTCATATATCCCTGTTGATCCAGAGGAAGGTGAAAAACCCTTACAAGTCATTGTCCAATTAGCCCCATAAGGGAAAAAAATTCCTTCCCGACTCCAGATGACAATCAGATAAAATCCCTGGATCAACATCACTGGGCATTACCTAGTAATTGTAGCCATGGATGTATTTCAATGGAAGGAAATCATCTAAGCCCCCTTTAAATGCAGGTATAGAATTTGCCATAACTACTTCATGTGGCAATGCATTCCACATCTTAATCACTCTTACTGTAAAGAACCCTTTCCTAAATAAATGGCTAAAACGTTTTTCCTCCATGCGCAGATCATGTCCTCTAGTCTTTTGAGAAGGCCTAGGGACAAAAAGCTCATCCGCCAAGCTTTTATACACTCACCTAAAAGATTATTAGGAACACCTGTTCAATTTCTCATTAATGCAATTATCTAATTAACCAATCACATGGCAGTTGCTTCAATGCATTTAGGGGTGTGGTCCTGGTCAAGACAATCTCCTGAACTCCAAACTGAATG
Source organism: Hyperolius riggenbachi (assembly GCF_040937935.1). NCBI lineage: Eukaryota > Metazoa > Chordata > Amphibia > Anura > Hyperoliidae > Hyperolius > Hyperolius riggenbachi. The sequence continues at coordinate 239,020,498 of NC_090647.1, read as the reverse complement.
TCAGAATAGGAAAGAAAGGTGATTTAAGCAATTTTGAGCATTGCATGGTTGTTGGTGCCAGATGGGCCGGTCAGAGTATTTCACAATCTGCTCAGTTACTGGGATTTTCACGCACAACAATCATTTCTAGGGTTTACAAAGAATGGTGTGAAAAGGGAAAAACAACTAATATGCGGCAGTCCTGTGGGCGAAAATGCCTTGTTGATGCTAGAGGTCAGAGGAGAATGGTCCAACTGATTCAAGCTGATAGAAGAGCAACATTGACTGAAATGACCACTCGTTACAACCAAGGTATGCAGCAAAGCATTTGTGAAGCCACAACACATACAACCTTGAGGCAGATGGGCTACATCAGCAGAAGACCCCACCAGGTACCACTTATCTCCATTACAAGTAGGAAAAAGAGTCTACAATTTGCACAAGCTCACCAAAATTGGACAGTTGAAGACTAGAAAAATGTTGCCTGGTCTGATGAGTCTCGATAGATTCAGAATTTGGCGTAAACAGAATGAGAACATGGATCCATCATGCCTTGTTACCACTGTGCAGGCTGGTGGTGGTGGTGTAATGGTGTGGGGGATGTTTTCTCAGCACACTTTAGTCCCCTTAGTGCCAATTGGGCATTGTTTAAATGCCATGGGGTAATTGAGCATTGTTTCTGATCATGTCCATCCCTTCATGACCACCATGTACCCATCCTCTTATGGCTACTTCCAGTAGGATGATGCACCATGTCACAAAGCTCTAATCATTTCAAATTGGTTTCTTGAACATGACAATGCGTTCACTGTACTAAAATGGCCCCCACAGTCACCAGATTTCAACCCAATGGAGCATCTTTGGGATGTGATGGAATGGGAGCTTCGTGCTCTAGATGTGTATCCCACAAATCTCCATCACCTGCAAGATGCTAACCTATCAATATGGGCCAACATTTCTAAAGAATGTTTTCAGCACCTTGTTGAATCAATGCCTTGTAGAATTAAGGCAGTTCTGAAGGCGAAAGGGGGTCAAACACTGTATTAGTATGGTGTTCCTAATAATCCTTTAGGTGAGTGTATTGCCCTCTGATGTATTTATACATGTTAATTAGATCCACTCTAAGGCGTCTTTTCTCTAGACTAAATAAATCTAGTTTATCTAACTTTTCTTGGTAAGTGAAACCTTCTATCCCTCGTATCAATTTTGTTGCTCGTCTTCGCACCTGCTCTAAAACTGCAATATTTTTCCTGTAATGTGGTGCCCAGAACTGAATTCCATATTCCAGATGTGGTCTTACTATAGAGTTAAACAGGGGCAATATTATGCTAGCATCTCAAGTTTTTATTCCCCTTTTAATGCATCCCAAAATTTTATTAGCTTTAGCTGCAATGGCTTGGCATTGAATACGATTATTTAACTTCAACGACCCAATGCTTTTAGTTTTACTCTGTATAGTGCAAAGAAACATGGTATTGTTTCAGCTTGCTTATTTTATAGGCATATAAAATATGGTTATTCCTTGAAGTTTATAAAATAAACTGGTAGATAGGATAGGTAGGTAGATCAGATGTTAAAATTGAGCAGCAAAGGCTCCTACCCTGTGCAATATCTGCATTGGCTGCAGCTTGCCCCCCTACTGGTCCTCTGCAACAGCTAGTGCAAAAACCGAACCAACAAGATTGCCACTTACCCCTCTCACCCTGCTTACTTCATTTCCAACTTCCACCTTTAGGGTTGAGATGGCAACTGTGTCAAACAAACACTTCCAGGCACAGAGATAGCCTCTTCCCCCAAGCGGTGGCTGTGCTTAGTAAGAAACTTCTCAACTGCCTCTAATACTCATAATAATGCTGCAGATGATGGAGTACGGAGCTGTCTACCAAGATCTGTATGCTTGTAAAATTAACTCTTTTCAAACTGCTAACCATTCTTAGGCCTGTTTTGCACTTGTCGAATAGTTCAGAGTGCAGTCTGCAGGCCACGAGTGACATTCGGGTACAATGTAAAGGCAACTTAATGGCAGCGGTTGTAACACCTTGTGTGGCAGCCCTTGACATGTGGGGGTGTTACTCAATGGCAGAAACCCACAGTGGGCTAGTAAGTGTCTGGCGAGTGCATAAGAGCAGCTGATGGATGATAAATGTACCATCTTCAGCTGCCCATCTAAAAGAAGCCTTATAGTACCTGTTTGATTGGTATATTGCCAGTGTTAGTTGAACATCTGCCAAACCACATTTCTCGCCGGTATAAACTTAGTTGGTTAATAAAATCTGATTCTGATTCAGTGCCTAATTTTGCTTATAAATTAAATGTAAATGTTCGGCTAGGCTGTGCACATTATTGAGAAAAATAAATAACAGAACACAAAAATATACATTTTAGGTCAGTCTCTATAGCAACTATTTTCAGTGAAGATTTCATAATACATCCCTTGCTAAGCTTGATTTCTGTAACATTTCCTTACTTATAGTAAGAATCCCACTCAGTCCTTTTGTATTTAAGCAGTAACTATGATCTGTCAGCCCTCTTCTTTTCCCTTACACATCGTGAATAATGCATTTTACTGGGAGTCGTGTCTCCAGAAAGGCTACATGACACTTGAATCCTGCACACAGGACACTTCAAAATAATGTATTAAAAATTTACTGTAAATTATCCAACACACTATTGCCAGAGGGCCACTACTAACCCATTTTTCTCTAATGCATTGCTGACCTTTTGGCTAGAAATACATTTCTCGATGTCTCCATGGAATTAACGTTGCCTTCACTCTGCCACTACATATGCATATTTATATAGCCACAGCTTTTAATGGATCAAGGTCTAGGTTACATGCTGTACATATAAAATAACAATTTATTTAGCTTTAATAAGCTTTACGGCATAGACTCCTGTAGAGCAATTTTGTGGAGGAAAAGATTTGAAATGAAATTGTAGCAGGACCCAGTTGGTGTAATTTGATCAGAGCTCAGACTAAGATGGTATGATTGAGGGATGAAGGGTGAGGAATTATTTGTAATTTAATAAGCACTATTTTATTCATAGCAGCGTCTCTGACTTACATTAAGTAGATTATGATCTTAAATCATATGTTTATGTTATTATTCTAGTCTCACACCAAAACTACAGACACATTAGTGTCTCCAACATCATAAAGGGACAGGAGAGACAAGTAACTGGAGTAAAAAAACAGACTTCTTTGTTCCCTCTCTTGATTATCTCTTGAATCTTATGAAATTACTGTGGTACCTTCCATCTTGAAATGTCTCATTCCTATTTTTAGACATAATAGTATGGTCAGACTTTGTGCAGAGAGGATATGCATTGACTAGCGATGACCAAAATTATTGCTGGTGGTTTATCATTATTTAGTATTTATATAGAGCCGACATCTTCAGCAGCGCTAAAGAGAGTATATTGTCTTGTCACTTAACTGCCCCTCAGAGGGGCTCACAATCCAATCCAGTTTAGCAAGATTTTTGTCAAACTTCTAAATCATCCACAAAAATGAGTTTCGCAAAACTGGCACATGCGATTAGACAAAACGACCATAAATAGCAGTAAAAGGATCTTAAGTCAAAGTGAAATGATAAATGAATAAATCGTGTCTTTTGATCACTCTTAAGGGCTAAAATCAATTGTACTACAATTTTATTCTATTTATGATTATTTTTATGGCAAACCTTTGTTCTTGTCTAGCCTGGCTTTTTGGTGAAATAAGCTGCTGATCCTTGCAGAGAGATTGGGGCTGACTCAAGACCGCATTTGAATCTTTTGTAAATGGTGTGACTGTGAACACATTTGTAAATGGTGTCAACTGCAGGCTGGATTTATACTTTTTGTGCCAGTAGGCCAAGTATGTTGTGTCTACCCTTTCTTGAGCCCTCCCAGTCCATGTGCAGCCCCCTCTTCCATAGGTATTATCCATGTACTGCAGTCCCTTTTTTTTTAATGAACAGCTTCCTTGAGCATCAGTTTCCCTTTTTCATGTGTTGCTCTCTATTTTCTCTATTTTCAGCCTCCTCTTTCATATGTAGCAACCCCTCTATCATGCCCGGGTGCCCTCTTAGGCTGCAGCCGCAAAAGGCCCTGGCCTTTGTGGTCTTTCCAGAAATCATGCCCTGTGTGAGCTGTAACGTGCATTGCCCTCTACAAAGATGGTTGAGAGATGCATGGTCGATGCACTGTTTAATGAATGCATATGTTCACTAGAGTTGGGCCGAACCTCCGATTTTAGGTTCGCGAACCGGGTTCGCGAACTTCCGCGGAAGGTTCGGTTCGCGTTAAAGTTCGCGAACCGCAATAGACTTCAATGGGGATGCGAACTTTGAAAAAAAAAAATAATTATGCTGGCCACAAAAGTGATGGAAAAGATGTTTCAAGGGGTCTAACACCTGGAGGGGGGCATGGCGGAGTGGGATACACGCCAAAAGTCCCCGGGAAAAATCTGGATTTGACGAAAAGCAGCGTTTTAAGGGCAGAAATCACATTGAATGCTAAATGACAGGCCTAAAGTGCTTTAAAACATCTTGCATGTGTATACATCAATCAGGTAGTGTAATTAAGGTACTGCTTCACACTGACACACCAAACTCCACTGAACAGAACAGGTATGCAGTGGCGGGTTCACTAAACAGGTATACAGTGGCGGGTCCACTGAACAGAACAGGTATGCAGTGGCGGGTTCACTGAACAGGTATGCAGTGGTGGGTTCACAGAACAGGTATGCAGTGGTGGGTTCACAGAACAGGTATGCAGTGGCAGCAGGATCACTGAACAGGTATGCAGTGATGGGTGGGTTCACAGAACAGGTATGCAGTGGTGGGTTCACAGAACAGGTATGCAGTGGCAGGATCACTGAACAGGTATGCAGTGGTGGTGGGTGGGTTCACAGAACAAGTATGCAGTGGCAGGATCACTGAACAGGTATGCAGTGGTGGGTGGGTTCACAGAACAGGTATGCAGTGGCAGCAGGATCACTGAACAGGTATGCAGTGGTGGGTGGGTTCACAGAACAGGTATGCAGTGGCAGGATCACTGAACAGGTATGCAGTGGTGGTGGGTGGGTTCACAGAACAGGTATGCAGTGGTGGGTTCACAGAACAGGTATGCAGTGGCAGGATCACTGAACAGGTATGCAGTGGTGGTGGGTGGGTTCACAGAACAGGTATGCAGTGGCAGCAGGATCACTGAACAGGTATGCAGTGGTGGGTGGGTTCACAGAACAGGTATGCAGTGGCAGGATCACTGAACAGGTATGCAGTGGTGGTGGGTGGGTTCACAGAACAGGTATGCAGTGGCAGGATCACTGAACAGGTATGCAGTGGCAGGATCACAGTACAGGTATGCAGTGGGCTGAGGGCTCACTGAACAGAACAGGTATGCAGCCAGGAAGAAGTTAAGCCTAACTAATCTTTCCCTATATGAGAGACTGCAGCAGCTCGCCCTACTCTCACTAATGCAGGCACACGAGTGGCCGTAATGGCCGCCGCTGCCTGCCTTATATAAGGGGGGTGGGGCTCCAGGGGCTAGTGTAGCCTAATTGGCTACACTGGGCCTGCTGACTGTGATGTAGAGGGTCAAAGTTGACCCTCAGGTGCATTATGGGGCGAACCGAACTTCTTCCGCAAAACGTTCGCGTGCGGTACCCGCACGCGAACCACCTAAGTTCGCGCGAACCACGTTCGCCGGCGAACCGTTCGGCCCAACTCTAATGTTCACTTGCAGTATGTATGGTTCAGTCGAATGACTGATCAAGCAGTTGTGTAGCAAATTACTGCAGTCTTTTGAGAAATAAATGTTCCTATTTTAATCAATAGTAGCAGTGTTTTTATTTCTGTTTGTAAAAAACTCATGCACATGAGTTTCATTTTGCAAAAGGTCAATCTAAATATGTCAGTTAGTAATTGTATATGCCACCTACATGTTAGTTTGTTCCTCTCCCTAAAAAAACAAACAAAGCAATCCTAATCTGGTCTAGCTAGAAACCTGTATACCTTTAAATCTACTGATCAAAGTGAGACTGGAATTAGACTGAAGTTTGTGAGAAGTGTGTCAGTACAGTTCCTCCAGGTGACCAATCCTGACCCTAATCTGTCTGTCTAAAAATTTGAAATGCGTGTCACAAAAGTGATCTCTGTAATTCTTTTATTTCTCCCTCCACAGACCATTATTAAGCTAAACTGAAGTTCAAAGTCACTGCCAGGAAGAGTGAGTCAAAGTCATCAAGACTAAAAATAATAAGTTAGGTCAAGGGGCTGCCAGACCCCAGTCAGTAAACTTTGGAGGGATTTAATCAGGCAGGAACCTATTCAACATGTATGTGTTCCCAATAGGCTAACATAGCATTTCTCAATCTAATCTCACCTTAGCTTTTGATTTGCAAAGTCAATTAGAAACATTAGTATGATTTGCAGTAAAACCAACACTGTAGGGATTTCTGCATGAATGTATTACAAACTTAAGAAAGGTGAAAGCAGATTTTCAGGATGCCTATGTGAATATTGATGAACTAAACAGCTGAAGAGCATTTAACAAAATTTGACTGTGACAGTGAATAATTAAATAATTATCCTTGAAAGTTAAAGACATTTTTATTAGGGGTGGTTGGTAGATAAGAAATACTTAACAAAACCGGTGCAAAGAGAATTGGAGGAAATCTGGTGTCAAACAGAAGCAGAGACAACATAGTTACTCAGAGTGACCAATCAGAATTTTTCATCTAATTGTCTACCTCATTTTTGCACAAATTCTACTCCACTTTTCATTGAACTGTAGCTAAGTCTACACGACTGATCCCAAACTTTAATGTGTAACTAAACTCAAAAATATTTGGCAAAAAGTTATGGAAGACTTTGCTGCAGAAATATCATTCTACACATAGCTTTTCTTGCCATAGCCAAGGCTTTTTTTAAGCAGTTAATTTGTGTGCCGGAGGTGCTCCAGTAAAATGGACGCTGCCTTAAGCGCCTATGTTAATAGCTGTGGTTTACGGCTAGTACGGCCAATTTGGCAGCACCCAGAATAGAGTTAACTAGTGTTAGGCATCGGCGGACGGGGGGGGGGTCTTAGTGTTAGGTTTAGCAGGACGGTCCTTAGTGTTAGGCATTATGGTGGAAGAAAATGTAGGGTTGAGCATCAGCAGGTTGTCTTGTTTATAAGCATCGCTGGGAGGGTCCTAAGGGCTAAGCGTCAGTAGGGGCATTGCTTAGTGTTAGGCTTCAAAGAGGGAGGGCTTGTGTGAGGGTAAGGTTAGGTCAGGTCATAGTAAAAATGAATAAATATTACCAATATTTTAGTAATTTTACCAATATTCCACTAGCGGCTTTCTCATGTGTCCAAAGTACCCTTTTTTAAATGTACGTTTTTTAAAATGTACATTTCTTTAATGGGAAACCAGTGATCTCTTTAATGGAAATCCATTTGAAGTTGACCCCACTGTCTGATCTTGTTGTATTTCCTGTGCTCTAGGATAATAGGGGAGATGAATACTGGTAGGGATATGCAAAATGTCTTACTCTAAATATTTAGCTATAACAAGGGATTGTACTGAAAATGCACATGAACAGTGACATTTGTGAAATTTGTTTTTTGTCATACAGCATTTGTTTGCAAAACAATTCTGTAAAGATACCAATTTATCTAGGGAATAGCAAAACAAAGAATAAATGTAAAATAAGTCAGCTACAGCCATGCAGCTATTTATGCCCTAGAAGACATGTGTCTTAGGGCATAAACTTCATGAATAAGTTGCTCAGTAAGAGTAACAGAATATCCTCTAAAACACATCAAGGTATCCAGTTGAAGCTACCTGGTTGCTTTGTAAATAATGAAAACTGATAGATTGTTGTAGATAATGAAAACTGATAAAATTATCTGGACTTTATTCAAATCCTGGATTTGTGTTGAAATTAGAGACAATACTGAGTGTAAAAGCTTCACTAGAAGGCTGAAGTGGGAGAGATCATATTTCACCGTTATATTAATTGAATGCATGAAGCAGCACAGCAGTCACAAACTGCTACGTGTTCCAGTTAGACATATTTCAAATCCATATACTTTCATTGTATGCTCTCTGTCTCTAAGTTAGTATTACTTGTGTTTGTAACATTCATTATGCTCCCATAGACATATATGTATGTGCGTTTTGCTTTAAAAATAAATGTACCCTTAAAAAAAGAAATATCCTAATAGTAAAGGAATCTCAAGGACATGCACTGTAACGTCCTATTTTTATTTTATAAAATGGTTTGTAAGTGCATTAAATGAAACACTTTTCCATTTTAGCTGTCTATTTTACGGCATGCTCTTGAAGATGTGAGAGTCTGAGCACATCAGGATAGCTGCCCTGATAAAACAGAGATAGTTACACGATACTAAGGGCATTTAAGGTTACCGGCGTGCGCTGCTTATAATAGGGTGGTGAGCCTGAGATGCAGCAGAGAAAATATTCAGTTACTGTAAATGAAAGAAGCTGCAGCAGAACAGTATATCACACCTTCTGAACATATGGCAGAAACATATATTAAAGCGGACCTGAACATATATTAAAGTGGACTGAATGTCCTCTCTGCTCTAAAAGATAAGCAAAAGCATAATAATCTTTAAAGCGGATCCGAGATGAAAAAATAACTATAACAAGTAACTTGTCTATATATCTTATCTAAAGTTTAATTAGTTTACACAGCAAATCTAGCTGCAAACAGCTTCAACAGATTATGATTATTTATTCATGTGATACGAGAGCAGCTATGTTCTGTTTGTCACATTACACACAGGCAAGCTGATCAGCATCTCCAGCCCTCAGCCTGTGAAAATGTCACTCCCCTCTGCCTCTGAAATCTCTGGCTTGTATCCCCCTGCCCAGACAGAGCTCCCATAAGCCTTTGCTACATCTGTCTCAAAGTGCCAAAGCACCGGAGAAGCTGTGGGCGAGGCTTGTTTAGTTTATAGGGAGTATTAAAACAAAAACAAAAAAAGTATTTGGCTTGAGGAATGCCATATAAACTATAGGAAAGGAACACAATTATGCAATGAGTATAAGTTTATCCCCCCTGCTGCAGTATACTTTACATGTCCATGTCCGCTGCTGGCTCTGGGCTCCGTCTGCATACACGTGCCCACGTTACACTGGCAACCATGTTGGGCACGTGTATGAAGAGGGAGCTCGGAGGCAGCGGCGGATACGGACAGGTCACTAAAATAACATTTCCTGGCAAAAAGAAACAAGTAGTTTAAACTTCACTATTCACACACCAATATTCCAAAGGATTGTGTCATTTGAAAACTGCATGCACAAGGGCAATTGACATTAATAGTGCCCAGAGAGGTTCTGAATCAAATCTAAGGAATAAGCCTAAACAAAGCTGTCTTATCAGCAGGCACATATGTACAAACAAAGTCTAAGCCTATTTGCCACAAAATAGATGTGTACTCTTCTATCAATAAAACATGCTGATTGATAGATCAAACATACTCCACGTGATCAAAAAGGATAAACAGCATTATCTTCTTTTACTTACTTTTACAATACCGTCACTGTAAATGTATAAAACAAGCACAGCTCTGGACATCCCTTATGACTAATAATGTTGCTGTAGTGGAGCATATACGGCACACAACACTAGATGAAAGTTGCATGTCTTGTGTCTCTAGTGCCACCCGCTGAGTGCAGTACTGACAACAATCCACTGGTGCTACTGTTGCTTGCATGTAAAGCAAGAAGCAGCACATGGTGTCCTCTGTAAAAGGACTACCAGTACATGAGTGAGTTTTAAGCAGCTTTGTTGTTCAGTGGGCTCTCTGTGTGGTGCTATAACTCATACACAGATGAAAAAGATAAAGCACTAACTAAGATTTATACATACAGTAGAATGCTGGAACAGCGCAGTGACACATTTCCTACTGTATTTATTGTATGCACATCCTTTCATTAACTTCCATAAGGTTTAAATAGTGCAAGGAAAAAAAAACAGCTATAGGTAGTACCATTTAGATTATTGCTATATTAACCGGGCATGTGTTTAAAAAAAAAACTTCTGTAATTTTAAAGCAGCAGGGGCAACCATACTATCCCAGGAAAAATAACACATGTATAAGTAGATAACTTCTTGTTCTACTTACATAACAGATGTATTGTATAGTCCACATTTTGATTTCAGTGGATTTAGTATAGTAAATAAAGAGCATTCTGTTCCTGGTATTTGCCATCTTCAGTCTAAGTCTCTAACTGAAGCCAATCCTGATCTCATTTCCTCCATTAATTTTTTTTCTGATATGTACAGAAGGATCCGCAAACCAAACAGTGGTTGAAAAAACGCTGGTATTCTTTATTCAACTATGATTCATTTATTGAACTATGATTAAGGGCAGATTGTAAGCTCGACACGCGTCAGTTGAACTCTGTGATTGTATTGCACCTGTCATGTGGAATTTTTGAATAAAGAATACCAGCGTTTTTTCAACCACTGTTTGGTTTGCGGATCCTTCTGTACATATCTGTGGATTGGCTTGGCTCTCCAGATCCTGCACCCATTAGTTTGTTATTCAGGGGGTCGAGCGTTTTGAACTTTATGTACTTTTTTTTCTGCCCTCAGCCAATTCCTCAGCCCTGAATTGCCCTCAGCCAATCACTGAGGAGCAGGAATATGGGAGGGGCGATGACAAGCTTCCGTCTCGTTGGCAATAGCAAAAATAGAGCCAGGCTGAGATAAGATTTATTACAGCAGAAACATTTCTGAACATATTGGAGTGCTTGCAATGCAGGGTGAGGATGTAGGCTGTATATTAAACACTGAGCAGTGGGTAAATGAAATTTGATTTTGTGGCTGACAATTCCTCTTTAAACCCATGGCAACAGCACTTTTGTTTGCCCAGTGGATTTACTGTGTCTTATTTTACTGTAAATGTCTTCCAGAAGTCTACAGAGATCTTGGAGTTAAATTGGTTGCTCCTATAGCAATGGTTGCTTGGGAGTTTAGTATTTGGTAAGACAAGTGCACATTTTTACATTTCCTTTCCCCTGCAGCACTGTTTTATAATAATCAGCTGACACAGACCACCAAAACTATCTTTGCAAGGACAGTTACTGTTTGACACAAGGTGAAGCACCAATGAAGAGCTAATGTAGTAACGGTGGACAGTCCCATGTGGGCCCTTCTGGTCTTTGGACCCTGGCACAGTTGGAACCTCTGCCATACAACTTGCTATGCCAATGCAAACTTGTGTCATATATGAAAAGTGGTACATACAGTATGTGAATATAGAAGGTACATTCTCCCAATTAGCAGCAATTTTCACAAAAGCATAGACATGGCCTCCCACAATATCACCTGCACACACGTGGCAAATGGCAATGGATATGCAATACTGAGTGTAAAATCCTTACACTGAACTGAAATAGCATTTGAAACGTGTCTTGACTTGTTAAAGCATAACTGTCAGGCATAAAATGAAAAAACAATTCTTTACTTTTATCTGGTAAACAAGTAATAAGGATGCTAACCAGGCAATCCAAAAGTTAAAAATCCTTATTACGTTTCTTGTCCATAAAAGATCACTCCCCACAGTTTCCCTGGCTCTTATTTGGTACATCTGCCGCACAAAGGAAGTTGCAAAGCATGCTGGGTTTTCTTCTTTTCTTCTTTATTTTCCCCTCAGACATAACTAATACAGCCTGATTGGCTGAATCCTCTTTCCCTCCCGCTTTCCCCTCCTACACCTCTGTTCCTCTCTGATTGGTCAATATTTCTCATGCTGAGAATCTGCAGAGTCACACAATGACAATGCACTTTCTATTGCAGAGCTGGGTGGCAGTGTCCAAAGACTGGGAGGAGGGTGGCCAATGCAAACACAGACAAAGTAAGGGAGGAAATTATGTCAGGATTGGCTTCAAGATAGGCAGAGTCAAGATGGAAAATCCTAAGCATTTTCTCTTTTTTTATTATAGAAAAATCACTAAAATCAAAATGTGGACAGTGCAATACATATGTTATGTAAGTAGAGCTAGTATTTATCTACTTATATATGTGTTTTTTTCTGAGATAGTGTGGCTGACTGCTCCTCTCTAAAGTATTCCTGATCCTTATTTTAAAGGGCTGTTTTTTTTTTTAAAAAATGCCACAGCATAACTCACCTACTCCGGGTTCCCATCACCCCTTTTTCCATCCTTTCCATTAGACAAAAAGGATGGTGCAGTGACATATGTCACAGCACTACATATACAAAGGTATGAATAAAATGCAAGCACCCCCCACTTCAGGTCAGAAGTACTTTAAGTAGGGGTAGGGGAAAAAAGGAAGAAAAGTTCTGTAGAACAAATGATTTGTTCTAGTCGTAAGCCAACCTAAATGGATCAAAGCTCAGCAGGACAGCTTGCCACTGAATATAAGATACTTCACTGCAAGTGACAAAGATAGAACAATAGCAAATCTGCCATGGTGTTTTTATGTTTTATGTGTAGGTGGGAAATTACATTGAGCAAAACAACATATTGGGTGAATACACTGGCTTGCCGCACTGTTATGTCAAAATTGGCTGCTTTTTTTGCTTCAAGATTTAAGATAACAACACTATGTAAAAAAAAAAAAAAAAAAACCTCACAAATCTATTCAAAGCTTGTGCACAGTGGGATAGCAATGATAAAAAAATCATTAAAGTGCGGTTATAAAACAAAATTAAAAAAAGAAAAACGGAATAAATATATTCACAGACCATATTAAAATCATTTGAAGTGACTGTTGTTATGTTAATGTACTTTTAAAGCACATTAGTACAATATCAATAACTGCAGATTTGAGCTTAGAAATATGGCAGAAAAATGGCAGCAGTAATGTAATACTGTATCTTAGGTATAAAATAAACTCATGTTTCAATAACCCCAGACTAGTAATGAGCCTATTGAAGGGCATGTCTCTCTCTATATCTATCAGTTACATGGTTTTAAAGGAACCCGAGGCAGGGTTCTGACAGGGTTTTCAATTTTGCTTCAGACTTTAAAGAGAACCCGAGGTGGGGTTCTGACAATGCAATCCACGTACAGAGGCTGGGTCTGCCTATACTGCCCAGCCTCTGTTGCTATTACAACCCCCCCCCCCCCTAAGTTCCCCCTGCGCTCTGCAATCCCCCATAAATCACAGCCGCGCTGTGCGGGCTGTGTTTACATCTGTACTGTCACTCTGCGTGCTCCCCCCGCCTCCTGCATAGATCCGGTCCCCACCCGCGTCCCTTCCCTCCAATCAGCAGGGAGGGAAGGGACGCTGGCGGGGACCAGAGCTATGCAGGAGATGGCAGACTGACAGTACAGAGATAAACACAGCCCACTGCGACACGCTGTGTGTTGACAGCGCGGCTGTGATTTATGGAGGATAGCAGAGCGCAGGGGGGGGGCTTAGGGGGGATTGAAATAGCAACAGAGGCTGGGCAGTATAGGCAGACCCAGCCTCTGTATGTGGATTGCATTGTCAGAACCCCACCTCGGGTTCTCTTTAAAGTCTGAAGCAAAATTGAAAAAAACTAAACACAAAAAAAAAACATATACTTATCTAAGGAGAGTAAATGCTCTGGGTCCTATAGCGCCTTCCCATTCTCCTCAGGGTCCCCGCAGGCTCTCCCATTAGCAGTCTCAGACTGCTCTCTTCCGCTTGGGGTGCGTTTCAAAAGTCTTTGGAAGCATTTGGGCTCCTGAAAACGGGCTACTCCACATTGTGCATGCGTGAGCACCCTCTTTCATGCACTCGCACAGGTGCAGTACAGAGCTGCCTATCTTTGGGAGTACTCAGGCTCCCGAAGACTCCCGAAGTTTCCCGCTGCGGTGGGAGATTTAAACGAGAAGGCTGCAGGGGAACGAGGGAACCGTGTGGAGAACAGCTCTATAGGACCCAGAGCCTTCCCTCTCCTTAGGTAAGTATCTGTTTTTTTGTTTTTAATTTCACTTCAGATTTACTTCAACCACTTCATCACTAAAGTTTTTTTCTTTTAAAAATCAGAGAAATGTTCACACTCCACTTTGCACTTCCATTGTAATAATGCACCCTGAACCACTGATGAAACTCCCAGTAGTATTGACAGCATTGCTAGGGATACTGTATTCTCTGACACAGACTGTCTATAGCCTGACCTGTACAGACTGCTAGAAGAGGCAGTGAGCTGTTAGTAGATGTGTGGCTGTGGGGGTTGGGATAGAGAAATTAAGTCTGCAAACTGTGTGCTGGGGTTATATTTGTGAAGGAAAAAAGCTTTTAAAAGCAGTTATTATAAAATGACATCCAGCTGAAGAATGAAATGGAACAGTTGTGATAACATGAAAGTGCAACTGAAGGCACAGCATGTTCCCTCTGATAATGTAATAAGCAGAATGCCTAGCTGAAGCGATTAAAAGCCGACTCTCAGCTTAGCTTTGCAGCATCATCATGCTGTTCAGGGGTGCAGCTAAGGTTTTTGTGGCCCCAAGCGGACTGTAGCAAGAGGCCCTATTCGCGCGCCGCGGCGAAAAATGGGTGTGGCTATCCCGCATAAGTGGGCGTGGCCATGACATGTGGGTGGAGCAGGAGGGCGGATTGGGGCGGGGCTGTTTGCGGGGAAAAAATGGATGTTGGGGTGATTGAGGCGCGCGTAGCGCGCCGAAAGATTGGCGCGGCCATGACATTGTATGGGCGAAGCTTAACCGTAGCACAGCAAATATAGCCAACTATGACCATTAAATAATAAATGCAGCAACAGTTACCCCAGACACCAGAAAATAAAAACGCAATTTGGCCCACATTTCAGCAGAAATCAAACGCAATTAGGGCACATTTTCAGCAGAAATCAAACGCAATTAGGGCACATTTTCAGCCGAAATCAAACGCAATTAGGGCACATTTTCAGCAGAAATCAAACGCAATTAGGGCAGAGTTCAGCAGAAATCAAACGCAATTAGGGCCACATTTTCAGCAGATATCAAACGCATTTAGGGCACAGTTCAGCAGAAATCAATCGCAATTAGGGCCACATTTTCAGCAGATATCAAACGCAATTAGGGCACAGTTCAGCAGAAATCAATCGCAATTAGGGCCACATTTTCAGCAGATATCAAACGCATTTAGGGCACAGTTCAGCAGAAATCAATCGCAATTAGGGCCACATTTTCAGCAGATATCAAACGCATTTAGGGCACAGTTCAGCAGAAATCAATCGCAATTAGGGCCACATTTTCAGCAGATATCAAACGCATTTAGGGCACAGTTCAGCAGAAATCAATCGCAATTAGGGCCACATTTTCAGCAGATATCAAACGCATTTAGGGCACAGTTCAGCAGAAATCAATCGCAATTAGGGCCACATTTTCAGCAGATATCAAACGCATTTAGGGCACAGTTCAGCAGAAATCAATCGCAATTAGGGCCACATTTTCAGCAGATATCAAACGCATTTAGGGCACAGTTCAGCAGAAATCAATCGCAATTAGGGCCACATTTTCAGCAGATATCAAACGCATTTAGGGCACAGTTCAGCAGAAATCAATCGCAATTAGGGCCACATTTTCAGCAGATATCAAACGCAATTAGGGCACAGTTCAGCAGAAATCAATCGCAATTAGGGCCACATTTTCAGCAGATATCAAACGCAATTAGGGCACAGTTCAGCAGAAATCAATCGCAATTAGGGCCACATTTTCAGCAGATATCAAATGCAATTAGGGCACAGTTCAGCAGAAATCAATCGCAAATTCGCAATTAGGGCTGCGGCTGCAAAAAGAAAAGAATTTACTCACCTGGCAGGCTGGCACTGGCAGAAGTCTTCTCTCCCTGGTCTCCTCTCCCGGCCGGCTTCTCAGGCACGCAGTTCCCACGGAGCTCCCTTCCTGGCTTCCTCCTCCAATCTCCCGCGCTGATTCATGCAGGGCTACGGGTCGGGAAGATGGCCACCCGAAGCCCTGTACTGGAGACATAGTCTCCAGAGCAGGGCTTCGGCGGCGGCCATCTTCCTGTAGCCCTGCTCTGCTCTGCCAGCCCGGCGGGGCTGCGGGGAAAAAGTGACGTCACGCCGACGTCACGGAGCCGCCGAGGCCCCTAAGATTGTGAGGCCCCAAGCGACCGCTTGGTTCGCTTTATGCCTCGCGGCGCCCCTGATGCTGTTCAACATGCCGGGCACAGACACAGCATTCTGAGAGCATTGCACTGCGCCGTCCCGCAAGCCTGTGCTGCAGGTGATGATCAGGGAAGGAGCTCATGGTGGGCAGCATAATGGTGTAGTGGTTAGCACTCTGGCCTCGCAGCACTGGGCCCTGGATTCAAATCCCAGCCAGAGCACTATCTGCACAGAGTTTGAATGTTTTCGCCGCGTCTGTGTGGGTGTCCTCTGGCACTCCGATTTCCTCCCACATCCCCAAAACACACAGACAAGTTAATTATTTCCTCCCACATCCCAAAAATATACAGACAAGTTAATTGGCTTCCCCCCAAAATGGCCCTAGACAACGGTACAAACACAGCACTATACATAAATTGACTTTAGACTACAATACGACAATCGACTATGGTAGGGATTAGAGGGACAGTTAAGTGACAAGACTATATACTCTGTTCAGCACTGAAAAATATGTGTTGGCGCTAGAGGTGAGCGTAATGACTTAATTATGATTTTGCGAAATTTCGCGTTATTAGTGTAAGTACGATTATGGCCGTAAGTACATAATCGTAATGAAGAAGGATTTCGCGAAATTCCGCATAAGCGTAATTTTCGCGTAGCTTTCGCATTACAGTGGGTATCGCGAAATTACGTTTGCCTTGCATGCAACCGTTTGTAAGCGTAGTTACGTAACGTAATTTCACGATAGTTCATATTACTGTAAGCGTTAATTTTCGCGTAGTTTTCGCGTTACGGTGGGTATCGCGAAATTACGTTTGCCTTGCATGCAAATGTTTGTAAGCATAGTTACGTAACGTAATTTCGCGATAGTTCATATTACTCTCATTGATCACAGTGTAATTATTGCGAAAAAGCTTGGTCTATGCGTAGAAACATTCTTGTCAATACACCCTTGAACTGCGCATGCTTAGTTTTTACATTATTTAACGCGAAAAAGCGTTCATATGCGAAAATTTGTTAGCGTTCGTCTGACTACCGCTGATTCGCTTCTGATTGGCTAATGCGAACAAAAACAACAGGAAGTTGAGCAATCTCATAGGGGAAGAGGCTGCCTGCACGTGCTACAGCACCAGCGAGGACAGGAGACTGACAGAAGTGCCGAGAAGTGACTGAGAGATGCCTCCCAGAATCCCTCCAGGCATGAAAGAAATGCAGACTCTACCTGCTGATGAT
Organism: Hyperolius riggenbachi; assembly: GCF_040937935.1. Classification (NCBI taxonomy): domain Eukaryota; kingdom Metazoa; phylum Chordata; class Amphibia; order Anura; family Hyperoliidae; genus Hyperolius; species Hyperolius riggenbachi. The sequence goes on along the minus strand of NC_090647.1, from coordinate 239,003,215 downwards.
GTAACCCTGCCTGCTGTGGATTGTCCCCTGGCTCATGCAGATTGTACCTTGCCTGTATCAGACCCTCCCCTGCCTGTCACTGATTGTCCCACATTTGATGTGGAGTGTCCCCTGCCTGAGGCTGGCTGATCCCTGCCTGACAAATCACCGAACAGAAATGTTCTAGCAGTACTTCCCCTGCTTATGCCACGATCACCACGTCTTCCAGACATGTTACTAAAGTTTTGGGGAGTAGTAACACAGATAGAACTTTATTGTAGGGGATGGACAACAATACAATAGAAATTGTTGGAAAAAAAATAAAACTAGCAAAATTAAATTAAATAAAACAATTTAAAAGTACAAAAAACGAAAATGAGAAAAAAAAAAGGAAAATAAATCCAAATAACTTTCACTGGCTCAGTGGAAAACACAAAACTTACATAAAGGGATTATATGTGTCTGCCTGTTACTGACACTTAAAACAAGTACTTAAAGAAATAAACAGAAATATATATCACTCTCTGTCTGGCTGTTGATGAACACAGACTCCTATACTAGGAGGGTGGGTCAAACTACAATTGGTTGTTTAGGATGTATCTCAAAAGAAGCCTGTAATATGATTGGACAGTCTCCAATACCCAGACACTTTCCTGTGTCTAGTAATTACTATTATAAACGAAATTACTTTCATTTTCAAAATTAAAATGTATTTCTTTTTATAGCTAACAAGTAATTACGAAATTCGCGAAATTACGAAGAAATGCGAAATTACGTTATGGTTTAACGTGAAATTACGGTATAGTTGTACGTGAAATTACATTATGAACGAAATGCGAAATTACGCGTTGAAAATAACGCTTACGGTATTATCAATTACGATTTTAATGGCAATTACGCTACCATAATTTCGTGCCGTAATAGCAAATTTCGCTTGCTAATTATAGTAACGCGAAATTTCGGCTCAACCCTAGTTGGCGCTATATAAATACTGAATAATAATAACAATAATGGTCAGGCACTTCAAAATTGTTGAAGTGCCTGACCATTAGGGGGAACACTCCTGTTTGGAGTTGGACATCAAAGGGTTACTCTATTTTAGTAAAACATATATGACATATGTCATCACTGTACAAGTCAATTTGTTACTTTAATGTCATAAAATGGACACTATGAAGAAAAGCAGTGAAATGTAACATATATACTGTATTGATACATACAGTACATATTTAGTGTACATTTGGATACATGAAGGACTTGCTGAAGCTGCACCACACCTCTCACAACCTCATATCAGCAAGTTCTATAAACTTGGTCACTCCCAGAGTACACCTCAAAAAATCTGGAGATAGAGCCTTCTGTCATGCTGCCCCTACTCTTTGGAACTCCCAGCCACACCCAGTAAAGACAGCACCATCCCTGGAGCTATTCAAATCCAGACTGAAAAACCACCTGTTTAGCCTGGCATTTCCAGACTTATAAAATTCTTCCTCTGTACCACGATGGTCGGAGCCATGCTTATGCGCTTTGAGTCCCACGGGAGAAAAGCGATTTACAAATGTTATTTGTTGTTATTTGTTGTTGTTGTCCCAGAGAAAATGCACAGTAAATGACTTTTTTTTAATGTAGCTGTCGCTTACAGTAGAAATAAGTAATCTGACTGCTCTGACCTCTTACCAACAGGTTTTGGACTTGTCCATCTCCTCATAGGGCTTCACCCAAAAAATAAAGGGAACCTTATTAATGTTTTTCAGTTCTGTTATACAGAGCCAACATCTTCCATAGCTCTGTACATAGTACAACACAGACAGCAGTGGAGAGCATAGATACATACATGCTTCATCACACTGTACAATCAGGACATTCAGCAGCACAAAATGCATACATTGTGATCTGAGAGGGTGAACCTACAGTTCTCTAATGCAGTCCTTTGACTCTGAGCAGCAGCCAATGATGTGACCTTTTAGATTACTAATTCAAGCTCTGAGCAGCTGTTTATAGAGTTTTTCTTGTTGAGGGGTCAAAGCTCACAACACATTTCACTTTAATAGTCTTTAATAGTAGGTGGCAGTGTGGACCTAAACTAAGTTGGTTATTATAACATGAATGCAGCATATATGTATATTAATATCATAGTTACATTGTTTGGTTAAAAAAAGACATCCGTCCATCAAGTTCAACCAGGAAAAAAAGGGAAAAAAAAGAAAGAAAAAGATCACTGTCCTGAATTTGCACATAACCCAGTTGATCCAGAGGATTACAAAAAACTCTTACAAGACTTGGGCAAATTAGCCTTAAGGTGGCCACACACGATACGATAAAATGATCCGATTTTATGGCAATTCAATAAAAACGATCGGATTTTTCATTCGACTGAAAAATCCGATCGGATTTCCCATTTTTTTTCGATTTTTATCTGTCCGGAATGCCAGATATTTTTCTTCAATCTCTCTAAAGATTGTATGATGTGTGTTAGATTGTCAATTTATTAAAATACACACCCATGCAATTTTCTCAGAGTTTCCAATCATTTTTATCATAATTGGGGAAAAATTTAACATAGGTGTGTGGTACATTGGTCATATTTATTGAAATGTTACAATCAGTCAGAAAAATGTATTTAAAAAATTGTATGGTGTGTGCCCATCTTTAGAAGGGGTAAAATTCCTTCCCAAATCCCAACTTCAGATATCATCTTTAGGCTTATACAAATGTTAGGCATTGGCAAGGGAATGAAAAAGAACACATTTAGCTGCTGTAGGCAACCTTCCTGCTTCTTTCCTTTTAGGTACAATTCACAAATATTACATTCCAGTAGTCAATCCTTAGTACTCTACCCCTATTATGTGAAGGTCCAACAACCATATACTTACAACAGCCACATATATGTTGTAGAAAGAGGTTGAATGATGGTATCATATCACATGCCAAAAAATTCAGCCATGGGTGAAAGAATGAATAAAGCAGTATGGGTCAGTCTCTGTAAACCTACACTGCTACTGCCTACTGAGTGCGCTCTAGTGGCTGCCTCGCAAGCGCTATGAGTCCGACAAGAGAAAGGCGCTATACAAATACTGCCATTATTATTATTATTATTATTACCCATGACCAGTACCTGCCACTACAGCACACAGCAGCTTGCTTATGCAAACCCATCGTACTGATTTTCCTAGTTTACATTTGTTTTAGTGTTACCATGTTACAGTAAACACAATGACACACTGAAAGGGAAGTAGCACATGTTATGATAAGCCACATTATTAGAGGTAGCCTTCTACAGGATGCAATAGACCAGTAAATTAGGGAGAGCAAAAAGGAAACAAGTTTTCAAGAATTTTTTTTCCCAGTGGCAAAGCTGATTGTGAAAATTGAACTACATGGGATTTTTTCCTCATAGATGTTCAGTGGTAGCTGAATGTGCAGGAATAATCCCACCATCTGAAGGTCATTCTGCCAAGGATGATAATGTTAATAATACCAACAGAAACACATTTCTCAAGCACTCACAATTATTACTTATCCCAAGAGCAGCCTTTACCTCTGTGGCATAGCTAAGGAGCTATGCCCCGGTGCAAGTTTTACATTGCGCCCCCCCCTTCCGAAACACTCTATATATAACAATTAAAGTGACACTGCAGCAACAACAACAACAAAAAAACCTTATGATATAATGAATTGTATGTGTAGTACAGGTAATTCATAGAACATTAGTAGCAAAGAAAAGTCTCATATTTTTATTTTCAGTTATATAGCTTTATTTTTTACATCGCATTATTCTCTAATATTTGCAGTTTACAAACTATACTCTGTATTTTTAACTAAAAAAAGTTCAAAGGGTCATTAACTCTGCAGTAAAACCTTAAGTAAACAAGAAACAGTGAGAGACAGGCCGAGATAAGGGCATCAGAAAATAGCATTGCAATCTGACTAAATTAGTCAGAGGGCTCAGAGAAGCTCATTTGTATAGATAGCAACTGAAGTGTCTTAATGCTTCCTGTACTGGAAACAATATGAGCCTCATATCTGTGCTACTAATGTTCTATGTCTTAGCTGTACTACACATACAAATAATTAGCTCAAAAGTGTATTTTCACTACAGATTCCCTTTAATATGGTGCACCAAAACCTGCCATGGACAACCATAGTGTCAGAGGTGCTAATAATCCTTAATGCTAAGGATCACTTCTATTTAAAGCATCTATAGAAGTGATTATTACCAGCACAGGACCAATAAAGAGCCAATACTGCGGTTGAGGGAGACCATGATGGGGTTGCACCTCTGCACTTATTGCTATGCCACTGCCTGTGCTGATGATTCTTCCCAGGAGCAGACCTCTGTTGGTTATCATCTGCTGTATCCATAAACATTAGTTTAAAAGCTAGAAGTCAGCAGTTGTCATCATGTCTGTAGGTTACATTGCTATAGCCTATAGAGGGTCCCATGAACCACACAAATTGAGATTCAGCTATCGCCTTAAAGTGGATTCGAGATCTGAACTTTCACACATTGCATAATTGGGTTCCTTTCCTATTGTTTATAGGGCAATCCTCAATCCAAATACTGTTTTGTTTTTGTTTTAATACTGTAATTCCCTATAAACTAATCAAGCCACGCCCACAGGTTTTCAAAGAGCCAAGGCACTTTCAGACAGTAGCAAGGGCTCATGGGAGCTCAGTCTGGGCAGGAGGAGGGGGAGGTATTACTAGCCAGCGATTTCAGAGGGGAGGAGGAGGGGGGATTTGGTTTTTTTGCTCAAGATGCAGATAAGCTTGCCTCTGTGTAATGTTTACAAACAACATGTCGGCTGTCATTGTATCACAGGAAGAAGTAATCATTTTCTATTAAAGCTGTTTGCAGCTAGATTTGTTGTGTAAACTATCTAAACTTTAGATAAGATATATAGACAAGTTACTTGTAATAGTTAGTTTTTCATCTCAGATCCGCTTTAAATATATGAACAGATAAAATGCATTTAGCCATAGAATCCTGCAACACGGAAGAAAACTGGAAAGACAGATACGCTCTTGCTATCATTATCAATACAAATTTCAATAAGAGAAACATTGCATTTCAACTAATTAAAATGCATTTTAGAAACGTTAAGCTCAAAGTGATTGCTTTGAATCCATTAGTTGTCACTAATTTGGAAAATAATAAAAATGTAAGCTGCAGCATGGAATATATCCGAGCCATTGCCGTTTGTTGCTGCTGAGACTTATCTAAGCTTTCAGAAGATAATGGCAGTTCCATGTTTCTGCTATCACATTCCTTGCACAGAATATATTCTGCTGATAAACAGTCCCAGAGGTCTGGATGTGTATCCAATTCTGCAAGGTGTTCAAGGTTCCTAATGCAGCATCTGTGCACTTACCCAAACTGAAATGGAGATCCATGCCCCTTGCCAGGGTCTATGCAGCTCTGCAAATACCGTCCATATTTCTGTCCTTCCTCATTTCACAAATTCAATTCTTCCTCTTACTTAAATGTATCTTTATTTTACTAATTGCATTTGAATACGGTAAATACTTGCATTAATATGCTATGCATGTCATGATTATCTATCAAACTCTTTAAGTGCCAGCTGTGGACTCATGATTTTAGGGAATTATTTTGTGATTATAGCAGATACATGTTTTTCGTTCAGCATTACTATTATTTCACAATCGTTCATTTAGCTTTCTATATATTTTCAGGTCACATCTGTCATGAAATACCGATATTTTAAATAGTAATTTTAACCAGAACAGATTATTTTACCTTTCAGACAAGTGCTTCGAGAAAAAACACATTTGTTGAATAAACCACCTAAAGTGCATTGTTTATTGCAAACTTGCTTAACTGGTGGACCGTGAATCATAATGAAAATGAGGTGGCTGCATACATAAACAGGGGGCAAGTGAGGCAATTGATACCATAATTTAGAGGAAATACTGTATGTAGTTCCTCTTTTATTTATATTATTCCTTTATTGTGTTTGGCAAACATAAATAAATCAAAGATTTATCAAAATATTAATTATAAAATATTATCTGATATATAATATTAACGTCACCAGACTTGAGTGCACCCAAACCAAACATTTTTTTTAATTCAAAATATTTAGTTGCACCACTCTGACACATACAAAGATAAATAAACACTCCTTCAAGCCTATGAGCATTTCAGTGCATGCTTTTCACCCTTCTCTTTTCATTACTAGGGTTATACACGTGGCAGCCATTAGCAATTTCTCCTTTGCCGGACAACTCCTACTCCACCAGTTTGTCGGATTCTGTCCCGGCAGTATGAAAGGAAGGGAGGGGTTCCTCCAATAAATGTAAAATATTTTATATTTGTCATCATGCAGCTGAAAAAAGGCTGCTATTTATTATTATAAGTTAGAAAATAGATTTTATTTCTGAAATCTTGTATTTTTAATTTGGGTCCACTTTAGCAACCGATAGCTAAACTCTGATGTTCCCTGTTCTACCTCTACTGCACTGCAGCAAAAAATAAACCATTCCTAAACTTGAAAAAACTTGTCAGTGAATCCAATAAGTAAAGCTCTAAACGAAGGTGTCACCTAATATATTCCTTAATAAATATATATAATGATTTGTGTTTGTTCCCAAGTTAAGAAATAAATAGCAGTTTATGTTTTCTGCATCTGCAAGTCTGAATTTTCATATGCTGTTTCTGCAACCTATAAGGTTAAGTTGTGGTGAGTCATAACAATGCGCCACCTATGCATTGTTCACAGGGCAGCTAGTGCATTGCAGTACACTGCAGTGTGTTTAAAATGCTGCCAGACATCTCTCTCTGCAAGTACAAACTCTCCAATCTATTCAGAAATCTCTCTGCTGTTGATATATTTACTCAGTACCCCAGGCTCTTTTCTGTGCCATTGCCAATGACCCTCCCACCTTCCTGCTTCTCACTGATTGGCTGAGCAGACTGGTGCCTAGCTGAAACATTATCCTCTGCTCACTCCTGTTTACAAGCAAGGCTCAGTTGACTCAGCGATTGGAGGAGACAAGAAAAAACGTTAAGGGAAGAAATGACATCAGGATTTAGCCTCTAACTGTGGGCAAAAGACATGGCCCCCACAAGAAACAGAATTCTCTTCATTTACTATATAACATTCACTGAAATCAAAACATGGACAGTACAATACATGTGTTATGTAAGTAAATCAAGTATTTATCTATTAATATATGTGTTTTTTCCCTGGCATAGTATGGCTAATCCTCCTGTTTTAAGGTAGAAGTGGTAATTGGGATTGCCGGCACATGAGCTGTGGACAGAAATCTGGGATTCTGGTATCCTTGTGGATTTGGAACTCCCTCCGCATACAAAAAAAACACTCAGTACAAAAAACCTAAGGATTCCTAGCTGCAGATGGAAAATAAGATATGGGACTTTTCAATCACCAGACAATGGACTGTTGCCATGCTACAGGAACATCACACAGATGCTAAAAATCACTCCCAACACAAGGTTCTTATATTACTCTGTCAAAATTAAATATCACCCTTGGTCTTCTTGGTCTCCTGTGCAGCTTTTTTCTGCTGAATTTCTGCTGAGTTTCTTGGTTACAGTTTACAGTTACAGTTGTTTACAGTTTAAATTAGCACTATATACTGTGTGCATGATTCTGTTTAGCTAGTCCCTATGTTCATCATTTTATTTAATACACAGTATTTTGGTTCAGTACCTGATGAAGAAGTCTCTCCCGTCTCTGTTTGTCGCCATCTCCCATCCATAAGGTGGCCCCTGCGGCAAATTCCAGGTCCCAGTGGGTGGAGGCCACCCTGAAGACTTTGATCTATGACTGCAAGAGAAGAAAAAAACATCTGTTAAGCTATTCTGTAAATTTGTAAAAGTGAAAGTCCACTTTCCTAAAACTTGTAAGTATGTCTCAGTACTGTGCAAATATTTTATAATTTGTGAATAAAATCTCCATTTAAATTTGCAGTGAACATGAAATTAAAAAAAAAAGACCCATTTGCAAGCTCACACGGGATCTTTAAACACACAACAACCCCATATAACATTGTTCCCCTCCTTACCCCACCCGCTGGAAGCTGCTCCATTGTGTGCTGCACCATTGCTCCTCCTCTCCTCCCCATATAAAATGCTGATTTCATACAGTGCTGCCCACAGGTTCCCTTTTGCAGCAACAGGTTCTCTCGGTTTCTCTGTTGTAATGCTGGGTACACTAGATGCTACTTCCCGTGCGATAGACAGGAATCGGGCGATTATTTCCGTCATGTCCGATCTGCTCCCATTCAATAAACGGATTGATTTTCCGAAGTTATTGTGGGAAAATTGATCCCGTTATTGATCGGGAGCAGTTTGGACATGTACACAGTATGCAACTTCCTGTCAGATTACCCATCGATCGTGTGTACCCAGCATAAGATAAGCAAGCAAAGTTCTTTCACCTCTATAGCTTGTACTTTCCATTTTGTAGCAAAGGAATCAGAAGTACACATTTTGTGCCTCATTTTTATTTAGAATAATATTATTTAGTAAACCTGCCGGATGTCATATTTGTTTGGGAAGCATTTGTTTTACTTGGTCCCATTTAATAAAATGGTTCACCAGCATATTAACTTTACATATACTGTCCTAGAGAAATTTGTTGGTACTTTTCTGTGAAAAAAGAACCAACCTTGCAGCTCATTGAAAAAGTGCTGTAAGCCTCTTGTAAAGTGGTTAAATGAGAAGCCATTGTTCAATAATACCTGCATGCTGCTGTCATTGAGTATAACAATGGAAGTGTGAAAATAGATGAAGGATTGCTTAGCCTCCAGATATATTCTGTGAAATGGGCAAAATAATTGGAGTAGAAAGATTTTACAAACTAGCTTTGTCCTTTTAATTAATATCACATGTCTGTTAACGTGCAGCTAGTCATTTATCCTATGTGAAGAAAAGTAGTCAGTCACTCTGCTGTTTGGTTTTATTATGTGTCCCACACAGAACATGGAGCAGAGAGAACAGATGAGAGAGTTATGTGAGAAAGCCGAGAGGGAATTACAGACAGAACTTTAAGGTCCATGTAACTGTAGCTAACCTCCCTCAACATGGTGGCAAGAATGTTCAGAAAAATAGTTATAGTGGTAGACAAGAAGCTAAATACAACTACCAACGAGACACAAGCTGAACATCAAGGGGAAGGTCTATCACTGTCACTTTCATTAGCTTAAAATTATTTAAGAAATAGTGGTTGGTTCGTCCTCTTTTAATGGAAACATTTTTTTCCATGACTTGTGCATTCTTTTTCATTTCACTGATCATATTACCTTGGCTTATTAACATATTTATGTTATTTTCAGTTCACTTATCCTTTAATGAATCCAAATATGCTGTGCACTACAAATCATTACAAAGTATGCATTTGCAGGGAGCTCCTGGCTGGGAGCATGAACAGGGACACTGGACACTGGGCCATTGCATGCACAGCGGTGCATAACTTGGTCAGCCTGGCCACGCAAACTGGCCGCGACTTTTGGGGGCATTTACACCGGAATGGAGGGGAACAGAGGTGAACAGGGGGAGTGGTGGGCATGAGATCTACTGCCCATACATGCCTGGAGCCTCCATTTGCACCAAATAGTTTGCCTCAGATGAGATAGACATGTGTATGTACAGTGCCAAGAACACAAATTACTATGCAGTGTTCCTTTTTTTCTGTCTCTGTTGAACATCAGGTATGTACCGTAAGTGGCAGTTACTGTCTGAGTCAGGACTGGGTCAGACTACAGTGTGACCCTCACTGATAAGAAATTACAACTGTAAAACACTTTCCTAGCAGAAAATGGCTTCTGGGAGCAGGAAAGAGAAAAAGGTTCAATAGTTCATAGGTTTTAGCTCTGGTATACTTCAATGAATGTGTCAATAGTTTACACAGTATTTTACAGAATGCATTGTCGTGTTACTAACTGTCCTTCAGAGGAGCTCACGATTTAAACTCTACCACAGTCACAATCTTATGTCCCTACACTATTCCATGGACAATTTTGGAGGGAAACCAATTAACGTATTATTATGTTTTTGGGATGATCTGTTTTTGGGGTTATGGGTATCTGGAGGAAACCCATACAAACGCAAGGAAAATATACAAACTCCATTCAGATAGTGCCCTGATCCACATTTGAACCTTAGAATCTTGCATGGCAAGAGAACGATATACTGTACTATGCCATCATTCTGCTGTCTGTCATCTGGCAGTAAAATAACCCTAAAAATGATACTAAAAAAAGAAGATATATTTTTTTAGCACCAACTATTTGATCTCATTACTTTACATGGCAAATGAAGATGGAAATTTGAGTGTGCACTGTATACCAGTCAATGACTGTTGCCGTGATTGCAGAGAACTGCCTTAGCATAAAGGATTGTGAGTTTTGTAACTAAAGGCCACTAAGGGCCCATTCACACTAGGGCGATTAGCGACCGTTTACCGCTAATCGACAAAATGCTAGTGCAATAGTAACTGCATGGCATGATCTCTCCGATTGTGGACGCTTCGCGATTAGCAATTACAAATGCGTTACATGTAGTATTTCCAGCGATTGCGATTAGCATGCTATAGAAGTGTCAACCAGGATCACTTATCAAACGCGGATTTGTACAGTAATTTACAGTGAAAATCGCGGTAAAATGACCTGCTCAAAACGCTAATGCGCTAGCGTTTTGCCTTTTTCAAGTGTGAATGGGCCTTAAGCAGTAAAGTGGTGAGATAAGAGTCCCAGGTAAAGACCTAGTAACTTGTCCTATTGGCATTGAAACATATTGCAGGCTTATCTGTCTGTATTTGCTGATGGACTGGGAAGCTCTGCTGCACAGTAAGGGCCCTTTTACACTATATCAGTTGCTGTCAGTTGTAACTGAAAGTGCAGTCCAGTGTCCATGTTTCCCTATGGCCTCTTTCACATTATACAGTTAAAAACTGAAGCTTTTTCACAATGCACTGCTATGGAGAAAAAAAACACAAAGCAACGCATTACATTTAAAAGGGTCCTAAGATTGTTGTTACATGACTGCTGAAATTATTTGGGTTTGATAGTATTTTCTTTTACTTTTTTGTTCCATGCATATTTATTGCTTATCTGTATATCATAATTTAAATGAAACACATCTGTATCATTGTCTAGCAACAACTGAGCAGACTGCAATGAACTGCTTAAAGAGACACTGAAGCGAAAAAAAATATATGATAAAATGAATTGGTTGTGTACTATGAATAATTACTAGAAGATTAGCAGCAAAGAAAATATTCTCATATTTTTATTTTCAGGTATATAGTGTTTTTTTCTAACATTGCATCATTCTATAATATGTGCACATTACACAACACTCAGCATTCAAAATGAGTCTTTCAGAGCAGTCTGTGAAGTAATGACCTCTCCTCTGGCAGAGAAAAAGTAAACAGTTCACTTACAGTTGAGATAATAAAAGTCAGATAACAGCCCTCTCCACGACTAAGTTAGTCGGAGAGCTTAATAGCTTTTTTGCATAGAGAGAACAACTGGAGTTTCTCAACTCTTCCTGTACTGGAAACAATTACACTGATGTATCTGATCTTAATGTTTTTTTTCTTAGCTGTGCTTCACATACAAATCATAATATCATCTTTTTTTTTTCAGTGTCTCTTTAAAGCTAAACTGCTGCTTAAGCCCGAATCATCTTTGCTGCTTGCACTATGCATTACGTGCCATTAGCCACTCTTTCTTATGAATAGCTCTTAGTTAAGTGAATTTATTTCTTATGTGAGTTCGTAACTGGAAACATAAAGTGAACAATTTGCCAGTAGGGCTCATAAGACCTAAAGTGGGTCACCTCTTCCATTGCTTCTCTCTTTTTTTTCTCAAGCTAGTGATTTATAATAGATTGATGTCTTGCCACAACATATGGCATGTTAAACTCCACTGAGTAACAAATTCTTTCTCTTGGCTGGTGTTCAGGAAGAGAGTTTTGCGCTTGCAGCTTATGATGTACTTTAAAGCCTTTGGCATATTTGCTGAAATGTCCACAGATTTCGTGAAACAGGAGCAGGAAGATATACACAGTGTACAATACTAGCGGTGTTCTCCCCGATGCCTGCTTTATTACTAGCATTGGCAGCTTAGCTGCTTCATTTATTTGTTCATGTCAACCAATTAAGCAAGCCTGTAACAATATGCAGCAGACAGAATATGTCCCTCTTCCTGCACTTTGGATGCAGAACGATGGGTTGTGTCACAGACCAATACCAGAATAGTTTGTTTTCCGGCTGCTCTGAAACTCTCTTTATGATTAACTTTAAAGCAGAAATAAGTGTGGAATGTACTTCAAGATGAGATGCAACTGCTAATGGAGATTTCCATGTGGGGAATAGCAGAAATAAACAATTTATGATTAAATTCATGTATTCAGCCCTGTGATTTTTTACTTACACTAAGAGGATTTTAAGTGTAACTTCGCTTTCATGAAGATAATAAAAAACTGCTCCATTTGCTATACATATACTACCTAATAAAGAGCAAGTGTCCCTACGTCTGTCCCTGTGTCAGTGCTTTGCGCTACTGCACATGTCAAGCACTGACAGCCGTTGGGACAGCACGCAGGGACAGGGCTAGGGAGCGGGCCGGCTGGGCGTGTGTGCATGCGTGAGCGGGCACGTGTGCGCGGTGATAGCGGGCACGTGCACGCTCGCAGGCGCGCGAGACGGGTGGGCGGCCGTGCGATGCGGCGGTGGGGACTGACCTAGAGCCTGTTTTTAAACGGCCTTAGGTCACCTAGTTACTTATATTTTAGAAAATGTTACTAGAAAGGAACTTTACCAAAAGATAGTGGTTGGAGGAAAAAATAAGGCAATGCATTGCACAGTGAGAAGTTAATAAATAGTTAACAAGATAAATAAAGAAATTATTGATACTCGCTACATAATAATTCATGTTGTTTGAGCCTGCAGGTCATCATCTTTACTGATTGCAGACTCAAAAAAAACAGACAGATGTAATAGGCTAAACGATATATACAGGGCCGGATTTACGTCTCAGGAGCCTATAGGCACAGAAGTTCTGGCGCCCTAAACTCCGCCCCTCAACAAGGTCACACCCTTCTCCAAGTCACACCCACTTCTTCTGGTGGGATTAAAGGGAACCTGAAAGGAGAATTATATAGAGGTTGCCATATTTATTTCCTTTAAAGTGGACCTGCACTCTTGCACAGGACAAAAGGAAAAACAGAGAAATGCACCCTACATGTATTTAGAGAATTTAGCCTGTCAAATTACCCCTCCTTTGTGTTTAATTACAAGTTGTAATTTGATCTCTCCCCGAGTCACCTGACTGCCACGGCAGATAAGGCAGTTAAGCTTATTTGAAGGCACAGGATATTAACAATATGTCTGCTTACATGAAAGCAGGAAGAAGACACTGCAGGTTCATTGCAGAATTTGTATTGGATGTAACAAAGAAATGTTTTTCTTTAATTGTTATTATGCTGTTTTGTATCTTTTAGGGCAGAGAGAAAGTTCTGAGTTCACATCCACTTTAAAGAGAAACTCCAACCAAGAATTGAACTTTTTCCCAATCAGTAGTTGATACCCTATTTTACATGAGAAAGACAATGATTTTCACAAACAGACCATCAGGGGGCGCTGTGTGACTGATTTTGTGCTGAAACCCCTCCCACAAGAGGCTCTGAATACCGCGGTACTGCTGGCAAACTGCCACAATGTAACAGTGTTCAGAGACAGGAAATAGCTGTTATTAGCTGTCTGTAACAGACAGAGCAGCTAGAAACAGCTAAATAACCTGCCCACAGTAAAAATGTCACCGTGTAATAAATGTCAGAATGTTAATCTGGGAGAGGAAAGATTTTACAATGAGCAAACACTGACTAAATCATTTATACATAATTATGGTAAAAAATGAAGCACTTTTTTTACTACATTATTTTCACTGGAGTTCCTCTTTAAGGCTATACCAGTTGCCTGGCTGTCCTGCTGATTCTATGCCTCTAATACTTTTATCTATAGACCCTGAATAAGCATAAGATCAGATGTTTCTGACTGCATGCTTGTTTCAGGTGTGCAATTAAGACACTACTGAAGGTAAAGAGATCAGCAGGACAGCCAGGCAACTGGTAGTGTTTTAAAGGAAATAAATATGGCATCCTTCATACACTTTTCGCTGCAGGTTCCCTTTAAACCACACATTTCAAAACTCCATGCACCTAAACACATGTACTCTAAGGTTTTACCTCGTCCAGCAGCAGATGTAAGGGCTGGTTCACACAATGAGCATTTTGAGTTCTGTTTTTAATCGCTAGCGCAGGCACAACCATATTTTCTGAATCCTTTAAGAGAACCAGAACAAAACTGCAGGTTCAGAAACACATACTTACCTAAGGAGAAGCTTCCCATACTGTCCTCAGCCCGGGTTCCTCCAGCTGAAGTAATGTGGATAATCTGATCGTGGCCACACTCATCTGACACAAGCGCAGCCATACTTCACCTGTGCAAGTACGGTTGTCATTTTGGTCCCAGGTGCACTTTAACAAATATTTTGCTATTTTTCTGGAAACCTTTTCCTACCTCCACTCCACTCCTAAAGCCTGGATCACCTGACAGGTCACCGTCAGCCACAGCCTTTTAATGGATCCCAACTCCTCCTGATGCCCTTATCATTGTGACACTATGTGCATGATCTGATTTATGAATCCTTCTCTGTCTCAATATAAGGTACACACTGCTCTGCAGCTCCTACCTGTCAGTGCTGCAGACTATAGTCCAGGAATTCTAAGCAGCCAGGGAGGGTTGTATAGGGGAGAGGAATCCTGCCGTGAGCAGTCACAGACATCATTCATGATGCTCGCTGGACAGTGAAAAAACATCCTGTGCATACCCATATCAGAGGCCAGGATCTCAGCTGACAAGTTCAGCAAAGGTCACAGGCAGCCTGGCCAAACATAAACATGCAGCTGCCTTGCCTATAGTCGTTCAGCCTGACCCTCTCTACGGAGTTCTGACCAGATACAGCCTGTGTGCTAAAGCCCAGTCTCTCACCTGCCGTGTCTGTGCTGCCCCACGATCCCCTCAGGGCTCAGCTGCAGGACTTCCACGGTAAGCACTCGCTGGGCTTTTTACGATCAGTCCCAGCGGCATTGCAAGCAAGAAACACGTGTAGCACAGGGACAGAGCGGGGGCGGAGTTAAGTGGCCACAACTAATACACTTGGAACGGGGAGCGGAAAACTTTAAAAGCTGATAACGAGAGGAGCTTGGAAGGGGAGCCAGGGAGGTGGATCTCAGTCTCTGCTCTATAGTCTGCTCTCTCATAAGTAAAAGTAGGAAAGGTCTGGGATTGTATTATCAAGGCCAGAGCAGGAGCATTATTCGTCCCCCCCCCACCCTACTTCAGTGGAACTGCCCCAACTTGATGTGGACGCTGCACGCACCGCTCCAAATCTTTCTGCATTTCCCAGAGAGATGCGAATTACCGGCGATGACTTCATCAGACCCGACAGTACCCGCCTCTCACATGCTTGCCGCCTATAGGCACCTGCCTACAGTGCCTAGTGGTAAATCCGGCCCTGGATATATATATATTTACATAGTATATATGCACACACACACTCACTTGGTAGTTGGAAACAGCCATGATTCCCTACAAAGGCAACAAGGTTCCATCATGCTGTGTGACGGGTTTCTCTACAATATCAGCAACACAGACACCCCCCCCCCCTGATAATTTGGAGATATAATAGTAAACCAGAGGAAGGCCCAAACACTATGGTTTCAATTCACTAAAGGGGGCCATACACTTATAGATTTGTAGCAGATCATCAGAGAGATTTCTGTCAGTTGCCTGCCAAGTCGAATGATAGAATCAATTTCTGATCAATTGATTGATGGCTAAAATTGAGCAGTGTATGGGCCCCTTTACCCTTTAGACAGGTTTGGTAAAATACTGCATTCTGTATTTTAGAGTTTGGGGTTTTTTTATACAAATTCTCTAAGATTTTCACACATGTGGTAATAGTTTGAAAATTTACTAAAAGACTGCTTGACAATCACTAAGATTTTTACCTCATGCAGTATTTTATTCAGGATTTTAAGGCATCATGCAGTACTTCATTTGGTATTTGATCGAGTATTGTAGTGCATGGAAAATGGATGAAAGATGTGATACAGACAGAATTGTTTTTTGTGATATGCTGATTGTTATAATTTAAGTAAAGTGCAAGTCCAAGGTTAACATAAAATTTGCTTCAGCTCAAAACCAGTAGGATCTCATAAACCATTTTTAATTAGTACATAATAATAATATTGCAAAATTGTAGAAATATGTATTTATTAGTAACTTTCCAGTTTTCCAGAATAGTTTAATTAGTTTTCACATTTTCCCTGCTCTGTTTCCTCCCTTTTACCACCTTTTCAAATGCCTATGTGTTAGTTACTGACAGCTTTAAGCTGGAGGTAAAATACTGAATATCTGACCTGTTTTACCGCATGCTCTAATCTTTGTGAATTTACATTTTCTTAAGGAATTTACCGCACAAGTCTGTAATTTACTTTACTAGTTGGTAAATAGGTATGTAGGTCATTTTCCATGCAGTAACAGCGTTAGTGAATTGACATTTTACAAACTGTTTAGTAAACTCAGCTGTTTTTATTTTTTTACTACATGGGTCCAATCCCAGAGGGAGCTATCCTGGCTACAATGGATGTTGAATCCCTTTATACTAACATCCCACTCGAGGACAGTATTGCAGCTTGCCAACATTTCCTTCAGCTGAATGAACTACCGACAGAGCCCACAATACAACTTATCATTAGGTATATACTTACTCATAACTATTTTTCATTTGGGAATTATCTATATCTACAGACAAAGAGCAGGGCTATGGGAAGTACAATGTCACCCCAGTGTGCAAATTTATTTATGGCCAGATTGGAGGAAAACTTCCTTTCAACTTGTGAAATTAAACCATGGGCTTACTTCAGATTTATAGATGATATCCTATTAATCTAGACAGCATTACAGGAAGAATTAATCAGATTCCACAAAAACTTCTTAGAGCACCACCAGAACATCAAGTTAACTCTCAGCTTTTTAACAGTTCCATGTCAGTTTCCTGGATACCACAATTTATATACAAGATAGATTTTTACAAACATCCATATACCGTAAACCAACTGACCGGCATATTTACCTCAAGTGGAATAGTTTCCACCCGGAACACACCAAAAAATCTATTGTTTACAGCCAGGCTCTGATGTATAACCGCATATGTTCTAATTCAGAGGACAGAAACAGAAAACTTATGTCGCTATGTAATGTATTCATAGATCAGCGATATCATCCACAAATCGTTGATGATCAAATACACAGAGTAACTTTAAAGAGAAACTCCAACCAAGAATTGAACTTTATCCCAATCAGTAGCTGATACCACCTTTTACATGAGAAATAGAAATGATAGAAAATAGAATGATTTTCACAAACAGACCATCAGGGGGCGCTGTGTGACTAATTTTGTGCTGAAACCCCTCCTACAAGAGGCTCTGAATACCGCGGTAATCCTAGCAAACTGCCACAATGTAACAATGTTCACAGACAGGAAATGGCTGTTTACAGCTGTCTAACAGCTAGAAACAGCTAAATAACCTGCCCACAGTAACAATGTCACCATGTAATAAATGTCAGAATGTGAATCTGGGAGAGGAAAGATTTTACAATGAGCAAACACTGACTAAATCATTTATACATAATTATTGTAAAAACTTTTTTTATTAAATTATTTTCACTGGAGTTCCTCTTTAAAATCTAGAGAGGAACTGTTGAAGTACACCCCAAAGACTGAAAACAACAAAGTCCCAATAGTGGTCACCTACAACCCAAGATTAAGGACACTGAGGAAGATATTGAAAGCCCTGCAACCGATACTCCATAAAGACAAACGCCTGAGGGATGTTTTTCCTGATTTACCACTGCTTGCTTTCAGACAGCCTCCCAATTTGAGACAAATGATTATCAGAAGTGCATTATCTACACCAAAAACTCCAGGCACATTACCCTGCAATAACACAAGGTGTGAGACTTGCCCTTATATCTTGTGCACAAGCCAAATACAAATACCAAACTCACAGAAATATCATTAAATACCAGACCAATTTTCCTGTGAGTCATCTAATGTTGTTTACATGATACTCTGCATGAAATGCCCCTCAAGAGGAATCTATATAGGAGAAACAGGACAGAAACTGCACACAAGAATAAACTATCACCACTTTAAAATGAATGAGGGTAAAATGGACACATCAGTGGCCCAACACTTCTGTGAACCAGGACACAGCATACAAGGTCTCAAAGCACTTATTCTTAAAGGGACACTTAAGTCAAACAAAAAAAAATGAGTTTTACTCACCTAGGGCTTCCAATAGCCCCCTGCAGCTGTCCGGTGCCCTCGCCGTCTCCCTCCGATCCTCCTGGCCCCGCCGGCAGCCACTTCCTGTTTCGGTGACAGGAGCTGACAGGCTGGGGACGCGAGTGATTCTTCGCGTTCCCAGACACATTAGCACCCTCTATGCTGCTATATGGTATATGATATATGCTATAGCAGCATAGATGGCGCTATTGTGTCCAGGAATGCGAAGAATCACTCGCGTCCCCAGCCTGTCAGCTCCTGTCACCGAAACAGGAAGTGGCTGCCGGCGGGGCCAGAAGGATCGGAGGGAGACGGCGAGGGCACCGGACAGCTGCAGGGGACTATTGGAAGCCCCAGGTGAGTAAAACTCATTTTTTTTGTTTGACTTAAGTGTCCCTTTAAGGGTAACTTGAAAAATGAACAATCAAGAAAAATTTCTTATGAAAATGTTAAAGACATTAACAGCACGGTGGCATAGTGGGTAGCGATCTCGCCTTGCAGCGATGGGTCCCAGGTTCGAATCCCAGCCAGGTCAACATCTACAAGGAGTTTGTATGTTCTCCCCGTGTCTGCATGGGTTTCCTCCCGGTACTCCGGTTTCTTCCCACATCCCCAAAAAACATACAGATCAGTTAATTGGCTTCCCCCTAAAATTGGCCCTAGACTACGATACATACACTACACAATACATACATAGACATAGGACTATGGTAGGGACTAGATTGCGAGCTCCTCAGAGGGACAGTTAAGTGACAAGACAATATACTCTGTAAAGCGCTGCGGAAGATGTCGGCGCTACATAAATACTAAATAATAATAATAATAACAGAAGGTTTAAAAGTGTGGAATGGGATCCATGACACCTTATTTAACATGATTGAATTGGCTTCATGATCTTGCTAGATTTTATGTATGCTTGCATGAGCTCACTGGCTCAAGCTGCTGATCACCTGACATCTAACTGCTAAACAGTAACCAGCACAACTGCCATTTAAGTGTTTACTATTTACCTGCATCAGTGTTTTACTTCAGCTAACATCTGGAAATATGCCTGAAGAAGGGAACTAGATCCCAGAAAGCTTGAATCATTTAACTTTATTAGTGAGCCATTAAAAGGTATTACTTTTACAAAATTTTGTTTTTTTCTACCTACTTAATTTTTTGGGCTTATACAGTACTTTATTTACTGCAATTTGTTTTTAGTGAATGTCAGCAGTCTTATTGGAAGATGTTAGACTGAGTCCTGGCGTATTGGCATGCATTTATATGCTGGGAAAGTAGAATGTGAATGGTTTAATGATATCCTCTTCCAGAGCTTCAGAGCGAATGAATAGCTCATACACCCACGCATCTTTAGTAGATGTAGATACTGAGTTCCTGCCCTGTATAATACGATTCTATAGTTGAATCTGGCATTAAATGCTGCAATCACAGCCATACCATCACCTCATCTGTTCTCTAAGGCTGAACACTGTGTTAATGCCTGACTACAAAAAGAAAAAAAAGGCTTTAATGTTTCTATAGTGGTAAGGCAAAATCTTCAGAAACAGAATACTGTGGTCAGTAAAGTTTGCCATTAGCACAATACACTACAGTATTCCCCTACACATAAGTGGACATTAAACATAC
This sequence comes from Hyperolius riggenbachi, assembly GCF_040937935.1. NCBI lineage: Eukaryota > Metazoa > Chordata > Amphibia > Anura > Hyperoliidae > Hyperolius > Hyperolius riggenbachi. The sequence goes on along the minus strand of NC_090647.1, from coordinate 238,983,202 downwards.
ATCTACAACAGATAGAATATTCATAAAAAACATACATCCAGGCGATATGCGTAACCTATAAGTGTTAAATTACAATTTAATTCCTAACCACAAAGCATATTCCAAAGTTGTATTAGCAAACTTAAAGTGGATCCAAGATAAACTTTTACTCATTGCATAATTGTGTTTCTTTCATATAGTTTATAGGGCCTCCCCTCAAGCCAAATATTTTTTGTGTTTGTTTTAATACTCTAATTCCCTATAAACTAAACAAGCCCCGCCCACAGCTTCTCCAGAGTGCCTTGGCACTCTAAGCCTTAGTAGCAAGGGCTTATAGGAGCTCAGTCTGGGCAGGAGGAGGAGGAGGTAACTAGCTATAGATTTCAGAGGCAGAGGGGAGGAGGGAGGAGGAGAGGGTAGTGAAGTTTTCACAGGCTGAGGAATGGAGATGCTATCAGCTTGCCTGTGTGTAATGTGACAAACAGAACATGGCCACTCTCATTGTATTACAGGAATAAATAATCATTAACTGCTGAAGCTGTTTGCAGCTAGATTAGCTGTGTAAAATATCAAAACTTTAGATACAATGTATAGACAAGTTACTTGTTATAGTTCGTTTTTCATCTCGGATCTACTTTAAACTTAATAACAAATTACGTTATAAATGCATATTATAATTGTCACAGATGTCAAAACAAAAAATCATAGTAGCAAAGAAGGGGTGTCTGCACGATATCCCTTAGATCAAGTTCCTTTATTATGGACCATAGTACTGTATGTCACAGGACAATTTGTACTGTATGTCACAGGACAATTTAGAAGAAAGAAGGTGAAAGAGGATCTCACCACTTTGATGTAAAGAGGACCACAGAAAGTTTTTATTGGGTAAATCTTGGTGCCCAGGGTTATGTTCTGATTGGCCAATATCTCTAGTATTTCAGTGTCTTCCTTTAGAATACCAGTCACAAATCAGGGGCTTTCTGTACTTATAGGGAACCTGAAGTGAGAGGGACACAGAGGCTACCTGTGTCATGGACAATAACAGCTGTCTGGCTGTCAAGCTGAGCTTTTGGCTTTAGTTGTTTCGGAGTCACACACCTGAGCAGCTAGTGGAGTCAGACCAGAGTCTGCATGCTCATTCTGGGCCAGTGACTCAAATTATTAGAGGCAGCACATCAGAACAGAAGTCAGGCAACTAGCATTTTTTTTATTGGAGAATGAAGTTGGCAGCCTCCATATTACTCTCAATTCAGGTTCCCCTTAAGAATGGCCTCTCCCAGGTATAAATATGATTGAATAATTAGAACTGCCTGAGATGAGTCACCATGAGGAAGAGGCTTCATAATTATGGTCACAAATGTTCCAGTTATGATGGATTGTATCACTGTGTTCTGGCTCAGAAAATGGCACACAGGTGGAGAATTTGCTGCCAGTCAGCGGCTTCCATAGCGGGAGTAGCACTTACAAGTGGCTGGAGGTGGTGGAGGTGGTACAGTACTTTAACAACACTGTACCCGGTTTAGTAACAGATGTTGCATAGAATATATGTTTTGAACCATGCATTAGCTGAGGTTTTTCTTCAAACTGCCTGCCAGCTCCCAGACCCAACCATCCATATTAATGGCCGCATCTGGGTGCATGCACAGTAACAAAGTGTTGGAGGGTCCCTGATTGTTGTCTTTGCAGACTAGACCCATGAGGTCTCATAGATGGTCACATAGATCTCATTTGTAATACATTTTAGAGCCACACTGTTTTCTAGTAGCAGTCTTTAAAGGACAACTGAACAGAGAGGTATATGGAAGCTGCCATATTTATTTCCTTTTAAACAACACTAGTTGCCTGGCTTTCCTGCTGATTTATTTAGCTGCAGTAGTGTCTGAATCACACCAGAAACAAGCATGCAGCTAATCTTGTCAGATCTGACAATAATGCCAGAAACACCTGATCTGCTGCATGCTTGTTTAGGGTCTATAGCTAAAAGTATGTAGGCAGATGATCAACATGACAGCCAGGCAACTGCTATTGCTTAAAAGGAAATAAATATGGCAGCTTCCATATTCCTCTCACTTCAGTTGTCCTTGAAAGAGCACCTCAAGCAAAATTAAACCATTACATAAAATTGCTGTTCTTATATAAACTCACCTAAAGGATTATTAGGAACACCATACTAATACGGTGTTTGACCCCCTTTCGCCTTTAGAACTGCCTTAATTGTACATGGCATTGATTCAACAAGGTGCGGAAAGCATTCTTTAGAAATGTTGGCCCATATTGATAGGATAGCATCTTGCAGTTGATGGAGATTTGTGGGATGCACATCCAGGGCACGGAACAACACCAATTAGGAAGGAAAAATAAATAGTGGATGGTATGGACCAAAAAAAAACCCCAAGCAAGACAATATTTATGAAAAACTGTATACATTTCATTATTAGAAAAATGATTATTATATATTCATTAAAACTGCCCAGACAGATATTCCTAATCACTAAACCTGCAGTCACAGCCTCAACTGTCCCCTCTAATCCCTAGGCCAATCATCCATTCAGCCAAGCACACCAACCATATGCACCAATTGATAAGACAAGGCCTTGTTAATATCGCCCCCTGAATCCACTCATGGAAGCTGTCTAACAGCAAAGAAGTCCAAAAGCCTGTATGGATGCAAATCCAAGCATTGGGCCCGTGTTAATGTAATTCCAGACTGTCCAGAGAGATCAGAAAGAATACACAGGCTGTGTGCGGTATGAAGCAGTGCGAAGCAGTGGTATAGTCCTTCCTTAAAGTCCCAGCACACTCCTATTCCAAGCAACAGTATTGCAATAGCAGCATCAGCAAAAAAGCAAGCATGCAAGCAAAGCATGGCACGGAGCTCCCGTTCCATCACATCTTAAAGATGCTCTATTGGGTTGAGATCTGGAGACTGTGGGGGCCATTTTAGTATAGTGAACTCATTGTCATGTTTAAGAAACCAATTTGAAAAGATTCGAGCTTTGTGAAATGGTGCATTATCCTGCTGGAAATAGCCATCAGAGGATGGGTACATGGTGGTCATGAAGGGATTGACATGGTCAGAAACAATGCTCAGTTAGCCCGTGGCATTTAAACAATGCCCAATTGGCACTAAGGGGCCTAAAGTGTGCCAAGAAAACATCCTCCACACCGTTACATCACCACCACCACCAGCCTGCACAGTGGTAACAAGTGACATGATGGATCCATGTTCTCATTCTGTTTACGCCAAATTCTGACTCTATCGAGACTCATCAGACCAGGCAACATTTTTCCAGTCTTCCACCTGTCCAATTTTGGTCAGCTCGTGCAAATTGTAGCCTCTTTTTCCTATTTGTAGTGGAGATGAGTGGTACCCAGTGGGGTCTTCTGCAGTTGTAGCCCATCCGCCTCAAGGTTGCACGTGTTGTGGCTTTATAAATGCTTTGCTGCATACCTCAGTTGTAACGAGTGGTTATTTCAGTAAACGTTGCTCTTCTATCAGCTTCAGTCAGTCAGCCCATTCTCTTCTGACCTCTAGCATCAACAAGGCATTTTCGCCCACAGGACTGCCGCATACTGGATGTTTTTCCCTTTACACACCATTCTTTGTAAACCCTAGAAATGGTTGTGCATGAAAATCCCAGTAGCTGAGCAGATTGTGAAATACTCAGACCAGCCCATCTGGCACCAACAACCATGCCACACTCAAAATTGCTTAAATCACCTTTCTTTCCCATTCTGACATTCAGTTTGGAGTTCAGGAGATTGTCTTGACCAGGACCACACCCCTAAATGCATTGAAGCAACTGCCATGTGATTGGTTGATTAGATAACTGCATTAATGAGAAATTGAACAGGTGTTCCTAATAATCCTTTTGTTGAGTGTAGATTGTAGTAAAATCTGTAAGATGTAGAAAATAATTCTTACTTGTCCTGCATGGATCCCTGTCAAAATCAGCAGCTGCACCACCCAATAAAAAGTGCCTCATCACTTTTTCACCCAAACCCACAGGTGGTTGTGGGCAGCATGGTGGCGTACTGGTTAGTGCTCTTGCCTTGCAGCACTGGGTCCCTGGTTCTAATCACAGTCAGGTCAACATCTGCAAAAAGTTTGTATGATCTCCCTGCATCTGCGTGGGTTTCCTCTGGGCACTCAGGTTTCCTTCCACATCCCGAAAACATACAGATAAGTTAATTGGCTTCCCCCTAAAAATTGCCCTAGACTATGATACATACATCGACATATGACTATGGTAGGGACAATATTGTGAGTTCCTTCAAGGGACAGTTAGTGAAAAGACAATATACTCTGTACATCGCTGCGTAAGATGTTGGCGCTATATAAATACTAAAAAAGAATAAAAAATGTAGGGTCTTTTCATGACGTACCTCAATCCATTTATGGATGCTTACAAGCCATCCAGAAGATGGCAGTGCTGTTGGTGCCATCCAAATAATGGACAGAATCAAATAGCAAGAATGCCGCTTGGGTATTTAAAACATTTTTAAAAATAAAAAAAAATGTGTTCAGTTGACTTGAGCTACTCTTTAAGATAATGCTATCAAATTATTGGTAGAAATTCCTACACCAGTTTTAAGCCATGGTACTGGAATCCATTATAATTCCTCAAAATCCCAATCCCAAAATGATAGTGAAACATCCTATAGAAAAAAAACACTCTCCATCACATGGCCGTGGAATTTCTCACATTTTTAATACACAATATTCAACATTATTACCATTATTTTTCTTTAACCATTGTGATACACTATATCGTCATTCAGAATTAGTAGTTCTATCCACATACTATATTTTTTGTAAATTAATGATGCTAGAGAAACCTATTCATTCTTCAACATGCTGATCACTACATTATTTTTATATCTAATTGTCGCTGGCATTATCAATAATTATACACTTGTGCGTTAAGATGTATTTATATGGAACATGCAAGCTCCCTGCTGTATCGTTACTGCAGTGTAGAATTTTATTGTGTTTTTAATCAAGCTTTACTTGTCAGTGTTATTAAACAGAAAGTTCCAAAAGCACCCAACCCCTCATTAAAATTGCGCAGGCAGCTTCTTTATAAAATGAGTGCCAAATGGCTTTCTGAATTGTATTCTTATTTGTGGTGATACATGAAGACTGTTCACAAAAGAAGAATGCATTTAATTTGAAAAAAAATCAAAACAAGTCTGCAAACAGCTTGTCAGGTTGATTGCCATGGTGACTGTGGTCACATCTTCCCATGTAATAGCATGTGCCTGTAGCATGTGGGAAGAGATGATGGCCAGACCTTTGGACACACACAAGGACCTAAGCACGGCACTCACCTAGATGACTGAATTCTGATGTTAACGCTAATGTGTGCTGCTGCCTTAAAATTGGCCATAATTGGGTGCAATAAAAAGCACTGGATCATTTGCTTTGTCATGGTTTCTGACCTTGACCTCTTTTCTTTATCCGCTGGCTCCTACTCTCAGGCTGCTGGTAATGAACTGAACAGAAGTTTTAGTTGGGGGATGATCTAGAACTATTTGGGAGCTAAGTTAGCCGTGGTCTACTACAGGTTCTTGACCACAAACCCATGAGGAAATAAGAGGAGGCGAATGGTGAGGTTTAGGTTCCCTCTTAGATTCTATACCCCATCTAGACCTGTGCCATCTTTGCTGATACTATACTTATTAACCTGCCATCTGCTCAGCACACAGATCTCCATGGCATAGTCAAGCTCTATCAGCACAGTCAAATTATGCATATTTGTGTTACAAAAAGACTTCTAAGCATTTCTAATATTGATCATAGATTATAAATATCTTTAAAATACAACTTAACTTTTATTTATTTGCATGTTAAAAATAATGCCTCTGTGGTTATTCAGGTTAGGGTGAGCATATGAGGTCTCCTACAATAAATCAATGATGTGTCAGTTTGTTAAATGTAAAGAGCCATAATAATCCAACATGCATACAAACTGTTTCAGACTGGTTGGTCCTCATCAGTGCATGGCATGGATTAATGTGGCTCTATGTGGAAGGTCCTAAACCACGTAGAGTTACAGACTACACAACAAGCCCATGGTGAACCAGAACTCCTAGGAGTGTGTAAGGGGCTAAAAAAGACCAAAAAGCCCTCTCGCTGAATGTGCTTTGCAAAATAGAAATTTTCCTTCTTAAAACAAAAGGATTTTGTGGCTGTTCGGGTTAGAGTGAGCATATGAGATCTCCTACAATCCATCACAGATGAATATGCAAAGCATCCCTTTGCTGTCCCTGAAAGATAAACACACCTCCAGGCATACCTATGAAATATCCGTCGGGAGATTTGGGTGCAGGATAAAGCCGATATACGGCATACCCTGCTCCTGCACAAGTCCCGGCGGCACTAATTACATTCCCTCTCCAGGCTGTCATGGATAGTGGAGAAAGATGTAATTCGGCTTCCAGTTATTGCTGGCGGCTGAAGTACAGCGTTTTAAAAGTAATTTGAGCACTGTCAAATTACTCACTGAGCGAAGCTATAGTCGTAATTCCTATGACTATAGCTTCGCTCAGTGAGTAATTTGGCACCGTCAAAAGACAGTGCTCAAATTACTTTTAAAACACTGTGGCACCGCCTGCACTCAAATCTCCTGCGCTCGACCTCTAGAAACACTGGAATGCAATGATGAGTCAGCTTGTTAATTGTGCAGAGCCACAATAATACAACATGCATACATGTTTTGCATAGGGCTTTTAGTAAGAGGGCTTTTGGCCCTGGGGAATCTCTAACTCTGGGTGTTTCAAGTCCTACCACATAGAGCCACATTAATCCATGCCATGCACTGAAAATGTATACCTTGAATCATCCCACTATCGCTCCACTAAGCAGAAAACCACCGTGTTGATGACAGAGCCAGGTTACCAACAATGAAACCCTGTATGACCTTAATTCAGCTCTGGTTTGGAATTGAAGTCTAGCTAACTGCATGGAATTTTGGGCTAAACCTGCAATACTCACTCTCTTCCCTTCTTCACTGTGAAAGCGGGCAGCTACGGCCATTAATAATGTTGTCATTGCTACTTCAGGAACAAATTACAGGCAGTTAGACAATCATTTCAAGCAAATTACTGTTTTGTTTTATCTCAGAAGTAACTATTTGCAATCACATAGCATAATTAAAATCCAAAATTGCAATTACATTTTAAGATGTAGCATAGCTCAACGTGACTCTTCCTATAATAAGCTTGTTCTATCGACAGTCTGCAGACATAAACCAAGAGGGACATTGTTATTATCTGTGGCTGACCACAGATAGGTTGTGAGGAACCTTTCCATCCCCAAATCCATGGCTGGAGCTGGGAGGCTTTCTGTGCTCTTCTCTGGCTGGGTGTTATCTGCATACAGTAGTAAACATTCACTGAAAACTGAAAGAAGCAATAGTTGAACTGGGAACACCACAGATACTGTATTTATAGCTATTTCACTAATACACCAAACAATTTTTCATTTTGATTAGCTAAAAGGCTTCTTTCTCTCTCTTTTGAGTAAGACTTTTCCCTTTTTTCCCCTCTAAGTGCTTTCATAATGCTTTATTTTTAAAACTAACTTAGCACAATCCAAAGTCACCTTTCAGACTAAATTACAGTAGTTCAGATTTAAAGGTGGGCCTGATATATACTATATATATATTATTATTATTTTACGGTATGACCTATTTTAATGCAAAATGTATATTGCAGTACTGTTTGACATTATCCCATCATGCATCAGATCATTTTATTGAAGGCTGTATAAGCTTAATTATGAATTTAAAACAAGCGGAGTCACTAGATGAAAGGAAATATTTCACACATCCGTAGAATATAAACTGTATTTATGCTAAGTGTATTTCTGCATTGATGATAACAGGCTGAGATGTACAGCTAGCAGACACAGATTGTGTAACCATGGTCCTCAGAATGCCTAATATACAGCATGCAGCAATAGTCACCTAACAGGGTAGCCGGTGCCAGTCTCCCTAATGGTTATGGGCGGTCATTTGCTGAAAAATGAGAAGCCAGCACAGCAGGTACATTTACTGCCCTCCACTTCCGGCTTTATTTCTTGTGGCTTATGTTTTACTTGCTCAAATTAATTTGTTTACATTTTATGGCTCACCATAAATTCCATCAAGAACAAGGTGTTACATATATTAATATACTGTATACATATTTTTGAGAGTGGAAAGGAGGGACCAGCCCTGGCGATGTTGTTGTCAGCAGTATAGCAGCTTCTTGTACTCAATGCATAACGTTCAGAGACCTCTTACTGCTTCCTCATAAAGGTACAAGTGAAGTTCTTCACGCATCTTTGGTTATTCATTCTCTGTGATGAACAAAACTGCTTTAACTTTGACATTTGGAGCACTGACAGTTTCTAATCTGTGTTGCTTGAATGCTGCTAAGATTGTGTGAATTAGCTCAGGAATATATTCTTCTTCTTCAAACAGACACACATAACAACTGAAAGCGTTCATTAACTGCAATTATTTATTGGACAGTCAAAAGGGTGCTGCTGTTTAATGAGCGGTAAACAAGTGTAAAAGGTGTACGGTTATTAAAAATGAAGAGATTCTTTGTCACTGTGTTGAATACATATATCATCTAAAATGTAATAGAAATTAGCAACTACATGCTTTGTGATTCCCCAGAGAAAAAGGTTTGCCATATTGATTATGAATATCATGTAAAAAACCCCATAAATTTGGAATTAGCTTAAAGAGACTATACAGCTAAAATTAAACATTACATGAATTCCCTTCTGGTAGGAAGTTGTAACGACTTACCGGGTCTTTAGCCCCCAGCCCCCCCCCCCCCCGAGCCCCTGAATCCATTGCTTCCAGTGCATAGCCCAGCCCCTTGCAGACGAGTGCTGTGAGGTTTCTGTGGCACTCTGTATTTCTGATACAGAGGATGCCATGGCACTTGGCTGCAAGGGGGTGGGGCTATGGGCTTGAAGCAATGGCTTCCAGAGCTCAGGGGAGATCTGAAAGGCGTTATGACTTTTTACCAGAAGGGATTCCATGTAATGTATAATTTAACCACTTAAGCCTATCTGGACGAATATGTTCGTCCAGATAAGATGTGCTGCTGTCAGTGTGCGGTGCTCACGATCGCACGCACGCTCCTGCCGTTAGCCCCGATCAATGAATGGGAATATAATTCCCATTTATCAATCTAAGTCCCCCGCAGAAAAAAATGACGGTCTTTTATCAGAGACAGCAGTATTTCTGCAAAAAAAAGTTCCCCGTCTTTTTTCTTGTTCCTAGAAGCGTGACCATACACTTCCAGGACTTTTTTTTTACTGTGGCCAAATAGTAAACTACACCCACATGTATTTTTTAATAAAAAAATACATTGTATTACATTTAAAAATTAACTGTTTATTTCCTACACCAAAAATTACCCAAATAAATGTTTTTATTAAAAAAAATAAAAAAAAAAAAAATAAAAAAAACAAACAACATAAATAGTTACCTTAGGGTCTGAACTTTTTAAATATGCATGTCAAGAGAGTATGTTAATATAATTTTTTAAATGATAGGCTTGTAAATAGTGATGGACGCAAATTGAAGAAATGCACCTTTATTTCTAAATAAAATATCGGCACCATGAATTGTGATAGGGACATAATTTAATTGGTGTAATAACCGGGACAAATGGGCAAATAAAATACATGGGTTTTAATTACAGTAGCATGTATTAATGTAAAACTATAATGGCCAAAAACTGAGAAATAATGAATTTTTTTTCCATTTCTTTCTTAATCCTCCTGTTAAAATGGATTTAGAATAAAATAATTCTTAGCAAAATGTACCCTCCAAAGAAAGCCTAAATGGTGGTGGAAAAAACAAGATATAGATCATTTAATTGTGATAAGTAGTGATAAAGTTATTGGCGAATGAATGGGAGGGGAAAGTTGCTTAGATGCAAAAAATGAACAACCCTGTGGGCTTAAGTGGTTAAGCTGTATAATCTCTTTAAATGTGTCTTTTCAGCTATTGGCTTTAACAAAGTCGTATGTTTGTTCATATACATACTACTTTGTGAGGCCCCGCGACAACTGTCGGTGAACTGAAATGGTGGGGTAAAGACTTTGGTATGCAACTGAGGTGTGCTGGCCACTTTGTGGATATTGATTCGACTGTGGCTGACTGTCAACTTATATGCAATGCCAACCACCTTCCTGGTTTATGACTGAGGTGTGCAAGACCACCTGGAGGATAAAGTGTAAGGGGTTGTGTAAATGGACCTTTTTCAGCAGTTCAGTTGACATTTTTAAAGTTTCAACATAGGGCATCTTTCTCACTTTTTCTAAACATAAATAAACAGTTTTATTTAGTTTGAGATCAGGATGAAGGTTGAAAGTGACTCGACCTCAAAATTCTTTGTATGCAAGTTCTAAGGGAGTTTAAATTGAGAGATATGTACGGAGGAAACATGCATCATTCAGGAGGACAAGTTCATGCATGGTCACTGGTCTCAGTCCAAGAAGTAGCTAACTTCATTCAGAGGGAAATTATCCTAACATGCCCATTACCACTGAAGCAGGAAGTGAAAGCAACTTAGCAAATGAAAGCTATTAGGTGCGAAGGAAGTAGTCAGCAGTTGTGTTCATTAATTTATTGCCAGTGCCTTCATTAGCTAGATCGCTTTCACTTCCTGGGTCAGGAAAGATTGGTTCATTACAAGAATTTTCTGTTAATGGCTAGAAACAAGTTCTGGGTAGCAGCAGTCTGGAAGCTGAAGTGATTAGAGACTCTCCTCAGGCAGACTGTGCCCATGCTTTGGTGCAGGAAAGGCCAAATGTGTCTATAGCACAAGGAAAAAAATGCTACTGGGACTTATAAGATAGTGCACTATACAAATCTATGGTAATGAACTAGTTATACTGAAGCCAATGGATTTGAATTGGTTGGTGCTGTGAGTACTGCATAATGTGTATTGTTTCTTTCAAAATTAGGGTGCTATATCCATTGCCCTTCCAGGGGTGAAACTACAGAAGCGCAGCCTCTGCAGCCAGGGATCCATCCTCCAGAGTAAGTGTTTTTTTGGCTAGACTTGTCATGGATATGAAGATCATTTTGTGGCCATACTTGTTTTATGGGGTGCATATTATATCAGCACTGCTCAGTTCGGCACGGGGAGAGCCGAATGACGGCTCTCCCTGCTGCCACTAAACTCCGAGGCGGCGTTAAATACTATTCCCCTCCGAGTTTTTGCAACTCGGAGAGAGATGTAATTCGGGGTCTGACGCCAGAGCCCCAAATTACCGCTATGCGGGGTGCGCATCACAGCATTGCTGCTATGACGACGCTCAGTTTCGGTGCTTGGCTCTAAGAGCCGCACGTAGAAATCAGCTGATTCGTGTTTTATTATCATTGCAAGGTAGGCCCTCCGGCTGTGAAGGTCACCAAGGGATGGCAAGGTAAGGGGTGTGAACATTGGGGGGGGGGGATCTATATTTTGCTAGGGGGCCCATGATTTGTAGTTACTCCCCTTTCCTTTGTTTTAATGCATTGGACAACTTATATGCAATGGACAGAAAATGCCCTCAGGACCTGCAGGGGACATTGCAATGGACCTTGCAATAGAAAACATGACCGTGACTTTACAACGCAATGCAACACTCATGTATAGTGTAAACCAGCCCTTGCTGAATACACAACTTTATTTCCTTTCTTCATAACTAAATGCAAAGTTATTTGCACTGTTACTGACCCTCAGTAGCTAAGCAGACATTTAAAGGACCACTATCATGAGCAATTGTAAAATTCAAAATATACAACATGTCATGTTACACATGCTGTCCAACAGACTCATGTTTCCTTTCAAAAATTGTCCTAGCTCCTCTCCTGTAGCTTTGGCTGGGGTGAGCTCCTCCCCTTCCCTCTAGCTTGTTTTTGTGTGTTAGTTTCAGGCAAGTAACAGCAACATAGGGGAAAAGTAATTTATGGTGCATTTTGTAGGTAGTAACAACAATATTAGTTAAATTGCAGTATGGTAAAGCAACCACAAAATGTCAAATTTCAAATGTAAAGTGCTGCAATGACCTCTATCGTGTTGTTTTGTCCTGCATTCACTCTGTCATCCTTTCCATTCTAAGTAAGCTGCATTTCCTGATGGTGGTGTATGATACATCTCTGCATGTTTTTCTTCAGTAAAGAGTTATACTGGGTGCCTATCTGCGTGTACAGAATACTCTGCTCCATCACATTTTACTCTGGGAGAAATGGACTCCTTATAAATATGGATTTTAAATTATAAATTTTTTAACAATAGTGGTCCTTTAAAGTGTAACTGTCGGACATAAAATCAAAAATCTATTCTTTATTTTTATCTGGTAAACAAGTAATAAGGATGCTAATCAGGCAATCCAAAAGTTAAAATCTCTATTACTTTTCTTGTTTATAAATGATCATTCCCCAGTTTACCTGACTCTTATTTGGTATGTTGCCGCAAAAATAAAGTTGCAGGGCATGCTAGGTTGTCCTTTTTTGCTTCTGTACATTAGTTAAATCTGAGGGGAAATAAAGAAGCAAAAAAAGACAACCCAGCATGCCCTGCAACTTCCATTGTGTGGCAACGTACCAAATAAGAGTCAGGTATACTGGGGAATGATCATTTATAAATAAGAAAAGTAATAGAGATTTTTACTTTGATTGCCTGGTTAGCATCCTTATTACTTGTTTACCAGATAAAAATAAAGAATTGATTTTGGATTTTATGCCCGACAGTCAGGGCCGGATTACTGACCAGGCAACAAAAGCAGTCGCTTGGGGCCCCATTTAGAGTCAAAGGGGCCCCATCAGCACATAAACCAGCCCTCGCCATCCTGTCAGCGGTGGCTGGATGATATAATGGTTAAAGGGACTCTGAGCAGTGCAGTAACTATGGAAAGATGCATATCATTTTAAAGCTCTCTTTCTCCTCTTTCCAATGATATATAAACAGTCGCCCTATGCCTTTTAGTTTTCGCTATTTTCGCGATCGAAATTTCGGCCATGGCAATTTTGATCGCGAAAATAGAGAAAACTAAAAGGCATAGGGTGGCAGTTTATCTATCATTGGAAAGAGGAGAAAGAGAGCTTCAAAATGATATGCATCTTTCCATAGTTACATTGTATTACACGGGATGACTTTTCTCCAAAGTCGGCAGCTCGATTCAGCACAATGCAATGAAATATAAGGAACCCAGGGGGATATAATTACAAACATCATGCTGGTAGGTGTGAGGATGTAATTAATTAGTTGTGGGTATGCTTAAAGGCATACCCACAGGCACTGCTCGGAGTCACTTTAAGGGCTCTGCCTCTGACACAGGAGCCCAGGGTTCGAATCTCTGCACTGCCTGTTCAGTAAGCCAGCACCTATTCAGTAGGAGACCTTAGGCAAGTCTCTCTAACACTGCTACTGCCTATAGGGCGCGTCCTAGTGGCTGCAGCTCTGGCGCTTTGAGTCCGCCAGGAGAAAAGCGCAATATAAATGTTATTTGTCTTGTCTTGTCAAATGATGCCGTGTGCTGCTGATTGTCTTCAGAGCCAGGCTCTCCTCCTAGGTCCCCCTCCTGCTACTGTGTGTTCTGCTGCTGCCCACTCCTCCCTCCCTTCCAACAGAGCACCACAGCTGCAGCAAGAATGATAGCAGCAGATGGCAAACGCTCACTCACCTATCCATGATCCAAGCGATAGAGATCCAGTCATCTGAAACCCATCTGTCTCTTCTACAGTGCAGCCGCTCGCTCTGAACTTCCTGATTCTCAGATCAGACAGGAAGTAGTAATAGTAGTAGTAACAGAGCGGCAGCACTCTAGAGGAGACAGATGGGCTCCGGATGACGGGACCTCTATTGCTTGGATCGCAATAGATGAATGTGAGTCATCTGGTGCTGTCATTCTCCCCCGCTGCGGCTGCCTTCTCTGCTGGACTATCGTATTCACTGGGATGGAGGCTGCATGGTGGCTGTCTAGTTTGGGATGAAATCGGTTGTTCGGTGGTGGAGGTGGTTATGTAATTCTGTCTTGGGAATGGCTTCCGGTTTGGCGGTGTCCAGAGCTTTCTGCTATTGCCAGGCTGGAGATGCAGGGGAAAGTGCTGCTGCTGTGATATCTGGCGCCCTCTTCACAGGGGTGCCCCAGCCCCTGAGTGCAAATGTCCCAGCCATTCATCTCTCACTCTGCATTTTGCTGCTGCTATTCCCTGCATTGTGCACCCACAGAGGAAAGCGGGCTGTTGCCCATAGCAACCAGTAGCTCGGCTGCCCCGGTGTGTGCGGCATGTTGCTGTGCAGCTGCATCTTCTGATTCCATTACAACATGATGGGGGGCCCAAATCAGTTACTTTGCTTAGGGCCCCATTTAGCCTTAATCCGGCTCTGCCGACAGTTACACTTTAAACTTGAAGTTTAATATATTTCTACAATTCAAACAAGATTTCTGTTAGTTAAAAAAATGTGGAAAAGACAATTTATATCCAAATTCATAGAAAAGTTATATGAAGGTATTGTGTTATCTTTGCTTATCTGTTATCTCTGCAGAAAAAAATACATATGGCCTCACTTCCTGTCTTCAAGTGTCTACAAGCAGTAAGTCAAAGCAGACCTGTAGAAAGAAGTAGTTTGATATCCCCCCTCCCCATTCTAAGACAAGACATCTTCAGGCTGTAGATACACCATTAGTGATTATTGTGGATGGAGAGTGTCTCAAAACAACACTATACAACAAATTTATATGCAACCAGGATCTCCATGCATGCACAGACAAATTACATTTTCTGACCATAGCTGATGCAGAAAGCAATATTGTTTGGGGGAGTCCTCCGTCCCTCATTGCCTGCACTTTCTCCATCATTGTCTGGGCTAAATATATGTCTTCATTATGCACTCTTTCCCATATATACATTTTTGAGATATCATTGAGTAGATGTTTAGCAATTTTACTTTATTATCACAGGTATTGCTTGTATGCAAATTATGGTTTAGATCAGGCCTGGGCAAAGTTTATGCGGCCCAGGTTGCATGCTGCGGACCATGGGCCACATTCCTAATATATTTTCCCTCCTCCCTCCCTGCAGAGTCGTGAGCAGGTGATAAGCGTGGGTTAACAATCACCTGATTTCCGCTTCCAGCGTCGCATCTCTATAGCAACAACGCTGGTTGTCAGTGTATAATATGCTGGCACGTCCCGACGGCATGTTATGTGATTCCCTGTTGACATGGAGATGCGATGCTGAAAGTGGCGATTAGATGAATGTTAACCCACGCTTATCGCCCACTCACGAATCTGCGGGCGGGGGGAGAAGAGGAAGGCGCTGGTCGGATTTACAGCACACGTGGGATGGATATTACTGTTAAATTCCAGTTCCTCCCCCTCTGTAGTCAACACATCCACCAGCGGGCCACTCTGGACTTCATAACTCCCTCCGGGCAGTTTGGCCCCAAGCCCCGGCACAAAATGGCCTCAAGAGGTTTAACTGATTAAAGTGTATGCCCCACATGCCTGCCTCAAATAGTTTCCAAATGGAAGAGCAACATGTACCATTGCATATCTCTGTACTGTATATCTATTGGATGTATGTTAATGTCTATGTATTCTTGTATTGTATATTTATTGTAGTATTGGATGTATGTCAACGTCTATGTATTCTCTGCCTATGCCATGTGAACCACAAGCAATTTCGGGTATGTCATTGACGTATTTGGCGAATAAATCTGATTCTGATTCTGATATGTCCCGTGGGCCATAGTTTGCCCAGCGCTGGTTTACATTACAATTCACTATTCACTATTGGTTACTTGCAAATGACCTTACCATTGGCTTTGAGTTTAATGGGGTACTTTTTAAATTGTTTTTAATACTGAACCATCATGAAGGGTATTTTGTTTGACTGATTATGTATAATAAAGAGCATATGTAAATATGCTCCAAACCAAACATACTGAGTGGTGCTGCTTTTTGGGTTTCTTTTTCTCCAATTTTAAGTATTTTTGTTTTGTAACATTAAACTTCAGATTTTCCCATGCTGAAATATAGTAGTTTTACAGAATGATGCATTTATATTTTTTAGTGTAAAACATAGCTTAGGACTTTGTGACATTTGCTTTTAGACACGCACCTTGCTGCATCCGATGAGTAACATTTATACCCAGGGCAATTTTCTCTACTTTTAGTTACTTCCCTGATCTGACTCATGTGCTCTTTGCTTTTTAACACATAGGTGAAGGAACGGACATAAATATACTAATAACTAATTGAACATCAGGGCACGTTGCAGTCAGTATGACAGGAAATAATAGCATGTTATGGAAATTACTATGTATATGGGAGCAAAAAAATGATACAGTGCCAGATGAGATATGCATGTATACACACACGTTTACAGGAAATGTGATACAATAAATTACTAAACACAAAACACAATTACACTCCCTTACATTACGATTCAAGGTTCTAAAGCTTGTTTATGAATAGCATTTTAATAAGTATTAAACCACCTCTATATGACATTGTTGCATACCTTTCATGCATCTTCTACATTTTCTCAGTTACAGTATCAGCCATCAATGAGCATTATGCTGACAATTGTAGGTTAGGCTGGGTGTACTTTGTATTTGCTTGCATTGTAACTTGAAGGGAGCAAGCCAAAGATCCTGCCTGGGTTTGTCTATTTCCACTATTACTGTTTTCGTTCTTAACAGGGATATCCATGGTCACTATTATAATTAAAGCTTACATTAGTGTTAAATTAAATACGTGTATGTGCCAATAGAAGACCACACCAAATGTTACCAACCATATAGTCATATCTAAATGTCATGCATCTTCAAAGACATGTAAAGCTGGGCTTCTAAACAGTACACACCTAAACAGTGTGGCACTTAATTACAGTATGTACACTCTGCAGTAACCCTCTTGCATGGAGGAATAAATTGACTTTAACCTCCCTGGTGGTGCATTTCTGTTTGGAATTAGGAGTCAAAAGCGGTACATTTTTTTCTAGAATTTTCGGCCTCCAATTCTTAAGTCATAATTTACCAAAATATGACAGAATAAAGCCTGGTAGACATTCTGCATATAAATAAAAGACTAGAACACAAATTTTGTGAATTAATTAAATTTATAAAGACACTTAAGAATTTTGAAACTGTACAAATAAGAGAGTAGACAAAATCAGGGCAAAAATCGGTAACAGTATGGCAGAAGCACTTAGGTCAGAAGCAGTTGGGAAAATGGCTATATTGTTACCATCCTGTGCTTTCAAATAAGGTTTTCTGCCATCTCTGCCATAGCAGTCAGGTGACACAGGGGAGAGATCAAATTACAACTTGTGATTAGAGACAAATGAGGCTTTAACTCTCTCTATATATGCATGTACATACAAACCTGTACATACATACATGCACATACATGCACATACGTACATACATGTACGTACATACATGTACATACATACATGTATGTACATACATGTACATACATACATGTATGTACATACATACATGTACGTACATGTATTTATGTTCATGTATGTATGTACGTGCATGTATGTACATGTATGTATGTATGTACATGTTTGTATGTACATGTATGTATGTACATATATGTATGTATGTATGTGCATGTATGTATGTATGTGTATGTATGTAGGTGTATGTAGGTGTATGTATGTGGTGTGGCTGGATAGTGTAATGGTTAAGGGCTCTGCCTCTGACACAGGAGACCTGGGTTCAAATCTCGGCTCTGCCTGTTCAGTAAGCCAGCACCTATTTCAGTAAGGAGTTTCTTGGGCAAGTCTCCTTAACACTGCTACTGCCTACTGAGTGCGCTCTAGTGGCTGCCTCGCAAGCGCTTTGAGTCCGACAGGAGAAAGGCGCTATACAAATACTGCCATTATTATTATTATTATTATGTATGTATGTACATGTTTGTATGTACATGTATGTATGTACATGTATGTACATGTATGTATGTATGTATGTACATGGAGGTATGTATGTACATGTATGTATGTACGTGTATGTATGTAGGTGTATGTATGTACATGTATGTATGTATGTATGTATGTATGTATGTGCATGTATGTACACATATACATGCATGCATGTCCAAGCATATACATACATGTACCTACACATATACATGCATGCATGTCCAAGCATATACATACATGTACCTACATGTGTGTGTGTATATATATATATATATATATATATATATATATATATACAGTATATATATATATACACAGTATATATATATATATATATATATATATATATATATATATATATATATATATATATATATATATATATATATATACTTGGGGATCCCGACGGCTGAAAAAATGGGAAAAAAGGTTCGGGGGGGGGGGGGGGGAGAAGCCTGGGTCCCGCTGGCAGCGCTGATCACGCACGGGGCCCAGTTCAGAAGAGCACGCAGCTTAGCGCTGCGCACATGGAAATCACAGCCCGTGCTCAGGTCAGGCTTACCGCCATGGAGGCTACAGGGTAACTAAAGTGATTTGTGACATGATGAGATATACATGTTTTGTATGGTGCCATTCTTGCATGAAAGTAAGCTGTGCTATTTTTCCTTAGTATCACTGTAAGGGTTAGGAATTCTGATATGTAAATTAGATTCTCTCTAGAATGACTTAGCGGGACTAAAGCATAATTTTCACTGACAACTAGAGATGGCCCGAACCCCCGATTTTCGTTTCGCGAACCGGGTTCGAGAACTTCCGCAAAAAGTTTGGTTTGCGCGAACTTACGCGAACTGCAATAGACTTCAAATGGAAACTTGAAAAACTAGAAAAATTTATGCTGGCCACAAAAGTGATGGAAAAGATGTTTCAAGAGGTCTAACACCTGGAGGGGGCATGGCGGAGTGTGATAGACGCCAAAAGTCCTGGGGAAAAATCTGGATTTGATGCAAAGCAGCGTTTTAAGGGCCGAAATCACATTGAATGCTAAATTGCAGGCCTAAAGTGCTTTAAAACATCTTGCATGTGTATAAATCAATCAGGGAGTGTAATTAGAGTACTGCTTCACACTGACACACCAAACTCACTGTGTAACACACCGCAAACAACTGTTTGTGTAGTGACGACTGTGCTGGACTGGTGCGCATCATGGCGAGAGTGCAGGCCATGACGGTTTTCAAGCCCATGTGGTCGCCGGGCTGAGGTAGCTAAATGACAGCGACTGTCCAGCTGATCAAATTTGACCTGTCCACAATGAAGCAACGACCTTATTATCTTGGGTGTGCCCCCCCCCCCCCCCCCGAGACACTCATATAGCCGGCTTTTATTGCTTCATTGTGATACGCAAGCCCCTTCACCGCAGCAAGGTAATGATCATGAAGGGGAATTGGCACATGTACATGCCTTTTGTTTTGTTGTTGCAGATGCAGTGCAGCCAGAAAAATTAGGCAGGCATGTACATGCACCAGAAAAATTATTATAGCGGCTGCTGCTAGCAGCGGCCTTAAAATTTGGTGGTGGCGGAGCAGTCAAGCAGCCTGCAAGCATCATTGACCCTAATGATGGACTTTGGGGGCGAACCGAACTTCCGGAAAAGTTCCCAGTTCACCAATTCTCTGCGGTCGCGAACCAAGGAAGTTCGCCGGGAACCGTTCACCGGCGAACCGTTCAGGCCATCTCTACTGACAACTAATGCAGGAAAATCGTCTATTGTTCATTGTGGCTCTGGAACACTAAAAATCAGTGTCATTCAGCTGAGACAATAAAAAAGATTAACCTACTCTTTTCACCTTTAAACACAACAAAGTTCTTAAAAAGTAATATTTAGGAATTGGAGGATATATATAATTAATTATTTTATCAGTTTATTTTCAGTTCAAATTTGCTTTAAAGGATAACCAAGTTGGAAGTACAGATTGTTCATTTACTTATTTGGGGCTCCTTCCAGCCCCCGTAGTCTTGTAGGTCCCTTGCTGTTCTCTCAGTTCACCTCCTCAACTCGCTGTATGGCTCAGTAAAATGTGTGACTTAGCTAACTCACACACTACTGTGCATGTGCTGGCCTAGCAGCACGGCTCCTTGATCACACTCCCTTACCCGGGAGCATTCTGTGCATAGGTGGTTATGAGTTTTAATGTACTGCGCATGTCCAGAATGCTTTTGACTACAGGAGCGCTAATTAAGGAGGTGCGCAGCTGCTCCTGCGCATGCTCAGTAGTGCGCAACTAAACTAAGTTGTGCACTTTACTGGGCTGCACAGCGGATTGAGGATGAGGTCCAGGAGGACAATGAGTGACAGACAAGCTACAGGGGCCCCAGGTTAAGTAAAAGAACACTTTGTAGTTTCAAATCAGGTATCCTTTAAGTGTGGGGCTTGGAAATTTGTTTTAAAAGTACAAATTCCTTCCCACTCCAATCTATACATCAGCCAATAGCACCTGGAAATATCACTTGTCCCATCCTAACTCAGCAGTGTTTCTATTTTCAGCTACTAATACAACACATTTCAATCCTTAGACAATGTATTTATTGTGGATATTGCAAGATACCTTCCAAGACTTAGTAATTTTGCTAGCTTAAATGCTGCAGTGCATTGAAAAAAATTAGACTTGTAATATTTTTCTCTTTCTGCCCTCCTGGTAATTATAATTTTGATTATTCTGGAGATAATTTAAATAGAACTGGCTGTTTAAATAGTTTGTTCTTCATATGTAATTAGTTCATTAAAGGCCAAAGTCTCAAAGCAAAATCCCAGGTTTAATTATAACCCAAGACATTAAACTACTGGATAATATTAAATGGTGGCATTTTTTTTTTCGTACTACAGCTTTTCCATTTAATAGTAATGTTTTTTCCCTCCAGTGATTTTCAGTCCTTGGCGTGTACATTCCCTCTAGTATCTTGTTGCTATATACTCAACAAAATGAAAATGCATTATAGTGCATTGGTAAGAGGTACATGTAAGTTATAGATTTGTTCAGCCAAGGAATGGACTAGTGCGCAGTATATCACTGCAGCAAATATTATCCTGTAAATCTGAAAAAGACGTATCTAGCCAGATGGGAAGTGGAAATTTGTAGATTGCACAGTATACAGCAGCTATTACAGCAATTGACTAAACACCATAACAGAAAGGTTGCTTTTGACTTTGTTCTCATTTTATTTGTGACCTTTGTCTATTTTGTTTTGATACGATCAAGTATCAGGCTTATTCAACGTGGTACTGCAAAAAAGCAATGCTATGGTGGAGTGCACACCATCAGCAGCACATCACAATCTCTTTCTAAGCTTGTTTTTAGCGAACATACCTCATAATATCTATTCTATTTTTTTAAAAGCTTTTTTTTTTTTAATAAAGAAAAGCAGCTCTTTAAAAGCACCTTTCTTTAGCAAGCAGAATAACCAGTCATCACAGCTGCATCTCTGCCTTGAGGCTTACTTTAGAGTAGACAGTGGTAACAGCCTGCAGATCCACTTTAGCCAAGATGCTGGGCTCACACTCCAAATATGTCTGAAAAGTGGGCTCACTTAAACTACTGTATATACTTGAGTATAAGCCCGCCCTAATGTAGAAACAGACACAAAACATTTATATTGCACTTTTCTCCTGGCGGACTCAAAGCGCCAGAGCTGCAGCCACTAGGGCGCACTCTATAGGCAGTAGCAGTGTTAGGGAGTCTTGCCCAAGGTCTCTTACTGAATAGGTGCTGGCTTACTGAACAGGAAGAGCCGAGATTAGAACCCTGGTTTCCTGTGTCAGAGGCAGAGCCCTTAACTAGTACGCTATCCAGCCACTTTTACTTGCAAAAAAAAAACCACTGAAAATATGTGGCCGGTGGATAAGCCCCAATGTCTCCCCCTAGTCTCCCCCTGTGTATGTGATGCAGAGTGGGCATTGGAATCATGATTGTATTTATAGTTACCTTTCCTCATTCCTAGCAGCTATCATTTTGTCTCCCTTGCAGCTCTGTACTCGCCTCTAGAGGTCCAGGCTTCACTGTCTTGTGACTGAAGCGCAGCCTGGACCTCTAGCGGTGATTACAGAGCTGCAAAGGAGAGAAGAAGATGGCTGATCGGAACAAGAAGAGGTTGCAGACAATGATCCTGGACCTCTCAACCACTCCAATAAGAAGGCAACCACATACTTTTAGGCTATATGAAGTGTAATTATGCATTTTGGGTTATCCAAATAACAATAAATAATGTCATCTTGTAAAAAGAAAGCAAATAATACACAATGTTTTCAAACTGATACTAAAATCAGTTAGTTTTCATCTGATGCAACCATAAAGAGAGATTGTAGAAAGCAATACAATTTAGTTGTGAAGTTAACATACAGGTGAAACTCGAAAAGTTAGAATATTGTGCAAAAGAAAATCGACTTAAAAGGTGAAACTAATATATGAAATAGACTAATTACATGCAAAGCAAGATATTTCAAGTCTTTATTTGTTATAATTTTGATGATTATGGCTTACAACATTTATCATTTGTTATACTTTGGATGATTATGGCTTCTGAAACCCCAAAATCAAAATCTCAGAAAGTTAGAATATTGTGAAAAGCTTCAGTATTCTAGGCTCAAAGAGTCAGACTCTAATCAGTTAATTAATCCAAAACACCTGTAAAGGGTTCCTGAGCCTTTAAATGGTCTCTCAGTCTGGTTCAGAATTACTTTTTTCATGAAGTAAAAACTGAAACAATGCAGTCAAAAGCTCCCTCTGCTTTCAATAAATGTACTACATCAATAAATCAATAAAAAAGCACATGCACATCCTTTCCATCGCCCAAAATACGTCTGCAAGGACATTCATTTAAGCCCCCTAGACAGAGTAACAAGTTCAAACCTGACTTTTCTACTTGTTCTTTGAGTTGAGGCAAAGGTCCATTTGCTGCAATCCAACCCAACACGTCAAACACTTGATATAGCATTGGGAAAAGGACTACAAGTGTACTCAACACCCATTCCAACAACAAGAACAAAGATCCAAGGTCACAACTCAGTATTAAATCCTGCTTTAGCAACTAGGGCATGAAGACAATTAATTCACATATATTAATCAAAAGGTTCAGCTCATCTTCTGTCTGCAAAATAATGACTGCAAAACAACAATAACTTTTAACAGCAGACAGAGCTATTAGACAAACTGTACAGCAATCCTTCCAGGTTTTACTCTTGCCCAGCTTTTAATTTATTCAGCCAACAACATGGTTTGTAACCATAATAAATGAAATGTCAAGGCACCTAAGCAATCTCATTAAAATAAGTTATTTACTATTATTTAGTTGAGCATGGCTGAACTGATTCATTTGACTAGTGGTCACAGAGACATTTGCATGGCCACCTGTTTATGTGTTGCTTTTCCTGTTTTCTATAGTGTCAACATATTACTGTACAACATTGTATAGAGTAAAGTGAACGATTCACGTTTCTCATGACCTGAAAAACTGTATGTTCTACTGAAGAAATGAATATTCATTGATAGGAACAACTTTGTTTTAATTTCTGCAGTAATTGTAAAATAACCTGAACAGCAACAATCTTGTGACATGCAATAGTCCAGATGGAGAGCCTGGCTTAACTATTTCTTTTAAGTCAATTTAAATTGAGAATCAGTGTGTCTGGAGGCACCATACACTCAACAATGGTTTTTGGAGGAACAATTGATCAGGGGGGCTTATTTGTAGCCCAATTCTATCAGCGAGTGAGGAAGATTAAGAACCCATGCTTGCTTGGACTAGGCATTTTCAGGAGGACTTCCAGATGATAGTTGCTCTTCGGTATGGGTTTTTATGTAAATGTAAAAACAAATCCCCATTTCCAAAGAAATAAGTGAACTGTGGAATAAACATATAACCTTAAAGTTATATGTTTATTGCATAATTAAAAAATGGCATTTATGTAAGGACTGACAGCTCCAAAGTAATATCCATGAATAGTCACACATGGATAGATCCCTACACTGCATTTCAAATTATTATGCAAATTGTATTTACGTGTCATAAGGATTATATATTTTGTTTTTCAATTAAACTCATGGTATTGTGTCCCAGGGATCTTTTGATCACTGAAATTAATCCCGGACAACTCTGATAACTAGTTTGCCAGGTGAGCCTAATTAAAGTAAAAACTATTAAAGAAGGATATTTCACATTATTAAGCAGACCACCATTTTCAAGGAATATGGGAACAAAAATGATCTCTCTACTGCCAAAAAAGTGTGCAATAGTTGAATGCCTTGGACAAGGTAGGAAAACCTTAGATATTTCACAAAAACATAACCCTGATTATCGTACTGTTAAAATATTTGTGGCTGACTTAGTGCACACACGGGTTCATGCAAAATGAGGAAGGGTTCTGCCAGACAAATACATCAGATTAAGAGAGCAGCTGGCAAAATGCTATTGCAAAGCAGCACACACATATTTGAAGCTGCTGGTACCTCAAGAGTCCCGCAAATATAAAGATGCAGGATCCTCTAGAGGATTACAGTTATGAATAAACCTTCTATTTGGCCACCCCTAACTAATGTTCACTAGCAGAAAAGGCTGCAGTGGGTCTTGTTTACTAATGAGTGCCATGCAACCCTGGTTGGTCCAGATGGTTGGAGTGAAGGATGATTGGTAGATGGCCACCATATTCTAACAAGGCTGCAACATCAGGAAGGAGGTAGCGGAGTCATGTTTTGGGCTGAAATCATGGGGAGGGAGCTAGTTGGCCTCTTTAGGGTCCCTGAATGCGTGAAAAGGATGACCAATGAAAAGTATGTAGAGTTGATGACCACTTTTTTCCACGATACAAAAAAAAGAATATCGAATAATCACAATTTGCAACCTTTTGACTTGGTATACTTGGTAAAATTGGTAAACTTGGTAAACCAAGCTCCCATTGTTTTTTGCTTTGACTATAAAATACTTGTATAGATTATGTTATTCTATATTCATTGGGTCATTGGAACCCTGAGGCTTCCCCCTCCCGAGGTAAGTACTGTATCTCCCAGAGGAAGATTTTTTGTTACAGGCGTTCCTTAACCATTTCAGCCCGCAGGGATTTTTCACCTTATGCAACAGAGCAATTTTCACCTTCCATTCATTACCTAATAACTGTATCACTAGTTATCACAATGAATTGATCTATATCTTTTTTTCTGCCACCAATTAGGCTTTCTTTGGGTGGTACATTTTGCTAAGAATTATTTTTTTCTAAATGCATTTTAACAGGATTAGTAAGAAAAATTGGAAAAAAATCATTAATTCTTATTTTTCGGCCATTATAGCTTTAAAATAAAACATGCTACCATAATTACAACCTATGCATTTTATTTGTCCATTTGTCTTGGTTATTACACCATTTAAATTTTGTCCCTATCACAATGTATGGCACCAATATTTTATTTGGAAATGAAGGTGCATTTTTTCAGTTTTGCGTCCATCACTATCACAAGCTTATAATTTAAAAAATGTTAGTAATATACCCTCTTCACATGCATGTTTAAAAAGTTCAGACCCTTAGGTAATTATTTATGTTGTTTTCTTTTTTTAATTGTAATTTTTTTTCCCATTAAAACTTTTATTTGGGTAATTTTTGGTGTGGGAAACAAACAGTTAACCTTCCTGGCGGTAAGCCCGAGCTGAGCTCGGGCTATGCCGCGCAGGAAGATACCTCAGCCCCTGGTGGGGCGATTTGCTCAGTTTAAAATGCTGTACGCGCAGCTAGCACTTTGCTAGCCGCGCGTACAGCTCGATCGCCGCCGCACTGCGGCGATCGCCCGCACACAGCGGCGCAAGAGGGCCCCCCCCCGCCAGAGCCCTGCGCTGCCCGGACCAATGAGTTCCGGGCAGCGCTATGGGCTGGATCGGAGGCATCTGACGTCAGGACGTCGGCTGACGTCCATGACGTCATTCCGATCGTCGCCATGGTGACAGGAGAAGCCAAACAGGGGAGCGCGTTATATACGCGTTCCCCTGTTTGCTATTGATGCCAGCGACGATCGCACTAGAGGGACACATGCGCCCTCTAGTGGTGTTTCATGTAGCTACCACTCTGGTAGCTTTACATGAAACAAAAAAAAAAATTAAAAAAAAAGGATTTTTGCCTAAGTGGCAAAAAAAATTAACCGCCAGGAGGGTTAATTGTAAATGTAATAATGTGTGTTTATTGTATTGAAAAATGTAGAAGTGGATGGGAAACTTTCTTTTTCAGAAAGACTGCGGCCTCTTATAAGAGGCTGTCGGTTTTTCTGCTGGGGAGTTAGATCAATGAACGGGAACCATGTTCACATTCATTGGTCTCTGGGCTACAAAGGGGCGGCATGGGGGTGCATGGGTACGTGTGCAATCGCACACGGGAGTGCGCCGAAGCACGCATCAGCAGCACAGCAGCCGCCTGGATGGGAGGATCACTCCAGGCGGCATAAATGGTTAATGTCTGTGTTGGGCCACATTCCTGTCACTCTCTTTCGAGTAATGTTCAACGTAATAAAATGATCCCTGTGTGTCATTTAGGCCATGTTCACAGTGGTACATTGCGGTGCAGTGTAACAGCCACATTTTAATGCAGCTTACCGGACTGCAATGCACCACAAATGCAACATTCACAGTGCGGCAGGAGCACTAGTAGTGGTAGATATGGTAGTAACACACTACATGCGGTATATTACTGCTAAACACGTGTGTTATCAATGAAAATGAAGAATACTTTTCATTTACTGTATGCTTCACTGTACCCTACACAACATGCAAAGGAATGCGCAGCACTGCTTTCCCGATCCATTGCATTCCGTTCCTGCTATCCCAAGGAACACAACACAACAGCAAAGGTGAACATGGCCTAGAACAGAAAGAGAGGAAGAGCAATGGAAGCCATAGAAAGGTTGTAGCTCCCCCTGATTCAAAATACAGTTGTTTGTTTTGCTATTGATATATCTTGTCGTCCTTTCTAAAACGATTCTCCCAAACTTAGTATCCTGCTTACACTTGCTTAAAGTGGACCCAAACTGTTGCACAGCACACAATGAAACGTGTTTATTCCACTTATAGTTGCTGAAGAAACTCACAACTCTGTGTTCACTGTTTGTTTAGGCAGGTTAATGTGTCTAATTAGTTCTTAGACTAGACTGCAGAAGAACTCTGTCAAGGCAGCTCTCCATATAGTAAACACTGAAGCTTAACCCTTTCAGTATCCTTTGCAAAAATGAAACCAAGAAGAACTTCCGTTTTTTTTAAGGTTTTCATAAGAAGATTTTTTTTCCATGAAGGTTATCATGCTGTGGCTAATCTTTCGGAGCAGGGAGGAAATTTTGAGTTTAGTTCCACTTTAAAGAGGTGCACACCATTATCCTCATCATGATTGGGCAGCCTTGCAGCGCTGGGTCCTGATATCCCTTTACCTATTGACACAGCAGTAAAAAACAAGGACAGAGGTTATAATCCCCCCTATTCTATTTATATCTGTTTCAGTATTACATTAAAAAGTTTTGGCTTGAAAGTAAACTCTGGGATCTTCTTCTTTTCCAAAACAACCAGTTTCCTAATGAGGTTTGTTAAAAAACATTACAAGTTGTCCTGTAATTACTCTGTTGGGTCACTGCTGACAGGAGAAGTCCCTGTTGCTGCACTAGTTAGATTTTGTGATACAAAAGAGAAATACAGGTAATGCAATATGTACGTGAAATAGCCCTTGGTATTGCGTATTAAATGCTTTCTATTTCGCTGATTGAATGAAACATTTCTAAAGGACCAAGTAATAAAAGCTTTAAGCTGTTACGGCTGAGTTTGAAATCGTGTACTAATAAGTATTTCACATTGCCTAAAGTCTAAAGAAGAACTAACACTCAAAGGAATAAACAAACAGGCAAGAGAGGATAACAATAACAGTTTATGGCTCTATGTAAATCACAAAGCCACATACACTAGTAATATAAGCAATCTACAGGGGTGGCTCTAAGAATTTGTTTGTGTCTATGGTAAGCAGATGCCTGATCCACTAGTGGGGTCATCTGATTCAACAGATCCAGCACTACATAATAAATGATTTAACCCAACACAGCAGCGTATAATGCGGCCCTTAAACACATTATTGGTGACCTGGCCTTCTTCACCCAACTCTTTGGGCAAAACTGGGTTTTATTAGAGAAAGAAAATCTGAAATTATCAGGGAGCAGAGGGAAAATGCAGTATGCATGTTGCTATGTGGCAACAAGGGACCATGGTCTTCATTGGTTGTGGGCTGGGTGAAAATAATACAGCATTGTTCATGTTAAGCCACCAGCAAACATCACTGCCCCTCATGTCACATCGTCCATATTCCTCATAAGGGGAAAAACACTGAAAATATATAGCAATTTACTAAGCAGGCATTAATATATGTAACTTAAAGTATGTGAGCGAAGGTCACATGCTGTAGCTATGGTCTGCACTTCCTGTTCCCATACAGTATGGCTCATGTTATTACTAAGCCACAAGCAAATATTACTGCCACTTATGTCACATTGTCATAATTCTTTGTCTTTTACAGACTTTTGTCTTTTACAACAGACTGATTGTACACACTGCTCTTTACTGTAACAATAGCTGTGTCTGGCAGTACCACAGTTGTTTGAAAGTAGAAAACATTTCTGTTTCACCCACGCAGGTTAACCATCAGATAAAATAGCTCTAAATGTTTTAGTGCTGTACACTAGCCAACATTGTATTTACGCTTGTATTGAGTTGGGAAACGGTGCCATTCTTAGATGTTATTTTTGTTTGTGTGTGTGGAGATCCCTGTCACTCTCTTTCCAGTGATGTTCAAGGTCACAATATCATCCCTGTGTGTCATTACAATAGGAAGTGAGGCCTTATGGGCTGTTGGTGGGGTCATAATAATACAGTATGGCTAATGTTATTAAACCACAAGGAAACATCACTGCCTTTCATGTGGCACAGACTAACCAGCAAGCTCATGGTGACCCAGAACTCATTGGGGTGTGTAAGGGACTACAATGGTCCTAAAAGCCCCCTTACTAAGATGCCTTTCATGTCAAATTGTCAAAATTCCTCCTATGGGCAAACACAGGGCCATCCCACCCATGATGCTGCTTCCTCAGGCGGTGTCAAGCTTCAGTCATCATCCTGCCCACCCCTCTTGCTCCTGGCCACCGCAGTAATTACTTCTGGTATACTTGCTGCTATGGGAGCAGTGGCGTGTCATGTGGATCTGAGGTCTACTACAAGCAGGACAAGACGAGGGGGACCCAGCGAGCTTATCCTACTGCAGGAGGTGGCTGCCACTTTTTAAGAAGGTAAGCGGCAGCTTGAGAGGCAGGGGGACAGGGGAACCTACCTCGCTAACCTTTACTGGGGCAACTATACTACCTATACTGGGGCAACTATACTACCTATATACTAACTACCTATACTGTAGCAACTATACTACCTCTACTGGGGGCAACTATACTACCTCTACTGGGGCAACTATACTAGCTACCTATACTGGGGCAACTATACTAACAATCTATACTGGGGCAACTATACTACCTATACTGGGGCAACTATACTAGCTACCTATACTGGGGCAACTATACTACCTATACAGGGGGCAACTATACTAGCTACCTTTACTGGGGCAACTATACTACCTATACTGGGGGCAAGTATACTACCTATACCCGGGCAACTATACCTGGCTACCCTATACTGGAGACACCTATGCCTGACTACCTACCTACCTACCTATACTGAGGGTAAAACTTTTTGGGTGCTGTGCGATCATTCCAAACCACAAGTTTGCGTCAAGCAGGAAAAGGTCTATATCCAGCCCTGGGCAAACACAACACTGAAAATATACAGTATATCAAAGTACTAAGCAGACATTATTGCTAAAACTCAATAACACATTCAGGTAGATTTTGATATAAGCAGGTAAAAATTATATGTCAGGAAGAAAACAAAGATTTGCAATTAACAAAAATGACAAACGGAAACTGTTGGCACAAAGATACTGCCAATAAATGTCAATGATATGCACATAATACCAGTGACAAACCTATTGCAATGACTTGCAGATATCGCCAAGTTTTAAAAATATGCAGATAATAGTAGTGACAGGCTTATATCAATGACATGCACATATTGCCAACAACTTCCAATGATATGCACATAGTGCCAATGACAGATATATATCAATGACAGCCAAATAAAAAGAGACAGATTAAGCTAAAAGCCATATTTCTCTAGTGACAGGTAGATCACCCAGGAGCAGGTACAGCGAAGACCACAAATATTGACACTTTTGCATTTATATCTGAAAATGCACCACTTTCCCTAGAAAAGTGTTAGAAATGCTTTGGCATTGCCATGTTTATTTATTTCGTTGGCATTGGAAGAAAACATAAAAGCTGGGGAAAAAAATCGGAAACTCAATATTAAATCAGATCTCAGCAGATCTACAGTTGCCCATAAGGTCCCACGGGGGAAAAGCGCTTTACACATGTTTTGTTGTTGTTGTAACCTCTTTCATGACATTAATGACCATTGTCCATTTGCTGTCATATTTAGAAAATAATTATAAACAATCATGTTTTTAATATTCTCAATAGTCTTTTGAAGCTACCAGACATTAGCAAAGCAGCAACTTGCTATTCTGCTGAGATATATATAAAAGAATACATTCTGAAATACAGAGAGGGATTCAACATTGCATGCACATTATATAAATGTTCTGTAACGTAGAATAGGACTTATGCTAGGTGCACACAATACGTTTTTGCGATCGATAGATTCGTTCGATAGATAATTTCCGTCATGTCCGATATTACTTTCAATCGTTTTACTGCTCGATTTCTCATAGAAGGGAATGGATATTGATAAGAAAAGATAAGAGAATCGAGTGGGAAATCAAATGGAAAACTGAATCAAAAATTGATTGAATGGAAAATCGACTGAAAAAATGCACCGTGTGTACCTAGCATAAGGGTTTTGCAGGTACGCAGGCTCATGTCAGTGAGCAGATTGTCACTTTCTTCTAGGAAATGGATAAAGATCTTTAGGCTATATGTAGCATATGGCATTTCATAAAAGCAAACAATTATCTTCACCAGTAAGTGCGTAGTACCCTTGTAAGCCTGGAAATCATGGTGCAATACATAGACATCACTAAGGATGGTCAATGAGATGCAAATCGTTTGCATACAAATGTAATGTAAATTGTATGGAGCTTGAAATTGCGACAGCAAAAGGGTATTTGAATATCTCAGTTTTGCATAAAGACAAGGTCAGATTTATACTTTTTCTGCCCCATAGAGCAAGTGTGTTGGGATTCCCCTTCTTTGTGCAGCCCCCTCTTCCATGTGTAACATTACAACAACAACAAATAACATTTGTAAAAACATCTATATATTGCAGCACTTCTTCCATGAACAGCTCCCTCGGGCATCCTTTTTCCCTTTTTCATGTGTTGCTCCCCATTTGCAGCCTCCTCTTTCATATGTAGTAACCTCTTTTTCATGTCCTGGTTCCCGCTTGGGCTGCAGCTGCCTTTGTGGTTTTTCCCGAAATCCAGCCCTGCATAAATATTGCATTAAATGTGCATGCAGGTCAGAATTATTACCAAGCCACAGACCATATCATCACTGGATCATCTGGTCATTAGAAAGGAATGCTGAAAACCACCATAGTGTGGGTTCCTTATGAGGGCTCGTTTCCACTATCGCGAATCCGCATGCATCCAACGCATGCGGATTCGCACATGTAATGCAAGTGGATGGGCCTGTTTCCACTGTAGCGTTGTTAAGGTGCATTTTTTTCAGCAGTGAAAAAAACGCACAAAAGAGCCGCAGAATTCGCCTGCGAGTGGAATGCATGCGAATCGCATGCGAATCGCATGCAATGTATTTAATAGGGAAATCGCATGCGTTTTCCCCAAGCGTTTTTTGCCGCGAATTCGCATGCAAATTCGCATAGGTACCAATGTAAATTCACACAGGCAGTGACATGGTTAAAATCGCATATACCCTCACCTATGCGAATTCGCATGCGAATTTGCGGCAAAAACCGCATGGGGAATCGCATCCGCATGCGATTTAATCAGCGGTGGAATCCAGGCGATTCCGCACCGCAATAGTGAAAACGAGCCCTCAGTGTGATTTTCTTGGAAATCCAATAAGCTTTTAATGGTGCATTGTGCATTAAAATGGTGCATTAAAAAAGTCCTACTTTTAGCAGATTTCTTTATTACTTTATATATTTTCCTTGCAGTTTCCTAAAATGGTGTAACAAGCTGCAATAAAAATCTGCGTTAGATAATTTATGGTTTAGTACAGCAAGACAGATAAAAAAATGAAATTGGTAGACTAATTAGACAACTAGAATGAGTTGATCTTAATTTTACATGCTGTGCAATAACCCTATTAAATGATTATATATACAAGGTAATCAGAAGGCAGCTTTTTTACTCTGCTGGTTAGATGATAATATATTCACTACAATCCGTTATACCTGTCAGCTTGGAATTTCTTTGCCCATATGCTTGCAGTGTTTTACAATGGAAGTATAGGTAGAAATTTGATTATCTTTGCTTAGAGTAATGTGATAATGTTAAATAATTTGCACAACCTATTAATGTATATCAATTTATTCAACCTTCCCTGCTTCTTTTTATTAACACTAAAGAATAAGTGTTTACAAGAATAAATAAAATTGAACAAAAGTCTCAGCGGAATAAAAAAAATCCGGGTGAAAAGAATATTTTCCTAATGTAAAACCAGTAAATTTACATTTATTTGTTTGCTGAATTGCAGCACAAATCTACCTTAGTAACACTTGGTTCCCGCTTGGTTCCCACTTGCTGCAAAAACGTACCTGTTGGGCACATTTTTTGCAGGTCAAAGGAACACAGGAAGCGGATACTATTGTTAAAAATAGGATCCACTTCCACTTGTTAAAAAAATGGATCCGTTAAAGTGAACTCGAGGTGAACATAAACTGATGAGAAAAACAATTGTATGTATCCTCCTTCTCCTAAAAATGACTTTTTAAGATATAACATGGTTTGTTTGTTTTTATATTTAAACATGTACAAAGTAAATTGAATGCTTTGCTGTCTCTGCTCAGAGGCAGCCTATTAAGTGTCTCTAAATAAAAATATATGAACTATTGATGGGTTTTTATTTTTAAATCTCCCTCTGCTCCCGGAAGTTGTATTCTGCCAGTAAAACTTGTATAGCTGTAATTTGCTTATCAGTGATGTTTACTATATTCCTGACAAGCTACTGACAAAACAGAAGCTGTCATTTCCATGCCTAAAAATTAACTATTTCAGGCAGCAAAATATAACAAGTAAAACAACCTGGTTATTAATATATTTTGCACTGTAAATACGCATGTTTTTCTCATCGTGCCTCAGGTACACTTTAAACTGAACACAGACTCCCGACCAGCTACGTTTTTCAGGACAAGTAGATGTGTTGCCCATATCCACCTATGGTACTACACATCCAATTCTGGACACAAATGTGATGTAAAATAAAGCGGAGCTTTTGATGTTTTTTTTTATGGTTTTCCTTACATTTTTTTGGTTATGTTTATGGCAATGATCTCAGGATTATTTTGCATGTACAATAACTATTTGATTGTGAATCATTTGCCCTTTAGTTGGCCCAGGACACCTGTTATTTAACAATTTGACTTTTTATTGCGATCCCTTGTTCGGTCAGTAATTGTCCAGCGCTATTTGAATATTTTTGTACAATTGTCACCTCTATAAATAATCTGCAAATAAACAAAGGTTTCAAAAAAAAAATCCCCAAAAAACAAAGCAGAGGAGACACTTAACTGGTTGGCTCTGCTCTGTGCTGATTGGGCCGTTCTCAATGGAAACTGACCATACTCTGCTTATATGTGCATATTTATATAACTCTAAATACCATATTGTAATAATTGTGATATACCTTTAAAGTGAATCAGGGGTCGCTTAAATACCTACTCATGTACCCTGATGTTCTTAGGTTTTAAAGCATACCTGCAATGATAGGAATTCCCTGGCTATCCTGCTGATCATCTGCCTCTAGGTGTGGATATACAGACTTGGACTAGCCAATGTTACCACTTTCATTTAGTATGAGAACTTACCTAAACAGTCTGTTCATAGCCAAAATCTCTTGGCCCTCATACTACATGGAAGGGGTAAAATTGGGCAATCAATGGCCAATCAAAATTGGATGTGTGTATGCACCCTAATAGTTTTAGCCGTAGACTCTAAACAAGCATGCAGATCCAGTGCTCTGACTGATGTCTAAGCAAATTAGCTGCATAATTTTCTCGGAGGTGTGATTCATTTACTGATGGTGTTAGCCATCTGTAAAAGCAAGACGCTTTGAATCAGGATGATACCATTTATTGGCTAACATAAAAGAATAAGAGTAAGCAAGCTTTTGGCTGTACAGCCTTTGCCGGGCTTCAGTACTGTTTCTGCCCCTAGGCTGAGTGTGTTGGGACTGAATTGATTGAAGCCCGACGAAGGCTGCATAGCCGAAAGCTTGCTTACTCTTATTCTTTTAAGTTAGCCAATAAATGGTGTTATACTAATTCAAAACTTCTTGCTTTGGGTGTGATTCAGACATTGCTGCAGCCAAAGGGTTCAACGGCCCTGTCAAGCAACTGGTATTGTTTAGAAGGAAATAAATATGGCAGTTTCCATATGCCTCTCACTTCAAGCTTCCTTTAAAACACCTGTGTAAATTACATTTTTATATGAAGAGGTTCACTTGACTGCACTTTTCTTCTCTACCTTTAGTAACACACCCCCAATGAAGATGTGTAATATTTTACACATTTTGAAAAGACCTTTTCTAAATGTTGGAATCAGCAAAACTTTAAAGAACATAACACAATTCTGTATTTTTATCAGCTTCATGTAATTCCATTTACGCTCGGTATCTACACTAAAACAGGGAGGGTGCAATGTAAGTCACATGAGCAAGTACTCTTCTAATCACTTCAGCATAGTGAGTGAATATGCAGATCATTCCTTTATATCCATGAAAATGTAGGCAAATATCAAGAACAGCTGGTACATATCCACCTATAACCTAATCATTTTACATAGCGTATTACTCAACTTACAAGCAGGCATTCCCAGCTTTTGTGGACTTCATCGTCATCGATGCAAGGTATGGATTGATTTGACTTTATAGTAAGACTGCATGGCCGAAGGGTAAAAGGATACCCTGATAAATTATAGAGGACAACCAGAATTACTAGAATTTTCCTTTTAGCCCCATACAGAAATTCTAGTAGGTCTGGACCTCCATAATTAATCTGGATATCTTGTAATATTACAGGAGGGGACATAGATTGATGCCTTATCAGTATGCTGCTGTCTCGCCCTGTCTAGAAATAAGGATAGATTGTCTGGGCAGGGCAATCTGCAGTAAATCTAGAAAATACATAATTAATAATCTATTGTTTGGTAACATAGTTGTGTTTTAGCTATTTATTACACCTTTTGTCTGGTGTCCAGTATTAATGTTGTTGTCTGTAGACATGATGCTTTAGTCTGCAGAAGGCACATTTCTGTTTTTTGTTTTTATTATAAGTCATGACCATAATGTATTAATTTTCACTTGTGCTAAATTGTGCATACATTTCACAATAACGATTACATGTAGTTATGATTTTGAAATAGAATTAAAGCAATCCATTAATAAATTTTGCATGGGAAACAAAATTATAAAGGCATAGTTAGAATGATTTTCACATAAATATGTAAAAACTGGAATATGTTAGGTATGCTAGTAGAAATAGAGAGAACAAGTAAAAAAAAAATCAAAAAGTACTTACAGTTTTTAATAAATTTCAATTTTAAAAAATAAAAAAAAATGTTTTCTAAATTCGCACGCGGAAGTGCATACGCGTTTGGCACCCGCTGGTCCGTGATTGGCTGATGTGAACATGTGTTCACAAAGCCAATGACAATGCTCATTCATGCAGAATGTGTGTAAACATTGTATCAGTCACTATGCTGTTACAGTTACTGAGATCACTTGTGAGAGGATCTCAGATAACTAACACAGCATTAGTTAGTGATCAGCATCAGTGAGTTTTTAAAAAAAATAAATTATACCCCCATTAAACCCATTAACCCTTGCCTCCCTGAAATGTTAAAATTGCTGTGGTTTTTAGGTGAAAAACCCTGTGGTTGAGAAGTGGTTAAAATAACGTTCCAGGACTTTTCAATTAAAAAAGTACCAAAAAGTAAATGAAAAAGTACTATCAATACTAGTTTGGGTATTTTCTTGCTTTCTGGTGGCTTAAAAGGCATTTTATTCACAAGTTTAAAAATATCACCTAGGTGAAAACTCAGGAGAAAAAGTTAATTGCATATGGGCCTTATTATTTTTTTAAAAAGTAATACAATCTACCTTAGGGACTTAGCTTGTTTAAAATTTATGTCATAAGGGTATATCACTATTATTTTTTACAAATTAGAGCTAGTAATTATTGATATAGTATAAAGAAACACAAAATGGGAAAAATACACCATTATTTTCAGGTAAAATATTGTCACCATACATTGTACTATGGACACAATTTAAATATTGTAATAACTGGGACAAATGGGCAGATAAAATGTGTGGGTTTTGTCTATCATAGCAATTTTATTGTAAAACTATAATTGCTGAAAACTGAGAAATATTTTTTTTTTCCTTTTTTATGTTTTTATGCATATAAAATAAAATAATTCTTAGCAACAAAAAAAAAGTGCCACCCAAAGAAAGTCTAATTTGTGGCAAAAATAATTAATGTGAGAGGGAATGTGTAAATTGCTCTGGTTTTTAAGGGGAAATAATGTGTGGTGTGGAAGAGGTTTATACAATTCTGAGTTCAGTATACACAGTTTATGCATTTTTGGATCCCCCTTCCTAGGCCTCTTTAACCCCTTGACAACCATGCAGGCTGGTATAGCTAGGATTCAAAATGCATAGGGATCTGCACTGTGATTTTACAATCCCACAAATTTTATGCATAATTCTGAATAGGCAAAATTAGCACATTGCGATCATCATTTTTTTAACTTGTTCCCAAAGAAGCATATTTTGCATTTTTGCATAATTAGGAGAAATTTCAAAATTAGGGGTCATAATTACAATTACAAGCAAAATTAATAACACATTTTCCATTATGATTTTGCATCGTAATTGTGAATTTTGATGCGAAATTACAATTAGGCAAAATTTGAGCTTAACGCTAATTATAAATTCATCTTTAAATACCGTTTACAATAGCTGGAGCAATGAAAGCTGGCAGAATTTTATGGGTACTAAATTGCGAAACATTAAACACAGCAAAACATTTCAAACATACACATTCAGCAAACAATAAAAACAAAAAATACATGTTGTATCTTTTTACTAGTGCAAAAAATAATTTTACAAGTTTAATAATAATAACTTTGTAAGAAAACAATAAATCACAAGCACGCTAGTCAGTATACATTATTTGGAATGGAGCACATCCCCATTCCCCAATGGCTTTCATATATCATTTTGCAGTTTGTGATTACTTTCAAAAGCATTTCTATCCAGAAATTCTCTAGTATATTTTGGGTTGGTTTGATTTATTGAACATGACAGAATTTAATGTATTTTAACACTACAGAGCTGCAAACTGCTTACTGTAGGTGTTATCAACAATGGGGTTCCATCAATTACATATACAATTTAGAAGCTCAACGCTTAAAGGAAACAAATCAGTGTACA
Source organism: Hyperolius riggenbachi (assembly GCF_040937935.1). Classification (NCBI taxonomy): domain Eukaryota; kingdom Metazoa; phylum Chordata; class Amphibia; order Anura; family Hyperoliidae; genus Hyperolius; species Hyperolius riggenbachi. The sequence goes on along the minus strand of NC_090647.1, from coordinate 238,945,488 downwards.
AAAAACAATAAAGGATGACTTTAAAGAGGAACTGTAGCGAAAATAACATAATGAATACAATTGCTTATTCTTTTACAATATTCATTTATAAATTACTTGTTTGCCCAATGTAAAATCTTTTCTCGCCCCTTTTTACATTCTGAAATTTATCACAGGTGACGGCATCTTAAGTCCTGTCAAGTGATCTCTGCAGAATGTTAGTTTACTGGGAGTTCTATGCACAGAGGGAGATACTGTTTGCTTGGTAGTCGGAAACAACGGTTATTTCCCACAATGCAACAGGGTTCACAGACAGCGAACTGTTAGGGTCATGAACTTGACATCACACTGTGGGAGGGGTTTGACTACAATATCAGCCATAGAGATGTCCCTGATTATGTAAAGTATTTAAGAAAAGGTAAAGAGTTCTCATGGGGAAGGGGGTATTGGCTACTGAGTGGTATGAAGTTCAATCCTGGATTAAAGTTCCTCTTTAAACTCTTACTTGATACCCTCCATAGCCAAAGTAAATTAACAGCTTTGTGCAAAGTTTGATACATGGAAGACTTAAATACTGGCATACATCTGTTTTACAACTATACAATCTATTTTATTCACTTTATAGCTTAAAGTTCAAATAAACCTTATAAAAAAACCAGTTGGGCTAGTGCTAATCTGTTTAGCACTGATATTCATGCGTCACTTTCCCTGGTGTGTTCTGTCTGTAGATTGAAACTGTATCTCACAACTTGGTGTGCAGAATCTCTCTTGTATCCACCACTTCTTTGAATTGTCATGGCTTCCATATACTATGTGATAGGATGCTCAACAGTGTTACACTTGGACATTACAGTGTTAAAGCGGGATTGACAGCCATAAAATCAAGTTCTAATTACCCACTGCTCTATGTTTATTATGTAGTCTACATCCTGACACTGCATTGCAATCATTATGTAATCATAAAGGTGTCTGCTGTATGCTCTATATTCTGCTCACATGTATTTACAAAGCAAATTAGATATGACAGTGCAGTTCCTAGTACAGAGCTCAGTGGGGAGGAGGGCTGGCAGTGCATACACCATTTTAGCCATAGTAGAAAAAAAAGAGTAAGGGAAGAAATTACATCAGAGTTGGCTTCAGTCAGAGACAGTAAAGGTGGAAAATGCCTAAAATTATTTTCGCTTTATTTACTGCTAGAAATAAGCCCGCCCAATTACAAACGGGCGCTAGGACTCGGTCGTGACCCCCTTCACCCCTTCTCCTACCTCACCCCTTGCAACGGCCGCACTCCCAGCCATGCACAAACGCATCCAGCTGTGCTCAAGCGTGTACACGATCACACGCACGCCGCAACAAATGAGCACATGCCCGCCCCTGCACCCATCCTCCTGTGCTATCCAAAATCCGCCCTCATTCCGTGCATGTGCGCTGGCCTAACCACATGGACACAGGGACACTGGAGGACGCAAGGACACAGGGAATTATTATATAGGATATAAAATTATCTGAAATCAAAACGTGGGGAATACAATACATTTGTTATGTAAGGAGAACAAGAATTTATCTACTTATGTATATATACTGTACCTGGCTACAAATGTCCTTCAAAGCTGTGGTGATTTTTGGTAAAATTAAAGGGGACCTGAAAGCACAACCAAAAACTACTAGTTATGCCAATTTATCTTTCGGAAACTTACTGAATGGGTCTTTGAACATTCTCAGCCTTATGCCAGCAGCTTTTGCTCTAAACATATAATGGATTTCTATTGCAGTCAGTGGCTTTAGCTGAATACAAGCTGTGACATTGTATGTTCCAGTGGGTATGTTACTGAATGCTAACTTACCAGGTTAACCAAATGTTTCCACTTGCAATAATGATTATTTCTTTTGTTTTCTGTTTTTTAAAGTTCATGAAATAAAACATAACTGTGAATTAACAAGTACAATTGTTTTGAACACTGTTTCATATGGTACTTTCACTTTTTAAGTTATCTAAATATGACTGTATAGGAACTTAAAGAGAAACTGTACTGAAAATAATGTAATTAATAAAATTGTGTATTTTTTTACAAGATTAATTCATACATTATTTAGTCAGTGTTTGCACATGCGCTTTGAATGTCCTACAAATAAAGTTTCATCAGGGAGGCGGAGCTTATTGCCAGATGAGAGGGATTCTTATTAGTTACTTAAAGGGAACCTGAAGCGAGTAAAATTATTTAAAATAAACACATGACATAGCTGCAAATGAATATTACATACTAACCTCACCTTCAGTTTCTCTCAGAAGCTCACCATTTTCTTCTGACAGTGATCCCTTCCAGTTCTAACAATATTTTGTCAGAACTGAAATACACCAGTTGCTGTCAGTTATATATCAGTAGCTGTCAGTTACAACTGAATGTGCAAGGTAATGTCCATGTCTCCCTATGGCTAATATGGGCGATGTTACAGTTTAACAGTGTGCTGACCAGGAAGCTGTTAGGGGGTAATGGCCATTTTCAAAATGGAGGACAGAGAATTCCATTGATCACAGTGGACAAATGGGACGCAGGAGAGGAGAAAGAGACTGAGGAGTAGACTACACAGGAGGTAAGTATGACCTGTGTATGGTTATTTTGACTTTTTATTTTCAGTTCAGGTTCTCTTTAAGCTGTTTACATTGATATAATTGTCACATTGCAACAGTCCAGTTGGTTTACAGAAGAAAAGGAGCAGTGAAGTCTCTCTGGGTTTCCTTTAAACATCCAATCAGTTGCTAAGAATACAAAATGGCAGTTCACATAGCACATAATAGTAGCATGTTGAAAGTTAGAGTGAGACCTTGCTGATTTTCACTCTACATTCACCTCTGTAATCGCTTCTACTGTTGGTAAATTTCTGTTGACCTACCGGACATCTGCCAGTTCAAATTACAACACCTGTCAATTTTTATATTGCTGTTTTTCATTACCTGTCCCAGAAGCCACTAGGGCTTATACAAAAGCCTTGGAGGTCAATGGAGGACCCGCGGACAGAGAGTGATGGACCATGTGAACACAGATGGCAGTAAAAAAAAAAAGAAATTCTCACTCTGTTTCACAGAATCCATAACGTGTTTTTTTGTTTGTTTGTTTTTTAATTGGCCAAAACACCTATGTAAAGTGAAGAATATTAGAACCATGACCTGTAGTTGTTACCTGAGGAATCAAGTCAAAAGTGCCCATACATGATATGATTTTTTCAATTTTTTTCAATTAGATAATCTCATTTGATTATTCCGTAAGATCGAAAAAATTGCAAAGTTGTTTTCGAGGTGCCATACACGAACGTTCGATTTGACCAAAATCCGGAAAATGATCGAATATAATTGAATCTCTAAAAAATGTTTCCAATAATGATTATTTTGTTTGTTTTTCTTGATTAAAAAAAAGGATTCTTTTCAACATTTGTTCAATTTGATAGTTTTGGTCAAACAAATGGGAAAATCAAACTTTTTTTTATTGTACTGTGTATGGGCAGCATTAGAAAGGCCATCCAGCCCATGCCCTTTTTGGCCAGTAAAGCATGTGCTGAACTCATTGCTAGAACACTGATACTTTTCTTAGTCCTCTGTCACCAACCCCTTCTTATTTCTCTTATATTCCACTTTCCATGAATCTTTATGAACTGACAGCTTCTTATTCTTCAAACATGCTTTAAACCTCTAAACATATTATGTATAATTAAAATCTATTGCTTCTGTCGGTGGAGACCCATGTCTTTCTAGTAATACAAGGTTAAAAAAAAACATTACAATTAATATGAAGCTTTCAGAGGTTTCCATTTGTTTTACTTTATTTTGTCTTTTTTTGCATAACATATTCTAGGACAAGACATTGCAATGGCATATTGGATATTACTGCAGCAATTGGACAGCATTCCCCTACAAAGTAAAAATAATTAATTCTGCTTGTGGAGGACAGATAATGAAATGCCCGATGTCTCCGAGCTTAAAGCAGCTATCTTATGCTGACCATGCAGGAGACGGACACTGAATACTTTATATGATTATTTGCAGTCACATCACCTTGTACAGCACCCACTTGCCATATACATTTACAATTGAAGAAGAAATAGCACAAGCTGTGCTTCAAGGTAGCTGCTTTCTGAACATGACGTGGACTAAAGCATTAGATGAAAAAAAAGACTAAGCTAGGGAAACATCAATTACAATGGACAACAATATATTATTAAAGATTAAGAATAAGTGGATTAGCAACTAAAAGAAGGGAATTTTGAAGGAAGGTAACTAATAAGCGTATGCTCATTAAAGAAAACACAGCCATAAAGTAATATGATTTAGTAACAAAGGGTAAAGAGAAATGTTTTGTGGTATTGAAATCTTTCCTTTATAGGTCTAGCAGCACATGCATCGGTTTCAATATGTTCAACACATGTATTCTAGTGTTTTTATTTAATCAAGTTTGATAAAAAAAATGGATCCATTTTTAATTCAAGAGAACATAATTAACGTAAGAAATGAACTGACAAAAGTTAATGTTCAATCCACTAAGACTTTACTTTAAGAATGGTTTCTAATCAGCAACCTAGACAAAGCTGCCATGGTGAGCTGAGAAAAACAGCACCACAGAAGTAATGGCCCTTTGAACTTCCCTGCACTAAAACATTTTTCTCAGATAAAGCTCTTTAGGCTGCTATATATTTTTCTGGACATCTACGTTCCTCATCCTTATTTGCAGTAGAAAATTCATTGCAATTGGTGATATCTTTAATCCTGTCAGGTGCAGCTCTGTGGAATGTTTGTTTATGAAGTGCTCCAAAGCACTGTGGGTATCCTAAGTAATTTTCTGAATTGCTTTTCTTTCATCAACAAGAGTGGAATATAATTATAAACAACAGTCCCTCCGTGGCAGCACCTCCCCCCCCCCCCGCATGGCGCTCCAGGTGGCCGCCTGGTTGGCCTCTGCTTAGCCACCACCATATCAATAGAACACATTGCTAGCTTATCACCCAAGGGATTGTGCCACGATCCCTGCAGGCAGCCATTCTCATTAGTGTGCACAAGGCTTTAGTCCATATCTAGAGTCTAGAGTCCCAAATCATAGCCAATATCTGAAGACTACCAAATCAAACAGAATAAAACACTACAAGTTGAGGGAAGACAATATATTCATCTTTCTCTATTACTGCTTCTCATTCAAGAATCACCAAAACACCTGCCTGAATTGTTTTTATTTTAAACAGCTTGTGCAATTCAACATAATTGCTGACCTAACAGATTGTGTTATTTCAAATTCATGTAAATGAATCATATGTATAATGAGGCACCCTTGTACTTTTATTCCTTTTTTTTCTTTGTAATGCTGCCTGAGAAAACCAATTAAATGCAATGTAAAAGGAGATTTTCTTATATTCCACTGGAGTCGCAGTGTACACAACCTAAAGATGGTATCTCCAGCAACACATTAAACAACACTCCATCTTACTGCTGTGGTTTTCAATCTTTTGCAGTTATTTACAACAAGAAGAATCACTGAGGAAAAACATAATAAAAAAAATAAAAAAAGTAACAAAACGGAATCCTACTGTTAAAGTATAATTCTGGTGTAAAAAAATGACAGGAATTGCCTATGTTCACCTTATGCATTGCTGACCCTGTGTTAATCGATCAAAGCTTCATAGCGGTACTTAGTTGTCATGGTGATGATTGTCTAACACCACACAGACTCTTTTCCAATATAAATATGAGCACCACCTCTTTCTAATTTCCTGGGCCTCTGCAGCATCCAATCAGTGGCTAGTGAAAAGTAGTGACATGAGGCCATATGCAATTCACTTTTTCTCCTGAGTTTTCTCCTAGGAGATAATTTTTCATCTTTGATTTAGAATAGCTTTTCAGCATTTTGTAATGGAAAAAGTAGCAAAATATTGGTGAAAAAGTAACATCCAAATTATTTCAAGTATTTTTTTTTGCTTGCTGGTGGTTTAAAAGGCATTTTATTAACAAGTTTTAAAAAACCTCACCTAGGAGAAAACTCAGGTGAAAAATGTAATTGCATATGGCCCATGGAATCTTATGTGGGAAGAAAAATGTCAGTCCACTTGGACTCAATACACCCTGACCCCAAGTAATCTTTACTGTGTACTGGAAGCACAGGTAAAGATAAGTGGGCATTATAAAAAGCATGTAACATGCCTTTATTAGAGATGGCCCGAACGGTTCGCCAGCGAACTTCTGTGGTTTGCGTTCGCAGAGAACCGCAAACTTTTCCAAAAGTTCGATTCGCCCTCATAGTGCATCATTAGGGTCAACTTTGACTCTCTACATCACAGTCAGCAGGCACATTGTAGCCAATCTGGCTACACTCCCTCCTGGAGCCCCACCCCCTTATAAAAGGCAGGCAGCGTCAGCATTGAACTCACTCGTGTGCCTGCAGTAATTAGAGAAGGGAGAGCTGTTGCAGACTCTCATAGGGAAAGCTTAGTTCGGCTCTTGTAGGCTTGTTAGCTTGCTCCATGCTGATTCTTATTGCTAAAAAAGCACCCCTCAACAGCTAATCTTGTTCTTGTGATCTATTTTTATTTTTTGTGTGGCCCACTTGCATTATATACAGCCCTGTCAGTCAGTCACAGCTGGCCTTTGGCCCCTTGGTGGTAATTACTACTGTGCCAGGTGCAGATTTGTAATACCCATCACTGCATATAACTACCTGTTGTTCACAGTGCACCCACCTACCTACGTGAGCACATGCAGTGTCACTGTGCCTGTCCTGTACCTGTCGGTGTGGGACAGGTGCACATTGTAATACCCATCACTGCATAAACCTACCTGTTGTTCACAGTGCACCCACCTACCTACGTGAGCGCACGCAGTGTCACTGTGCCTGTCCGGTACCTGTGTGTGTGTGTGACAGGTGCACATTTGTAATACCAGTCATTGCATAATTGTTCACAGTACCTGTGTGACCGCACGCTGTGTAATATACCACTCCGAGCATACCTGTTAACTGCCCCTGTGTGACAGCTGCACATTGTATTGTAATACCAGTCACTGCATACCTGGCAGTCAGTGCATACCTTTCACTTGAATGTATGGCAGACTTGCCCTGTATAACTAGATTTCCCTAAGTCATCCTCCAATTGTGAAAAAATATGCTCAAATAAACTTGGGTATAGATCCAGAAGAATCTTATAAATTTGCGCCACAATATGGTCTGGTCTAACCTCCCTTACGCATAAATCCTCAAAAGATGTACAGCTACTCGTGGTGATATAGAGGATTTTATATAACTGTGTAATTGACAGTATTGGAACCAACTTCACAATGCCATAGCAGAAATGGGAGGAAGGACCCCAGTAACCAGAACCTTCCTCAATTGAGGCCACTAATAACTAGGAGATCATTTTTCATCTTCTCTTTACAATCACTTATCAGAACTTTGCAAATGAAAAAGTACCAAAAAGTAGGTGAAAGGTACTATCAAAATTATCTTGAATATTTTCTTGCTTGTTGGCGGGTCAAATGCATTTTATTGACAAGATGTTAAAATATCACCTAGGCGATAACTCAGGAAATAAACTTAATTGGCCCACATACAATTACTTTGGCCCATATGCAATTACCTTTTTCTCCTAGAAGAAAGTTGTAATCTTCTCTTTAAAATAACTTTTCAGCATTTTAAAATTGATGTTGTTGAGAAAATACTATCAAAATTATTGTGATTATTTTCTTGCTTGCTGGTGATTTAAAAGCCATTTTAGGACAAGGTGTGAAAATATTACCTAGGAGAAAAATGTAATTGCAGATGGACCCCTATGCCTGCAACATATAGATTGCGTGCATTACACAAGTTACACTATTTCCATAGTTATCAGCAGACAGTGTAGACTAGTGAATCGGGGCCCATGTTTGGTACAACAATCCTCTGACTCATTGTCTGTGATAATGCAATATACTGTAAGTTTCCACTCATGGTATTCAAATACCAAACATTTTTTAGAAACTGGAATTTGCTGGTGAGCTAGCTAGTGAGATCATGGCTATGCCTAGGGCATAGTAAAGTAAGGATTATATTTAGGCGGAAGGGAGACACTGATTACTACTGTGTGTAAGGTTTTTGCGTTAGGAATGGTACAATTTATTCAGGGATTTGTATTGTATTGCTGTTTTGTAAACTGATTTTGCTGCTTATTGCACTGTGGATCTTATTTCACTACAGCCTAAAAATATATGCATTAAACAAAGCATTGTGCATCAGTGATGCTTGTCTGCACAGTATAGCTGTAAACTATATTTTACTTTTCTTCAAATCAAATGAAATTAAATCAAATCAAAAATAGCTTTATTGGCATGACAAAGATACATGCAGGTATTACCAGAACAAGGAGAAATGTAGGACATGAAAGGGGCGAGTCCTGGGGGTGGGGTAGATGTATAGTGGATTAGTAGTTTGTGGACATTTTATAGATTCACAGTTGATGTATGCAATGCTCAGGCTGTGGCATATACTGTGTCATAGCGTGCAACAATTGTCACTGTGGATTCCTCCTCTCCCAGTAGAATGTAGAGTTTTCTCTTATCGTCTAATGAGTGAAAGTCTGGAAATAATTTCATCAATTGCTTGGTGCAGTGAGGGTTATTGCATCACTCTAGCATCACATTAGACCAGACATTTAGCATCAGTGTTGCAGGGTCAGTACTAGTTAGCCATGGTGTAAACCATTTTAAAACAGGCAGTTATTTTATAGTTAGATTGTGCCTACAGTTACAGGTTTGCAGTACCATAGGGAAAAATATAAAGTACATGACTTTGCGTGCATATATCTTTAGTCCATCTAGTTATAAAGGGGTCTGTTATTTATGATGTTTCTGTTCTGTTGCTACAATCTGGTATTACTGTCGCCCCCCCCCCCCCCCAAAAAAAAAAAAAATAAGTACACAACTTCCGTTGGCAATGCTACTTTCCGAATACAGTCAACACTTAGCAACAATGCTTTATGAGGGAGACCAAAGGATAGTGAATTGTTGATATGTGTTGTGCGCTAGAAAAAACTGGACATTTTTTCACCAATCAGCTTCAGTACAATCAACCTGGAATATAACTTTGCAGCTTCTACAAGGCCATGTATTGTGCTGAAAATCCTATATAGCCATAGAACATTGAAGATGCATTAGAGTGAATGACCCAGTACTGAATACCAGACCACCTCTTCTAATGAACATGCTTCCCCTACCTCCATACTGACAAACCCATCATAAACTGAGGCAGTAAAAGCAAGCAGTCTGCAGAGCTTTTTAGCATCTAATGTTGGGGCTGTTTATGGGGGACTCAGGACTCAACACATCCAGATTGAGAGAACAAAGATATTCCATACAATGAAACTCAAAACTTACTTCCTTCTAAGGAAAAGCAGTGTCTACATTTAAGCCTTCACAGGCCAAGTGACCTGCAAAATGAGAGGTGTGACCTCCCAGAACTTACTGTGAGCTTGAGTCTGACTAGGTGGAAGAAGAGGTTGAGCTGAAAATGTCTTTAATATCCATGAGTCTCTCACTCATTGATCACCTGCCAGACTCCATAAAACTCTTCCACAGTTAACATTTTCTTTTTGCCTAGACAAACTTACTTGTGACCGCTAACACAACTGTAAAGGGTAGTAAGCTACAAATTATTCATGTAAACACATACCATAACACATATGTGGAGATTTATGAAATCTGTCAGATGTTGCTCCTCACAAAACAGGAGCAGTGTGTGACAGATTTACATTACCAGAGCAGGTGCAGTCATAAATATCCTTCACTGGGCCACTTCTTATTATCCTGCATGTTGTTGTCTAAATTGCCATTGCAAACCTGTCACTGTGTTTGCTGAAGTGTTGCAGTGACTTACAAGTACAAAGGTTGCAAAGTCACTGCAGAAACAGAGTGGACTGTGTAGGATCAGCACTAGAGTATGGAATACACTTGCCACTAAAAGACTGCCACAGTCTATATATACAGACAGAAATGGCTACTTTAGTGAACTTTAAAAGCAGGTTGCAAGTAATTGAAAAAGATGTTAAAAAAGGAATTGCACTAAAGTGATAAACAGTAACTTGGGGGGCACTCTTATGCACCAAAACATTCCCTTGGATGTGAATCTGAACTCTAGATGTGTGCTGTTGTTGTGTTGTTTTTTTTTAAGTGTACCAACGCCGAAGCTCAGGTCAAAAATCACATACTTACCTAAGAAGAGCGAAGCCTCTGGATCCTATAGAGGCTTCCCACCACATCCTCAGGTCCCCCGTTGTGGCTTACAGACCCCCTAAAGATTACCGACAATGGCTTATATAAACACATCTGTACTTTCTCCTCTGAGACAGCAAGGCATTACTATCCTTTTTTTTTTGGGGGGGGGGGGGGGGGGGGTCTGCAGTTCCCCAGTGCTGAGATATCAACACTTGTCTTAAGGTGCATACACACCTGTGATTGATGACACCCATCAGGGATCGGTACCCAATCCCCTTGGTGATATAGCTGGGCCGGCCAGTACAGATGCATGTCAGTTGCGTAGCGGACGACGTGCACTGTAGCTATGTGAGGGGGCATGGAGTGGCACATGTGTGATGTCACATGTCAGGCGGGGGAGCGTCGTCTTCAAACTAGCTGGCTGCCAATCGAGTGAGTAGATCCGTCGGGTGGATCGCTTGGGGGTCGTCGGTCGGGGTCTGCCGTACACACGTTTGATTATTGACTGAGACGGTCGTTATCAGCCGTCTAGGCTGACTTAAGTCAAGCGTATGTACAAGCCTTTATTGATTAGTTTCAGTTGCCAATAGTAGCTACTCACTGCACTTTCCCTCACCCTCTTGTGTAAACAAAGTTAGTTATCTCAGAGACTCTAGAAAATAACTGTATAATATCAGGAAAATGCTGTTGAATGTCATCAGAATTTGAAGAAAGCAAGATGGCAGCCCCCACAACACAAAGACAATACATTATGCAGCTCTGGCTAGCTAGGTAAGATGACTGTGCATTCGTAAAACAATGTTGTTTAGGTATAGAGAAAAATGGCGGAGATCAGGTCAGATGAAGAAAAGTTCAGGGCGGTTGCTGTACACCCAGGGCCGGCCCTAGACTTTTTGCCACCTGAGGCAAACTTAGAAAAAATTGCCGACCCCCCCAGCCGTGGGTGCGTGGGGGGGGGGGCTGGCCGCCAAGCCGGAGGGGTAGCAGGCAGAAGGGGGGTATTGGGTCTAGCGGCGGGGAGGGGGGTCGGACCTCCCTTGCCTGGGTCCCCCGATCTGCGCTCCACCTCCAGCTTTAAATGGTTACATAGCAGCCGATAGTAAGAGGGACGGGCGGGGATCACTCACCTCTTCCGGTTCCAGCGTGCGCTCCACTGACATCACTTCCTGCAACGCCGTCCACTTACAATACAATGGGCGGCGTTGCAGGAAGTGACATCAGTGGAGCGCACGCTGGAACCAGAAGAGGTAAGTGATTCCCACCCATCCCTCTTACTATCGGCTGCTATGTAACCATTTAAAGCTGGAGGTGGAGCACAGATCGAGGGACCCAGGTGAGGGAGGGGGGTCCGACCCCCCTCCCCGCCACTAGGCCCAATACCCCCCTTCTGCCCGCTACCCCTCCAGCTCAGCAGCCAGCCCCCCCCGCACCCACGGACGGGCGGTTGCCGCCCCCTAGAAGTGCCGCCTGAGGCAAAAGTTTCACCCCGCCTCATGAGCGGGCCGGCCCTGTGTACACCAATTGGTGCTGAACACCAATGCATCACAATATTGTTACTTATACTGTTAAGAGCTCATCTATGTGCCTTGCTATTGCTAACTGCACCTTGTGTGGCTAAACTGTGAAATGACATACTTTAGCAGTTATCTGACTGGGGTAAGGGGTATTCCAACCTGCTATATGAGTAAACTGGAAAAGAAAACTAATGATTTAGTTCCTGATGGAAATCTGTTCACTCCAACAAAACCTATTCCCTCCACACCTACTGCAAAATGAAATGGTGATGTCAACATGAACATTTAAAGTGGTTATGTCTACCAGATAATACACTGTTGCCATGGCTTCAAGAAAGCATAATTCAGCATGTTTAAAATATCATAGCTGGCTGCATCCTTTGCTGGGAAGGTAAAATGAAAAACACTACTTTAAAAAAAAATGTAAGTGCATCAACGATGTTAAATTTAGTAAACTTTAAATAATACAATTTTACAGATGATAACAGTATATAATCTGGTTTTGAGTGAAGCTGTAAGTTAATGGTGATGGTAAGGTAGAATTGTGTGTTGACAAGGATAGAATTGTGTGGAGTACAACATATATTAATTCTGTTCAGAAGATGCCTAGATAGGACAACGATCTTCAACTATACAGTCATTTATAACACTGGAACATAGTACAAACAATGCAGTTATTTTCAGAACATTTATAGGTCAAGGTGATCATTCAATACATTTAATTCACTTGCTTTTGGTGTCTAGAGCCTCTCACCTAACACTTTGTGTTGAACTCCTGACACTAAAAATGAACGTGCATTTCCAGTCATAGAAATACATAAGTGCTGTTTTTGTTGTGACATTCAATATTTTATTATTATAATGTTTTATTATTATGTTGATTGCTATGCAGGTGTCCTAAGGTGAAAACAGGTAACAGTTAATCAAAAGACAATGCCTACTACAAAAACAAACAAAAAGCTACAAACATTTTGGGATGCATTAAAAGGGAAATATAAACTTGAGATGCTAGCATAATATTGCCCCTGTTTAACTCTCTAGTAAGGCCACATCTGGAATATGGAATTCAGTTCTGGGCACCACATTACAGGAAAGATATTGCAGTTTTAGAGCAGGTGCAGAGACGAGCAACAAAATTGATACGAGATGGAAGGTCTCACTTACCAAGAAAGGTTAGATAAACTGGGTTTATTTCGTCTAGAGAAAAGACGCCTTACAGGGGAGCAGGCTGGTGTTGTACTTTGTTTTCTGGTTGAACTCGATGGGCATATGTCTTTTTTCAACCCAAATAACTATTTAACTATGTAGCCTACTAATTCTAATTTCAGAGCTTAACGGTGCAATGTGAGGATCACCAATTTGGCAACTTCTACATGCTGCCCAAAATACTCCAGTAAACCCAGACAAACCCATGATAAAAATATGAATATTTTAAGAGTTTTTTTTTAGGTTTTTTTATTTATTTATTTTATTTTAAGACTCTAGTCTAGTCTCTAGTTCCCTGCAGGACACAACAGATTTCTTAAACTCCTCACAGTCAACAGTTACCAGCAAAACACTGCTTGTTTCCATTCATGCTTACAGTAATATTCTAGACGGGGGGGGGGGGGGGGGGGGGTCAAGGCATGATATTCTAGACGGGGGGAGGGGGGGGTCAAGGCATGTCACAGATTTCTGTTATTTTTACTTAACAAACAATGCAGTGCCAAGGATCTGACAATGCTCATTACTCATTTTCTTCATCCTTACCCTTAATTACCCTTTTAATGATAACAACTTATAGAGACAGATATGAGCATCAAAATGGCACCACAATATGCAAACTTTTTCATGGTTGACTTAGAGGGGAAATTTCCAACATCTCACAGCAGAAACCACGTATTTACCATTGCTACACAAATATTGCTATTATAAGGTGTAAAGGAGTTAACAAGTTAAAGCAATCCCACTCAAAATTTAAAGAGAATCTGTATTGTTAAAATCGCACAAAAGTAAACATACCAGTGCGTTAGGGGACATCTCCTATTACCCTCTGTCACAATTTCGCCGCTCCTCGCCGCATTAAAAGTGGTTAAAAACAGTTTTAAAAAGTTTGTTTATAAACAAACAAAATGGCCACCAAAACAGGAAGTAGGTTGATGTACAGTATGTCCACACATAGAAAATACATTCATACACAAGCAGGCTGTATACACCCTTCCTTTTGAATCTCAAGAGATCATTTGCGTGTTTCTTTTCCCCTGCACCTATCTTCCACTGAAGTGTCAGGCTGTTTCTTCCTGCAGAGTGCAGACAGCTCTGCCTGTATGTAATTCCTCAGTATGTGAAAGCCCAGCCTGCTCAGAGGATTTATCCAGCTTGTAAAAGATAAGAGAGAAGAGAGAAGCTTCCCTAATCTAAATAATACACAGGCAGTGTGCAGAGAGGGGCCTGGAGGGGGGAGATGCATCACAGAACCACAACACTGAAGAACTTGGCAGCCTTCCAGACACAGGCCGACAAGTCTGACAAGAGAGAGATAAGTTGATTTATTACAGAGATGGTGATAGTAGAATGTGCTGCAGTAAGCCAGAACACATTAGAATAGCTTTTGGAACTGGTAGGATGATAAAAAACAGGATGCAATTTTTGTTACGGAGTCTCTTTAACACATTCCCCCCATCAATCAATTAAAAAACAGACTTCTCTATGAACTCTGTAAAAGTCTTAGACACTTCAGTGCCTATGAATAATAGCACACATCTATATATAGAAAACCACTGATAGTGGCAAACACAACTGCAATGTCAGCTTTCACCCACAATACACAAGGCACGCCTTCATAAACAGCCAGGCCACTAGATACCACTGTGCATGCATGACACCCAGCACAGCAATAAACACTTTTGAGGAATATTGAATCTTTCCATAAGGACAGAGAATCAGAACCATCTCCACTAGCATAAATGCAGCATTTAAAACCCAGAGGAAAACTATTGGTAATGTAAAGAAAGAAAAACACATTTCACTTGTATCTATGTACAATTCAAAACTAGAAGGCATATGCAAAATCATTAAAGCGGGATTGTCAGTCATAAAATCAAATTCCATTACCCAGCTCTGTGTTTAATATGCAACCTGCAACCTTATCCTGCACTGCAAGCACTCCAATCTATTCAGATTATTTCCTGCTGTAGTACATCTTATCTCAGTCAGCCTGGCTCTATTTTTCCATTGCAAATGAGAAGGAAGCTGGTTGTCATCATCTCTCCCATATTCCTGCTCCTCGCCGATCATCTGAGGACAGTTCAGTGAGCTGCAGAAATCTGATCTATACTGTGCTCACATATTTACAAAGCGTGCTAGCTATGACAGTGCAGTTTCTGGGAGAAAAAAAGGGAGGGAGGAAATGACATCAGGATTGGCTTCAGTCAGAGGGAATCAAGATGGCAAATGCCAGGAAAATAATTCTCTTTATTTACTACATAGAATTCACTGAAATAAAAAAGTAGACAGTACAATACATACTGTATGTTATGTAAGTAGAACAAGTTATTATCTACTTATATATGTGTTTTTTTTCCTGGGATAGTATGGCTGTCCCTGTTGCTTTAACCTCCTTAGCGGTAACCCCGTGTGTGACACGGGGTAAGCCGCCGGAGGGTGCCGCTCAGGCCCTACTGGGCCGATTTACTTAATTTTTTTTTTGCTGGACGCAGCTAGCACTTTGCTAGCTGCGCCAGCACCCCGATCGCCGCCGCCGCGCGCCCGATCGCCGCTATCCGGTGCGGCGCGCGGCCCCCCCCCCCCAGACCCCGAGCGCTGCCTGGCCAATCAGTGCCAGGCAGCGCCGAGGGGTGGATCGGGTGGATCGGGACGTCATCCCGCCCCGTCGCCATGGCGACGGGGGAAGCCCTCCAGGAAATCCCGTTCTTTGAACGGGATTTCCTGATCGCCTATCGCCGGAGGCGATCGGCGGGGCTGGGGGGGTGCCGCTGAGCAGCGGCTATCATGTAGCGAGCCCTCGGCTCGCTACATGATAAAAAAAAAAAATTTTTTTTAAAAAACTGTTGCGCTTCCCCCTGGCGGTATTTTTCATACCGCCAAGGGGGTTAAGGGACAGCCCATCATAACAGAAGATGAGTCTCTAGCAGAAATCTTTCCATGCTCTTTTTTTCTAGCCTTCAGAGAACCACCTAACCCCAGAAACCAACTAGTTAACAAGAAACTTAATTCTACTGATAGCATTATCAGGGGAACGAAAGAAAGCAACAGTACATTCTGCAGACTGTGCAAGCCTCAGAGACATTTAAAAACCAAATAAAGACCATACTAATGCGCTTCCAGCAATGTGGTCTAAACCTAACAAAAAATACAAAAAAATAATTATCCTAAATAGGCATTCTATATAAGGACACAGTGAGTATAATCATCATATGGTAACATGCCATCATTTTTACCAGCCAAATCATAGTGCTAAATAAATGAGTGTTATAGTTCTGAAAGGAAGGTTTTGAAGCATGCAGGACCAGAAAACCTTTGAACTAAGGATGATAACCTAGTAACCTAAATAACTATTCAATTTTCTGCACTGTAACAATTGAACTAAGATTTTGTAAGCTTGCAAGAAAACTATGTACAGTTAGTTATAAAAGTCACTACTTGAATCAACATCTGTTGATTTAATGTCGGCAGATGTGCTTCATGATTAATAGTGGACCATACCTCACTCATTCACTCATGTAAGGGACTAAAATGACCCTAAATGTTCTCTTACAAAAAAAAAAAAAGAGCAAAAAAGACCTCCCATGACATATAACTCCTAGTTAGTAGCTGAATATACAAATCATTCCTTTATCTGCTTGACAATGCTTACATCTAGATCTACTGGTGTTCAGAGTTCCTATAACCTATTTATATTTATTTAAATTTACAGTCATATAATCCAGAGCAGACAGCTGTTTCAGGTCTCTGGTGTTCATCATTGCAAGACATGAATTGATATGGTTTTACAGAGTAGCTACTAGCCACGTAATACCAAGATTTGTATAGCACTTTTCTCCTGTCAAGCTCAAAGCACTTGAGAGCTGCAGTCACTAGGGGCATACTCAGTAGACTGTAGCAGTATTAGGGAGTCTTGCCTAAGGACTCCTTACTGAATAGGTTCTACAGCTAAGTAATGGCAAACTAGCATTACTATGACATATGTGCACACGTACAGCTGAATAACTGCCAATGCCCTCAGTATGAAGAAAGCATATGTTGGCTAGCCAAGGAGTAGGGATGCTACAGTATTGTGATTAGGGCAGGAACCAGGATTGTGAAAGAACGAAGAAATGTGGGATACATGTTTAAGAAAAACAGCACAAAAAATAACGAGTGAGTATGTGGTGTAAAGGAGGGAGCGAGATAAATTTTTTTCCTGCTGAACAGTGTCCTTGCGGAGTTGAGGTTATTGAGGTTTTTTCAACATTTATTGTTACATTTTGAAAGGAAAAAAAATCTGAGATGCTAGAAAAATGAGGAGTACTGTTTTGGTCATTTTTTTCCTAACACTTTGTTTACCTAGAAACTCATTGTTCTAAAAGAAGTGATAATAATTATTGTTCCATGAAGCTGAACATGCAGAACACTTTATGAATTATAAAATGAACAGCTAGCATAATTTGCAATTTGCAAATAATCACTGGATGGAAGGCTTGAGTATATAGTCTTGAAAGACACTAAACAATAAGCATTCTCAGGATTTATATTTAGGTAAAAAATTAGAATGTCAAACTTTGATTCTATAATGGCTACTGAACATAGTAAAAGCACAATTTTATTAAATCTACTTTCTTACTTGCAACTTATTTAAAGCACCCCCCCCCCCCCCAAAAAAAAATGGGTCAAGGAAAATTACGGTAAATTATAACTATTGGAATTAAGCATTTCAACAATGCATTACCTGCAAATGAACACCTGCTCCTAAAGGCTTAAAGGGAGCCTAAATCGAGTAGGATATGGATTTTTCCTTTTAAATTAATACCAGTTGCCTGACTGTCCTGCTGATCCTGTGTCTCTAATACTTTTAGCCACAGCCCCTGAACAAGCATGCAAAGCAGGTGCTCTGACTGAAGTCAGACTGGATTAGCTGCATGCTTGTTTCAGGTGATTCAGCCTCTACTGCAGCCAATGAGATCAGCAGGGATGCCACACAACTGGTATTGTTTAAAAGGAAACAGCCATATCCCTCTCAGTTTAGGTTCCCTTTAAGATTATTAGAGCATTAGTGGTTTCCTGTAAACAGATGGTGGTCTTACAATTACCCGACACTTCGTTCCTGTGAAGTACAAGTATCCCAAGGCCATCCTAGTAAATGACATGAGCTTTAACCTATCTCTGAGGCATGTAATTGAATGTTCTGGATGGAGGTTTGTTTCTCCTACAGTCTCCCAGCTCTACCCCCTGACCTCACTCTCCAAATCTATGTGTTACCCTAACTAAGCTGGAAAACCAATGAGGGATTCTGGTAGAACATTCAAAGATGCTTGGTCAGTGTTCCACCTTAACAGGAGAATATAGGGAGCCCTGGAATGATGCATCTTTGCATATCACATCACAGTTCCCTGTTGGTCCTTTGATCTGACCAATGGGGAACCTTTTTCAGGGAGTATCATCATTGGTACAATAAATGAAGCAATAACAAGGGGTCCCAGAAGGAGAGTTAATGATGATTTCTTTAGGGGCGTCCTTATTCTTATTGTGACATAGTTTGACAGGAAGTGGTGATTTGGTGGTGCCCGGCAGTGTCAGCTGTATTTGCTGATTTGCAGCCAGGGTGACTCTACAATGAAGAATTTATAAAAAATAAAAAGAAGGCAGAAGAACTGAATGATTGAAGAACAAAACAAAATATGTTTTTAAAGTAGAAGAGAGAAGTTAAGAGATGAAAATACGGTAAGAATACAATAATATTAGAAAAAAATGACTTTACAAGATAGACAGAAAATTTTAATCTGGGAAAGCACTCATATATGGAGATAAAGTGAACTGAGACCCCCAGTCCACACAGCACTAGGAGTGAAGTCCAAAAAGAAAAGTTTAAGGCCTCTTTCACAGTGGGACGGTGCGTTTGATGCGACGTTAAGGTTCGCATAATGTGCCCCTAATGCAATGCATTGAAAGACTATAACTTGGACGTTATAGTACATTCTTTAGCCATTTTCGTCGCACAGTGATGGAACGAAAACGGCGCATGCATTCCATAAAAAAAACCCATTACTGAGCATGTGCAACACACACAAAGCAGCAGATGTATTACTAAACGCACAGCATCCAGCACTTTCTAAATATTGCTACACGTTACACACAACGCAATGTGTGCACGGTGAATGTTGCACAGAGTTAATATTGCTGTGCGTTAGTCCACGTTAAAACATCTTCTAACGTGCGACTTTAACGACGCTCTGTGAAAAAGGCCTAAGGGTTGGCATAGCTCTTTCTTATAGCAATATAAAACCCATCAGCAAAAATTTATGAGGTAGAGAAATTTTTATTTCTTGTACCTCATACATTTTTGCTGATGGATTTTATATTGCTATAATAAAAAGCTATTTTTAAATGCTATGCTATAATAAAGAGCTATTGTTTTCTAAGTGGTGCCGACCCTTACAATTTTCTTACAAGCTAGACATACACAGAAGAAGAAAGAACATTACAGAACAGAAGATAACGTATATAAACAGATGAAAAAAGAAGTACACATATTAAAAAAGGGTTTTCATAAAGAATTTACTTTTAGCACTTTTATCTAAATGTTTAGGGGGCCAAAAATGCCCCCTTTACCTAATTACGTGGGAGGGGAAGGACATCTGGTGCCCCCTATTATTAGATTCTATTATGAGCTCACCCCAGGACCTACCATCTCATGTGTTGGGTAGTTACTCCCATCTCCCCAAGCATGAGGTGGGGATAATATGGACAATGGGCCAAGGGGGCATTGCAATAGAAGAGAAAGATGGTTACTTTTCCGTTAGCCGGGCACAACCGCTAGGTGGTTCTAATGACTATTCCCCCTCCATGCCACCGTGGATAGTAGGCAAAGATAGCTATCGCTGAGGTGTCGTTAATTACTATTCCCCCTCCAGGCCGCCATGAATATTAGGGAAAGATGTAACTCTGCTGCCAGTGATCGCTGGAGTTACATCTTTCCCTACTATCCATGGAGGCCTGGAGGGGGAATAGTAATTAACGCCACCTAGCGGTTGCGCCCGGCTAACGGAAAAGTACCGAAGGTCATGGTCATAGACCATGTGGGCTGGTATTGGCCAGGTTGCAGAGCCCCACATGACTGCATAGGGATTAGGAGAAGTGTTAAAGAGGCTGTGTCTTTCTTTTTATTTTATTGAATTTTTTTTAAGTTTAAAATTAAAAAAAAAATGCTGAGATGAAAAGTAGTGCATGGTGCAGAAGACAGTTTCACAAATCCAATAGAAATCACAAAGCATCTTGCTAAAAAAAATCATCCGGCATGCCACAAAAGGTCCCCTTGTAATTCTCAAGGCAATTAGTTTAACATTCCATATGAGGTTAAAAATGCACAGCATTGACTCAGTGTGCAATGCCAACTGCCAAGGAGCTAGAAGACTGGCATCCAGCAAGTCTTTTATGTCTTGGAATCACATCAGGCACTGTGAGGCTTTGTAATTAGAGTTCAGCAGAACAATATAAATGTAGTGAAATCAGGAATATTGAGCTTAACCCATGTTCATATAATATACCCAATCATCCCTAGAATAGCATTTTCCTGAGAACATGATTGGATATGTATACCTTACTTTTAATCCCTTACTAACTAAGCAATTATACTAGTTCTGAATCAGATTGATAATAATATTGGTTAGGCAATAGTAGTCTAGCAGAATAAAACTGAAGTTTTAGTACATGCAAATTAGGAATAAATTCACAAATGCTATGTAAATGTCAAAGACTCTAAAAAAACTACAAATTTAAAAAATTACTGTTCGCTAATGGAAAACTATAACTTC
The DNA here is from genome assembly GCF_040937935.1 of Hyperolius riggenbachi. Taxonomy (NCBI): domain Eukaryota; kingdom Metazoa; phylum Chordata; class Amphibia; order Anura; family Hyperoliidae; genus Hyperolius; species Hyperolius riggenbachi. The sequence goes on along the minus strand of NC_090647.1, from coordinate 238,924,774 downwards.
TTAAAGTTGAATTTAAAGAGAACCTGAGGTGGGTCTTAAGAATGCCATTAGGACACAGAGGCTGATTCTGCATACAATGCCCAGCTTCTGTTATTATACTGTGCCCCCCCAGGCCCCCCCCCCCCCCCTGCGCTCTGCTGTCCCCCATAAATAAAACCGCTGTGCTAGTGACATGCAGTGTGTCGCTAGCAGGCTGTGTACCGCTGAGTGTCTGTCACCGCCGTTCCCCCATCTCCTCTATAGCGTCGCTCCCCGCCTGCGTCCCCTCCCTTCCCGCTGATAGGAGGGAAGGGGTGCAGGCGGGAAGCGGCGCTATAGAGGAGGCGGGGGAGCAGCGGTGACAGACACTCAGAGGTAACCAGCCTGCTAGCGACACGCTGCATGTCGCTAGCACGGCAGTTTTATTTATGGGAGACAGCAGAGCGCAGGGGGGGGGCCTTGGGGGGCACAGTATAGTAACAGAGGCTGGTCATTGTATGCAGAACCAGCCTCTGTGTCCTAATGGCATTCTTAAACCCACCTCGGGTTCTCTTTAAGTCATGACATTAGGAAAAATGACACATTGATACATATACATATCTGCATATACTAGAAGGGTGTAGAGGTGCCCGAAAAGATAAAGACATAAAGGCACAGTAGTGTAAGATGGAATCACTTATATCTTAAGTGGGTCTAAGTCTCCTCCTTATATGAATATACAGTATATATATCAGAATCATTTTTATTCGCCAGGCACGACAGGGTCATGCTCGGATTTGGGCTTGGCACAGCAATTAACAGAGTAGAGATAAAAGTATAGATAACAGAGTATAGATAACAGGACATAAAATGCATAAAGGCATAAACAAACAAGGCATAAATACAAGCAAAACAAAAAAAGCAAACAAAAGCAAATAAGAAAGCAAGCAGGGCGGCAAGGTGCAGTTCAGAATACAGTGGTGGAGGGGATGGAATGACCTACAGGGGGTTCAGGAGGGTGACAGCTGAGGGAAAGAAAGAGTTCCTTTGCCTTGAGGTTTTGGTGGCGATGGACCGAAACCTACGGGAGTCTGCAGAAGTACCGTTGGCCCGGGTGAGAGGGGTCGCCGGCAATTCTCAGTGCTCTTGTGCGCAGCCTGGAGTTGTGGAGGTGGACAAGCGAAGGGAGATGTCTGCCAATGATTCTCTCTGCTGATCTAATGACCCTCTGAAGTTTTTACCTGTCTCTGGTGGAGGAGCCAGCGAACCAGACTAGGATGGAGGAGCAGAGGACGGACTCGATGGTGGTGGTGTAAAAACACGTTAGTAGCTCTTGAGCCATGCCGAACTTCTTGAATTGGCGGAGGAAGAAGAGCCTCTGCTGGGCTTTCTTCTGGGTCAGGGCTGTGTTTGCCTTCCAGCTCAGGTCTTTGGAGATGGTGGTGGCCAGAAGGTGAACGCTGGTTACTCTTTCAACCTCGGTGCCATTGATAAAGATTGGTGGGGGGGAGGGGGCATGCTTCCTGAAATCCACAATCAGCTCTACGGTTTTGGATGAGTTAAGGACCAGCCTGTTCTCCCTACACCACTGGGAAACTCTGAGGGGCCCCCGTGTTCATTGTCCTTGGTTGAGAGGTGACCTCCCCAAGTTTAACGACTTGAGTTCTGTTAGTGTATATATATATATATATATATATATATATATATATATATATATATATATATATATATACGTACACATAAACCTGAGAACCTCTGAGAAACACATTATTCAGTGATTCAACACATATCTCTCTTCTACTTATTGCCCTCAGCAGAACGTAAGTAATCACAACCTACAGTATATTTCCTCTTGAGTTTGTGGTCCTTACTTTCCTTGTATGTTTCCTTGACCCAAAAATCTATGTTGTTTTTGTCAGGTTACTTTAACACTATTGTTATATGAGAAGAATTCTTCTGTGAGAAGAGTGACTCCAAGAAGAAGTAAACAAAGCTGACTGGAAACAGGTCATTTCATTAGTCACCCATGCAAGAGGTTTTTACCATTAGGTGACCATAAGGGCCCTTTTCCACTAGCAACCGCTAGCGTTTGCACTAAACGCTAGCAATTGCGATTCAGCTAAGTCCTACATTTTCCCGGCGATTGCGATTTTGCTAAGCAATGCACTGCATAGCAAAATTGCTGCAAAAATTGCGCTTTAGTAAAAAACGAATCGTGGTAGTGGAAATTACCTACCGCGATTCCTATGTTAACATGCAAACCATAGAGATTTAAAAATCACTAGCAATTTGCGATTTTGCAATTCAGCATTGCAATCGCCGCTAGTGGAAAAGGGCCCTAAGAGAGTGAGTAGTTTTACACAGTGTTTTAACCATATCTTGGTTTAATTACTACACTTTCAGCAGCTGTATTTGTCATAGTTTTCTTTTTCCTAGAGTATCCACTTGGACTTTATTCAAGTAGTCGGATTTGCATGTCTTTTCACAATCAGGTGCTTTGTTTAAATATAGCATGCTAAAAATTGCTGGTGTCTATATTTAATCAGGACAGTTGACAAAACACAATGACTGAAATCAGCAGTACATAAATGGAGGTCTAAGGTTTCTTCCCCTCCACCCATCCTTCTATATTCCCTGTGCTGAACAAGATATCATCATCATCTCTCTAATAAAGAACCTCCTCCAGGTCATCTGTGATCTCTGGATATACATGGATACTGAACATGGCTTATGCCATTATTAATGCACAGAATAAAGATGTTATAAATGTTATTCATATTTTCAAACTACATTGGCAGATTTGTATATGCAGTGCTCATCCATTAGATATATTTAGTTTAACTTTAATGGTAGCATATCCCAAAGTCCACCAATCATGTACTAATGTGATAAAATGATAGGATGAATGTATCTGTAGGTGTCTGACACTGCCATAAAATCTCCTGGGTTCAAATCTTGACTTTTCCTGTTCAGTAAGCTAGGAATCAATTCAGCAAGGAGTCTTTGGTCTAGACCCCTTCAACACTGCTACTGCCAACTAAGCTTGCCCTCGTGGCTGCAGCTCAAGCACTTTGAGTCCACCAGGAGAAAAGCACAAAATAAATGTTTTGTGTCTTGTCTTGCCTTCAGTCCATTTAATAATTACCCTGGGAACCACAGAAACTGGAGTGTATTATAAGGTAATGCTTGACTTCAGCTGTTGTAGTTGAGTTTGGAATTGTGGAGGTGGACTAAGCTCTATTTTAATAATTGCATACTTGAAAAATAAAACATCATATCTTGTGGGATTTTTGTGGTGATGATGTAAAAGGTTAAACCCACCTCAGTGTGTCTAAAGGTGCTCACACACTATTCTGCCGCTCAGTTTACCATTTTAAAGCTAAGTTGGGCTTTAATGGAAGCCAAAATCAGTAACAGCAAGTTTTCTCATTGCTAAGCAACAAAAACAATGCCATCCATAGCAAACCTTATGTTGGCTGCAGTGCAACAAACTTAGAAAATGTAACAGTGTGGGTACAACAGGGACAAAGCAGTCTATAGGGAACAAATGTCAGCTCATATAGAGAGGCAAATCTTAAGCACAGCAAGAATGTATTCTTGAATGTAACAGACATAGCGGGTTATTTTATATAGTGGGCTGTATTATATTATAAGCTTGTGCACATTTAACCAAATCATGCCTCACATCTCCTGCAGCAACATTACATTAGACTGTACAGTGACTGATCATGTTTCTAATTCCATCAGTGGAGATCATATGGAAGCATAAAATAAGAATCTCACTAGCTATTGGCTATTTGACTGTGCATATTGCTTTTGGCCCAATTAAATAGAATGCTAGGTCTTAATCATTCAATGCAAGCAAACATTTAGTATATTATGTAATACTGGATATAATGTATTGGATGTTGCATAGACCAGTGCTGTACACCCCCTTTTCCAGAGTAACAAATCAGATTCTAGCTTTCAGCAGTTTCATTTCATTAAATTAATATAAGCATTACGGTTATGGTAAAAAATATTATTTGTGTAACCTAATCCTTTAACTTTCATATAAACTTGCATATCAAACAAATCAATTTCACACAGATAACTAATACAGATATCAAGTATGCAAATAAGCCGAGACAAGCAGTTTTATTGGAAGACGCCTTATATGTCCATCAAACCCAAGTTATGTGAGGATGAATATCCAAGAAGCTGAACATAAGGATTCTCTTAGCAGCATATTATAATGCCTGAATACAAAGGAAGAAAGAGATACGGTTTTGATGAAACTCTCTTATTAACTTGAATGTCAAGAAGAATACTTCTAGATAGAAAAAAGGCTCGCCACTCTATAAGTACTAAGCAGAAACCCATGCCAAATAATTTATCACCATGTGCGTAGATCTCTGACCCAGGGCCATTTGTCTTCTGCTTGTTTTGCAACTTCCACCAAAGGAAGCCCACATTCCACAATTATTCTTATATACATTTAACCATGTTATGAAAAATGGCCTTATAGTGCCAATATCAGCTCAAAAGCGCTGAGCTTTTCAAGACGGATCAAATCAAGTGCCCCGAAGCAGTGACAGTTTAAAAAAAAAGACATATACGGTGATCTACAGATATATATTATTGCATTTTTTGCTTGGGTTATGGTGAATTAAGCATGGTCTGTGACACTGCAACATTTCACTATCAGATAATAACATTATTTATTTACCTATTGCATTAACAAGAGAAAATGTCATCACTGTCTCAATGACAAATAGCTTCTTCTAGAAATGTGCATCGTCACACTACCTGACTACGAATAGAAGAGCTTTGAGGAATAATTGCACAGCTTACCTTCACTCGGTATTTGCAGTGTGCATCCCAAGAGCCTGGGAGTAAAGTAATGTCTGCAGATCACTAAGAGAGGGGTAGATGCCTCTGAACTCTGCAGTTCCCTTTGAATGCATTGTGGATAAACATGTCAAGTTCACATTCAAGACTCTCCTCTGTCTCCCCTCTCTGGTACTGCTGCTGATGCTGCTGCTCTCCATTCACAGTAAATCAAATGGCTTCTGGGCTGTGACAAAGTCACAGCTTCTGCCTTCGCTGCACATGAGACACAAAGCTACTAAAAAGAAGGCAGCTACTGCTTAAAATGTGCTGTCAAAACACAACCAGTGACATTTAAATTGGGATGCCTTACATTCCAGCCATGCTTTTCTTTCCCTGATCAATGAGCACTTTACATAAGAAAGCAGAAGACAACAGGTGAAGGCAGCTGATCCAGAGCTACACACTCCAGGCTGAAGAGTTATCCTGTGTTGCTGTTGCACTCCTAGCCTCCATCAGGTAGATCACGCAATACTGCAGTCCGTAATTCTAAGCAGAAGGAAAACAACTAACTGCACCTAACAGAATCTGACACTCAGATCAACCCATGGACAAATGCAGACAACTATCTATTTTTCTTTAAAGGTTCAAGATATTTGAAGCTGTTTAGAACAGGCTGAATCTTCCTTTAGCCTAACACATAGTTTGAATGAGGAAAAGCAATGCACTGCCCGTCCTCTCATGAGGACAGGATGCATTTATGTGAAACATGAGGAGAATGCCTAATGCTGAAACAGCCAGGGCTGCATTCCCAATGAGCTCTCATTACAGGCATGCTGTTGAATTTCACAGGCTGATATTACCTTCCCAATTACTGTGCTTCCCATTCCTTACAATGAGCAGCTCTGGATCATTAAAGAAGGAGAAGCTGACTTTAAAGGGTTTTAGTGATCCATAGTGGAAACAAATGAGACGGCACCTAGACTTTGATGTGACAGGAAACATGGAACGGACAATGTTTTCAGTTTGTATGATTTATACTTGTGTAAACTAGGCTAACTTTATATAATATTAGATAAAAAGCATAAAAAAATAAAATACTGAAATATGTTATATGTGGCGTCTGCAAGCTAGCCGTACACAATGCAGTAATTCACCAGCCCAGTCCAAGCGAATACAGGGATATATATATCTTAAGGGTGGCCAGTAGTCCTGTGAGATATGTCAAAAACCTAAGATTATGTCTCTGAGGTAATATATCAGTGTTCTGAGGTAAAACATCTTAGCTTTATGAAAATTAGTCTGAATTCTAAAGGCATTTCTCATACATCTGACTTTATAGTTGTTAAATAAAAGACTTGGGCTTTAAAGAGATTGTATGTATATTTCCATCAAATCACATGCACATAATTTCTTGCTGTTTACTACCCACCCGCTGTTTTTAACGTCCTGTTGGTCCCTGTTAACAGACTAACAGATGCTTTAAAACGTCCCCCCTCACCACCACTACCGTTCGCGATCGCGCCAAGCACCCCCCCCGGTGCGCTTACCACCGGGACTCGCAGGGCCATGATTGGGGAAAGGGAAGATGCCTTCCCTGAACCAATTACAGTGCCCGTAAGCAAAGCTCATGGCTTAAATGAGAAGTCAGTGAGATTTGCTCTTACAACACCCTCTCTGTCTCACAGAGACAGAGAGTGTGAGGACATCTAGTGTTCAAAAAAACAATACATGATAAAAAAAACAACACATTTTACATGTATTAAATTACATTAAAATACATTAATACCTACTTTCCCCTCTCTGAACCCCCCCTCCCCACAGAGTATATAGTCTTGTCATTAACTGTTTCTCACAGGAACTTTCAATCTAGTCCCTGCAATAGTCATATGACCATCGTAGTCTAGGGCCAATTTTAGGTGGAAGCCAATTAACTCATCTGTTTTTGTGATGAGGAGGAAATGAGAGAGGAGTGGGGGGCTGGACTTGGTGGGAGTAGGAGGATGAGACTTCCCATGGGTCCTGTCTAAGAAGCATTTATCTTATGAGTTATTACACCTTCAACTATTTTTTCTACAAATTAATATTTGAACACCCAGCAACCAAAAAAGTGCTGAAAATAATGCAAGAAAAGCAATATGAAAATAAACACTTATATTAAAGTGTACCTAAGACAAGATGTTTTATCTTTTTTTTAAGAGGGATAATTGGGAACTACTGTAACATAATTTCAAATGTAGTCTTATTTACTATGACTGCACCTATAGTTGCTTTATCTATTGGTAGAAGGACATTTCACTGAATAATGCCAGCTATATGCAGTACTGGTATTTCAAACATATTTACAGAATCTAACACAAGTAAAGTGTTTGGTCTGCTGTGATAAGTGTATACCTCAATAATGTCTAAGCACGCATTGCAATCATCCCACGTTGGGCTGCAGCTGTGCTGCATGTGCTGAATACAGCTGTGAATAAAATATGCGGCATTTAGGATCTTCTGAAGCACGGTTATGTGTGTTGCATCAACATTCACAATATAGATCATCTTAAACAGTCACCTTTCTAACGTGAGGTTATTCAGCAGGTCTAAAAAACGACACAGTGAAGCATGAGCTGTGAACAACATACAGCATTTATTCTGAGGAGAAATGGAGAGAAAGCATGCTGGGATTTTAGTTTGACAGCAGCTGGAGAGCTGCAAGATGAGGAGGGTTGATTTGAAGTTACCCAGAAATGCACATATGTAGATATACAGCAAGTAATGTGGTTGAAAGATTGCTTCCAGGCATATTTCATGCAGCCCCTAGCAATGTGCTTCCTGTTTAAGACACTCATTCAGTGCCAGGTACACAGATACAGCACAAATCTGTACAAATGTAACCATGTTGTGCAGCTAAGCATGTATATCATTGCTTCTATGACACACCGGGCTGAAATGGTGACTGAAGCCCGAGATATCTCATAAATCTGACTCCTTTTCTCAAATTTCTGATAAATTAGATCACAATTCTGGCTTATCTTGAAATTCTGATTTATTATCTCAGAGCTTGGGGACATTATGTCATATTCTAACATATTATTGTGGAGAGATGAAATATTAATCCAATGACAAATTATCTCAGGGTTTTTCAGTAGTATCGGCAAAAGTCACAGATGCTTTTATGTTGGTTTATCTGGATTATGCAGGTACGCATTAGGCTGCATCAGAAGAACAATTAAAGTTAACAATCAACTACTTGCCGACCACGTAACGCCGATTGGCGTAAAGTCCTGGGGCGGGGTTTTGCAGGTCGCGCACACCGATGCGTGCACATCTCTGCTTGAATGACGGAGCTAAACTCCTAGCGGCAATCACTGTCTATCACGGCGATCACGGCTGTCCCCCTGGGAGGCACTAAAGCGATCAGCTGTCATAGTCTGATGCCTATGACAGCCGATTACGCTGATTGGCTGGGAGCGGGGGCAGAAAATTATTTAAAAAATAGCAACATTCATTTAAAAAAAAAACAAGTAAATATTTATACATAAAATAAACAAACACACCAGCAGCAATCACAGCCCACCAACAGAAAGTTCTGTTGGTGGGCAGAAAGGGGGGGAATCACTTGTGTGCTAGGTTGTACGGCCCTGCAGCAAGGCCTTAAAGCTGCAGTGGCCTAATTAGTAAAAAATTGCCTGGTCACTAGGGGGGTTTAAGCTGGTGATCCTTAAGTGGTTAAAAAGAAAGTATCTCGTTTTTGAATTATCAGAAAGTTTTTCAGTGTGTCCTTTGTATAATTCTGTCTGCATTCCAAAAATGTCAAAATTCACAATTTAACATGTAAAAAAGGAAGATTAGCAAATCAGCAATACAATGTGCATAGATGTATACTTATGCGGATCTCTTCCCCGGTACGATTGCAGCGTGCTCTCGATTAAAATGTAAAGAGGTGCAAAAAAATTCAAAGAAAAAGAGCAACTAGCACTGCTGCTAAGTGCTGTTTATTAATTCCGTGCAATGCTTACATGCAGCTTGTATTTAGTGCAAGATGTAAAACAACGTATACAATAGACATACCGGGGCTCCGGAGCTTGTCTCAATCATTGCGAGCGGGCACAGAAAGCCTGTAGCCGTTTCACGCCTTGTGGCGCTTCATACTTTGTCCATACTTTGTTTAACATCTTGCGCTAAATACAACACTGCACAGAATTAATAAACAGCACTTAACAGCAGTGCCAGTTGCTCTTTTTCTTACTTTGAAATTAACAATTTAGTGCGGATAGGCTCACATTTTCGACAGTCATATTCACACTGAAATTTACATCTTCACCGGGCTCTACATTTTTTGTTAACATATAGCTGATTTAATATGCCCATAGATCTTTGCAAGCATTTTCATCTCTGTGAACATTTAAAAATGCACACAAAAATACAGTATATTGTCACAAATGTTCTCATCTGTGCGAAAATGAGACACTTTTGCAAACATTATGGAGAAAAGGAAATCGCCATATTATTCACTCATCCCTACAATCCAGTAACAAGTTAACTAAGGAATAATTACATTTCTTATAGTCAAACTATGACTGCAGTAACCTGCTCCTGAACTGGAAAAATTGTAGGCATTTTGGAAGGGGAGGAGTGACCAACTGTGAGTGATGTTGGGACAGCTTGCCACTTAATCTCATAGTACCGTAGTCTATGGATGGGGTGATTCAGCCATTGGTGGTGGTTGTGTGTTAAAGTTTGGATTGGGCAGTCTCTCAAAGAGAACTGCCCAACCAATTGGTAACTACAAGGCCCAACTATTGGTAACCACAGGGCCCAGCAGGAGTCACATGATCACTACTGTTGTAATAAAAATTAAAGGATTTGTGGTCTTTTTTTTTAATTTTGTGTGCTATTGATAGTATAGTGGTGAATGGGGGAGGCATAGTATTAATTATATATTTAATTGGACTGAAGCTTTTACTGTCAGCTGACGCACTTAAAGAGGAAGGCTGTACCTATGCCAGTCAATATCTACTATATTGTGCATTTCTGGCAAACTAACAGAGGGAGCTTCATTTACAGCCTGCAGATTGGGAATGGGGATTTGCCTAAGCTATGTTGCTGAACTAAAGAAGAAAGAAAGATGTGGGTAAGGCGATGATTGTGCTGGTTATGGTATTTAGCAGGGCTACCTCAATACAGTACAGATTGCACAGAATTGCAAATTTGTTGTTAGGTAAGACATTACATACTTATATTATTCATGGCTGATTAAATCAACTACGCTCATAAGGTGTACAACAAGTCTTGTATGCACCAAGATTAGACTTTCCACTGGGCACTCATGCCTAAAGACTGAAGGCCATGCCACTATTGGAAATGTTTGCAAAGCAGCAACCACGAGGCCTTTGCTTTGCACACGTATCATTGCTAAGTACACCCTTATGTACATCCACACATTTGTATTGCCCTTTAATATATATTAATATATATTAGACCTATAACTATGCATGCCACCCATACCAGTCTGAGCTATGTAATTGCTTGTTACATTCTGGATGAAAGTTTTCAAACTCCTATTACTCCTAATAATGAATATTGCTAGGTATCCTGGAGGGAATACTATAATTAATTGAATTGAATAAAGGTGGTATAATAATACAAAAATTAATAAGTAGGAAATTAAAATTAATTGCAGTATTTGTAGAATTATTACACTCAAATGAATTGGTGCTGTTACGAAACCTTTTATAAACTACTGCTGGGTTTAATAGTGACTTTGGGCTCGTTCACAGTGCGTTCCGCTCGCGTTAGCGTTCGCATTGGGGTGTTTTTGTCACAAATTTTTTTTTCGATTCCCGGCTCTTGGGTGGGCATTCTGTTTTTGTGAAAAGCACACTTCTAACTTCTTTTCCCAAGCGTTTTTTTAACTCACTCCCTGACGCAAGTCAGGAAGTGAACTCTTTGAGTTGTAAAATAATACATGCAATGTATTTATTCTTTAAAACGAGAACGCAATCGCCCAATAAAGTGATTTTGTTAGCATTTAGCGCTCTTCCTATACCTTCCATTATAGCAAAATCGCCTAAAAAATGGTCCAGGCAACGCTTTGCTGAATGCACAGCACAGATATGAACCTTCTCAAAGACATTTATTGCACAAGCATTTTGGGGGCGATTTTAAAAATCGCCTGCGCTTGAAAAAAGGCTGAAAACACCTCTAGTGTGAACGAGCCCTTAGAGATAGTTCCACCTCTCTGTAGGCATGCAAGTAAAGCACAGACATTTTACTGCATCATAATGCATTTTACTGCATGGGAAACTCTCATATTTAGAAAAGTGTAACTAAATTATATTGAGGAACTGGCTATGTTACACTAAATGTCATTAAAAGCTGCTTGATTTGCCATCTGTGTGGTGGAACGTCACTTGGGGAGCGGAATTTCTTGATAAATGTGGTTAAAGAATAACTTAATGTAATGTCATTACATGGAGAACTAAATAGTAGTAAGATGTGTAATTTCTACCTTTCAATTTTTCACCTTCAGTGGTTACCAGAAATGAAGGTTTTAAACACTTTCTTTAGCTGTTTTTGAATCAGTTTGAAGGCATAAGAAAAAATGTGTACTGTGAGTACAAAAAAGCAGCCCATCAGTTTTCATACAATTGGAGGTGTGAAAAAGTCTATTTATCTCCTTTCATGATCCCCCTAGGCCAGATTTATCAAACCATTATCATATAATTTTTTCTTCTTAAACAGTTCTAACAAGCAAAGGACAATTCTGCATGATAATAATAAGATTCTTAAAGAGGATCTGTCAGCCATACTATCTCAGAAAAGAAAACACACATATATAAGTAGATAAATACTTGATCTACATACTGTATGAATGTATTGCACTGTCCACACTTGGATTTTAGTGATTTTTCTATAGAAAAAAAGAGAAAATCTTCCTTAGGGTTCTCCATTTTAACTGTGTCTATCTTGAAGTCAATCCTGATGTCATTTCCTCCCTTACTCTCCTCTGCCTGATTGTGTATGCATTGCCCGCCCTCCTCCAAGTCTTCAGGCACTTCCACCCAGCTCTGCAATAGAACGTTTGTCTCAGTATGAGGAATATTGGCCAATCAGAGAGGAACAGAGGTTTGGGAGGGGAAAACAGGAGGGAAAGAGGCTTCAGCCAATCAGGCTGCATTAGTTAAGTCTGAGAGAAAAGTAACGAAGCAAAAAAAAAAAAAGACAACCCAGCATGCCTTGCAACTTCCTTTGTGCGGCAATGTACCAAATAAGAGTCAGGTAAACTGGGGAATGATCATTTATCAACATAAAAAAGTTATAGTGATTTTTAACTTTTGGATTGCCTGGTTAGCATCCTTATTACTTGTTTACCAGATAAAAATAAAGAATTGGTTTTTGATTTTATGTCCGACAGTTACACTTTAAATCCTACTTAATAGTGGCAGTTTAGCATGAATATCTAGAACTGCACTACAGTTAAGAAAAGTGCAAATCCATCCTTAAACTGTCACAGATTAAAAAGTGCTTAATAGCAGTTCTACAGATAGTGCAGCAGTGCATGCTAGGCAAGATTTGTAAAAGGCTCCTCCCCCTGCTGAATTCCTCACTCACAGCCTGCCAGTATACAGCAGATGTGTTGGTTACCTCAGCAACAGCAATTTTCCTTACACACTGCATTGTCTGAAAAGCCTTACTAACTCCTCCTATTTTACAACAGTTTTAGAAGGAAACTGCACTATCTAGTGAGTTGTTAAGATGCCTGAGACAGTTCTGCACAGATTTCTAAAAACCTACCAATATTTTGTCTCAGACACTCTTGATAAATGTTCTCCACAGTGTTTTCAACAGCAGAAATGCTGTTTTCAGCAATCTTTTAAAGTGTAGTTTATGAATGTCCAACAATATTCAAAGACTGAAGCCCATCTCCTAGTACAAATCAGACTTCTCCTAATTTTTGTGTGAAAGGTGCTTTATGCAGCTATAAATTCTGTATTGTATGTGATCATATGACCAGAAGCAACAGAGTGGAGTGAGTCACTTTCATATTCTGTGGATGCGGTTGCAAGTGTCTAGATTGCATTATATCTTCTGTTCAGACTTGAAGGTAGTTGGCACAGTCAAAATCTTTCTAAGAAAATTGCAGCCTACACCACAGGCAGTTATTTTTGCAGGAAGGGGCCAGTGTCTAGAATCTAGACCAGGAACTTTAAATGTGATTTATTTGGCATTAACTAAAAAATTAACTTCCACATAGACATCACAATGTTGTACAACTGTGTGCTCATAGAAATATGGGAAAACATTTGAGCCTAAACTGGTGCATAAACTGCAAAAATTAATATAGTTAAAGGGAACCTTAACTGAGTACAAAAAAGAGTTTCACGTACTTGAGGCTTCTCACAGCCTCCTGCAGACGGCCTGCGTCCACACCAGCACTCACCGATCATCCGGTCCCCCGCCGTGGCTCAGTTTTATTTTTGGCGACTGATCACTCGCCGAGCAGTGTGCATGTGCAGTCCCTCTAGCGTCCCTGTAGCCATCTTGCCCCTGCTCAGTACTTATACATACGTAGTACTACGCGTACATACGTACGTAGTACATGTACTGCGCAGGTGCAAGATGGCCACTGGGATGGGACAGCAATTGAAGGTGCTTGCGGACATAGCGGCACAGGCGTACTGCTAAAAACTGAACAGTCATGGCGGGGGGCCAGATGATCGGTGAGTGACATCACAGGCACAGGACATCTGCCGCCCAGGTAAGTAAAACATTTTTTTTTGTACTCAGTTAAGGTTGCCTTTAAGGGGATTATTCACTCATTACTCACTCCTGGTGATTTTCCTTCAATAATTTCTTTAACCCTATAGGCCACTGAGATGTGATTCCAACCCTAATCAGCACATCCTAAACAAATGACTTCTGGAAACTGTACTAGTGTTTATAAATATTTGTTTTCATACTGTAAATAAAATTAACATTTTAGACAGGTACGAAACATGGGTGCGTGTTATTATGGTGCCGGCAGTTTGGCGCAGGGTGAGCCGAATGACGACTCTCCTTGCTGCCGCTAAACTCCCAGGCGGCGTTAAATACTATTCCCCCTCCGAGCTGAAGGAGATGTAATTTGGGGTTTGGCATTGCTGCTATGACGGTACCCAGCTTCGGTGCTCAGCGCCAGGCACCAAAATGAACTACTCCCACTAAACATTTCTCGAAATGGTGCTGGGAAAATTATTGGTATAGGTGTGGTTGCTCTTTTAAATGGGAAACATTGGTCTTTAACATATACATTAAAAATACAGCAGGAGGCCTTTATTTCTCTCATGATTTCTGCAGTGGGTAATTTAAATCTACATGACTTGGAGATAGGTGATGCATGAGATCATGCAGGGCCATTGAGCTGCATCAGTAAATTAATATTCTACCAGCATGGAGAATGTGCTGTGAGAACATTGATTTACTGTGCAGTGTTAGGAAAAGGTAATAAAACAATAAGCAAAGTACAATGTGCAGTGTTACTAAAGATAATTTACTTTTCAAGGGTCCAGCAACACTTTAATGCAGAAAACAAATATCTTATGAGCACTGCTTATAATTAGCCTATAAACCATATTACTGAATAACGTCCACTGAGAGCGGAGCCAATTTAATGTCTACTGTTGGAGCTTGGTGTGTTTGTTAAATATATAGAGAAGGATAAATGAGCCGGGGGCAATGGTTGATTCTTGAATTTGAAAATGTACAAACAAAAAATGCTATTTAGATCTAGAACGCAAACAAACTGTCAGGCTGAATCTACGTTATTTTTCCTTTGGATGCAATAGATCAATGTAATATATGAGACATGTTCTTGCAATATAACACAGGGCTATAAAAGATTTTATGAGCTAGTAGATTAAGATTGAAGCACAAACATGATCACTGATGATGCTCTTAACAGAATTTAGGATTTATAACAACTTATCTACCCCAACTCCTACTGTATTGAATTAAAAATAAATACAACTGTTCCATATTCCTAGCTCATTCTGAGCCAACACCACAAATGCATATTTTAAAATTAAAGTGGTCCAAAACTCTGACATAACATTCAATAAAAAATGTGTTTTCTTACTTTTTATTACTCATACAGTTATCATATTTGCTTTTGTGCATAAGTAATATTGTCTTTTTACAAATTACAAGTTTCCAAAGTGTAGTTTATCTTGCATTTTATTCAAACTGCTTTTTATTATATATTAACATCTTCTAATTAGCTGTTCTGAGCTGTTTGTGTGCTTGAAGCACATAGAGCTCCTTTTCACCTGTTACACTGTGTTAACACTCATGTATCAACATTCTAATGCAAACAAAGATACTGTTATCTCCAGTTTGGATGCAGATTTAAAGTTGAATAACAGGACAAAGTGCTTTGTTTAACCATTTCAGTGATGTTCTGCAAAAAAAAAAATTCTGGGATAGTAGTTTTCAAGCTGTGAGGAATCTTTTGGAGCAAAGTAGAAATGCTGACTTTCAGACCACTTCACCATCTAGAGATAAAATAACGACCATTTAAAAATGCTGAATGTAATTCTCCCTTGCTCAGAATCACTACTACCTCAGTCAAACTAAGATAAACCCAAATGTGGGCGTGTACTGAGATTTCTTAAATTTTCTCTGTTCCTCTTCTCATTATTGGTTGTTTTTTTTTTTTACCAGCAATAATTCACAGTTAAATTATATGCAAGTGCTGCCTTTGAATACATAACACTCTCAAGGGATGAGAAAACATTATTTTCAGAAGAGATAACATAGTAGAGCCCTTATTTAATTCAATTATTTTTTACGATTTCTCCCAGGAGATAATTTTTCATCTTTACTTCAAAATACCTAAGCAAAAGATCCAGGTTAGCACATCATTTCAAGATGCAAAATGCTTCAATTTATTGCTTCATAAGCACATGACATGGACATGACAATTGTTTAGGGGCCTGTAATGATCGCTGCTGCAGCAGCTATTACTGGAAGTATTAGTGCTGCAGCTCAGGCAGTTCTGATCTATTTCCATGCAAGTTGCATAGCTTTGTCTGTCTTTCCCTGCTGTCAGCTTGTGACTGATTATCATTCACCTGTGTGGGAATCTACATGTCTGCTCCCATTGGATGACCTCAATATAAAGATCTGCTTCCTGCAGGGTTTCCTTGGGTTTTCATAGCTTCAGCTTAAGCCTGCCTTGCTGTCGCTTTAGCCCCCGATCGTGTTTCTTGTTCTAAAGATACCTTGCTGGTTTTGCATCATATATTGGTTCATTGCCAATATATATGCATACCAGCACGTTTATTATTTTCCTTGTATTTGTGTTACGTGATACATCAGTGTCGCTGATGTATACGTACACGAACTGTTTATATCCTGTGTTCAGTTAGTCAGTTTTCCAGCACGTTTTGGTAGTTTGCGCGTACCGTGAACACCCGTGCTGAGCTAGTTATCCTGTTCCTGGTCCTGTTTGTGGATTGCGTTCATCTCTGCGAAGAGATAACGAATCCTTCTGAATCCTGTTCTGTTTCTGTTTGTGGATTGCGTTCATCTCTGCGAAGAGATAACGAATCCTTCTGAATCCTGTTCTGTTACCGTTTGTGGATTGCGTTCATCTCTGCGAAGAGATAGCGAATCCTTCTGAGTCCTGTTCCCTGTGTTACTCCATTCCTAGTCAGCGTTCCTGCTTATGTCATATGTCGGTTCATTGCCGATATATACATATGTTAGTCAGACGTTACAAATAGTTTCATTGATAGCTGTAATTGTAATACGCTAGGAAAACATACTTATTGTATATTTATCTGTGTTACGTTCATCTATCTCGATCCTGCTATTTTCTGACTATCCTGTCCTGTCTTTGTGAGGCACGCCATCGCCGCAACGCATTGGCTGCCTCATTCCAGTCTGTCTGGTTTTGGACGCTTGCTGTCGCTAAGTAGCCGCTAGCTAGCAAGCGTTCATTCTGTCTACCTGTCCTGATCTCCTCAGTTCTGATTTGTGCGTTCAGCGCTACTTTGCGCTGAGACGTTATAACGAAAGCATTGTTTGTGGCTGTCAGATCTGCACCGGCTCTGTGCGCCACAATCTCCTATTGGAGTCAGTCCTCCCCTCCACTATACTAGGGATAGCCTGTTTCCTGGTGCTAGTGTGTGTACCTCCTCCACGCCAGCTCATGCGTTGCATGCTGACTGTGGAGAATACACCACCAAGCCTTACATTATGAAAACCCCATTACCAATCCCCATTGTGGGGGGGATTCCCAGAAAGTATGACACTGTTAAATATGGTTCCTGTTCCTTTAAGAAATTTGAAGAACTTAGCTCTGAAACAGAAAATGAGTTTTTCTCTGAATGTGCCAGGTTCCTGACCAATCCTGATCTCCAAGCGACTCCTGTTTCAACCTGGGCACTCCAACTAAGTTATATTTTGTTTAAAGGGGAATTATTCCAGTGGGCATTTGATGTTCTCAATCATTCCGATTTGAAAGATAGACCGCTGGAATTTCTAGCGTTTGTGATCCATAACTGGTTGCGCATAGATCCATTGCCTTTTCCTCTTAATGAACTCCTGGCAGCAGGCCAATCAGCTGCTCCTTCAATTGCTTGCAAGAATAAGCAGCAAGCAGAAAGTGTTACTGATAATTTTCCTGCAGCTTTGAATAAATCACCAAAAACCGCAAGGTCAAAGGCAAAACGCAAACGTTCTAAGAAACGTGTCCAATCTGCAGAATCGTTATCCTTAGCGACTGAGACCTATAATGAGATTCTGCCATTAACAGATAATGAAATGCAATTGCCTTTCAGGGGAGTTAAATGGACTTATGAAACTACTAATGAACTTTCCTCCCTGGCTAGGGAAAATAAAGATTTTTGTTTAAAAGAATTATCTGAGTATGATTATGATGAGATATTACAGAGTATTGAACAAATCAACTTATTTGTGAACCAAGGGAAGTTTGCATACACTACAGTTCAACACTTGCTACAGGTATTGGAAATTCTTAAGAATAAGGAATCTGCCAATCACCTGCTAATTAACCCTATACATGTGCCTGCCACAATCATATCTGCAAACCATGATCTGCCTGTTAAGTATGCATGGGATCCTCCATTCGAGAGGGGAGAGATGGAAGCCCTGGTCTGTGAATGGAAGAATGATTCAAGTTCATTTTGTCAATTTTACAGTGCAAAAAGTGAAATGGTATTGAACGCATGCATTAAGTCAGCCTATAACCTAATAGAGGCTGGTGTGTGTAGGTATGACTGTGTGGCTCCCTTGATTGATGTGTGGGAACTGATTTTGGATGATTTTTTTGTGACTCCGAATTCGCAAATTTGGCGTTCTGACCCGCCTGCTTCAGCACCTTTGGCTGATTCAGCAGGTGATTCGGAGCTCTTTTTGTGTGAAATTGAAGTTCCTGCAATTCCACCCTGTACCATGGATAACTCAGTGTTACTTCCCAGTAAAACAGAAGCCACTGATACATTCTTAACCTTGCCCTGCGCAAATTTCTCAGCAGAGAATCCAGAGGTCCTGCTGACTTCCGAGTCCAGCCTAGCCAGTACTCATGACTCTTTGTTTAGTGAAACAGACACCAGAAAAATATTGCCTGTCTCTGCAAACACTTCTGCAGAAATTACCTGTGTTAATAAAGTTCAACTCCTGTCTGATCCAGCAGATGCGCAAACATTGTGTCTTGATCTTCCTGTTTCTACACCTCGCTCTAGTTTCGTGAATAGCTCAGAGCATCTGCTATGTGAACCTGAAATCGCAGAATTATTACCTTGTTCAGAAAATTTTCCAATAAATTTGCCCTGTACCATGAATTGTGCAGTAGATCTCTCCAATGAAACTCAGGTCACAGAATCATTATGCTGTCCAGCAGGTGCTTGCATGGTTTTGCCCTGCAATATGGACTGTTCTGTGATCCTGTCCAGTGAAGCTGTGGTCGCAGAGTCTTATGCTTCACCCAGTACTTTGGATATTTCAAACCCTCTAGCAGAAGGGTCTGAGGCACTGCTTACCTCAGTTGGTGTTGCAGTAATATTCACTTGTCTAGCAGCTGTTTTGGAATTACAGTCTGCTCTAATAAAACTTGATGAATTTCTGCCCAGCAAAGCAGAAGCCATTGAAATATTGTCCTTGTCAGCAAGTGTGTTAGATACCTTGCCCTGTACACAGTCTGATTTAACCAATGTTGAGTCCCTCTCCAGTGTTGTAACAGCCGAGGAACTCCAGCCCTGTCCTCTGAATGTTTCAGAAGTCTTGCCCTGTAACATGGATAATTCTGATTCTCTGGTCAAAATAATAGAAATCTCAGAATTTCAGTCCGGTCTGATGAGTGTTTCTGAAACCCAGCCCTGTATCCTGAAAGATTCTAGTTCTCTGGCCGCTGTGGCAGAGGTTCCAGAGTCCCCTTCCTGTCCAGGGAATTCCTCAGTTTTGCCTAGTCCAGTGGGGGCTGCTGCAATACTGACTTGTTCTGCAGCGCCTCATGAGCTCCAATCCAGTGTATTAAATGAGTCTCTGTCCAGTCCAGAGGTAGTTGTGGAGTCCCTATCTGGTTCAGTGCATACATCAGAAGATTTGTCCTGTTTTGTTGGTGCCCCTGAATCTGATTTGTTACTGACTTTGCTGGAATCAGCGACATCTAAGTCTGATCCAGCATTCTCGTGTAAAAGTCCAGTGGTTGCGAAGTTTAGTCATGATGATTTTTTTTTGGCCAGTCCTGGTTTTGGTCCTGTCTTGGCTGACCCGGAGGCTCACAGTTCCTTGACATGCCCAGAGGATTCTCTTGTGCCGGTGTGCCCAGATGTTCTTTGTGTGCCAGAATGCCCAAGTGTGTCTAAGGTGTTAGCGTGCTCTGATGCTTCCTTAGTGGGAACACGTTCTGATGTTGCCAGTCTGCCTGCATGCCCAGAGATGGTTCTGGTCCCTGAAAGCCCTGATATTGATGTTTGTCCTTGTGGCCCTGACTCGGGAATTGCCCTAGGTTCCATAGGGGTTCTTGATAGTTCTCCATGTGAGCCTAAGGGGCGTTCTGACCTATGGGGATCTCTTTGGAGCTTCAAGGTGTTCTGGGAGGTCTCTGAGAAAACTTGTCCTGGTACCTTGGACTGGTTCAACAGTGGGTTTTGTGTTGGTAAAGACAGTACCGGTGGGCATTGCAAAGGCTTTGGCGTTTCTGAACGGTTCCTGGAAGGCGGTGGGTATCGCTCAGGGAATTTCGGAGGGCTTTCTTCTGGAAATCATGGTTCTGATGGGTGTCACACTGGGGCTTGTGGTACTGATGGGCGTGGTTCTGTAGGTTCTGGTTCTGATGGGTCCAGTCTTGTGGGGACTGATTCTGGAATTCGGTCTTGCCGGGCTGTCCCGGTCATCATGAATTATCAGTCAGACTATTTTGTTGGGAATTTCGGTTTTGAAAAGCGTCTGGAATCCGCTTTTAAAGGCGGGGGTACTGTAATGATCGCTGCTGCAGCAGCTATTACTGGAAGTATTAGTGCTGCAGCTCAGGCAGTTCTGATCTATTTCCATGCAAGTTGCATAGCTTTGTCTGTCTTTCCCTGCTGTCAGCTTGTGACTGATTATCATTCACCTGTGTGGGAATCTACATGTCTGCTCCCATTGGATGACCTCAATATAAAGATCTGCTTCCTGCAGGGTTTCCTTGGGTTTTCATAGCTTCAGCTTAAGCCTGCCTTGCTGTCGCTTTAGCCCCCGATCGTGTTTCTTGTTCTAAAGATACCTTGCTGGTTTTGCATCATATATTGGTTCATTGCCAATATATATGCATACCAGCACGTTTATTATTTTCCTTGTATTTGTGTTACGTGATACATCAGTGTCGCTGATGTATACGTACACGAACTGTTTATATCCTGTGTTCAGTTAGTCAGTTTTCCAGCACGTTTTGGTAGTTTGCGCGTACCGTGAACACCCGTGCTGAGCTAGTTATCCTGTTCCTGGTCCTGTTTGTGGATTGCGTTCATCTCTGCGAAGAGATAACGAATCCTTCTGAATCCTGTTCTGTTTCTGTTTGTGGATTGCGTTCATCTCTGCGAAGAGATAACGAATCCTTCTGAATCCTGTTCTGTTACCGTTTGTGGATTGCGTTCATCTCTGCGAAGAGATAGCGAATCCTTCTGAGTCCTGTTCCCTGTGTTACTCCATTCCTAGTCAGCGTTCCTGCTTATGTCATATGTCGGTTCATTGCCGATATATACATATGTTAGTCAGACGTTACAAATAGTTTCATTGATAGCTGTAATTGTAATACGCTAGGAAAACATACTTATTGTATATTTATCTGTGTTACGTTCATCTATCTCGATCCTGCTATTTTCTGACTATCCTGTCCTGTCTTTGTGAGGCACGCCATCGCCGCAACGCATTGGCTGCCTCATTCCAGTCTGTCTGGTTTTGGACGCTTGCTGTCGCTAAGTAGCCGCTAGCTAGCAAGCGTTCATTCTGTCTACCTGTCCTGATCTCCTCAGTTCTGATTTGTGCGTTCAGCGCTACTTTGCGCTGAGACGTTATAACGAAAGCATTGTTTGTGGCTGTCAGATCTGCACCGGCTCTGTGCGCCACAATCTCCTATTGGAGTCAGTCCTCCCCTCCACTATACTAGGGATAGCCTGTTTCCTGGTGCTAGTGTGTGTACCTCCTCCACGCCAGCTCATGCGTTGCATGCTGACTGTGGAGAATACACCACCAAGCCTTACAGGGCCACGGCAGGTCCCCTTCTTCAGATAGTGCAAACAAAACAACATTTTGTTTGCACTATCTGAAGAAGGGGACCCGCCGTGGCCCCAAAACAATTACGTGTGCATGTGCATCTTGAAATGGTGTGCTAACGTGGACCTTTTGCTTAACCATTTGAACATTGGAGGCTACACTTCCTCCTGGAGCCACTCCCTCCCTTATAAAAGGCAGGCAGCGTCAGGCATTGGACTCACTCGTGTGCCTGCAGTAATTAGAGAAGGGAGAGCTGCTGCAGACTCTAATAGGGGAAGCTTAGTTAGGCTCTTGTAGGCTTGTTAGCTTGCGCCTTGCTGATTCTTATTGCTAAAAAAAGCACCCCTCAACAGCTCTTTTGAGAGCTAATCTTGCTCTTGTGATCTATTTTTGTGTGTGTGTGTGTGTGTGTGTGTGTGTGTGTGTGTGTGTGTGTGTGTGTGTGTGTGTGTGTGTGTGTGTGTGTGTGTGTGTGTGTGTGTGTGGCCCACTTGCATTATATACAGCCCTGTCAGTCAGTCGCAGCTTGCCTTTGGTATAATTCCTACTGTGCCACTGCCAGGTCCAGCACATTAAGTGACTACCTGTGTGTATGTGACAGGCGGCTGCAGATTTGTACTCCCATCCCAATCACTGCACCTGTTCACTGTTCAGTGCACTTACCTACCTACCTACATGAGCGCACGCATTTTTAATACCACCAGTCATTGCACCTGTTCATGGTGGTACGTGTGTGTGTGTGTGTGTGTGTGTGTGTGTGTGTGTGTGTGTGTGTGTGTGTGTGTGTGTGTGTGACAGGTGCACATTTGTAATACCCATCACTGCATATACCTACCTGTTGTGTTCAGTGCACCCACCTGCCTACGTGAGTGCAAACAGTGTATATTTATAAAGCACCAACATATTATGCAGCGCTGGACAATAAATACATACAATGATACAAGGATGACAGACATAACAAGGTTATACAACATAGGACAAAGCTATACATGGCAAGCACAGTACACGATACATGATCATGCGGCTTGGGCTGGTTAGGTAGGCCCAGTAATACAAGTACAAGGCTGTCATAGGCAAGGAGCACACAATCATATAGAATACTCTAGAGAAGGGAGAATCCTGCCAAAGGCTTACAATCTAAATCTCTCTTGTTATTAATTATTTCTCTGTACTACTAGTCATCCTTGTGCAGATGTTATCATCACTTTTAGTATGGAGGGGTAGGTGTAGCAGTAAGACATCTTTTACTGTAAGTAATGGTAGCCACCACACATCAAAACCTTAAAAAAACGAGCTAAAATCAATAGTGCAATATAGATTAAAACCTCTTTTTAAGACATTTGAACCACCTTTAAAAGTACGTACAATAACTTTGTAAACCCATATAATTTCAATAAACCCTACATTCTTTGTGATATATCACCAGTAATGTATTTATATTTTTCATATTGTAATAGCTTAAAATACATAGATTGGTTTTGATATATTTGTTTTCTTTCATTTGGTAGCATTAAAAGGTAAGACACATGTTTCTTTACTTGTAAGCTGTGTATATTTCTAGTCAGTTGATGTAACGGAAAGCCCTGAGTACTTACGTACAGATATGCCTGACTTTTGGGATAATTCATTGCAAATATCAGCTTTCATCAAGTTGGTATGTAAAGACCAATAAATGCTAGTCAGTGAAAGTACACTGTGGGCAGCCTTATATATTCTGATGTTTTTATATTAAGCACACAGTTGTGGTCAGATTATTCAGCACAATAATTGCTGTAAAGAATGTGAGATTTTTTTTTATGTTGTTTGAGCATAGCCATATAGACTTCCATGAAAGATTTGCTGTACTGTAAGTGTTTCCTACCATCACAATGACACTTGCAGAAAAGTAGAGGTGACGGGAGCCAATACAATGGTATCCCTGGAGCTTTTGCTTCTGTTCCCACTTTTAACAGCACTTTGTCATGTGCTGCTGTGATTGGTGAGTGGGCTTCAGACATCTGCAATGCCCCCAGCTTCCCCATGAAACCCCTTGACAATTTAAATACTACAATTATAGTAAACAATTATACAACAGTTTTTTTTTTACTCTGTACTAATGTGTCCATGTCAAATACCAATGATCTGCCTAGGTGCATATAAAGCCAAAATCCACTTTCAAAAAAAAAATGCTGTGAATACTGTATATGTTATACTGTATGTTGGTGCTGCAAAAGTATTTATGAAATCTCACATGGGTACATTTTTTCTTCCTTTTCAATTTTCATGCCTTGGATTTTTGTAATCTGACTGTATGCTCAGTTTGCACTCTATTACACACAAAGGGCTTGATTCACAAAAGAGTGCTAACTGTTAGCACGGCCGTTTTTGCGTGAATTTTTGCATTGCGCGCGATCGTGAATTTTCACGCGAAACGATAATGGTTTTCGCGCGAAAATTCGCGATCGCGCGCAATGCGATAATTCGCGTGAAAATGCCCGTGCTAACAGTTAGCACTCTTTTGTGAATCAAGCCCTAAGAATCTATTCTCTCTTTGAGAATGAACTGTCCAGGTGCTTTCCTCTTTATGTATTCCTCCTAAGAGCAGGAGTCCTTGTTACTCAATCCTAGACTTGGTAATTAGCGGCCCTTCTGACAGTCTCTGCTACAATGGGAAATGACTTTGTTTTGTATGCACAAGACAATGTAAGGGATTAATCATAGCACAGTGTATGTATGAACTCTTAAGGTGGCCATACACTGGCCTGATTCGCCGACGTTTCGACAGCAGATTCGATCACTGGGATCGAATCTGCTGCCAATCGTTCACGCTACACGCCGAATTTTGATCCTTTTCGTCCGATCCCGTCGATCGCTCCGTGCGGAAAATTAGCGTCGATCGCCCGCGGGTAGGGAGCGCGTCGCTAGCGGCGTTCGAGTACCCGACGACCGACGCAATAGAGCCGCATACATTACCTGCTCTGCCGGCACGTCTACGCCCGGTCACCGCTGCTCCGTGTCCGCGCTGGTCTCCCGCATGCTTCAGTTCCTCCTGCCCAGCAGGAAGTTTAAACAGTAGAGGGCGCTCTACTGTTTAAACTTCCTGCCGGGCAGGAAGAAGTAAAGCATGCCGGGGCCGGAGACCAGAGCGGAGACGGAGCAGCGGTGACCTGGGGACTGGAGTCGCACCGGCAGAGCAGGTAATGTATGCGGGCATGCGGGATGGGGGGAAGCGGTGGCAGCACCACCACCACCACAACAGATTGTGAACGGTTTCAGGCTGAAATCGGGTCACAATCTGTTTGCAGTAAAGGTAGCCATACGATCCCTCTCTGATCAGATTCGATCAGATAGGGATCTGTCAGTTGGTCGAATCTGATGGCAAATCGACCAGTGTATGGCTACCTTTAAGGCTGCCATACACTGGTCGATTGCCACCAGATCGACCAGCAGATAGATCCCTCTGTGATCGAATCTGGTCAAAGAGGGATCTATTGGCTGACTACACTGCAAACAGATTTTGAATCAATTTCACAATGAAACCGATTCACAACCTGTGGAGCTGCTGCTGCCGTAGAGGGCGCTCTGAAGCCAGCCGGAGCCCAGCGCGGAGAA
This sequence comes from Hyperolius riggenbachi, assembly GCF_040937935.1. NCBI lineage: Eukaryota > Metazoa > Chordata > Amphibia > Anura > Hyperoliidae > Hyperolius > Hyperolius riggenbachi. The sequence goes on along the minus strand of NC_090647.1, from coordinate 238,899,670 downwards.
GGGACAGCGAAGACACACGCCAGCGGAACAGGTAATGTATTGCTGCTAGCGTCGGTCGTCAAACATTTGAACGCCACTATCGACACACTCCCGACCCGCCAGCAATCGAGAAAGATCTTCCCCGCGGACAGATCGACTGGAATGATCGATTTCAGACGGAAATCGAACGTTTGGTCAGCGTTTGCGCAACAATTTCACAGCACATTCGATCACAGTGATCAAATCTGCTGTATATCGGCGGGAAATCGTGTAAGTGTATGGGCCCCTTTATGCTAGGTACACATGATACAATTTTCTGTTAGATTTACCTGCCAGATCGATTTTTTTCAACATGTCTGATCCTAATTTCGATTGATTTTCCAATCGATTTTCTGAAATCTATCGAATTAAAGATCTATCGAATTAAAGATCTGATATGCTGAAAAAATTGACCTGGCAGGTAAATCTAACAGGAAATTGTATCGTGTGTACCTAGCATAAAGAGTGCTCATACAGCTTTGGTGTATGTTCAGCTAAGATATCTTAGAGGGAATCTGAAGCAAGAGGGATATGGAGGCTGCCATATTTATTTCCTTTTTAAAGACAAAGGCCTCAATTCACTAAGCTTATCTCCTGTCTTTAATAACGCTTCTAGAGTTGTTACTATGGTGATAAGGCATGTAGTATTCAGGAAACATTTTACCTCAGGCAAGCCTAAAGTTAACTCTTCTGTCTTTAAGTTAACTCTTCAATCCTTAAAATAACTCCAGAGTTAAAGACAGGCTGTTCATTAACTGTGTGTGAAAATAACTACAGAGGAGGTAACTTAACTACAGAAGAGGTAAATTAACCGCAGAAGAGGTAACGTAAGGAATGAAGAGATAAGATAACTCTCTTACTGTGTGGAGGTAAGTTTTCTCTTGCCTTATTATCTCCAGCATGATCTTAGTGATTTGAGGCCAAAGACTTATATAGCGCTTTTCTCCTGGCGGACTCAAAGCGCCAGAGCTGCAGCCACTTGGACGCGCTCTATAGGCAGTAGCAGTGTTAGGGAGACTTGCCTAAGGTCTCCTGCTGAATAAGTGCTGGCTTACTGAACAGGCAGAGCTGAGATTCGAACCCTGGTCTCCTGTGTCAGAGGCAGAGCCCTTAACCATTACACTATCCAGCCATTAACAATACCAGTTGTCTGGCTATCCTGCTGATCCTCTGCCTATAATACTTTTAGCCATAGACTCTGAACAAGCATGCAACAGATCAGATGTTTCAGACATAATTGTCAGATCTGACAAGATTAGCCACATGCTTGTCTCTGGTGTTATTCATACACTACTGGATCCAAATAGATCAGCAGGGCTGCCAGGCAACTGGTATTGTTTCAATGGAAATAAATATGGCAGCCTCCATATACCACTCACTTCAGTTGTCCTTTAAGATTTTAAGGACAACTATGCTGATTCTTGTCAAAGTAGATTTCAAAATGATTATTGGAAAGTCTGTACCTGGTGTTTTATGTAAATATAATTATGTTAAACTTTTGTTACAAATAATACTTACTGCATCTATTTTTGCATTCCAATTACGCTGACTGAATAATTATAAAACCCAACACTGCCTGAATGCCTTAAGGCAGCCTCAGAAATTATAACGTAAATAAGATTGGAGTTTGCTTGTATGAAAGAGTGGCGAGAGAGATGCATCATTTATGTCTTACCCAGGCTACAGTCTATAAAATCCAAACATTAGGCTATGAAACTTAGTCCTGTTACTGGATTTTAATTTTGTATGGAGCTCCATTTGTTGGTAAAGTTGGCAAATACAAAAAAAAAGAACTAAAAAAATGAAATTTTTCATATTTTAGAAATTAAAATATGAAATATAAAGAAATCTTTTTCTGAGTACTTACCACAATGAATAATACACTTGTAAGAATATGTTAAAATAACACTGTACTTTTTTGTTTAAAGAACTGTAAAATGGAAAGGTAGCTATGCCATTATTCCCACAATTTTCATATTCGATGCAGCTTTTCCATTGTAATTCCCTTTGGAAAACTCAATCACATGAGATTTAACAAAACTGGCAACAATTTTCAATTTATCCTGTGCTTACTTCAAATACACAATGAAGCTCAGCAGAACAGCTTATCTTGTAATGCCCCTGATCATGACTGGACGTAGCATAAGCAATCAATTTGCCTGTTAAATTTGCCGTCAATTTGCCTGTTAAAGGCTATTTAACATCAAAGTAAAAAAAAGTCCCTATTCCTATGAACAATGAATAAATATAAAAAGCTTGACTTACTTAATTATTACTTTTAGGAGCTCCAGAGAAAAATGATAGACTGTGTTTATTTTTATTTTTTTTTATTTCAATAGTTTTTTTATTGAAAATTTTGGTACTTTTCCGTTAGCCGGGCACATTCGATAGGTGGTGCTAATTACATTAATAGTCGCGTAACAAAAGTGTATCTTGAAACAAATGTAATTTAATAGGCACATAACAGAATTACATTAGATTAAGCTGGCGGCAATGTAACAGATGAAGCCGCCAGCTTCGGCTCTCGGTCTCCTCCCCCTTGCCTCTCTCGTATAGAACACTGGCAGTCGAGGGACACGCGTCAGAGTCGTTCATTACGGCAGGGAATCCTGCCATTCATTCTTGCAGGGCGTGTGCTGCCAGAAACAATGTCTGCAGCCTCCCTGCTCTGCTTGTTTCTTGCGACTGCTATTGTACTGCTATTGCGACGAACGACTCTCGGGGACACGCGTGTCCCCCGGCTGACAGTGTTACACTTTTGTTACGTGACTATTAATGTAATTAGCGCCACCTATCGGATGCGCCCGGCTAATGGAAAAGTACCAACATTTTTTATCAAACAAGGATACAGAACATACAAATCAGATTTCCTTTTGATAATATTCTGTTCATACAAGCAACATCAGAGAATTATAAGGAATTAACAAAGAAACTGACCAACATGTCTTGTCATTCCAATTAACATGGCCACTCTGGGCTTGGAAGACAAGGTTTACTAAACATCTATGTCTAATGTGGGGTACTGGAGTATTTTAGGGAGCAGTTAACTGTATATTTAAGATAAACACTGGAAGTATAGGGGGAAAAGTGGAGAACAAAAATAAATAAATACCAGAAAGGGGTATATACCTTAGGTTCATAGAGGTGAAGGTCTTAAGAACTTTGTATGCATCAGTAAGGGAAATATTTTATGTATCACCTATGTTCAGATGGCAGGCCTTAATATTGATTACATTCTATATGGTATATATGTTTTGGATACAAAGGGATAATACCTGGTCGGGCTCTTGTGCGCTCCAAAGTGCGTCTCACGCCGTTGCGCTGACGTCATTGGACGTCCTCCCGGCTGTACTGCGCAGGCGCAGTAGTTCTGCGACTACGCAGTACAGTCCTTAGAACGTCCGATGACGTCAGCGCAACCGTGTGAGACGCACGTTGGAGCGCAAGGAGAAGCACGACCAGGAAGCTGGCCTGGCCAGGTCGGGTGAGAAGACCGGGAGCCTCCGAAGCGGCGTTGAGGGCACGTCCTGGCTGCCACGGGCTGGAGGAAGCCCCAGGTAAGTGGATTAGTATTTTTTTTTTTATTTTCCGTAGATCTTCCCTTTAAAACACACATAAAACTCAGTGGTATGTTCTGACTCCTGAAACTAGTAAAGTTTTTTATTAAATCACTAAGATGGAATCTGATTATATAAGCAAATATATGATTATTATGCATATTTAGGAAGACACGGGGAACATATTGGACACTTAATTATGCCTCAACCTATTTATTAGTCAACCTTTTTATTAGTCATTTCTTCTGTTTGTGCCTTACAGTTTTTGTGCAGGAACAGTGACTCACTATTTGACATTGCTACTTAAAACTAATTAGCATTCTTTGTTTCAGCGCTGTGGAATTAATGGCTGCATTTGGTAGTCTTCTGAGGTAACACTGAGCAGTTGTCAGAGACATTCACTTCTTACAAACTAGTTACTTATTACTTTTAAATATGTTTATGTTTTAGAAACATGTAAGCATAAATTATACTACATTCCTTTTCCTGACCATTAGTCTCCTACCCTATTGTTTACTGTGATAGAATTTATATAAACACAATTATACTGTATATTACAATTTGGTATCTGCATTAAGTTTGTATATTACAATTTTGTATCTGCACTAAGTTTGTGCAGCCTTTCAAGTCGTAATTAATAGCATAAAAGGGAGTCAGTGTCATAATAAAACATTGGCAGGAGCTACACACACCTGCTGCTCAAGAATAATTTACAAACAACAAGAAACATTATTTTATAAACTTGTATTCACAAAGAGTGAACACAACTTGTGTATCACAAAGAGTTGGATTTGACTGAATAGTGACTGAACAACAAAGGCATGCAATGCAGCTACACTCTTCATCTATTTTAACTTCCAATACCCAACCCTTCTATTCGGATTTAAACTAAGTTTCCAACAGGCCTACCCCGTAGGGGCTCGTACACATTCACAACTAATGTCGCCCATCTGGATCAGAAGCTGATCCCCATAGGGGTTATTGCTGAGCCCTGCTAAACACACGTGTGTCAGATGTGTAGCTGACGACATGCTGTGTTGCTGTGGGGGGACGACAAAGGGAGAACGAGTGGCTCACGCTTGACGTCATGCAGGGGATGGGGGGAGTGATGGAAACACAGGGTGATCAGCATTGTTGGGGTTGGGTAGATCCGGCCGTCAGATCGCTCTCAGGTTGGGCGTCGGGGATTTTTGGGTGGCATACACACACCGGATTGTTGGCTGAGGTGGCTGTTATCAGATGTCTGAAGTCGGGTGGTTGTACGAGGATTAAGACATGCAGCAGATGGACACCCACCATGCAGCTGCTTTAAAGGGAATCTGAAGTGAGTAAAATTGTTTAAAATAAACACACGACATAGCTGAAAGTGAATATTACATACTAACATCACCGTCAGTTCCTCTCAGAAGCTCACCCTCTTCGTATTACAGTGATCCCTTTCACTTCTGACAATATTTTGTCAGAATTGAAATATACCAGTTGCTGTCAGTTATATATCAGCAGCTGTCAGTTACAACTGAATGTGCAAGGTAATGTCCATGTTTCCCTATGGCTCAAGTGAGTGATATTACAGTTTAACAGTGTGCTGACCAGGAAGCTGTTATGGGGTAATTGCCATTTTTAAAATGGAGGACTGAGAATTCCATTGATCACAGTGGACAAAAGGGATGCAGGAGAGGAAAATAGATTGAGGAATAGACTACACGGGAGATAAGTATGACCTGTGTGTGGTTATTTAGACTTTTTATTTTCAGTTCAGGTTCGCTTTAATATTTGTAAATATACAACAATGACTGCTGTAACATTGTAACTCAATAATTTACTACACACAGTTATTTCGAGAAGCTGTGCAACTGTACAGATGTATAAAATATACCAGAAGCTTATGTGGAAGCAAAGAATTTTTGCTCATTTTGATACCTTTTCTTTTTTGGTTATTTGTTAAATACAAAGAGTTAAAAAAAGCAAATGGGTTTCTTACCTAGCATAGATAATGGTGATTATAGTGATTATTATATATTCTCAGTGTAAAACATTATAACATCTGGCTTGCATACAGTCAGGGAATACCATGTGTGACGCTTCTGTAAAAGTCTTCAAAAAATAAGCTTTCCAGGTAGCAATGGGCAGATGTTATAAGTAAATTGGACTAATCCTGATGTTTATTACCCATTGCATAGCAGAATTACTGATTAGAGTTAAAGTAAAAATGAAAATGTTATTTTTTTCCCCAAAAAACAGTTTTCACTAAATTCTGTTTTAGTACATTAAATAATATAGAAATATATTATATATGATTGATAAAAAATGTGAGTACTGTGTTTGGATGGTATGGAAACATTTTATACAAGACACATTTTTAAATCAACACAACAAACGTAATTGTAAAACAAGCATCAAATAAAGGTGTTGATTGTGTATTCCATAGCACGTAGTTTCTATTGAATTTTCAACCAACACATTCTATTTGCAAAGAAAGTTTGTAGTGTATCAGAGTGTATCTAGAATGCAGTTTTACTCTGCAAGGGACTATAACCTTGTTACATTTCATGCCACAGGGAAGCTATTGTTATACTTCTTTTTCCCTTGACAGTCCTCAAAGACAGTTAACTGCCACTTGTATTCCATCTGTGCAATCTCAAAGTATGTAAAGTGGAGCTGAACAAGAACTCTTAAAAATACATAAACAGAAAAATGCACATCCATTCGTATTCTGATTCAAAAAATGTAAAATGTGTGCCTGCTGTAAGTGGCTGTGCTTTGCCATAAATCTCAGAAACAGTCTTCTTCATAGCTATATCGCTTCTACTATGGTGAATTTACTATACTAGGATGTACAGCCAAAAGCTGCTGTAATATATATATATATATATATATATATATATATATATATATATATATATATATATACATATATATATATATATATATATATATATATATATATATATATATATACATATATATATATATATCGATAGATAGATAGATATCTTCCAGATACTGATTTAAGAATTAAAAGCATTGCTGACAAATAAAAGCCACTAGCTACTAGTTGGTTAACTGGCAGTTCATAAACACTGTTACTGGTTGACTGGCAGCTATTGGCAGTGGCTTTTATTTGCTGACTTAGTTTTCACGTCCTGAATTTGATCCATTTGCATTTTAGGAAACTTTTCTGCACATTCCTATTTGATAATTTATTAGGTGTTCTCTCTTTCTCCTGTAAATGGAATAGACAGCCAATGTTTTATCATGTTAACAACCAAGCATCCCTTAGATTGTAAGCTCACGAGGGCAGGGCGCTCCCACCCTTTTGTGTCTTGGACTTTGTTAGTCATTTCATATCTTGCACTCTGTTATACATTTTAGCAGCTATTGTTTAGGAGTATGCGAATAAATTATTGTATCTACAATCAACAGCACCGTGTCTGTTTTTAAGTGTGGCTGGTTTACCACCACCACCCAAATACTTTTTAAACTTTTTAGTAAATTTTACCCTTCTGGCGCCTCTGTATCTTACATAGTTACATAGTTATTTTGGTTGAAAAAAGACATACGTCCATCGAGTTCAACCAGTATAAAGTACAACACCAGCCTGCTCCCTCACATATCCCTGTTAATCCAGAGGAAGGCGAAAAAACCCTTACAAGGCATGGTCCAATTAGCCCCTAAAGGGAAAGATTCCTCCCGACTCCAGATGGCAATTAGATAGAATCCCTGGATCAACATCACTAGGCATTACCTAGTAATTGTAGCCATGGATGTCTTTCAATGCAAGGAAAGCATCTAAGCCCCCTTTAAATGCAGGTATAGAGTTTGCCATAACGACTTCCTGTGGCAATGCATTCCACATCTTAATCACTCTTACTGTAAAGAACACTTTCCTAAATAAATGGCAAAAACGTTTTTCCTCCATGCGCAGATCATGTCCTCTAGTCCTTTGAGAAGGCCTAGGGACAAAAAGCTCATCCGCCAAGCTATTATATTGCCCTCTGATGTATTTATACATGTTAATTAGATCCCCTCTAAGGCGTCTTTTCTCTAGACTAAATAAACCCAGTTCATCTAACCTTTATTGATAAGTGAGACCTTCCATCCCACGTATCAATTTTGTTGCTCGTCTCTGCACCTGCTCTAAAACTGCAATATCTTTTTTGTAATGTGGTGCCCAGAACTGAATTCCATATTCCAGATGTGGCCTTACTAGAGAGTTAAACAGGGGCAATAATATGCTAGCATCTCGAGTTTTTATTTCCCTTTTAATGCATCCTAAAATTTTGTTAGCTTTAGCTGCAGCTGCTTGGCATTGAGTATGATTATTTAACTTGTTGTCAATGAGTACTCCTAAGTCCTTCTCCAAGTTTGATGTCCCCAACTGTCTCCCATTTATTTTGTATGGTGCTAGACCATTAGTACGTCCAAAATGCATGACTTTACATTTGTCAACATTGAATTTCATCTGCCATGTATGTGCCCATATAGCCATCCTATCCAGATCCAGTTGCAATATGACACTATCTTCCTGAGAGTTGATGATTCTGCACAATTTTGTATCATCTGCAAAAATAGCAACATTGCTCACTACTGCATCTACTAGGTCATTAATAAATAAATTGAAGAGCACTGGACCCAGAACAGACCCCTGTGGGACCCCACTGCTAACAGTCTCCCATTTTGAGTATGATCCATTGACCACAACTCTTTGTTTTCTGTCCATTAGCCAGTTCCCTATCCATGAACACAGACTCTTCCTCAGTCCTTGCATCCTCAACTTTTGCACCAGACTTTTGTGGGGAACAGTGTCGAAGGCCTTTGCAAAGTCCAAGTATATCACATCTACAGCATTCCCAATATCCATATTAGCATTCACTACCTCAAAAAAGCTGAGCATGTTAGTCAAACAGGACCTGTCTTTAGTAAACCCATGTTGATGCTGAGAAATAAGATTATTTTCTACTATGAAGTCATGTATAGTATCTCTTAGTAACCCCTCAAATAGTTTGCATACAACTGATGTTAAGCTTACAGGTCTATAATTTCCTGGATCTGATTTTTTGCCCTTCTTAAATAATGGGAAAACGTGGGCTGTACGCCAATCCACTGGGACTCTGCCAGTTGCAAGAGAGTCACAAAAGATAAGATAAAGGGGTTTATCTATAACTGAACTTAACTCCCTTAGGACCCGAGGATGCATGCCATCTAGGCCAGGTGCCTTGTCTATTTTTAATTTATTTAGTCTTGCCTTCACTTCTTCCTGCGTTAAGTATTTAATATTACAGTTAGAAGATTGAGACTCTTCCGCCTCTGTAGTTTGCAACAGTGCTGTTTCTTTTGTGAAGACAGAAGCAAAGAAAGCATTTAATAACTCTGCGTTACCTTGGTCATCCACCATTGAGTTCCCACCCTCATCCTTTAGGAGTCCTATACAGTCAACCTTTTTTTTTTAGAGTTAATGTACTTGTAAAACTTTTTTGGGTTAGATTTGATATCCTTAGCGATTTGTTTTTCAGCTTCAATCTTTGCCTGCCTAATTTCTTTTTACAATTTTTATTGCACTCCTTATAATTGCTTAGTGCAGCCTCGGTCCCCTCCTGTTTTAAGACCTTATAGGCATTCTTTTTCCTCTTCATTTTATCTTTAACCTTTCTATTCATCCATAGAGGGCTTTTTTTATTCCTAGATATTTTGTTTCCATATGGGATATACATACTACAATATTGATTGAGTATAAGTTTAAAAGCTTGCCATTTCCCTTCAGTGTCTTCCCCTTGTAGTACATTATCCCAGTTCACCAAACTTAGTGCCTGCCTAATTTGATTGAACTTTGCTTTTCTAAAACTCATAGTTTTAGTGGTCCCGCTGCCCCGTGGCCTATCAGTCACCAGATCAAACGTTATCATGTTGTGATCACTATTTCCCAAATGTTCTTGAACCTGCACATTTGATACATTATCTGGTCTATTAGAAATGATCAGATCCAGTAACGCATTCCCCCTAGTTGGTTCAGTTACCATTTGAGTCAAGTAATTGTCCTGTAGTGCTGCCAGAAATCTGCTGCTTTTACCAGAATGGGTAGCCACAATACTCCAGCCAATGTCTGGAAAGTTGAAGTCGCCCATAATTATGACCTAATTTTTACTTGCAGCTTTTTCAATCTACTGTAGTAATCGCAGTTCTGCAGCTTCATTAATAAGAGGTGGCCTGTAGCATACCCCAATAAGCAATTGCCAACTTTTATTTCCACCATGAATATTTACCCAAACGGACTCCACATCTTCGCAATCTTCTTCCATCTCATCGTTGAGGACAGCTGTAAGAGAATTCTTAACAAAGAGACAAAGCCCTCCACCTTTTTTCCCTGTTCTATCCCTCCTAAACACATTGTATCCTTTTAAATTAGCTATTCAGTCATGGCTTTCATCCATCCATGTCTCGGTTATTCCCACAATGTCATAGCCTTTGTCAATCAGAATGAACTCTAGTTCGTCTATTTTATTTGCAAGGCTCCGAGCATTGGTTACCATGCACTTTATATTTTTACCGCCACATTTACCAATTTTGTTTACATGAAATGGGCTACTTGAATTTTTACCAACCTCCTTAATCTTTAAACTGTCCCCACCCCCCTCTCCATCCCCCATAATGTTAGGTTCCCACTGTCTTTTTACCTCATCTTGTCTACGTATTGAGACTTTATCCTCCCGCCTCCCCCCAGATCCTAGTTTAAAATCTTCTCCAACCGTTTAGCCATCTTCTCCCCCAATGCAGCTGCACCCTCCCCATTAAGGTGCAGCCCATCCCTGCTGTAGAACCTGTAGCCTACTGCAAAGTCTGCCAGTTCTCCAGGAACCCAAACCCTTCCTTCCTACATCTTCTTATTGCAATCCATCCACCACTGGTGGAAGGGTGAAAACCCCTTTTTTCCTCTATCTGCAGAGAGCGACTTCTTAATCCTGAGTGGGGTCAGGTCTAATCTCCCCACCTGCGTATACAGTGGTTGCCTGAATGGTAACCCAGGTTTGTAAGTATATTACTTACATGTTCATATGTCTCTAATTGTTCAAACTTACTACACTATATTGGGCTCTCGGTCTCCATTTCTGTTATACATTTTATTCATCATGTTACATCTGTCATTGTAATCATTAAGTCTGTATTTTTTGTACCAGTGTCCATATTTGATGTATATCATTATCTGTATCATTATGTACCCCTTGTTTGTTTTCCTACTTTTATAGCGCCACAGACTATGTTGGTGCTTTATAAATTAAAAAAATAAAATAATTATAATAATAATAATATATTAATATATTACACATTAGGATTACAGAGTAAAAGTTGCTTGTTGAGACTTCAAAAGTTTTAGACATTTGTTTACAGGACTTACGAGCTGAATAAAAAAAAAAGTTAATTACCTTAGTGCACTATCAGACCTCAGTGCAGACGATCCGTGGCTCCCTTGACATTTCCAGATGCACTGTTCTCTCAATCCCCTTATCATTGCAGGCCCCGACCCAGCCCAGGGTCGCCTTATCTCAGGGCGATTAGAATAGCCGCTTTAAAAATCCTCTGTCTGTTTAGTTCAAATTGCAGCAGCTGCGCAGGATTACAGCCCTGCCCGCGGCACATCATCACTCCGTACACTGAGTTATACGTCATGTGGGCGTCACCACATGACCGCCCACATGACTACGTTGTGTTCCAGTCAGCCGCACCCCCTCAGCATACAGTAGCAGCGCTGTGCCAGCATGATTACAGGGGGCGTGGCTGACTTAGTCATGTGGGTGGTCATGTGGGGATGCCCACATGACGTATATCAGCATGCACGGAGCTAGGATGGACCACAGACAGGGCTGGAAACATGCGCAGCCGCAACAGCAGCTATGCAAACTTCGCAGGCATCTGAAATTTAAAGCGGCGATTCTAATCGCCATCAGATAAAGCTACCCAAGGGAGGGTCGGGTCATCTAATAAAGCATAGATTAAGATAGGGGAGAGTCTGAAAATGACAAGGAAGGCGCCGACCGTCTGGTCTGAGGTCTGCCGTTGCAATAAGGTAAATAACTTTTTTTATTATATTCGCCTCGTAAGTCCTTTAAAGTGATCCTGATTTGAACTCACCAATATAAATGGTATATGTGTTGTGGCCAGAACCCAAAGTCTGGCCACTTTGGGTTCTGGTCGGGCAAAGTGCGAAGTGGCCATCTCACTGCAGCCAATGTTAGAAAGGAAAAAAAAGATTTCAGAGATTCCTGGCGGCCACCTTATACTCTCGATACTCGTCGGCTCTAATTCCGCCTAATTACTGTTTTAATGTGTCAAATGAAGCCGGCTTTCAGGCTCTGGCTCCTCTCTCTGCCCCCCCTCCTCTTTAGCTCTGGCAGCCCGAGACACTTACGTAACCCCCCCCCACCCGAGTCATTTGTTGCGTCAGGGAAGCAGGGATTCCTGACGTTCATTTCTGTAGAGCGGGTGCTGGCAGAAGCAATGTCTGCAGCATTCCCGCTCTGCTTCCCTGCAGCGACGAACGACTCTGGGGGGGACACTAGTGTCCCGGGCTGCCAGAGCTAAATAGGAGGGGGGGCAGGGAGAGGAGCCAGAGCTGGCAAGCCGACTTCATTTGACACATTGAAACAGTAATTAGGCAGCCGCTGGGGAATCAGAGCCGAGAAGCCGGCTTCATTTGTCATAGAGTATAAGGAGGCCGCCGGGGAATCAGGAAATCTTTTTTTTCATTTCTAACATTGGCTGCAGTGAGACGGCCACTGTGCATTTTGCCCGGCCAGAACCCGAAGTAGCCAGACTTTGGGTTCTGGCCATAACATACATAATGATAAAGTAATCAGAGCTTATCTTCAGAGAAAGTTGCACAACAGGACTTTTTTTAGTTCCAAGGCAGGAATTTATGCAAAGAGTCAGCAGGAAGTCTCTGAGTGTCAGGAGAAAGTTTCTTCTATTTGACTTGTAAAGTCTACCTATTGGTTCTTTAGAGTGATGGATGGCTTCACTATTCAGCAAGCAAGCTCAGTTTACTTTATTCACATCTACTTTGCTTGCTCCAACCACTGAAACTGTTTTTACTGAGGATACTTTATCTTCATAGCGTCAGTTTATATTCCTATGGTTTACTGCCGGGTCACTTTTAAGCTTGTTTGTTATCAACATGGTGCCCAGGAGGTCAGTTGTTCATTTTAATTTCTCTGTTTAACCTTTTTCATATTGGGTTTTCTTAAAACAAGCTATGATCACTGTGATTGGCTCACAGTGATCATGGGGTCAGGGGTGAATGAAATTGGCTCCTGACCAAGATATGGAGGTCTGCTGTCAGTGTGACAGCAGGGCAAGTAGGCTGAAGCATCACTGGGTCGGCAAGAGTGTTAGGAACTGCTGCAGGGCGCGAATGTGGACATTAAAATCTGCCCTGGCAAGAATAAGCAGCCACAAGCTCAGATTTTTTTCTAAAATAAGTCTGGTTATAACTACTGAAACCACAATAATTCTCAGTTCACACTGCATGGATCAAAAACGTACCCTGTAAAAACTGATCCGTTTTCAGTTTAAAACAAGTTTTTATGTTTTTAACATTGAGTATCAGTTTTTCATCCATATGTTCCATTACCTGTCACCACCGCTCAGTATACTCACAACACATTCGCATCCACCATTCAATTCGAATATATTGCAGACTCCCCATACTTGTGTCCTATTTGCCAAAACAGACTGAAAGGATCTGTTACAAATGGACTCCTAATGCTATTCATAGGATCTGTTCTTATTTGTTTGGATCTATTCCATTTCATTACGCTGACGCTAAATGGAACATGTTTAAATGACAGTGTGATCCAAACCTAATGGTGCCCATACAATTTTTTCATTTTTTTCGATTAGATAATTTTGTTTAATTATTTTGTTAGATCGAATATAAAGATTTTTTTTAACATTTTTCTTGATCTAAAATAAAAGATTCTTTTTGACTTTCATTCGATTTGATCATTTTGGTCAAATAAATGGGAAAAATCGAACTTTTTATTGTACGGTGTATGGGCACCATTAAGACTTACAGTCATCCTGGGCTCAGATCATCCAGCACCAACATGCAAGGCTATGACTTTTTGCTATCTGAAGACTTTAAACCATTTTTGCACAATTTCAGAAATAACTTGCGCTGTGACTGTCTTAAAATAACGGTTCTTTGTGGAGATGTCTTGCCTTTTATGTGATTTCTGATTTATAATTTAATGGATATCATTTTCATATTAATTTATTTTAAACGATCACAACACTTATAAACTTGTGAATAGGGATAGTAAAGAATGGGTGTCTGATAGCAGTAGATGCACTTGCAAAGCCCGAAGCCCATATCATAATAAATCTGTTTGCTTGGTTAAATGTCAAAGGTGTTTTCTGTCATCCTGCATGAATATTAGCAGCCACACGTATCAGGAGTTTGCTCGAGGAGAGTTTCAAAATGCAGTCTGTAGTCACTTCACCAAGCTGACTGCTTTGCTTACAGCTATACATTCCTCTCCAAGAATACTTTTTAATCAGAGCTGAATTCAAAGCCCACAAAAAAACGATTCCAAGATCTTTTCACCAGGGATGGTCGTAGTCAGCCAACTTAGCTACGCTGGAACTATGCGTAGTTTTGCGTAATTACGCTTCGCCAAACTACGGCTTCGAAATCAAATATTCGTTTCGTACGCATTTCGTAGATTACGCGTTAAAATACGCAATTACGCGTAGTGCAAAGCGTAGTGTATGCAGATGCTTATGTCAATATGCAGAACATTTTACGCATTAATTCCTCTTTATATGCTAATAATTGGAACTCTTTTATGCGTACATTCCCTTTCCAATGCGTAAATTTGTATGTATACAATTGCACGTGGAGAATTAGCCGCGAGTAACGCATTCGTAGTTCACTACGCAATACACATGTTAACTACGCATAGTGGGCATAGGCTACGCGTAGTGGTACTTCGCTACGCATAAATTCGTAAGCGTAGTTTTGAAACGTCACCGACGAACTACGATGCATAGATGCAAACTACGATGCGTAAATTCGCACTGGCATAGTTTCTCCTCAGGGACATATGCTGATCAATTACTAGCATTTTTTTAATTATTCAGAGCAGCTGAAAAATTGGTAGATTTAGATTTCATTTTAACAGGGAAGATTATTTTGTTCCTGTAACTGGGTAGACCATAACATCTACATTTCTACCTTTGAGGAAGGTAAGTGCTATGGTATTATTTACATTTACCTATACATCAGGCCACTGCACTTCTGAACATACCAGTAATAGTGTTGTCACTGAGCTTGTGGTTCAGAGGCTTCCTGTGGTGATTACAGTCCCCCATGTGAAAGAGGCATTGCCTCTATCCTAGACATCAAGCTTCCTAATTCTGCTTTTTAGGTTTTTAATGTTTCATTGTCTCTGCACAATGACAAAGTCTGCCAGAGCTAAAATCTATGAACTATTGGCTTCTTTTTTATCTCTTTCCTGCTCTCAGAAGCCATTTTCTGCCAGGAAAATGTTTTATGGCTGCAATTCCATATCAGTGAGGGTTTCTCTATAGTCCAACCAGGTTGAAACCAGTTCCTGACTGGAAACAAAATGTTACTTGCATACCTGAGTATTAACTCTTTCAGGCAGAGAAAGAAAAAAAAGAAACAGCCTAGATATTTGTATTCTTTGCACTGTACATACCGTGTTTCCCCGAAAATAAGACACTGTCTTATATTAATTTTATTAAAAACATGTGCTAGGGCTTATTTTGGTGGAAGTCTTATATTTTGTGAGGGTAGCCAGATTCCCCTTTAGTATTTCAAAATCAATTTTGGACAAGCACCATCAAAGATTGATATATATTATTATTATATTAGGTCTTATATTGTATAAATTTAAGAAAGGAGTGTGCTAATTGGGCAATAGAACATCACTAGGAAGGAAGAAATGCCCAAATATACACAGCAGCACCAGACCAATCAATTGTATCACAAATAGTATCAATTTTATTGGGAACGATTAACACAAATAAAAAACATCTAAAATCACCATTGGTGACAGCAGCAGGGTATAATAAATTATTGTATCCAAAAAATATATATTTAACCACTTCAGCCTTCAGTCGTTTTCACTTTATGCATCTGAGCAATGTTCACCTCCCATTCATTAGCCTATAACTTTATCACTACTTATCATAATGAACTGATCTATATCTTGTTTTTTCCGCCACCAATTAGGCTTTCTTTGGGGGGTACATTTTGCTTAGAGCCACTTTACTGTAAATGCATTTTAACAGGAAGAATAAGAGAAAAACGGAAAAAAATCATAATTTCTCCGTTTTCAGCCATTATAGTTTTAAAATAATACATGCCTTCATAATTAAAACTCACGTATTGTATTTGCCCATATGTCTTGGTTATTACACCGTTAAAATGATGTCCCTATCACAATGTATGGCGACAATATTTTATTTGGAAATAAAGGTGCATTTTTTCCGTTTTGCATCGATCACTATTTACAAGTTTATAATAAAAAAAGTATAGAAATATCTCATCTTTACATTGATATTTAAAAAGTTTAGACCCTTAGGTAAATATTTACATGTTGTTTTTTTTATTATTGTAATGTTTTTTGTTTTTTTATATTTATATTTATAATATACATTTTATTTGGGCATTTTTAGGGAGGGTGGGATGTAAACTTTTAGTTGTAGTTTTACTTTTTGGCCACAAGATGGCGGCCATGAGTTTGTTTACATGACGTCACTCTAAGCATAACATACGTTTAGAGGGACGTATGGGGGACGCAACAGCCAGAAAAAGCGGAGCTTCTGAGAGAAGCTGTCGCTTTTTCTGCGGGGGAGAGGAATCAGTAATCGGCACCATAGCCCGATTCACTGATTCATGGGCTAACGATCCGCGGCCGCGGGAGCGCGCGGACGCGCACATGGCCTCCTGGGCGTAGCTAGTACGTCCAGGAGGCCAAAGTAGTTAATCACAAGGTCCTCATAAATCCTCAATATATCATAATAGTACAAAATGTTATATATAACAATACCACAATTTTAGCGGCTACATGCACTTACAATTTGCCTCTTTCTGAAGCGGGTTGGACCCGCGAGATGCATTACGGCATTCAGCGGTGGTGCTTACGGCCCTCATCCTCCACTTTACGAAAGTCCTTTGCTTAACTTTCACTCCTCTTTTCCTATTTTGCACGGAATTTCTGTCTAATGGATACTCGACTTGCAGAGTCTTTACTCCGCTCTTTCCACTGCCTATAATTATTGTGATATATACACATATATATCCTACTTATTCACTATTTAATTTTATAATCGGGATCACTGTGCAATATACTTTTTACTTTTTTGCATTTTATGGTATGCATATTTATGGACACATTTATTGACTTTGAGTCTTTAGGACTTATGCTGCTAATATTGTGGTATTGTGATATATAACATTTTGTATTATTATGATATATTGAGGATTTTTGAGGACCTTGTGATTTGATATATATTTTTTGGATACAATAATTTATTATACCTCGCTGCTGTCACCAATGGTGATTTTAGATGTTTTTTATTTGTGTTAATTGTTCCCAATAAAATTGATACTATTTATGATACTATTGATTGGTCTGGTGCTGTTTATATTTGGGCACTTCTTCTCCCTTTCCTCCCCTTTAGTATTTAGCTAGATCTCGGCCAGTATATAGCCAGAAACCCCTAGTGTATATCCAGACACCCTCCAACCCCCCCAGTATATAGCCAGAAGAACCCCCTACTATGAAGCCAGTGTAAATAGGCCTATTTCCCCCTCTCCCCCCGCTGCTGCCATCGCCAATTTACCTCCTTTGCTGCTGGCCCCCTCCTTCAGAAAGTCAAATCCCCCTCCAGCTTACACAGTGCATAATTCAAATCTCAGATCAGCGGGGAAAGGCAGATAAACTTGTACAGTATCAATGCCGCCATATACAGGAAGTGATCTCTGTTTACTTCCTGTATACGTTATACTGTTACTTTACAAATTTAGCTGTCTTTCCCCGCTGATCTGAGATCTGAATTATGCACAGTGTAAAATGGAGGGAAATCCGATTTGCTGAAGGAGGGGGCCAGCAGTAAACTGTTTACAGGACACACGCACGTGAACAAGCGCCGGTCCAGCGCGAAACGGCTGTAGTGCCGTCCTTTACCACTCCCCCCTGGTCACCTGAACATCCGTACACCTCCACACTATCCTGAAGCCAGGTTTGAAGCAGTTGTTTGCACGATGACTGTATTGTATGCATTTGTCTATGGCATAAAGAAGGAATAAAGCAGCACGAGTGACGGTGCCTGGTCTGCCTACTTATACTTGAAATATAAGTTAGATCTTATTTTCGGGGATGTCTTATTTTAAGGGAAAAACAATACTTATGTTTATCACCATGTTTTCACCTCAGTATTTCTTTAGGCTTAAACAGGTTCATTCTGTGCATTATATTTGCCATTTTTTCGTGTTCTGATGTCACTTATTGTCAATTTGTTGCCTAAATGTATTCTAGATCAGTTAATATATACCATCATCCCTGTGATCACCACTTAATATAGCCCATCACTGTGACCACCAGTGAAATGCAGAAGCTATGATGGGTGCAAGTGTTAGTTATAGTCGCCCAACTATAAAAGTTATATAAGTTTTAACTATATAGCTTCCCCAAGTGTTATAGTCACCCAACTGACAGACTTTATCATATTTTCAGTCTTGAAAATGTCACAATGTAGAGTCCTGCATGAACATTGCATGATTCCCTGCTTGCCACAATATCTGGTACTATCTGGGCAGCATTTAATATGTTAAACAGGTAGTATGGCAGCTTAACAAGTTCAGGAGTGTGCATGATATCAAAAATGAACAAAGATTTTACATAATCGTAATTTTGTATCATAATTTGCAATTACAATGCAAAATTATAATGTGAAATTTCGGGAGACATTTTAATTAATTTCGCATGTACTGTAAACATAATCCGGAATTCCAATGTCACAATTTTACCAGATTTTCCTGTAATTTTGTATCTACTTTAGCGGTTAGTAGCAAAGCCATGGAGGCTTTGCTACTAACCGCTAAAGTCGACACAAAATTACAGGAAAATCTGGAAAAATTGCGAAATGCTATCATCACCAGAATTGCTAGGTATGTTAAGGGGAATACTGGGAACAAGTCAAATTTTTCAGAAAGACCTTGTAGTTTTTTAGACACTTGATTTTAAGAATACAAAGGAAAAATAATTTTTAAACTGTCATTTTTCTGAGTTGAAATCTCGTACATGCCGATCTCGTACAGTGCTGCCGGGGACCGCAGCGCTGTATGCATGTAAACAAAGGGGCTTTCTTTCCCCTTACGTTTACAAGCAGCCTGCTAGCCGCGATCGGCGGCTAGCAGGCTATTCACGGAACTCCGCTCCGTGAACAGCCACGGAATGATCGCGCATGCGTGCGCCCATTCCCTGGGAAACTGCAGCCCCAGGACTTGACACCAACTGGCGTTAGGCGGTCCTGGGGCTGCCGCTGCGTTCATGCCCATTGGCGTGAGGCGGTCCTTAAGTAGTTAAAATCGAGTTTCTCAAAAACTACACAGTCTTTTTTTTTTTTTTACTTCCTACTTAGCCCCTTAACATACTTGACACTTTTGATGATGATAGCATGTATGGGGGCTTTTTCTATTAGCCCCTAAATTGGAATGAGCAGATTACAATCAACACTATTCTGAAGATTAAAATTACTGTAGGTCTTCAATGAGTTGAGTATGATTATCACATCCACACACAACTCTACCAACACTGTCATATTCCATTAGGTTGCATTCCATACATTTCTAGTTCCTGGCCGTGAAATTAACAAATCACATTTTCCTCTTCTCATACAGTTTCAATGATCTGTTAATAAAAAATATAGTTCGAATTTTTATGTAAGTAAGTTATAATGTGTTTATATTGCTGTCTATGGCTAGATTTCAGCATCACTCTAAGGAAATGTCACAATCAAATATCATTTTCTAGCTCATAATTTAATGCTGCTCTCTGAAAAGCTTAAATGATAGTTTAATCAATCACGTAAGTCAAAATGTTTCACATTTTATGTGAAATAGGGGTATAGTCTCTAAATAGCGGTCATAAGAAAAAAACAGCATAAAGCCTTACTGCACGATGAGTAAAGCAGAAGGCAATACATTACATGCAATGCATTACTCATCCTATGTAAGACTTTACACACATTATTCTGAGTGCCGCGGTTTAGTAAATATACCCCCATCATTCCTAATGAATTATAAAATATTTGTAGGTTATCAAATGGGTCTAAATTGATCACAGTCATCGTGGCATCTGGTGAAGACATAAGTATTTTTGCCTTGATGCTCAAGCCATGTGTTCAAATCCCACCAATGGCACTGTTTGTTTGTATTCTGATTGCCAGGGAAGCCTAAAGGCATAAGCTGTACAGGCCATTGCCTGGAGTGACATTGGTCCTAGGGGGCGCCATGTTGCTGGATTAAGCCACACCCCCTGGATGAAGCCACACCCTGACTAAGCCCGCACCCACGGGTGCTACTATTACTTGCTTTTAATGCATCTGCTTAGCGTAAGTTGCAGGCAGCTGCTACTGTGTCCCTCTGTGGCTTGTACATCCTTCCCCCCCCCCCCTTGGTGCCTCCTTCTGTCTCCTTGTGCCTCCTTGAGTCCCTTGTACCATGTCTGACCTCCTGTTTGTCCTTCTGTCTCCCTTTATGCCTCCTGTCTCCATGTGCCTCCTTCAGTCCCCCTGTGCCACCTCTGCCTCCTTCTGTCCCCCTGTGCCTCCTTATGTCCCCTTGTGCCTTTATTTGTCCCCCTGTGCTACCTCTGCCCCCCTATTCCTCCTTCAGTCCCACTCTGCCTCCTTCTGTCTCCATGTGTCTCTTCAGTCCCCATTTGCCACCTCTATCCACTGCGCCTTCCTCTGTCCCCCTGTGCCTCCTTCTGTGCCCCTTTGTGCCTTCTTCTGTCTCCCTGTAGCTCTATCTGTCCCCCTTTGATCCTCCTACTGTCTCCCTGTGCCTCCTTCTGGACCCTTTGTGCTTTTTTCTGTCCCCCACCGTGCCTCCTTCAGTCCCCCTGTGCCTCCTTCTTTTCTCCTGTGCATCCTTTTGTCCCCCTGTGCCTCCTTCTTTTCTCCTGTGCCTCCTATTGTCCCCCATTGTGTATCAATCTGTCCCCCATTGTGCCTCTTTCTGCCACCCTTTGTGCCTCATTCTGTCCCACTGTGTCCCTTCTTCAGTCCCCCTGTGCCTCCCACTGTCCTTTTTTGTACCTTCTTCTGGCTCTCATGCCTTCTCCTGTCCCCCTGTACCACCCGCTGCCCCTCTGTGGACCTCCTTCTGTCCTCCTGTGCCTCCTTCTGCCCTCCTTTGTGTCTCACTCTGTCCCCCATTGTGCCTTCTTTTGTTGCCCATTGTGCCTTCTTGTGTCCCCCTGTGTGCCTCCTTCTGTCCTCCTGTGCCTCCTTCTATCCTCCTTTGTGTCTCATTCTGTCCCCCATTGTGCCTTCTTTTGTTGCCCATTGTGCCTCCTTGTGTCTCTGTGTGCCTCCTTCTGTCCTCCTTTGTGTCTCATTATGTCCCCCATTGTGCCTCCTTTTGTTGCCCATTGTGCCTCCTTGTGCTCCCCTGTGTGCCTCCTTCTGTTCCCTTGTGCCTCTCTCTGTCCTCCTTTGTGACTTCTTCTGACCCTCATGCCTCTGTGCCCCTGTGCCTCCCTATGTTGCCCTGTGTGTCTTATTTGGTCCTCCTGTGCCTCCTTCTGTCCCACTTTGTGCCTCATGAAAGTGGAGCCCTGCCTATGTGTATTTTCTGGTGAAACGCTGCCGCATTGTGTATTTTCTGGTGAAACGCTGCCGCATTGTGTATTTTCTGATGAAACGTTGCCCGCATTGTGTATTTTCTGGAGATACGCTGCCACAATAAGTGTAATTTCTGGTGAAACGCTGCCGCATTATTATTATTTTTTGGTGAAACACTGCCACATTACGATTATTTTCATGGGGGGGGGGGGTGGCGTGCCACGGGGGGGGGGGGGGGGGGGAGGTGGTTTGAGGCACCGCCACATGTTTTCTCGCCTGGAGTGACAAAATGGCTAAAGGCGCCCCTGCTGATTGTTCTCCCCCCCCCCCCCACAAAAAAAAACAACAACACAGTGCTATTTGAATGTTTTAATGGCCCACATATCCTTAAATATGGTAGCTCATGCACCCATTTGGAAGACAGTAAAGGAGAATTTTCTCCATAAAGCACTGCAGAAACAACAGTTTTGTACAAGCATGTAAAGTACGGTAAACACTTAAATTGGATATTAACGATTGTGCATGACGTCTATCTAGCATGACAGTATCAATGATTTTGCATACTAAATAAGCAATGTTAGTAAGAAGTTATATACATTAAACTTTAAAATAGAGCAACATTACATTTTTTGTACAACTTTACCTCTTTCCCCTCCTGTGGTATCAAACTTAGTCCTACTTAAAGCGTACCTAAACCCAGGCGTTCCTCTCTGTTTTAAAAGATAAGCAACAGAATAATAACCTTTACAGAAAAACATTTCTTTGTTACAGCCCACAGAATTCCTGATGAGATTCTGCAGAGTAGTAACTTCCTGGTTTCATGGGAGCACAGAAATGGTTAACCTCCTGTGTTTACATAAAGCCTGTCTGAACAGCAAACACCTGGGCTCAGAGATCAGACAGAGCTGATAGCTCAAATTACAGTGGCTCATTACTAGCAGATAAGGGAGAATTCGACAGGCTGTTATCTCTAAATACACACAGGGTGGGTTTTCTCTGTGTTTTGTCAAATCAAAAACAGATTTTGCAAGACTGCTTTTAAAGGGAATTATTTTATTTTCTCCCTTTCCATTTGCCAGCATTTCCCTCTCCGGTTCTTGTGCAAGCGGCTGACCCATTTCAGTGCTCACATTTAGTGGTTTTGGCCCCAGTGACTTAAATTCTTGTAATTACTTATTATGTGTGAACTGCACATAGATAGGTTACCATTCAACTGTACTTAAGATGTTGGCAATACAGATACAGAGCGGGAGTGGACAAATAATGAGCAGAAGAAAAAAGAGCAATATGGCAAGAAGACAAAGAATACCTCTTCAGCGGCTGAAAAATACAACACAATTAAACGGTGACATTTCCACTAAAATATCTCTTCCAGTGCAAGCCTATATCGTGGAACTTTTAATGCTCAACAATAAGCAAAGTCTTTTTGCACTTTTCAAATAAGCTCCATTTTCATTGACACTAATATCATCACAGAATATCTTTTTAAAAGCAAGTTAAATGACCAATAAGGTAATAATACCACACAAATGACACATTCAAACTTTAAAGCATACTTTGCTGCGTAAATGTCTTAGAAAGTGTGGAGATATTGGGCAATGTAACCCTCGATAACACTTTGTACCACCGATTCTAGGCTGTTCAGTGGCGGACGTATCTGTCACTGAGATTCAGGATCAGATTTAAACAGCTTTATAGAAATATCTCATTTTCTGATAAAATCCTGAAACGTTTTCAAATTTGTTTCATTGACCTTGAGTTACTAAAGCCCCGAGAGCAGTGGAAAGTTTGTGTGATCCAAAAATGTGGACTGGATTTCCTAGAAATCATTGTCTACTACTATGAGCCCAATTCAGCTAGAAGAATAAAAAGGTTGGCTCTGGTGGTAACTATATATCTTCATTTCACAAGCTTCTTAGTGCACAGTTTAATTTTTTTCAATACGTAAAGGCTGGTTAGCATTAGCAATGTAGTACAAAAATCAGTTGGACGATGGCAGGAAGATAAAACTATTTCAGGTGTCCACTTGTTGTGTTTTGATGGTTTT
Organism: Hyperolius riggenbachi; assembly: GCF_040937935.1. NCBI lineage: Eukaryota > Metazoa > Chordata > Amphibia > Anura > Hyperoliidae > Hyperolius > Hyperolius riggenbachi. The sequence continues at coordinate 238,876,174 of NC_090647.1, read as the reverse complement.
GTGGATGATTTATGTTGGACACTTTTTGAGGGTAAAATATAACCCTATTGCTTACTAATCATATAAAAATATTATAGTAATATAATTGATATTACATCAAAAATAGGACAGCAACAGATATAGTGTAAAGATGATCAGTCACAGGGATCCAACAGACTGTCATTGTTGTATTTGAAGTGTTGGCTATACACCAAGCCAGGTTATAATTACACCAATAATTATCATCTTCTTATCAATATTTAGCCCCAATTTAGTTAACTATTCTCCTGACTTTTCTCACAGGAAACATTTTCACAGCCTTACCAATGAATAATTTTTCAGTATTTATCAAAGTTCCTTTCTGTTTTCCTGTACAGCAAGGAGTAAGACTGCTGTCTATGCAAATGAAGCCATCAAACAGAAAGTCAATATCCCTAAAAGAGTATAGAAGACAAAACACCTTAATCTGGCTGAGGAAACGATGCTCATAATGTTTGAGTGTTGGAAAGTTCAAAGGATCATTACTTCTGTTCGTTTTGCAGAAGAATCTAGGAGATTTCTCACCAGACTATCATGGCTGCTGTTTGTTGTTATTATTATTTATTGTATTTATAAAGTGTTAACATATAAGGCCTCGTTCACATCTGCTGCACTGAAAAACGCGGGAAAGCGTGTGGTAAAAAAACGCATGTGCTTGTGTGCGCTTTAGTGCGTGTTTCTGTGCGTTGTGCTGCACTTCTTTAAAACACGTTTTGCTTACTGTAGCAGCAGCAGTCGTCAATAAAACTTTGTTTTTGTATGTAAATGTATTTCTTTCTTCAATTAGGGGTAAAAAATGCATGCGCTTCTATGCGCTTGTACGCGCTTCTGTGCACTAAAAAAGCGCACCCATTCACTTGCATTGATGTACGCTTTACAGCTCAGCGCACAGAAATGCATGCAACACTACGTTTTTGTAACGCTGCTCAGCCCAGCGCATAGATGTGAACCAGCTACATTTAGTTACAGGGGAAAAATCAATACCTTGCTGATCGCACAGGGCAGTGCGCTGTGAAAAGCGAACAGAAACAGCCCTGATGTAAACAAAGCCAAACATAGCGCTGCACAATATATAAGGGTGTTGACATAATAGTTAGGACATACAGGGAGCACAGGCGAAGAAACAATATACTACAATAAACAGCATCATATAGGGTAGGGTAGGTTTCTTCGGTAATAATAGTTCAAGTCCATTCAGTCCACAAATGGGGTGCCCAAAAGCTAGGATGTATGATAAAACTGGTAAAACTGGGGGGGGGGGGGGGGGCTGCCTTAGGCTACCATTCTAAAGGGCAGGGGTAGAGATACTTTAGGAGCACCTGTTGAAAAGGTGGGCAGCAGAATGTATTAAGGCTCTGGTGGGGGGGGGGGGGGGGTAGGTAAGCCTGAACAGGTGGGTTTTAAGGGCATTTTAAAAATTCCTTTTTTTGAGATTGAAATTTTGTTCTATGTTACTAATGTTCTATTTACTATGCTGGTACGTATATTTACCTGCCTGGAAACTTCTCTTAACAACCAGGGGCGTAGATATACATTCTTGTTTGTTTACTTCGCCATACCCGATCACCGCGCTAATGCTGTTTGTTACCCCTTACACCCCTACCCCATAGTCACCAAAATAAAACATTTGTAAAATAAAATAAAAAAAAACGCCATTTAAAAAAAAGACATAAATAGTTAATTTATGGACTATTTAATATGTATGTCATGAGGGTAAAATTTTGAGAAAATCACAAAACGGAAAAAATGCACCTTTAATTCCAGCTAAAATATTATCGCCATACATTTTACTAGGTACTACATTGAACTAGGGACACAATTTAAACATTGTAATAAATAAAACGTAGATTTATCTTTTGAAGCACATAAAACTGAGAAATAATGATTTTTTTCTTATTATTCCCTTCAAAATGCATATAAAATAAAATAATTCTTTGCAAAAAGTATGACCCAAAGAAAGCTTAACCACTTCGCCGCCCGGGTACAGTATATCTACGCTCCTTTGGACTTCAGTTCCCCGTCCGGAGCGTAGATATACGCACCCCCCACCGCTGTCTGCGCTCCCGCTCGCATGTGCGCACGCTCCCGCGATCGTGCACGCCGCCGCCCGCTCTTCCGGAGATCAATGAACGGGAAAAAACATTCCCGTTCATTGATCTCTGCCCCCCAGCAATGATCGGCTGCTTCTATGAGAAGCAGCGTGATCATTGTGAAAAAAAAAACAGTTTCCCAGCCTCCATGAACTTCCTGCAAGTGTACTTCCTGCCAAAAAATAAAACTACACCAAAAAACATTTTTCACATACAAATACATTATTTTACAATATAAAATTAACTCATTAACTCCCACACTCCCCAATTGTTACCAATTTTTTTTTGTAATAAAAAATTAAATTAAAAAAAAATTACAATAAAAAAAAAACATAAATAGTTACCTTAGGGACTGAAATCTTTAAATATTTATATCAAGAGGGTATAACACTGTTACTTTATAAATTATGGGCTTGTAATTATGGATGGTCGCAAAACTGAAAAAACATTGTGATAGGGCATAATCTAAATGGTGTAATAACCGAGACAAATGGGCAAATAAGTTACATAGATTTTAATTACAGTTTCATGCATTATTTAAAAACTATAATGGTCGAAAACTGAAAAATAATGATTTTTTTTCCAAATGTTTTCCTATTTTCCCTTTAAAACACATTTAGAATAAATGTGTTTTAATGAGAAAACATAATGTTTTCCCATTAAAATGGCATAATGTCCCACCTAAAGAAAGCCTAATTGGTTGCGAAAAAAACAAGATATAGTTAATTTCATTGCGATAAGTAATGATAAAGTTATAGTCGAATTAATGTAAGGAGCGCTGAAAGGAGAAAATTGCTCGGATGCTAAAGGGGTAAAACCCCTCAGTTGTTAAGCGGTTAATTTGTGGTGAGAAAAAGCAATACTTAGATCATTTCAGTGTGATAGGTAACAATAAAGTTATTGGTGAATGAATGGAAGGAACGTGATTTGAAAATTGCTCTTGTTTTTAAGGGGAAAAAAACCTGTGGTTGAGAAGTGGTTAATCATCTCATAAGTTCATTTACAGAAAATACTTGTAGCAGTTGCACAAAAAAAAGTCATGGGCACCCACAACAGTTGTGTTGTTTGCAAAATGATATACAGTAACTATTTTATCTTCATTATGTCATTTGTAATTATTATCTTGCATATATTTCCTTATACAGTAATGCAGCCAGACTAATTAACCTTCTAGAATGTCTGTTTTTATTATAGAAGATTAAAATATATGTGAGGAACAAAAGATAATGGTTGTTATTCCTTCCTATAAGCATATCTCCTCAGTGATATAAGGAAACCAGTAACTAGAGTGGTATATCAATACCACATCAGCAATCTCTTTGTATTGTGCTTTCATCTCAAACTAAAAGCTTACTAGACACATGTGAGAATGTATTGGATTACCATCATCCAGCTTCCATTAGTAAAATGATGCAATTGCCTTCAGGGACAGGGACATCTCTGACAGCAGCCTTGCCGCTAGCCACTGAAATCATTTGAGGAGCTTGTTCCTCCCTTAAAGTGGACATGTCACATAAATGGCTTTTGTTAATAGCATAATGTCAAAAAGCAGAGGTATACAGTAACATAGCAATTAGTAAATAATTGGCTTCATGAGTCTACTAAACCCATCAAAGTGCTTATCTTTATTAAATAAAGAGTGAGGCCCTTACATGCAGTTAGTACTTGTATGTGGTACAGCATGTCTTGTAAATATAAACCATAAGGACTGTATTAAACGAGCAATATGTATTTATGAGGGAGAGTAGAGAACTAAAGATAGTATGGTAGGCCCTTAGTGGGGGTCACTCAATCCCTTCCTTCCTCTCCACCTCGTAGCCTGGTAAGCCTCTCCACTTAAAGCACAGCTGTGCACATTGCACCTGGTCCATTCACGCCGCTGTGCACATTATACATCACACAGTCTCTGCACTACATTGGTCACTTGTAGTTACAGCACATTGTGTATGATCTCTTTGCTTTTTCACCTCCCCTATCTTTTTCATTGTTTCTCATCCATCACTTCCTCTTTTGGCATTCACTTATTGGCTCACCAGGCTACATAGGCTTTATGTGGTATTGGTTCATACATACATCCCAGCATCAACCTTTACCCTGGAGAAATTGTTTTTTGGAGGGGTGGTTTATATTTCATTGTGCAATATTTTTGTGCATATTAAATATGTATAACCTTTGAATTTTAAAGAAAACTGATACATACCTTGGGAGGGAGAAGCCTCTGGATCCTAAAGAGGCTTCCCCCATCCTCCATGTCCCGGCAATCCAGTGCTGTGACCCCCGAACAGTGGTGAGGTAAATATATACCTACCGTGATCCTACGCAGGTGCACTAGCAGCTGTTCATTTGGACTAAGCCGAAAATATTGTTTACTGTTGCCAAAATTTTACTACAGCTAAAGGAGGATCCCCTACCCCTGACACCTTACCCTTAACTGCCCCCCTGACTCCCCCTTCCTGACACCTAACCATTAACTACCCCCTACTGCACAAACCCCCTTCCTGGCGCCTATCCCTTAACTGCCCCCTCCCCCGGACAGTCACTCTTTCTGACTCCTGACCAGGGGCATCTCACCCACCAGGCAAGTATAGGCGGTTGCCTGGGGCGCCATGAGGTGGTGAGGCGCATTCCCCCGCCGCTGCTACCGTAACCATGTTTTTTTTTTTAATATTATATTACCTCCCGACTCAGTCCCCGGTACCATGTGCTCAGCAGTGCCTCCACCTCCAATTTTTCCCAGCCAATAGAGCAATCAATACTGCTCTTCTCTGCCAGGCTCCTCCTTTAAAGCCGCGCCCCTTCTTCTCAGTAGCCACACAGGTAAAGTGTTTACCTCGTGTGGCCCAGCCTTTAACTCCGCCCCACACCAGTCAAACCAGGAGCCAGCGGCTAGCCAGCTTATGCCCCCGACAGTCTGACCCCCCACCTGTGTCACTGGCTGCACACAGACACTGGAGCGAGACAGCCAGGGGACAGATGCAGTCACAGAGAGAAGAATGTGATGTGTCCGTGTTGGAGCCCCGCCCCCGCACAAGACAGCAACACAGCCCGGGAGAAGGGACGTTTCTGCTCCAGAGTAGTGATGGGAAATCCGGCTCTTCTCGGAGAATCGGCTCTTCTGAATCGGCTCCCATTAAAGAGCCGGCCCTTACAGCTCTGAATCGGCTCTTCATTAAATATCACTAAACACCACTCAGAATCGGAGTAAAACCCCCCCATCTCCATGACAATTCCAGACTGCTTCTCTGACTGGGGCAATCCCTCCTGCTACTTCTCTGCTCCGCCCCATACACTCCTACAAGCTGCAAGAGGAGGACTACATCTCCCAACATGCCTCAGCGCCCTTTATTGCAGAGCAAAGCAGAGCTCTGTGGGGCGGCTGAGGCATCGGCTCTTTCAAAACTGAGAACCGGCTCTTGTCGTTCACAGCAAAGAGCCAGCTCTTAGAGCCGGCTCGTTCGCAAACGACCCATCACTACTCCAGAGATGATAAGCTGCATGCACAGGCAGAAGAGAAGGTATGCAGGCAGGCTGCTAAGAACACTTCCTGTCCTGTGTGCAGACTCCCAATACTGTTATCGCTGCTAGAATGTGCCCTGCTCTTTTGATACTAGATTTTTTTTTTGAAAGCTGGTTAGGCTGTAGGCTGGTAAAGCTGTAAACCTGTGCTTTAGTGCTGTGCTGTCTCTCCCTCTCCCCTTTCTGTTCCTCTGCCCCCTCTTCCATCTTATGCTGTCTCTACTCCTCTCTGTTCCTCTGCACTCTCTTCCATCTTATGCTGTCTCTCCCTCTCCCCTCTGTTTCTCTGCACCCTCTTCCATCTTATGCTGTCTATCCCCCCCCCTCTCTGTTCCTCTACCCCCCTCTTACATCTTATGCTGCCTCTCCCTCTCTACTCTTTCCCTCTGCTCGGATTACGTGTATTTTCTGGTGAAACGCTTCCACATTACGATTATTTTCTGACAACGCTGCCCCGTTACGATTATTTTCTGGTGAAACGCTGCTGCCCTATGATTAATTTCTGGTGAAATGCTGCTGCAATAAGTGTATTTTCTGGTGAAACGCTGCCACCTTACGAATATTTTCCGGTGAACTGCTGCTGCAATAAGTGTATTTTCTGGTGAAACACTGCCACATTACGATTATTTTCTGGTGAATTACCATTCTGAATTACGATAATTACTATTATTTTCTGGTGAAACGCTGCTGCCCTATGATTAATTTCTGGTGAAATGCTGCTGCAATAAGTGTATTTTCTGGTGAAACGCTGCCACCTTACGAATATTTTCCGGTGAACTGCTGCTGCAATAAGTGTATTTTCTGGTAAAACACTGCCGCATTATGATTATTTTCTGGTGAAACGATGCTGCATTATGATTATTTTCCTGGGGGGGCAATGTCCTGGAGTAGTATGCTTGCCCGTGTCTGCACGCGTTCTTTAGTACGCAAGCCCTGGCCCGGCAGTGCGCATCATTGCAATCAGGGACGCGCACTGCTGGTCCAGGGCATGCACACTAAAGGACGCGTGCAGACATGTGCAGGCGTACTTCTCCGGGACATTGCGACTCGGAAGTAGTATAGGGCCAGAATGCCCATAGAGATTCACTGGCAAGCTGTTCGCTAGCATCTGCTTCGCTACTGCTGTGTGCCCAAAATTTCAATTTTGACGTTGGCTTGCCGATAATTTTTATTAAAGTCAGTGGCAGTGTCTGATTTGTCCAGGAGCCGCATGCGTCTTATATGTTTGATACCATCTTACATGCATATTGCAACCAATATCTATGGAGAGTACCATCATTATACTTAAGAACAGCTAATACAAGTTAGGTTTTATTGGCTTTTTAGGGCTTTAGGATTACATTAATATTGAAACGATAGGTTTATATACCACATTGCGATCTGCAAGGTTTTTTTCGTATTTATGGTAAAGCCAGCCAGTCGGCACTTTCAACAATTGCTGCTCTCAGTCGGCATTAGCTTACGCACATCTCATTTGCTGACCTTACGTGCTTAACATAAGCCCAAATAAAATATATTTATGTAAAAATATATTTCAATGAATAATAGATCTCATAATTACTGCAATGAACACAGTTGGCTGCAGAGAAATATGATGAAAATGCTACTGTGGGTCACTTTGAGAGCTCAATGATCATCTTTTTGGAATAGCGGACAGTAATGTTTCTAGCAGCAGTTTATGTGTCAACATACAGCCTGTTGTGGCTCCGTAAATCAGTTCTGTAGACATTCTGCATATGCTCTCGCCACACTTTGTATGCCAAATTCCATGCTTCAATGACAATGTGTCAGATCTTCTTACTTGCTAAAATGCCTGCCTACTAGAGGACCTCCAGGGTCCTGTCTGGTTGTGATAGTTTGTGTGTGTATGTGTATGTGTATGTATGTATGAGTGTGCATGTGTATAAGTGTGTGTGTGTGTGTGTGTGTGTGTGTGTGTGTGTGTGTGTGTGTGTGTGTGTGTGTGTGTGTGTGTGTGTGTGTGTGTGTGTGTGTGTGTGTGTGTGTGTGTGTGTACACAGACAGTCCGCTACTTATAGAAGACTCAAGTTACAATGTTTTAGAGATACAAACAAAGTTGTTTTCATGTAAAAACAATACAATACTTTTCTTTATGTTGTTGTTACATGTTACATCATTGTATAAATTGTTATAAGTAGATTAAACCATTTTGAAAGCACATTGAAAACAACCAAAAACATTTCTTAAAATATATTATTTAGTATTTCTATAGCACTGTCATCTTCCGCAGCACTGTACAGAGTGCATAGTCATGTCACTTAACAGTCCTCAGAAGCTAATCCCTTTCCATAATGGTGATAATTACCAGCACAGCACCAATAAACAGCTAACAAAGCACTTGAAGGAGGGCCCCTAGGGGGCCCCTCTGGTCCAGGGGCCCTGGTTGCTATGCCCCTAGATACTCCTTTCTCCCTTAAGGCTCTCAATGCTCCCCGGTCCTCCTCTTCTGTAATCTGAAAGGCTCTTTTCTAAAAAAATGCAGCAATGAATGTTATGTGACTGACCAAGTCTTCTGATGCCTCAGCCATAGCTGTCCATGCCATCACTGCTGGTCATCGGCACTATAGGCAAGGTAAGAGGACAGGAACCCTGTCAGCTGACATGCTTACCTTGCTATAGTTCCTGTAATTGGGCAGGGTAGTAAAAAGTGGCTATCTTTGAAGAAGAGTCAGAGCCTATTTTTCTGCATCTATAAATTAAAGTTAAAAAAAAATAAGAGAGGAGAAATTATTCTCCACCCAATATCCAAGCAAGCCATCGGTGAACATAGCTGGACTGCAACGTTAAACATAATAAAGATTTAAATGTCTGCCAAATGTGCTATACTTCATAAAGCTGTGTCCTGGTGTCCCGATGTGTAACAAGCAGCTTTTGCATAGACAAGAGAAAATAACTTTCTACGAGAAGACTGGAAATCTAATTTGTCTCCTGTTTGGCTAAAATGTAAGCTTTGAAATAATAATTTCACAAATGACTGCACATTGACTAAGCCAGCACAAAGTAATCTCTGGTCAGAAGAAGGAAAATGGAGAAATGTTGTGACAATGATCTAAAGTGTTTGTGTTGCTTTATACTGTACAGACCTTTAGACATGCGTTTAATTGCGTCTTTTTTCTATTTTAAAGTAAGATTATATAAAGATTACTTCTAGAGGCAGACAAGTTGCATATGTTGCTAAAAATGATTTTTCCCAATCCAGGACCCAAAGAACATGAAGTCCATCTGAAAAAGGCAGAAGTGCTTGAACTGTCACCAGTGATGCAATATACTGTTTCTTCGGATTCCAGGACGTCTTCTAAAAAGTTATTGGCATTTCAGACTGGAGTTAAAAGTTAAAATGTAGTGATTTTTATGGCATTAACTTACAAAATGGCTTGTGTAGTGTGGAAGTATGACGTATAGAGTTTTACAGTAAATCGAAGAAAATCTATGTCTTTTTATCCTTTCCAAAATACAAAATACCAAACTCACAGAAATATCATCAAATACAAGACCAATTTTCCTGCGAGTCATCCAATGTTGTATACATGATACGCTGCATGAAATGCCCCTCAAGAGGAATCTATATAGGAGAAACAGGACAAAAACTGCGCACAAGAATGAACCATCACCGCTTTAAAATTAATGAGGGTAAAATGGACACACCAGTGGGCCAACACTTCTGTGAACCAGGACACAGCATGCAAGATCTAAAAGTACTTGTTCTTAAGGGTAACTTCAAAAATGATCAATCAAGAAAAGTTTCTGAGTACAAATTTATGAAAATGTTCAAGACATTAACAGAAGGTTTAAATTGTGGAACAGGATTCATGACACCTTATGTAACATGATTGATTTGGCTTCATGATCTTCAGAAACCTGCTGGATTTCATGTATGGTTGCACTAACTCACTGGCTCCAGCCTGCTGATCACCTGACACCTAACGGATAAACAGTAACCAACACAACTGTCATCTTCGTGTTTACCATTTACCTGCATCAGTGTTTTACTTCAGCTTACATCTGGAAATATGCCTGAAGAAGGGGACTAGATCCCAGAAAGCTTGCATCATTTAACTCTATTAGTTAGCCATTAAAAGGTATTATTTCTTACAAAACGTTGTTTTTTTTCTACCTATATCCTTTCCAAAATAACAGCTGTGGTATGGGCATCCTCAATGTCACAACTGCCTGCTACTGAAAATGCTGTGGACTGGATGCCACTTGATGAGCAGTGTGTAGAGGGTGTGAGGAAACAGTTCGACATGGCCCACACAGCAGCTACCATGGTGTTTTCGTCACAGCAGGCTGTGCAGAACAGATGAGCAAACCTAACATAATTAGTTTATTTATACATATTTTATTCTTAATGAACAGTAATATTTGGGAAGCACAGGTTCAGACTGTACATTTACCTTCAGTCAGCATGGTCTGTGGTGGTACTGGCCCTGATTCACGAAGCACCAGAAAAATTGATGTGTGCGCACAGTGCATATCAGTTTTTGGCGTTTGGAGTCCAAGGCCCATATGCAATTCACTTTTTCTCCTGAGTTTTCACAACCAGCAACCAAACAAATACTCAAAATAATTTTGATAAGACTTTTTGACTTACTTTTTGACACTTTTACAATTGCAAAGTGCTAAAAATTTATTATAAATCAAAGATGAAAAATGTTCTCCTAGGAAAAAACACAGGTGCAAAAGTGAATTGCATATGGCCTCATGATTGTGCAGCATAGGCATTCATTTGAAAAGGGCGCCTGGAAAAAAGGGCTCCTAATGTAGCCGAGAAATGTACATTCGGTTATAAAAGGGTGCTGGATATAGCAGAGAAATGTAAATTTGGTCATAAAATTCGGTAATAAAAGGATGCCAGGTATAGCCCAGAAAAATGATATAGCTGAGAAAAGTGAAATAGCCAAGAAAAGAGATGCCTATGGCCTAACTCCTCTCTACTCTCACATAGAACCCTTTCCTGGGGGTGCTGGTGTCTAAACCTAAGACACCCCCCCCCCCTCCGGTGGTGCCTAATCCTAAAACCCCCCTGGTGGTACCTAACCCTAAGATGCCCTTTGGTTGTGCCTAACCCTAAGACCCCACTTGGTGGTGCCTAACCCTAACTCAATGTTATACATTGCAGTGTAAAAAAATGTTGATTTTATTTTTTTCACACTTCAAGAATGGTGAACCTTGCATGGTGATCTTGACTGCCAATTTCACGAGAATCTCACTAAGTGAGATTGGGGTTTATCTGCTGCACGGCAGCAGCCACCTTACCTCATGGGACGCAATAGGCCTGCTTTACAGATATATATTTATACTTAAGATAAATTACATATCAGCAAACAAGATCCTAAATTATACTTGTAAGTTATATCCTGATAAGACATAATGGCCCATATGCAATTGACTTTTTCTCATGAGTTTTCTCCTAGGAGATAATTTTTCATCTTATTTTTAAAATAACTTTTCAGCACTTTGCAATTGAAAAAGTACAAAAACATAGTTAAAAAAGTACCATCAAGATGATTTTGAGTGTTTTCTTGCTTGTTAGTGGTTAAAATGTCATTTTATTGACAAGTTTGAAAATATCACCTAGGAGAAAACTCAGGAGAAAAAGTGAATTGCATATGGACCAATGCATTCTATTTATTTTAAAATATTACAATAATACAATGTGGCAGCGGAAGTAAAAAAAAAAAAAAAAGAAACAGAGATGGCAATACATTACAGGAAAGTTATTTATTTCTGGAAACTGGAGAAATGATATATGGGCATAATCAACATTTGTACTTGTAACTTTTCAGCTCCCAGTATTAGAATAATGCATACTTCTAGAAAGTTGATGCCATTTAGTAGAGTTTGACAGTAATGCAGCATTTAAAGGCATCAGCATGACAGTTCAGTTTGTTCATAGAAAAGCATCTAGGTAATAATGTGTAATATCAGGGACAAAAGCATTTTTAAATGACCAAATTAGCAACCGGGACTTCAATTTTAAGGTACTTTAACCCTCTCCCGACCACCTAACACTGATGGGCGGTGGGAGAGTGGCTCGTTGGGGACTGCCTAAAGCTGATTGGCATCAAAGTGCAGGTGGGCAGGCTCACAACCTAATCCCATACATAGGCTTATGCCTACATATAGGTAGTGTAGTGTATGTATCGCAGTCTAGGGCTAATTTGGGGGGAGAGTTAATTAAAAGAAATAGGTTTTTTTATTAAAAAAAAATCAATTTTAACTAATAAAAAAAAATTGCAGCAGCAATCAGAGACCACCAAAACAAAGCTCTATTAGTGGCAAGAAAAGGAGGTAAAATTCATTTGGGTGCTAAGTTGTATGACCGAGCAATAAATTGTTAAAGTGATGATGAAGCGCTGAATTGTAAAACAATTGCCTGGTCACTAGGGGGTATAAACCACTGGTCCTCAAGAGGTTAAATGTTTTAAATATTCCTCTACCAAAAATATAAGTAGCTGGAACCCACACCGGCAGTACTAGGGGTAGCCATAGATGGGGGGTTAGTGTAAGGCCTAGGTAGGGGGAGGTCAGTGTTAGGAGTAGGTAGTGGAAGATTAGCCAGAGCCCAATAGTAAAATGTATTAGTAATATTGCATTCTACTAGCAGCTTCACCCACAGCCCACATTTCCGCATGCCCTCTTTTGATGCATGCAGCAAGACATAATACTTATAATTCTTTGCCTGGCACTGATGAGGACAAATGAATAGTCCTTGGCAGCTAAAAGTGCATGCCTTATTGGTCAACACACCTACAACTAAGAGGCACTTTTACAGTTCAAACTCATGTTACTATGCTTCCTGCTCTTCTTTTAAAGTTTTCAATTGTTCTTACTTTCCTGTATGCACTACCTTTTGCCTGTTTGCCGTACTTCATACTACATACTGTCCTGTTTCTTAGATATGAAAGTAGACCTACATCCTACAATGATCAATTCTCCATGCATAAGTCAGCCAAAATAAATTAGCAACAAAAATAGTTTACCTTTGTTGTTAAAAAAAAGCTTACTTCTTTGTTATAATGGAGCTCAGTCATATGATGATAGTGCACTGATTACAGGTAATGGGTAGGATGGAGGAACCCAATGTACGTTCTATTTTGGTATTTTTAAATGCAAATAAAAAAAATAAAAAGAGGTAATTGCTTACCTCTCCATAAAATATAGACACCAGTTCAACTGGAAAAAAGTTTTTATACAAAAAGCAATCTTACAACGCGTTTCATGGGTCATGGCCGCTTCCTCAGGTCAATACAAAATACATAGGGGATAGGGGATTTTTTTTTATTATATAATTTTTTCTATTTGCATTTAAAAATACCAAACTAGAACATACATTGGGCGCCTCCATTCTGCCCATTACCAGTCAGTTTGAACTTACATTACCAGTCAGACCTCCTTTGGAGGTAATAACTTTGCAGTTTTTCTGGAAAATATATCGTACTACAAGAGAGCAACCATCCAGTATCCAGCAGGACCTGGAGTACCGAGCAGGGATGGTTAATTCCCTGCAGGTCTATACGGTGGTTGCAGGAACTGCAACCCACCTTTGTGAGTATATATTTATATGATTTTATCCTCCTTATACCTAACGATGCTGCACCATTGGGCTCCCGGTCTCTCCCTACTTCTCACCTAGGTATTCTTGGCCCTTACAAGAGCCACCAAAGGAAAAATAAAAACCTATAGCACTAATAATTGGCCAGTGGACAATGATCTGCAGCCTAACTTTCTTTGCTCACTGAAACTTGCTGCTCTTGCTCATATGCAAATCCAAGTGCCCAGGGAGAAGGACACTGGGTAGGTTGCACATGATGATCTGTGTGTGAGAAAAGCAGCATGTTTTAGTGAGCAAAAGAAAGTTGAACTGCAAAATAATTTTCCATCAGCCAATTATCAGTACAATGTTTGTGGCATCATCATCACTTAACACTTTTTTTCCATCAAAACTTAGCATTGGCTGCCCTAGGTGTGGATACTGGTTAATTCCAGGGTTAGGTCCACTTTCATCACATATTTGTTAAATAAATGTATTATAAAGCAAAAACTGGTCCAAATATCAATTAAAAAGAAAACTTAAAGGGACTCCAAGCAACTCTCATGGGCATGCCTTTAAGCCAGACGACTTCCAACTAAGTGGTGCTATGACCCCTCTAGAGTAGCCTCTTGCAATGGCCATGTGTGTCACTTCCTCTTTCTGCTTCATTTAGTGATGCACTTCTCTAACAGAAAAGACAGGGGTGACCAGGAAGTTATAACATAGCCAAGATGGCAGCCGCGATTTTTAAATTGAAATCGAATGGCGATTCAGGCATCAAATGAAAGAGGAGAGCACAAGCTACAGAAAGGTATGCATCTTTAAGTACTTTGCAGTACTGGTCGGAGTCTTAAAGGCATACCCATAAGAGGTGCTCGGAGTCCCTTTAAGACTATACTGTATTGTGTATTCAGTCCATTACTCGTTTTCCATTTCATCTCATCAATCTTCGGCCTTTTCATTGGAGCTGTACAATCTCCAAATATAATTGAAGAGGTTTTAATTCTGTAATTGATTTATCTCAAAATAGATACACTTACGTAAATTATTACTGTACGATCATAACAAATGTGGTTTAATTACACCAGAGAGCACATAGGCATTTTCTTCTGAAAGAGTTATCATTCACAGCGTTCACTTATTAATTTATGAATTCAAACAAATTTAAAACACTATTTGAAAAGTAGAAGCTGCTCTATAAAATTTTAAGCAGTGGCTACTGCAAAGTAGCTTAATTATTTAATGCTGGAGTATGCTGGAACTATAACTCATAATTTCTAAGACTTTCTAGTCAACAGTTATGGATGCCACTACATTAAAATTCTTCGTAATGAAACACAATACATTATTGCACATCTATTCCGAAAGCATAAATAAAATAAAATGTACTGTATATAGGTTGTATAGAGTGCAATGCATTTTAGCCTGACCAGGCAGACTTCCACAGGATGGAACTAGAGACTAGGCCCCATATATTCAATAAGCTCTATCTCCTGTGCTTTCTCCTAGGTGATATTTTCACACATTGTTAATAAAATGCCTTACAACAAGCAACAAAAATGCTCTCAATAATGTTGGCAGTACCTTTTCACCTACTTTTTATATGTTTTCAATTCCAAAGTGCTGAAAAGTTGTTTAAAATTAAATATGAAAAATTATCTCCTAGGAGAAAACGTATGAGAAAAAGTGAATTTCATATGGGCCTATGCCCATATTTGAGCTTGTGATTCACTTTAATTGAAAAACCTTCATCCTGTATTTCATGGTTTCCTCTAGCAGTACTGCAAACATGCCTCCCCAACCAAGTACACTTCAGCAATCACAATCCTGCTATGACATAACAGCATGGCTTAGCTGCTGAAGCATAGGTGTTATCAGTGGGGTAGTGATATTAGTGGATGCAGAGGTAGCGACCACACCAGGGCCCCTGGACCAGAGGGGCCCTGTAAGGACCCTCCTTTAACTGCTTTATTAGAGCTTTATTAGTACTAATGATCACCTCTATATGTGCTTTGATTAGTTTCAACCATGAATAAACTGTTCTTATCCCCAGCCTACACCTCTCTGACACTGCAGTTGTCCTTGGCAGGTTTTGGTGCTCCATATCAATTGCTATGTGCTTAAGGGAGCCCAATGTAAAATTTGCACTGGGGCCCATAGCTCCTAAGCTACGCTCCTAGGGGTTATATTATGGTAAGGAAGCAACAGGGAGTTCCCATGGTTGAGGACTTCACGGATTATACATTACTGAGGGCACAGAGGTCCTGTATCCAACCCGAGGAAACAAGTCAGCTGGAAGGCTATTGTATATGTGGGTGGGAGGTATGCTTAGGAATAAATGTTTTGCAGTAAATTGTGAGTATGGAGGAGGAGGCACACCTTCCAAAATTCAGTTGGCTGTGCCCAGGCCGTCCGGTAACCACCCGGATACAAACATAGCAAGGGATTACGCCGGCACCATCCGTATTTAAGAATGCTCTTTTATTGAAATTGCTTCATAGCAGACTGTCACACTGAGTGCTTTTTCGAGATGTCTCCCTTTATCAAGCATGTGACAGACTGAGATAACATATCCATATACACATATTTATACACACCCACCATTCAAACAACCAATCTTAGGTAGGCAATCCACCAACCAATCATAGGTCCTAAACATCAGAGAGGACCTGATGGAAAACTGAGAACTATTCGAATGGATGGCTGCCCCCCCCCCCCCCCTGCAACCACCAGCACTGACGTCCGTCCAGGAAGAACCCTCAGCCATCTGCGGCCTGACTACGCCCATGGAGCCAGGCGCAGCCACCGCATTGGAGCAGGGGAGCGATCAGCGTCACGTGGCCCATCGGAGCTCCGATGCTTCACTGGCAGGGGGCGTGCGCCGAAAAGGTCACATGCTATGTAAGATAGTAATGCGTGCATGCGTACCTTGACGCGCACACATCACTACACCGGCGCCAACACTCCCCCACTACCATGGCAACAGGTCTCCGAGGTGGGCAGCGCCATGGAAACGGAGACACAGCCACAGCCAGGTCAGTGCTGCTGAAAGAAAGAGGCAGGCAGCACAGAATAATAACACATTGTCATACATGGAAACAACCATATTAATCCAAATTTTAGATGGAATAGAAAAACTGTTGCGGACAAATAAATAAACTCTTGCGAACGGAGAGCCGCTACAGCAGCGGTGTGAGGTCATTTTCCCTATTCAAACCTCTAGGATGTAAACAATCAAGTGTCCTTATCCAAAATACTTCTCTAAATAGTAGTGTTTTAAGCCTACTACCACCCCTTTTAATGGGGGGAAACCCTCAATGGTCTGACACCACAGCTGGTTAACGTGATGTCCGTGCGCAACAAAGTGGGCTGAAACCGCCTGTGCAATTAATTTATTGCGAATCACTGATTTGTGAGAAGATAGTCTTACCTTAAATTTAGGTAATGTATGATGAACAGCCTCTACACCCCCATCATGTGGGATGGAGGTGTAGAGGCTCTCAACATGCATTGTAACTAATAAACTGTCATTGTAACTAATAAACTTGTGGAATGTGGAATGTCCTTTAATGAGGCAATAGCCTCAAGAAACATTGCCGTGTCCCTAAGGTAAGATTTTTGTGCTGTAACATATGGATGTAAAATATAGTCCAGATATTTGGACAAAGGTGAAAGTACCGAGTCAATGCACGACACGATCGGTCGGCCGGGTGGACATTGTAGGGACTTGTAAATTTTCGGACAAAGTTATAGGACAGGTGTCCTAGGAAATTGGAAGGAATATGGCAAGATTATCATCAATAAGATTGTCTCTTAAGGCTTTCTGTATGATTTGTGTGATCTGGTTCTTAATGTCCAATAGGGGGTCGCAGGGTAGTGATCGATAGGTGTTAATGTTATTTAATTGACGTGACGCTTCACATAGATAATCTACTGAGCACACTCAGTGTGACAGTCTACTATGAAGCAATTTCAATAAAAGAGCATTCTTAAATACGGATGGTGGCGGCTTAATCCCTTGCAATATTTTGCAGTAAGGGCACATATGTATCCAATGTTGTTTCATGGCAAATGCTCATATACCATAGAGAGGCTATTGCACACATAATTCTTTAGGCTGCAGTTTTTTTTTACTATGTGCATCATTCTGAAAATATTTGAAGCTTTGCCAGGAATATTTGAGAGCCAGTGATATACAATTTACTATTAACTGAGAACCTGGTTGGACAGGTGGTAAATGGGGCATGATTTAGTTTTAACCACTTGATGATCACAGTGGTAAACCCCCCTAAAGACCAGGCTAATTATTACTAAAATGGCCACTGCAGCTTTAAGGCCAAGCTGCAGGGCCACACAACACAGCACACAAGTGATTCTCCCCCCCCCCTTTTCCCCCCAGAGAGCCCTGTTGGTGGGGTCTGATCGCCCCCCAGTTAATCAATATTTATGTTCAGTTTTTTTAAATATTTTTTACTATTTATTTAATTTTTTTTTTTTTTAGAAAACCCCTCCCTTCCCCAGCCAGCCAATTAGGCGATCGGCTGTCATAGGCTTCAGCCTATGAGAGCCGATCGCTCTCTGTCACACGGCTGTCCCCAGTACATTGCTGCTGCTGATCGCAGCGCTGTACTATATGTAAAGATGGCAATCGCCACTCGGAGACTGAAGGCGGGGCAGAGCTCCGCCCCCCGAGCAGGAGATGTGCGCGCAGCCTGCGTGCGATCTCCTGCAAAGTGCAGCCCCAGGACTTGACGCCATTGGTGTTAGGCGGTCCTGGGGCTGCCGCTGCGGTCTTGCCCATTGGCGTGAGGCGGTCTTAAAGTAGTTAATTATCCTCATATCATTTGTACTTAACATACAGTGCATTGCTTTAGTCTTTATTAAAGTGATATGTAAGCAGTCTGGCAGTGGCATCTGTATGTCTCTTTTTTCATTTTTGATGTCCATCCATCCCTGCTTGTTCTGGACAAAGGGAGCAATGACACTAAGTAGCACATGACTCATCTAGGATTAGGGAGGGAGGAGTAAAATAAAGGCACACGCAGCACTGAGCAAGCGTACTTCACCACAAACACAGTAGGAAATAAAAAAAACAACTTATCTAGCTCTAATATTAAAAAAACAGATATTAGTTTCACATATTGTATTCACAAATATAGGATGCACGTTGATGCCATGTTTCATTTCACCTCTAATTTTCCACTGGGGTGCTACCACACCCCACTGCAATCCAATCCAAATTGTATCAACCAAAGCCAACCAATAAAACTGATTGCCAGAAGGAGCACGACTGATGGCTATCTTGGATTAAAACAATGGGACCAGGAAGGAAAGAAGAAGAATTACCAAAGACTGCCTCTAATACTTTCAGCCATAGACCCTGAACAAGCATATGCAGATCAGGTTTTTCTGATAATAATGTCAGAACTGAAAAGATTAGCTGCATACTTGTTTCTGGTGTATTTCGACACTACTGCAGCCAAATAGATCAGCAGGGCTGCCAGGGAACTGGTATTGTTTAAAAGGATTAAATATGGCAGGCTCCATATCACTCTCACCTTGGGTTCACTTTAAGCAACCACAAGTGCAGTGTAGATTTTACTGCGGGTGGCCCCCAAAGAGTTCACTAGCTAACATAAAATAAAATTGCGTCTATAGTACTTGATCACTAGCCAAAACACTGGCAACTTCCTGTGCCACACACTGTCAGCGATATAGGCTGCAATCTTCTCTGAACATTTCAGTCTGTGCCGGTATCCTTGCAGTCTAACATTAAGAATAATGAAAACAAAACAAAACAACACAAGCAGTGGCGCACCCAGGGGGGGGGGGGGGTTACCGATGCCCAGAACCCCCCCCCCCTGCTGAGGGGCTGATACTTGCTGCTATGGTCTTTTTTATTTATTTAAAATTTCCCTTTAGTCCTTCCCTACCCCATCATGCTTTTACCCTAACCCCGTCTCAGTTCTGCAATGCAGAGGCAGGCAGGTGAATAGGGACTATTTTATCACAGCGCAATGACACTGGCCTCCCCAGCCGACAATAAATCTTTAGTTCCGGCTGGAGAGAGAGCGGAAGCAGAGGGAGGATGTCAGCACTCAGCAGGGGCGATGACAGGCAGCACACAGAGGTGAGAGAGTGGAGAAGTCAGCTCCAGGCACCAGAGCTGTTTAGCACACAAACAGTCCAGGCTTGTGTGCAGGACGCGACAAAATTCTTTCTTGTTTCCCCCGCACTGCTAGGCATTTGCAGTTTCCATTTAGGATGCAGGCTCCGCCCCGCCCCCTATCTTTTCCCGGCTGCAGAGACCAATTTGAAAGTAAGCTCTTAGCTCTAACTCTGGCTGCAGTGACATGCTGTGTGACTCGTCCTGCCCAGCAGCTGAGTGAGTACTCCTGCACTCTCCCTCAATCCTGGTACTCTCCCTATCTCTCTCTATCTTTCCCCTATGTCAGTCACCTCTACTGGATCTAACTATATACTCTGGCTATATACAGGGGGTTCTGACTATATATGCAGGCAATATAGAGAGTGGGATCTGGCTATATACAGGGGGATCTGACTATATATGCAGGCTATATACAGAGTGGGATCAGACTATATATGCAGGCTATATACAGAGTGGGATCTGACTATATACTGTGGCTATATACAGAGTGGGATCTGACTATATACTGTGGCTATATACAGAGTGGGATCTGACTATATATTGTGGCTATATACAGAGTGGGATCTGACTATATACTGTGGCTATATACAGAGTGGGATCTGACTATATACTGTGGCTATATACAGAGTGGGATCTGACTATATACTGTGGCTATATACAGAGTTGGATCTGACTATATATTGTGGCTATATACAGAGTGGGATCTGACTATATACTGTGGCTATATACAGAGTGGGATCTGACTATATACTGTGGCTATATACAGAGTGGGATCTGACTATATACTGTGGCTATATACAGAGTGGGATCTGACTATATACTGTGGCTATATACAGAGTGGGATCTGACTATATACACTGGCTATATACAAAATGGGATCTGACTATATACTGTGGCTATATACAGAGTGGGATCTGACTATATACACTGGCTATATACAAAATGGGATCTGACTATATACAGAGTGGGATCTGATTATATACGCAGGCTATATACAGAGGGGAATCAGACTAGATACAGGGGGATCTGGCTATATACCCTGGCTATATAAAAGGGGGATCTGGCTATATACAAGAAATATCTGACTATATACTGTGGCTATATACAGGGGAATCTGACTTTATACACTGGCTATATATACACGGGGGGATTTGACTAGATACAGGGTTGATCTGGCTATATACAAGGAAGATCTGACCATATACACTGGATATATAGAAGGGGGATCTGGCGAAATACAAGGGGGGATTTATTGAACGGGAAGTCATCTGGCTATATACTATAAATGGGGTTTATGTGGTTACCTGTCTTAACTGGGGGGTCATCTAGCTACCTATACTGTAAATGGGGGGGGGGCTCCTCTGGCTATCTGTGCGATAAATGGGGGGTCATCTGGTCCCCTATACTGAAGAGGGCGTAATTTGGTTATCCATAATAAAGGAGGTTATCTAGATACCTACTCAATGCCACATTATATATATTTTGGTGAAACACTACTGCATCATGTGTATTTGTTGTAGGGAAACACAGCGCATTTTGTACATTTAGTGGGCAAACACATGCACGGTAGTGTGCGGCTTGCTGAAAAAGACCTTTCTGGAATCCCCCCCTTGAAAATCCTGGGTTTGCCCCTGACCAGCAACCACGCCCACAGAGCCTCACACTAGCTTCCTCAACTGAGCTGCTTCTGGTCATATGACCCAAAATTCAAGCAAGTTTTTAGCTGAAGAAGCTTCATTTCACACAAATAGATAAAGTTTTTTTAGCACTAGGATTACTAAACTATTAGATTAAGTTTTATATCTTTGCCTAAGGATGGACTTTAACAGATTAAACACTTTGCACTGTCGTCTGCTATAGCAACCTATGATCCAGTTTTCCTTTTTGACTAAGGGGTAAGACCTTAAATGACTCCAGGACAGCTTCTTTAAAGATTAATACCAAAACAAAAAAAACTGTAAGGTTTCCACAATGATTGCCAACAAAGTTATAGAAAGGTGAGCAGTTCTCCTCTCTGTGGGAAAATGACCAAAGAAAAAAAAATGAAAGATGGTGCTTAGACATGACTTAGTAACTGCACACAGTACTCATGAGACATGCAAACTTGAATTAACAATGAGAATGCAAACTAGCTTCAGAAATAGGCAAGTTTAAGCTTTAATCGTACAAGTCAATGCTCAGTGAGTGTAATAGCTAGGTCAGCTGAGCAGAAAGGCACAGCATTTGCATACTGACCAGCTGTTCAGCATTTTATTCATAGTCTAGATGCACTTTGGTACCCTCTAAGAGGTAAATCATATACTGTACATGCAAGTTTGGTTTCCTCTATACTTCTCCGTTACAGTATAGCAGTGGGCACGTTATGCCACGATAATAAGAAAAGAGCACAGATCACTTTGGTGTGTGCATTTTTGTGATATGCTAAGAAACTATTTAAACCATCTGTCAAATATTCAATGAAAAACTTTGATCAGATTTACTGAGTGAATATGCATGGGAAGACATCATACTGTCTGTAGATAAAATATGCTCAAATGCATTGCCCTCAAGGGCTTGTTAGTTTAAAAATATACCATAGATCCTAGAAAACAAAGTCATCTATATTGGTGACGTTTTTCTCAATACACTTAAAGGGAACCTAAACTGAGAAGTATATGGATTTTTCCTTTAAAAATAATACCAGTTGCCTGACTCCCCTGCTGATCCTGTGTCTCTAATACTTTTAGCCACATCCCCAGAACAAGCATGCAGATCGGGTGCTCTGACTGAAGTCTGATTGGATTAGCTGCATGCTTGTTTCAGGTGTGTGATTCAGCCACTACTGCAGCAAAAGAGATCATCAGGAGTGCCAAGCAACTGGTATTGTTTAAAAGGAAACATCCATATCCCTCTCAGTTAAGGTTCCCTTTACATAGACTGCATGTATCATTTTAATTTAGAGAATCTCACTTCCATGAATTTACAGATCATGGCCATATTTTTTTTTTCATATCTTCCACCTGCACACAATTAGTGGCTATTATAGGCCGCGCTATGCCAAGAGTATTAATTACTTGCAGAGATCATGTTCATTTTTCTCTGACAACAATCAGCAAGAACATGTCTTTTAACTCTTAACCTTGAAGGCAACAGAAATGTGTTGCCGTACAATAGATCGCTTTCTGCTGCTAGGAAAAATGCTTTTTGTAACCCCTATAAATTAAAAAAAAAAAGTTACAGAATTTAGTTCATTGAATGACTCTCATGATATACTAGAACACACGCTGGGCACTATCAAAACTCTGCACCACTGGACTTAGATGGTAGCACAGAGGAAATGCATAAGGAAAACAAATACCAGGGAGTTGTTTAACCACTTAAGTACCAGCGGTCTCTGCCCTCTTAAAGAGAAACTCCAACCAAGAATTGAACTTTATCCCAATCAGTAGCTGATACCCTCTTTTACATGAGAAATATAATGCTTTTCACAAACAGACCATCAGGGAGCGCTGTATGACTGACTTTGTGCTGAAACCCCTCCCACAAGAAGCTCTGAGTACCGCGGTACTTTTGGCAGTTTGTTACAATGTAACAAGGTTCACAGACAGGAATTAGCTGTTTACAGCTGTCTCTAACAGCCAAAACAGCTAGGAGCAGCTACATAACCTGCCCACAGTAAAAATGTCACCATGTAATAAATGTCAGAATGTAAATCGGGGAGAGGAAAGATTTTACAATGAGCAAACACTGACTAAATCATTTATACACAATTATGGTAAAAATGAAGCACTTTTTTATTGCATTATTTTCACTGGAGTTCCTCTTTAAGGACCAGAGACCGCTGGTACAGAAGCGGCTAAATTCCGATGGAATACTGGCGAATCGCCGCACATACCCGTCGCAACCACCGCACGTCGGGATCCTGGGTCACCCACTCTGTAATCTCTATGAGTTCCTGTGAGCCGGTCAGGAGCCGCTTTCATTGGCTCTTGACCCTGTCTTTCAATGTAAGCCAATGGGAGCAGCTTACATTGAAAGACAGGACCAGGAGCCAATGAAAGCGACAGGCAGAGCCATTGAGCTGTGGCTACAGACGACGGGGATTAAGCGGCGAGATCGGCAGCAGCAATGGAAACGGCGGATGCGCGCAGCGGCGGCTAATGAAACGTATGCCCTGCCAGCCAGGTGACCCCCAAAACAGGGTAGATTTCAATTAGTTCGATCCTTAAGTAGTTAAAATGTTTGTTGTTACTCAAACCTGACATTTGTAAACACAACAGCAATGTCAAAAGGTAGCTTCAGACCAAAGAAAAAAACTGAGGAGAAACAGCAATATATTGATCCTGTACATAGCTGGAGTGTCAGAGAAGCAATGAACGTTGCATTCCTGTTTTCATTTTTACCCAGCAACATGCTAAGACAGGAACAACCTAATGATCCAAAACTCAAAGAAAAGCAAAGCAGCTAGGTTTATGCAGGCCAGTATATAGAAGAGTGTAATTATTTGAACATCGGGGAGACCAAGCAACCCTTGGGTAGGTGTATGGATGAACACCAGAGAGATAACTAATAAGGGATGCTCTTCTGAGGATGAGAAGGTTTACATTTTAGATGAAGAAGAAAACTGATTTGAGAAATGGTTGAAAGAGACTATCTGTATCAAACTGGAAAAACTATTCCTGAACAGGGATTTATTTCTTGATATAACTCTGTGCTGGCATATTGGGCACATATGGATTCTGTGTGGTGAGTAAGGACACTGCATTAGGATAAGCATTTGTCGGTTCTCTGCTATTCCCTTTCCTATCAACACAAACACTCCCCCATTTCATTGCTTAACCCTAGTAGATAATTATTGCTGATTTTCACCCTCAAGGCTTCAGCATCTCAAATTAGGGAAACAAAATGAGGTGCCCGCCTACAACTTATTTATTGATCACACATGACAGAGACTCCTTCTGATTACTTAGTAATCAGGTCCCCAATCTAAATCTCTGACAGCGATATTTTGGGGAATTATTGGGAGGCTGCACCAATACCATCTGCTATGATCATGCCTACTTAGACCATTATGAGACACTTTTCATCTTCAATTAGGTACCTAACAGTTAACAGATGCATAATGAGTGTCATCTAGCTAGACTGTTGGCTGAAGTAAGTGAATTACAAATTACTGAAATTGCTATGCAAAATGAATGAGATTTTTAGAACACAAAAAGTTGTTTGTATATTTAATCCCATTTACAAAAAAAAATTGTTGCACTATACCAAATGCTAATAAAAAACAGAATGTGATGGTTTGCAAATCATGTAGACTCCATATGTGTCAGATTTCAATATCTCGACCATGCTCCTCTTCGAGCACGAGTGGCTCTATGGCGCAGTATGGCTGTGCTCAGATATAGAGAGGAGTGCTGTTGGAATGTGCAGGATGGCCCAGACTGTGGCCGAGGTCTGAAGGACAGTTTGGGAAGTTCCTGTGGGATCCACTATCACTGATTGTCCCTTGCAAATGTTTTTAGCTGGTGCGGACTAGGTATTTTACCTTGTGTTTATGGACATTATCTGGTGCTGACTGGTGCTTTTACCCAATGCTGATAGGCATTGCCTAGCGCTGCTGACTAGTGCTTTTACCCAGTGCTGATAGGCATTAACTGGTGCTGCCACCTTTCAGGTGCTGGCTAATGGTTTTAATGGGCACTGACTTATGCTTACTTGCACTTAGGTGCTGACTGACACTTGCTTGTGATTCCAGTAGGTATTTTCCATTGATTACTGTGAATGTAAATTCACTAGTAAGCACCAGTAAAATATCTCCATCAGGATTTTTTTTTATTTGCAAAGCCACCATACATAGTGGCAACCCCTCTTATTGAGAATAATGCAGTTTATATCATCCTAGCAGTTTTCCAGAGGTATTAAACAATCAGAAATGAAATGAATCACACATAAAAAAATAGCTTTTAGAGTATGTGTACATTTACATTTCATTTTGATTTGCATTTGAATAAGTGACTTGAATAGTACTTCATTTGTGTATGATTAGCATTTGGTTTTGGCCTCCAAGGCACCCACTAAGTTCAAAACAATCATGAAAGCACAACAAATGTGTAAAAATAGCCAGAACACAAAGCAAGGCAGGTTAACACTGCTTAATAGAATCTCATTCATATTTTAACCTCTACTTCTGCGTTTCAGATCCACTTAAAGGCATTGAGCAATCTAGACCAAATGCAGAATGAATGTACATATACACACGTGTTTAAAGTTTGACATATAATGTTGTATTTTTTATTTATCTTTAAAATTCAACATTAATGTTTAGATTAGTACTAAAAAATGAAATAAAACATATTAAAAAATGTGCAAGTACATTAATAAAAGGGATAGAAGGGGCTCACTTGCCAATAAAGGTTAGACAAACTGGGTTTATTTAGCGTAGAAAGAACAATTTAGCAGCAACCTAATCAACTTATATGTTTATACTGAAAGTTGCGACGAGAAGCGGGCTGAGACCTCCACTTCCGGGTCTCGGCGATTGTTCCTCGCTGATGACGTACAGGCTGGAATGCCGGCCGTACTTCCTGATAGGCGGAGGGCACGTTCTCAGTACACCCTCCGCAAGGGTAAACAGTAGTCAGCTGACTGCGGTCAGCTGACAGCGCAGTGTAAGCTGATGTTACAGCTGACACTTAGGCAGGATGTGCTGCTGTCTGATTGGCTGTGTGGAGTGTGGCTGGCCACTGATAGGATGAGAGTTATATTTAAATGTGCTGATTGCTCCCACTCATCATCTGTGAGAGCATAGTTGTGGCTAGTTGCTGGGTGCGTACTTACTAATATTGTTTATCTGGAATTTGACCCTTGGCTTGTTTTCACCTTTCTCACCTTTCTTGTCTGCTGCCTGAACTGACCTTTGCTTGTTACCCGGATACTCTTGTCTGCTGCCTGGACCGACCTCTGCTTGTTACCTGGATACTCTTGACTGCTGCCTGGACTGACCTCTGCTTTTTACCTGGATACTCTTTCCTGCTGCCTGAACCGACCTCTGCTTGTTACCTGGACACTCTTGTTTAATGCTTGGATCACCCATACCTGTCACTGGATCTGCTTACTGCCTATCACCATTGTGGGCCTCATCATCAAGGCACCATTACAGTTTGACACTTGTGAACTCTTGAACTCTGTTGATACTTGCCTCAGTGGGGCTCTGGGGGGTTATTGTCCACTTTATTTCAGTCTGTATACCTTTCACATTAAGACCTGGGATTAACTGTAGTCGGGAGACAAATAAAATGTCCTGTTCATGTGGGGGCTTGTCTATAGGTGAAGACCGTGGGCTGGGCTCAGAGTCACGGAAATAGACTGGGGTATAGAGACTGATTGTGGACATAACCTGTCAAGCTTTACAAAAAGCCTTTAAAATTAGTTTTTATTTTATCCCAAAGTATGTGCAAAAGAACATTAAAGGGATACTGTAGGGGGGTCGGGGGAAAATGAGCTGAACTTACCTGGGGCTTCTAATGGTCCCCCGCAGACATCCTGTGTTGGCGCAGCCACTCACCGATGCTCTGGCCCCGCCTCCAGTTCACTTCTGGAATTTCTGACTTTAAAGTCAGAAAACCACTGCGCCTCCACGCCCGTGTCCTCGCTCCCGCTGATGTCACCAGGAGTGTACTGCGCTGACACAGACCATACTGGGCCTGCGCTGTGCGCTCTTGATGACATCAGCAGGATCGAGGACACGGCAACACAGGCGCAGTGGTTTTCAGACTTTAAAGTCTGAAATTCCAGAAGTGAACCGGAGGCGGGGCCGGAGCATCGGTGAGTGGCTGCGCCAACACAGGATGTCTGCGGGGGACCGTTAGAAGCCCCGGGTAAGTTCAACTCATTTTCCCCTGACCCCCCTACAGCATCCCTTTAACTACACATGGAGGAAAGCAAATTTTACCACCTGTTAAGAAAGTGTTCTTCACATTAGTGGTTAAGATGTGGAATATCTTTTCTCTGGATGTTTTTACCAATTATGTACTTGCATCTAACAGTAGTTTGATTACTTTCATTACTTTGAAGGTCATCCACAGCTATGGTTTCTTGGTGTGGCAACGTGATGCCTTAAAAGACTACTGTAGGGGGGTAGAGGGAAAAAGAGTTGAACTTACCCGGGGCTTCTAATGGTCCCCCTCAGAGGTCCTGTGCCTGCACAGCCACTCATTGATGCTCCCGTCTCTGCCTACGGTTCACGTCTGGAATTTCTGGCTTTAAAGTTGGAAAACCACTGTGCCTGTGTGGTCATGTCCTCACTCCTGCTGATGTAACCAGGAGCGTACTGCGCAAGCGCAGACCGTACTGGGCCTGCTCAATACACTCCTGTTGACATCAGCAGGAAGGAGGTCACGGCCGCGCAGGTGCAGTGGTTTTCAGACTTTAAAGTTGCAAATTCCGGAAGTGAACCAGAGGCGGGGACCGGAGCATTGGTGAGTGGCTGCGCAGGCACAGGACATCTGTGGGGGACCATTAGAAGCCCCTGGTAAGTTCAACTCTTTTTCCTCTACTCCTCCTACAGTACTCCTTTAAAGGAACCAACAGAGAAATAAAAAAATGAGCTTTACTTACCTGGGGCTTCCTCCAGCCCCTGGCAGCTGATATGTTCCCTCGCCGCAGCTCCGGAGTCTAGTGATCGCCTCAGTTTCAGATGCCAACATCGCCAGGTTGGGAGTGTTCTGTGCAGGTGCAGCAGTTCTGCGCTTGTGCAGAACACTCCAACAATGTGAGTGTGATTGACAGTGGCGCTTGTGCAGGTGCAGTAGATGCCGACCTGGCAAGGTCAGCATCTGAAACGGAGGGGATCCTGGGACTCCGGAGCTGCGGCGATGGACATATCAGCTGCCAGGGGCTAATGGAAGCCCCAAGTAAGTAAAGCTCATTTTTTCATTTCTCTGATGATTCCTTTAAGAGGTTGAGCATGGTGGATGCATGTCTTTTTTTCAATTTGGTGGGAGGGAGAGACATACTTACCTACACACCTGATGTCCATATGGAGTCACAGGGATCAGCCCTTTGGCTGCTATGTGGACAGTATAACACAGAGCTCAAACTTAATACAATCACTAGTGTGCTCCAAATGAAAGTATATACAGTGGCTTGCAAAAGTATTCGGCCCCCTTGAAATCCTCCACATTTTGTCACATTACTGCCACAAACATGAATCAATTTTATTGGAATTCCATGTGAAAAACCAATACAAAGTGGTGTATACGTGAGAAGTGGAACGAAAATCACACATTATTCCAAACATTTTTTTACAAATCAATAACTGCAAAGTGGGGTGTGCGTAATTATTAAGCCCCCTGAGTCAATACTTTATAGAACGACCTTTTGCTGACCTTTTGCTGCAATTACAACTGCCAGTCTTTTAGGGTATGTTTTTACCAGCTTTGCACATCTAGAGACTGAAATCCTTGCCCATTCTTCTTTGTAAAACAGCTCCTGCGCAGTCAGATTAGATGGACAGCGTTTGTGAACAGCAGTTTTCAGATCTTGCCAAAGATTCTCGATTGGATTTAGATCTGGACTTTGGCCGGGCCATTCTAACACATGGATATGTTTTGTTTTAACCACTTGAGGACCTAGGGCTTTACCCCCCTTAAGGACCGGCCACTTTTTTTCCATTCAGACCACTGCAGCTTTCACGGTTTATTGCTCACTCATACAACCTACCACCTAAATGAATTTTGGCTCGTTTTCTTGTCACTAATAAAGCTTTCTTTTGATGCTATTTGATTGCTGATGCGATTTTTACTTTTTATTATATTCATCAAAAAAGACATGAATTTTGGCAAAAAAAATGATTTTTTTAACTTTCTGTGCTGACATTTTTCAAATAAAGTAAAATTTCTGTATACATGCAGCGCGAAAAATGTGGACAAACATGTTTTTGATTAAAAAAAACCCATTCAGCCTATATTTATTGGTTTGGGTAAAAGTTATAGCGTTTACAAACTATGGTGCAAAAAGTGAATTTTCCCATTTTCCAGCATCTCTGCCTTTTCTGACCACCTGTCATGTTTCATGAGGGGCTAGAATTCCAGGATAGTATAAATACCCCCCAAATGACCCCATTTTGGAAAGAAGACATCCCAAAGTATTCACTGAGAGGCATAGTGAGTTCATAGAAGATATTATTTTTTGTCACAAGCGGAAAATGACACTTTGTGACAAAAAAAAAAAAAAGTTTCCATTTCTTCTAACTTGCGACAAAAAAAAATGAAACCTACCACGGACTCACTATGCTCCTCTCTGAATACCTTGAAGTGTCTACTTTCCAAAATGGGGTCATTTGTGGGATGTGTTTACTGTCCTGACATTTTGGGGGTGCTAAATTGTAAGCACCCCTGTAAAGCCTAAAGGTGCTCATTGGACTTTGGGCCCCTTAGCGCAGTTAGGCTGCAAAAAAGTGCCACACATGTGTGTTATAATTTAAGTAGGCCTCAGTTACTTGGCCTGAGTTTTATGTAAAAGGCTTGTCCGCAGTGTATGCCTTTAAAATAAATAGAGGTTTTGTGATGCAAGCAGAGGCATCTCAGGGTCTGCGTGTAGCAGAGGATACACGCAGATACTGAGAACATGTTCCCAAAAGAAGGCCATCGGCCTATTCTGACCTCCACACGTACACCACAGGAACAGTAAACATCAGCCATATTTACTAAACATCCACAGTTCTGCATATAGGTCAAATGCCTCATTGATTATTAATCAAGTAGGTGTGTATGATGACACCACGAGTGGGTCCACCAATAATCTGATCTAGGGGGTGGCGAAGATGATGTC
This sequence comes from Hyperolius riggenbachi, assembly GCF_040937935.1. Classification (NCBI taxonomy): domain Eukaryota; kingdom Metazoa; phylum Chordata; class Amphibia; order Anura; family Hyperoliidae; genus Hyperolius; species Hyperolius riggenbachi. Next base: position 238,846,017 of record NC_090647.1, on the reverse strand, counting down.
ATATTTAACTCTTTCCTAGTCGGTATTAAATCCGGAGTGAGTGATGGAGAGAGCATTCTGCTTCTTCCTTCCGCACTAGCTCGCAAGGCCGACTGGGACCTCTAAGCATGTTCTTCCTTTCTGTAATCTGATATAATGTATGCTGTACATAGGTAGTTTAGTGTAACGTAGTTAGGAAGAAGGTACCTGATTGACTTCAGCAGGGAGTCTAATCACGAGCTTGTAACGCAACATGAAGATTGGCATGGCTAGGATATGATGAATGTATCTATCTGTATTCCTGTTTCCTGAATAAATAACGTAAACATTGAAGAAGCCTGAGAAAGTCTATCTCCTGCTTGCTGTGTGGAGAGTCAAGTGATCTCAATAGTCTGTGAGACGTAACTGCTGTAAGAAGTTACTGGTGTCGAAGCAAGGTGATAAGAACAGTTTATAACAATGTGGTATTGCCGTACTCAGGAGAAGTAGTATAATGTGTTTTGGGGTGTATTTTTACACATACCCATGCTGGGTGGGAGAAATATCTCTGTAAATGACAATTGTTTGATTTTTTTTACACACAATTGTCCATTTACAGAGAGATTTCTCCCACCCAGCATGGGTATGTGTAAAAATACACCCCAAAACACATTATACTACTTCTCCTGAGTACGGCGATACCACATGTGTGGCACTTTTTTGCACCCTAACTGCGCTAAGGGACCCAAAGTCCAATGAGTACCTTTAGGATTTCACAGGTCATTTTGAGAAATTTCGTTTCAAGACTACTCCTCACGGTTTAGGGCCCCTAAAATGCCAGGACAGTATAGGAACCCCACAAATGACCCCATTTTAGAAAGAAGACACCCCAAGGTATTCCGTTAGTAGTACGGTGAGTTCATAGAAGATTTAATTTTTTGTCACAAGTTAGCGGAAAATGACACTTTGTGAAAAAACCCAATAAAAATCAATTTCCGCTAACTTGTGACAAAAAATAAAATCTTCTATGAACTCACCGTACTACTAACAGAATACCTTGGGGTGTCTTCTTTCTAAAATGGAGTTGTTTGTGGGGTTCTTATACTGTCCTGGCATTTTAGGGGCCCTAAACCGTGAGGAGTAGTCTTGAAACAAAATTTCTCAAAATGACCTGTGAAATCCTAAAGGTACTCATTGGACTTTGGGCCCCTTAGCGCAGTTAGGGTGCAAAAAAGTGCCACACATGTGGTATCGCCGTACTTGGGAGAAGTAGTAAAATGTGTTTTGGGGTGTATTGTTACACATACCCATGCTGGGTGGGAGAAATAACTCTGTAAATGGACAATTGTGTGTAAAAAAATCAAAAGATTGTCATTCACAGAGGTATTTCTCCCACCCAGCATGGGTATGTGTAAAAATACACCCCAAAACACATTATACTACTTCTCCCGAGTACGGTGATACCACATGATTGGCACTTTTTTGCAGCCTAACTGCGCTAAGGGGCCCAAAGTCCAATAAGTACCTTTAGGATTTCACAGGTCATTTTTGTTTCAAGACTACTCCTCACGGTTTACGGCCCCTAAAATGCCAGGGCAGTATAGGAACCCCACTAATGACCCCATTTTAGAAAGAAGACACCCCAAGGTATTCCGTTAGGAGTATGGTGAGTTCATAGAAGTTTTTATTTTTTTGTCACAAGTTAGCGGAAATTGATTTTAATTGTTTTTTTTTCACAAAGTGTAATTTTCCGCTAACTTGTGACAAAAAATAAAATCTTCTATGAACTCACCATACTCCTAACGGAATACGTTTGGGTGTCTTCTTTCTAGAATGGGGTCATTTGTGGGGTTCCTATACTGCCCTGGCATTTTAGGGGCCCTAAACCGTGAGGAGTAGTCTTGAAACCAAATGTCGCAAAATGACCTGTGAAATCCTAAAGGTACTCATTGGACTTTGGGCCCCTTAGCGTACTTAGGGTGTAAAAAAGTGCCACAGATGTGGTACCGCCGTACTCAGGAGAAGTAGTATAATGTGTTTTGGGGTGTATTTTTACACATACCCATGCTGGGTGGGAGAAATATCTCTGTAAATGACAATTGTTTGATTTTTTTTACACACAATTGTCCATTTACAGAGAGATTTCTCCCACCCAGCATGGGTATGTGTAAAAATACACCCCAAAACACATTATACTACTTCTCTTGAGTACGGCGATACCACATGTGTGACACTTTTTTGCAGCCTAGGGGCCTGATTCACAAAGCGGTGCTAACAGTTAGCACCCTGGTGAAAAGCCCTTTATCATGCCTAAACTCAGTTTAGGCATGATAAGTTTAGGTGTGATAAGTTTAGGTGTGATAAGTTTAGGCATGATAAGTTTAGGTGTGATAAGTTTAAGGAATGATAAGTTTAAGCGCCAACTGCGTTAGCACCGCAGTGCACAGCTGATCAAAAGTTTTACGCTAGCAAAGACTGGTGCACTTCGTATAAAGTTTAATGGCGCTGCTTTGCGTGCGGGACTTTGCAAGCGATCTAAACTTATCTAAACTTAGCATGCCTAAACTTATCACACCTAAACTTAGCATGCCTAAACTTATCACACCTAAACTGGCTTTTCACCAGAGTGGTGCAATGGTTATCATGCCTAAAGTCTCTAACTGGGTTAGCACCGCTTTGTGAATCGAGCCCCTAAAGTCTCTAACTGGGTTAGCACCGCTTTGTGAATCGAGCCCTAGGTGCGCTAAGGGGCCCAACGTCCTAATCACAGGTCATTTTGAGGCATTTGTTTTCTAGACTACTCCTCACGGTTTAGGGCCCCTAAAATGCCAGGGCAGTATAGGAACCCCACAAGTGACCCCATTTTAGAAAGAAGACACCCCAAGGTATTCCGTTAGGTGTATGGCGAGTTCATAGAAGATTTTATTTTTTGTCACAAGTTAGTGAAAAATGACACTTTGTGAAAAAAAAAAAATCAATTTCCGCTAACTTTTGACAAAAAATAAAATCTTCTATGAACTCGTCATACACCTAACAGAATACATTGGGGTGTCTTTTTTCTAAAATGGGGTCAGTTTGTGGGGTTCCTATACCGCCCTGGCATTTTACGGGCCCAAAACCGTGAGTAGTCTGGAAACCAAATGTCTAAAATTGACTGTTCAGGGGTATAAGCATCTGCAAATTTTGATGACAGGTGGTCTATGAGGGGGCGAATTTTGTGGAACCGGTCATATGCAGGGTGGCCTTTTAGATGACAGGTTGTATTGGGCCTGATCTGATGGATAGGAGTGCTAGGGGGGTGACAGGAGGTGATTGATGGGTGTCTCAGGGGGTGGTTAGAGGGGAAAATAGATGCAATCAATGCACTGGGGAGGTGATCGGAAGGGGGTCTGAGGGGGATCTGAGGGTTTGGCCGAGTGATCAGGAGCCCACACGGGGCAAATTAGGGCCTGATCTGATGGGTAGGTGTGCTAGGGGGTGACAGGAGGTGATTGATGGGTGTCTCAAGGTGTGATTAGAGGGGGGAATAGATGCAAGCAATGCACTGGCGAGGTGATCAGGGCTGGGGCCTGAGGGCATTCTGAGGGTGTGGGCTGGTGATTGAGTTCCCTAGGGGCAGATAGGGGTCTAATCTGATAGGTAGCAGTGACAGGGGGTGATTGATGGGTAATTAGTGGGTGTTTAGGGTAGAGAACAGATATAAACACTGCACTTGGGAGGTGATCTGACGTCGGATCTGCGGGCGAACTATTGGTGTGGGTGGGTCATCAGATTGCCCACAAGGGGCAGGTTAGGGGCTGATTGATGAGTGGCAGTGACAGGGGGTGATTGATGGGTGGCAGTGCCAGGGGGTGATTGATGGGTGGCAGTGACAGGGGGTGATTGATGGGTGATTGACAGGTGATTGACAGGTGATCAGTGGGTTATTACAGGGAAGAACAGATGTAACTAATGCATTGGCGAATTGGTAAGGGGGGTCTGAGGGCAATCTGAGACGTGTAGGCGGGTGATTGGGTGCCCGCAAGGGGCAGATTAGGGTCTGATCTGATGGGTAACAGTGACAGGTGGTGATAGGGGGTGATTGATGGGTAATTAGTGGGTGTTTAGGGTAGATAACAGATGTAAACACTGCACTTGGGAGGTGATCTGACATCGGATCTGCGGGCGATCTATTGGTGTGGGTGGGTGATCAGATTGCCCGCAAGGGGCAGATTGATGGGTGGCAGTGCCAGGGGGTGATTAATGGGTGGCAGTGACAGGGGGTGATTGATGGGTGATTGACAGGTGATTGACAGGTGATCAGTGGGTTATTACAGGGAAGCACAGATGTAAATATTGCACTGGCGAATTGATAAGGGGGTCTGAGGGCAATCTGAGCGTGTAGGCGGGTGATTGGGTGCCCGCAAGGGGCAGATTAGGGTCTGATCTGATGGCTAACAGTGACAGGTGGTGATAGGGGGTGATTGATGGGTAATTAGTGGGTGTTTAGGGTAGATAACAGATGTAAACACTGCACTTGGGAGGTGATCTGACGTCGGATCTGCGGGCGATCTATTGGTGTGGGTGGGTGATCAGATTGCCCCCATGGGCAGATTGATGGGTGGCAGTGCCAGGGGGTGATTGATGGGTGGCAGTGACAGGGGGTGATTGATGGGTGATTGACAGGTGATTGACAGGTGATCAGTGGGTTATTACAGGGAAGCACAGATGTAAATATTGCACTGGCGAATTGATAAGGGGGGTCTGAGGGCAATCTGAACGTGAAGGCGGGTGATTGGGTGCCCGCAAGGGGCAGATTAGGGTCTGATCTGATGGGTAACAGTGACAGGTGGTGATAGGGAGTGATTGATGGGTGATTGATTTGTAATTAGTGGGTGTTTAGGGTAGATAACAGATGTAAACACTGCACTTGGGAGGTGATCTGACGTCGGATCTGCGGGCGATCTATTGGTGTGGGTGGGTGATCAGATTGCCCGCCAGGGGCAGGTTAGGGGCTGATTGATGGGTGGCAGTGACAGGGGGTGATTGACGGGTGATTGACGGGTGATTGACAGGTGATTGACAGGTGATCAGGGGGATAGATGCATACAGTACACAGGGGGGGGGGGTCTGGGGAGAATCTGAGGGGTGGGGGGGGTGATCAGGAGGGGGCAGGGGGGGATTAAAAAAATAGCGTTCACAGATAGTGACAGGGAGTGATTGATGGGTGATTAGGGGGGTGATTGGGTGCAAACAGGGGTCTGGGGGGTGGGCAGGGGGGGTCTGAGGGGTGCTGTGGGCGATCTGGGGCAGGGGGGGGAGAAATCAGTGTGCTTGGGTGCGACATAGGGTGGCTGCAGCCTGCCCTGGTGGTCCCTCGGACATTGGGACCACCAGGGCAGGAGGCAGCCTGTATAATACACTTGGAAGGCGAACTTCCGCCCCAGTCTCAAGTCTTTTGCAGACTTGCAGAGGTTTTCTTCCAAGATTGCCCTGTATATGGCTCCATCCACCTTCCTATCAACTTTGACCAGCTTCCCTGTCCCTGCTGAAGAGAAGCACCCCCAGAGCATGATGCTGCCACCACTATATTTGACAGTGGGGATGGTGTGTTTTGAGTGATGCGCAGTGTTAGTTTTCTGCCACACATAGCGTTTTGCATTTTGGCCAAAAGTTTCATTTTGGTCTCATCCGACCAGAGCACCTTCTTCTACATGTTTGCTGTGTCCCCCACATGGCTTGTGGCAAACTGCAAACGGGACTTATTATGCTTTTCTGTTAACAATGGCTTTCGTCTTGTCACTCTTCCATAAGAGCCAACTTTGTGCAGTGCACGACTAATAGTTGTCCTATGGACAGATTCCCCCACCTGAGCTGTAGATCTCTGCAGCTCATCCAGAGTCACCATGTGCCTCTTGACTGCATTTCTGATTAGTGCTCATCTTGTTCGGCCTGTGAGTTTAGGTGGACGGCCTTGTCTTGGTAGGTTTACAGTTGTGCCATACTCCTTCCATTTCTGAATGATCGCTTAAACAGTGCTCCGTGGGATGTTCAAGGCCTTGGAAATCTTTTTGTAGCCTAAGCCTGCTTTAAATGTCTCAATAACAATATCCCTGACCAGTCTGGTGTGTTTCATGGTGGACTTCATGGTGTTGTTGCTCCCAAGATTCTCTTAGACAACCTCTGAGGCTGTCACAGAGCAGCTGTATTTGTACTGACATTAGATTACACACAGGTGCACTCTATTTAGTCATTCGCACTCATCAGGCAATGTCTATGGGCAACTGACTGCACTCAGACCAAAGGGGGCTGAATAATTACGCACACCCCACCTTGAAGTTATTGATTTGTAAAAAATGTTTGGAATCATGTATGATTTTAGTTCCACTTCTCACATGTACACCACTTTGTACTGGTCTTTCATGTGAAATTCCAATAAAATTGATTCATGTTTGTGGCAGTAATGTGACAAAATGTGGAAAACTTCAAGGGGGCCGAATACTTTTGCAAGCCACTGTAATTACAATAAACACTATAAACACTGTGGGAATAAAATGTGGGCACTAATGATGGTCATGTCTAGGAGAAGCGTGTGCTTTGTTTGATCAGCTGATAGATTTAAAAAGCTGATTTGCTATGATCACATCCTGCTTTAGAACGTGATCATGACTAGTGTTGGGCGAACATCTAGATGTTCGGGTTCGGGCCGAACAGGCCGAACATGGCCGCGATGTTCGGGTGTTAGACCCGAACTCCGAACATAATGGAAGTCAATGGGGACCCGAACTTTTGTGCTTTGTAAAGCCTCCTTACATGCTACATACCCCAAATTTACAGGGTATGTGCACCTTGGGAGTGGGTACAAGAGGAAAAAAAATTTAGCAAAAAGAGCTTATAGTTTTTGAGAAAATCGATTTTAAAGTTTCAAAGGGAAAACTGTCTTTTAAATGCGGGAAATATCTGTTTTCTTTGCACAGGTAACATGCTTTTTGTCGGCATGCAGTCATGAATGTAATACATATAAGAGGTTCCAGGAAAAGGGACCGGTAACGCTAACCCAGCAGCAGCACACGTGATGGAACAGGAGGAGGGTGGCGCAGGAGGAGAAGGCCACGCTTTGAGACACAACAACACAGGCCTTGCATGAGGACAAGAAGCGTGCGGATAGCAATTTGCATTTTGTCGCCATGCAGTCATAAATGTAATACAGATGAGAGGTTCAATAAACAGGGACCGGAAACGCTAACCCATCACAGATGTTCATTGTTCATGTTACTTGGTTGGGGTCCGGGAGTGTTGCGTAGTCGTTTCCAATCCAGGATTGATTCATTTTAATTTGAGTCAGACGGTCTGCATTTTCTGTGGAGAGGCGGATACGCCGCCGATCTGTGACGATGCCTCCGGCAGCACTGAAACAGCGTTCCGACATAACGCTGGCTGCCGGGCAAGCCAGCACCTCTATTGCGTACATTGCCAGTTTGTGCCAGGTGTCTAGCTTCGATACCCAATAGTTGAAGGGTGCAGATGGATTGTTCAACACAGCTACGCCATCTGACATGTAGTCCTTGACCATCTTCTCCAGGCGATCGGTGTTGGAGGTGGATCTGCACGCTTGCTGTTCTGTGTGCTGCTGCATGGGTGTCAGAAAATTTTCCCACTCCAAGGACACTGCCGATACCATTCCCTTTTGGGCACTAGCTGTGGCTTGTGTTGTTTGCTGCCCTCCTGGTCGTCCTGGGTTTGCGGAAGTCAGTCTGTCGGCGTACAACTGGCTAGAGGAGGGGGAGGATGTCAATCTCCTCTCTAAAGTCTCCACAAGGGCCTGCTGGTATTCTTCCATTTTGACCTGTCTGGCTCTTTCTTCAAGCAGTTTTGGAACATTGTGTTTGTACCGTGGATCCAGAAGGGTATAAACCCAGTAATTGGTGTTGTCCAGAATGCGCACAATGCGTGGGTCGCGTTCAATGCAGTCCTAGGCCGAAGAGGTCATAGCCTAGGGTCACAAAACCTGTTTATTTGGGCAATTTCAATGGTGGCGAGTCTGACGTACATAAATCGCAGCAATGGCCGTTAGCAACGTCTGAATCTCACGAAATGTCTCATGCAGGTAGAAGACATATTGTTAGACTTGGGCTCCAAAGATGGGTTCCCTACATCCCTGCAAACCAGAGTTACAGGGCTCCAAATTTGGTAAAATCACCCATAGGCTTTCATTGGGCCTCCTATTTACAGTTCCAAAATCTCACATCTTTTCAAAGGGCAATTACTCAGCAGTGGCAAATTTTCTAGCATTGTAGGGACCCTTAGGGGGAACATGACTGGTGAGTTTCGGGCCCCTAGGCCAAAGAGGTCATAGCCTAGGGTCACAAAAACCTGTTTATTTGGGCTATTTCAATGGTAGTGATGGTGACGTACATAAATCGCAGCAATGGCCGTTAGCAAAGTCTGAATCTCACGAAATGTCTCATGCAGGTAGAAGACATATTGTTAGACTTGGATTCCAAAGATGGGGTCCCTACATCTTTGCAAACCAGAGTTACAGGGGTCCAAAATTGGTAAAATCCTCCATAGGATTTCATTGCCTCCCTATTTCACTTTCCAAAATCTCACATCTTTTCAAAGGGCAATGGCTCAGCAGTACCAAATTTTCTAGCATTGTAGGGACCCTTAGGGGGAACATGACTGGTGAGTTTCGGGCCCCTAGGCCGAAGAGGTCATAGCCTAGGGTCACAAAAACCTGTTTATTTGGGCTATTTCAATGGTAGTGATGGTGGCGTACATAAATCTCAGCAATGGCCGTTAGCAAAGTCTGAATCTCACGAAATGTCTCATGCAGGTAGAAGACATATTGTTAGACTTGGATTCCAAAGATGGGGTCCCTACATCTTTGCAAACCAGAGTTACAGGGGTCCAAAATTGGTAAAATCCCGAATAGGATTTCATTGCCTCCCTATTTCACTTTCCAAAATCTCACATCTTTTCAAAGGGCAATGGCTCAGCAGTACCAAATTTTCTAGCATTGTAGGGACCCTTAGGGGGAACATGACTGGTGAGTTTCGGGCCCCTAGGCCGAAGAGGTCATAGCCTAGGGTCACAAAAACCTGTTTATTTGGGCTATTTCAATGGTAGTGATGGTGGCGTACATAAATCTCAGCCATGGCCGTTAGCAACGTCTGAATCTCACGAAATGTCTCATGCAGGTAGAAGACATATTGTTAGACTTGGATTCCAAAGATGGGGTCCCTACATCTCTGCAAACCAGAGTTACAGGGGTCCAAATTTGGTAAAATCCCCCATAGGATTTCATTGCCTCCCTATTTCACTTTCCAAAATCTCACATCTTTTCAAAGGGCAATGGCTCAGCAGTACCAAATTTTCTAGCATTGTAGGGACCCTTAGGGGGAACATGACTGGTGAGTTTCGGGCCCCTAGGCCGAAGAGGTCATAGCCTAGGGTCACAAAAACCTGTTTATTTGGGCTATTTTAATGGTAGTGATGGTGGCGTACATAAATCTCAGCCATGGCCGTTAGCAACGTATGAATCTCACGAAATGTCTCATGCAGGTAGAAGACATATTGATAGACTTGGATTCCAAAGATGGGGTCCCTACATCTCTGCAAACCAGAGTTACAGGGGTCCAAAATTGGTAAAATCCCCCATAGGCTTTCATTGGGCCTCCTATTTACCGTTCCAAAATCTCTCACCATTTCAAAGGGCAATGGCTCAGCAGTGGCAAAACTCACCAGTCATGATCCCCCTAAGGGTCCCTACAATGCTAGAAAATTTGGTACTGCTGAGCCATTGCCCTTTGAAAAGATGTGAGATTTTGGAAAGTGAAATAGGGAGGCAATGAAATCCTATGGGGGATTTTACCAATTTTGGACCCCTGTAACTCTGGTTTGCAGAGATGTAGGGACCCCATCTTTGGAATCCAAGTCTAACAATATGTCTTCTACCTGCATGAGACATTTCGTGAGATTCAGACGTTGCTAACGGCCATTGCTGCGATTTATGTACGTCACCATCACTACCATTGAAATAGCCCAAATAAACAGGTTTTTGTGACCCTAGGCTATGACCTCTTCGGCCTAGGGGCCCGAAACTCACCAGTCATGTTCCCCCTAAGGGTCCCTACAATGCTAGAAAATTTGGTACTGCTGAGCCATTGCCCTTTGAAAAGATGTGAGATTTTGGAAAGTGAAATAGGGAGGCAATGAAATCCTATGGGGGATTTTACCAATTTTGGACCCCTGTAACTCTGGTTTGCAGAGATGTAGGGACCCCATCTTTGGAATCCAAGTCTAACAATATGTCTTCTACCTGCATGAGACATTTCGTGAGATTCAGACTTTGCTAACGGCCATTGCTGCGATTTATGTACGTCACCATCACTACCATTGAAATAGCCCAAATAAACAGGTTTTTGTGACCCTAGGCTATGACCTCTTCGGCCTAGGGGCCCGAAACTCACCAGTCATGTTCCCCCTAAGGGTCCCTACAATACTAGAAAATTTGGTACTGCTGAGCCATTGCCCTTTGAAAAGATGTGAGATTTTGGAAAGTGAAATAGGGAGGCAATGAAATCCTATGGGGGATTTTACCAATTTTGGACCCCTGTAACTCTGGTTTGCAGAGATGTAGGGACCCCATCTTTGGAATCCAAGTCTAACAATATGTCTTCTACCTGCATGAGACATTTCGTGAGATTCAGACGTTGCTAACGGCCATTGCTGCGATTTATGTACGTCACCATCACTACCATTGAAATAGCCCAAATAAACAGGTTTTTGTGACCCTAGGCTATGACCTCTTCGGCCTAGGGGCCCGAAACTCACCAGTCATGTTCCCCCTAAGGGTCCCTACAATGCTAGAAAATTTGGTACTGCTGAGCCATTGCCCTTTGAAAAGATGTGAGATTTTGGAAAGTGAAATAGGGAGGCAATGAAATCCTATGGGGGATTTTACCAAATTTGGACCCCTGTAACTCTGGTTTGCAGAGATGTAGGGACCCCATCTTTGGAATCCAAGTCTAACAATATGTCTTCTACCTGCATGAGACATTTCGTGAGATTCAGACGTTGCTAACGGCCATTGCTGCGATTTATGTACGCCACCATCACTACCATTGAAATAGCCCAAATAAACAGGTTTTTGTGACCCTAGGCTATGACCTCTTCGGCCTAGGGGCCCGAAACTCACCAGTCATGTTCCCCCTAAGGGTCCCTACAATGCTAGAAAATTTGGTACTGCTGAGCCATTGCCCTTTGAAAAGATGTGAGATTTTGGAAAGTGAAATAGGGAGGCAATGAAATCCTATGGGGGATTTTACCAATTTTGGACCCCTGTAACTCATGTTTGCAGAGATGTAGGGACCCCATCTTTGGAATCCAAGTCTAACAATATGTCTTCTACCTGCATGAGACATTTCGTGAGATTCAGACTTTGCTAACGGCCATTGCTGCGATTTATGTACGTCACCATCACTACCATTGAAATAGCCCAAATAAACAGGTTTTTGTGACCCTAGGCTATGACCTCTTTGGCCTAGGGGCCCGAAACTCACCAGTCATGTTCCCCCTAAGGGTCCCTACAATGCTAGAAAATTTGCCACTGCTGAGTAATTGCCCTTTGAAAAGATGTGAGATTTTGGAACTGTAAATAGGAGGCCCAATGAAAGCCTATGGGTGATTTTACCAAATTTGGAGCCCTGTAACTCTGGTTTGCAGGGATGTAGGGAACCCATCTTTGGAGCCCAAGTCTAACAATATGTCTTCTACCTGCATGAGACATTTCGTGAGATTCAGACGTTGCTAACGGCCATTGCTGCGATTTATGTACGTCAGACTCGCCACCATTGAAATTGCCCAAATAAACAGGTTTTGTGACCCTAGGCTATGACCTCTTCGGCCTAGGACTGCATTGAACGCGACCCACGCATTGTGCGCATTCTGGACAACACCAATTACTGGGTTTATACCCTTCTGGATCCACGGTACAAACACAATGTTCCAAAACTGCTTGAAGAAAGAGCCAGACAGGTCAAAATGGAAGAATACCAGCAGGCCCTTGTGGAGACTTTAGAGAGGAGATTGACATCCTCTCCCTCCTCTAGCCAGTTGTACGCCAACAGACTGACTTCCGCAAACCCAGGACGACCAGGAGGGCAGAAAAAAACAACACAAGCCGCAGCTAGTGCCCAAAAGGGAATGGTATCGGCAGTGTCCTTGGAGTGGGAAAATTTTCTGACACCCATGCAGCAGCACACAGAACAGCAAGCGTGCAGATCCACCTCCAACACCGATCACCTGGAGAAAATGGTCAAGGACTACATGTCAGATGGCGTAGCTGTGTTGAACAATCCATCTGCACCCTTCAACTATTGGGTATCGAAGCTAGACACCTGGCACAAACTGGCAATGTACGCAATAGAGGTGCTGGCTTGCCCGGCAGCCAGCGTTATGTCGGAACGCTGTTTCAGTGCTGCCGGAGGCATCGTCACAGATCGGCGGCGTATCCGCCTCTCCACAGAAAATGCAGACCGTCTGACTCAAATTAAAATGAATCAATCCTGGATTGGAAACGACTACGCAACACTCCCGGACCCCAACCAAGTAACATGAACAATGAACATCTGTGATGGGTTAGCGTTTCCGGTCCCTGTTTATTGAACCTCTCATCTGTATTACATTTATGACTGCATGGCGACAAAATGCAAATTGCTATCCGCACGCTTCTTGTCCTCATGCAAGGCCTGGGTTGTTGTGTCTCAAAGCGTGGCCTTCTCCTCCTGCGCCACCCTCCTCCTGTTCCATCACGTGTGCTGCTGCTGGGTTAGCGTTACCGGTCCCTTTTCCTGGAACCTCTTATATGTATTACATTTATGACTGCATGCCGACAAAAAGCATGTTACCTGTGCAAAGAAAAACAGACATTTCCCGCATTTAAAAGACAGTTTTCCCTTTGAAATTTTAAAATCGATTTTCTCAAAAACTATAAGCTCTTTTTGCTAAAAATTTTTTCCTCTTGTACCCACTCCCAAGGTGCACATACCCTGTAAATTTGGGGTATGTAGCATATAAGGAGGCTTTACAAAGCACGAAAGTTCGGGTCCCCATTGACTTCCATTATGTTTGGAGTTCGGCCATGTTCGGCCCGAACCCGAACATCTAGATGTTCGCCCAACACTACACGTGACCCGTTCGGCCAATCACAGCGCTAGCCGATAGTTCGGGTAACGTTCGGCCATGCGCTCTTAGTTCGGCCCGAACAGGGTGATGTTCTGCAGAACCCGAACAGTGGCGAACACTGTTCGCCCAACACTAATCATGACTAGCAAATCAGAGACTTTCATATTTGTCACCTGACCAAACTAATCACATGCTTCTCAATGAGTTCTCTTAGATGTGACCATTACTAGTGGGCACCAGTAAGTAGTTGCAACAATCAAGGTGATTTATTTAAGATATCCAGATGTGAAATCGGATGCAGTTACAAAAGGTGAAGGAGGAGGTGTGGGTAGGAAGGTTCAGAGATAAGTATAGGAACATTTGATACTTATCCCTGGCAACTGCCTGCCTGCGCCTTCTCTTGCACCTTGTAAAACTATATGAGATTCCACATGTAAATGGACATATGGAATAAATCCTTGATTGCTGCATCTATTTAGTGGTGCCCATGTTTTCTGTGCAAGTCTTTTTTCAACCTTTATTACTATTCAGAAGAACTTTTCATATTTATTTTATATACTTACCAGGCAAGCTGTTGAGCTGGACCTTCTTATTAGAAATCTCAGCAAGCATTAAAAACTGAGCATCAAAATATATTTGTATATTAACTAATGGATTGTGTAAGTACAAATAATAAGTAAAAAATAAAATTCAGCAAAAAATCATTTTATGTTTTTTACTTTTCATTGTAATTGAATATAATCCTAATGAAATTACACAGTACAAATGTAACAGTTTATTCTCTCAGATACAGTGTTTTATTATTTATTATTATATCTATTTGGCAAATGCCTCAGAAAAAAGGTAATGAATTACAGTTTTGTTCCTGAAAACAACAGATTGTCTGATATTCACAGAGAATCCTTAGAGATAGCTATTAAAAAACAAATATTAGGAAGTGTTCTTCTGCAAATTATTTTTTAGCAACAAACAGATGTTTTCCTTGCCCCAGTGCAAGTCAATTATCCGCCAACACAGCATATCAGAACTCCAAAAATAAACCATACTCTTGTTAACTTTCAATCAAGCTTTACAACTGAAATACAAAGCAGGTGCATGCAAAGTTTTGATTTTTAGGTGTTTTGATGCCATATGAGCAGTCACCGTAGGTCAAATAAGCATTAGCCAGACTTAAACATACCACAACATTGCTGCTTTCGTCACTGGGAGAATTTTCACACAAAAAAACTGTATACAAATGTGTCTACTAGCTCAGTAAAAACTGATTGTCAAAAACAGGTCCTGTTGATACCTGGGTAAAAATTCTCCTGCTGGCATGGAAAAAATACTTGACTTTTATAAGGAGTAGGAATGAGCTGTTATTGCACAGCAGAGTTAGGGTTAGAGTCAGAAAAAATATGGTTAAAGGACCACTGTCGTGAAAATCTTAAAATTTAAATTACATGTAAACACATACAAATAAGAAGCATGTTTCTTCCAGACTAAAATGAGTCACAAATTACTTTTCTCATATGTTGCTGTCACTTACAGTAGATAGTAGAAATCTGACATTACCGAAAGGTTTTGGGCTAGTCCATATCTCCATAGGGGATTCTCAGCATGGCCTTTATGCTTTATAAAGACACTCCTTGAAAGATTTATAAAAAGATGCGGGGCATCCTGCGTGCTAGCTGCACACTTTTTGGCAGTTGGATGGAACAACTGCCATTCACTAAGTGCTTATGAAAATAAAGATAACCCTGAGAACGCCACATGAAGAGATGGGCTCGTCCAAAGCTTGTCGGTTCTGTCAGATTTCTACTACTTACATTAAGTGACAGCAACATATGAGAAAAGTAGTTTATTGCTCATTTTACTCTGTAAGAAACATACTTCCTATCTGTATATGTTCACATATATTTTACATTTTAAGAATTGCAGTCGACCTGCAGTTGTTGAACAAGCTACATAAAAAGTAATGTTAAAATGAGAGCTGAACTGTCTACGCAGCCTCTTATTCTTATAGACCCATTTTCCTAACCTGAATCAAATTTTGCCCAACTTTAATTCCTTAAACTTAAATTCTCTTAACTTCTGAAACCCTCATTGTCTTAACACTAACTCACTTAATTCACCTTCTGTATATACGCAAATAAGAACCGATCTGATTCGTTTTTCCTTCAAACTAGAAACATTGTTTGAATCAAGTATAAACCTAGGGTAGAAATCCAGGCTGATACTTTGAGCATCCCCTTATTTTCCAGATTGTCTAGTGGCCCTGCTTCCATCCCCCATATAGAATTCCCTGATGTCCAGTGGTCCCCCTCCCTCCCCATACAGCGTACCTGATGTATAGTGGTCCATCCTCCCTCCCCTAAGAAGCGTACCTGGTGTATAGCGTTTTACCCTCCCTACCCCATACAATATTACATAGTGTCTAGTTGTTCCCCCACCATCCCCATACAGCATACCTGGGGTCTAGTAGTTTCCCCCCTCCCCAATACAACATTATATGGTGTCTAATGGATACCCCTCCCATACAGTGTTCCTGGTGCCTAGTGGTTCCCCCATCCCTACCCCGTACAGCATACCTTGTGTCTAGTGGTCATCGCTCCCTCTCCCGTACAACCTATCTTATGTCCCCTCCCTTGCATATAGCATGTTTACCTGGTGTCTAATGACTGACTCCCTCCCCCCCCCCCTGCATTCCTTTGCAGAGTTTACTAGCAGTGGAGGGGGTGCAAAAGCTTTTTACTCAATCTGGGGCCAAACACACTGCTTTCAACAAGTCTTTGGCTTTCTTTATGTTGAATATGACCTCTAACATTTAGCGAGCAAATGCAGGGAGGGAGGAAGAGCAGGATATACATGCTATAGGAGAGGGGTGGGACACTGGGTACGCTGTATGGGAGAGGAGACCACTAGACACCAGGTGTGTATAGTGACATGAGTATAAACTGAGATTATGCTCGGGGGAGGGGGGGCATTTTAGAAACAAATAACCTTGGTTTATGTCAAATATATATATAGTAAATAATATACTTATCTCTAAGCCTTAAACCCTTATTTTGAAGAACTATAATTAGGAGTAGTACATTTAAAATAATTACGGTTAGTGTATTAGAGTCAGAAGAATTAGATTTAGTAGAATTCTGTTTCCAAGAAAAAAGTATCCAGGAAATTGAGGTTAGACGAGTAAGGTAAGTTATGGTTAAAGGAAATGAAATTAGCACTATTAGAACCAAAAAAAATAAAAGCTAGTATTCTTAGGGTTAGGGGAATTTGGGTTCGGGAAGTTAGGGTTTCATATAACGTTTCATGCAGCTTGCAATTGGGTTAATGACATGTACTGACAGTTTGGTTTAGCCCAATTCCAAGCTGCATGCAAGCTCAAATGATGTGCATCCCATTGGCCATCTCTGACGCCAGTTCAAATTTCCAGTTTTGAAAATGTATGCAAAAGATTTAAAATAAATGTGCATAAGGAAAAAAAATCCTTGTGGAATACATTAACTATGGGGAATTAATTACAGGCAGTGGTTACCTATTTTAATATTCCCTTTGAAAGTTGAATTAAAATCATGGCAAAGATCAAGCTACAAAATCTTTATGGAGTGTATAATACCGGTATTTGTATTTTTTCCAAAATCAGCTACTCAGTATACAGTATATATAATGTACTAAATGTGCTATTGTGTATTAGTACAAATCAAAATGACTATTAAATTAATGATAGTAGTGCACAAATGGTTGAGTGAGCAGTCAATGCCCTACCTTCAATATTTTCTATGTATCTAAAACAGTGTTTCTCAAACCTGTCCTCATGACTTCCCAATGGTGCTTGTTTTGCAAGCAACCTCACCTATGCACAGGTGGGGTAATTAGTGTCTCAGCTACATGGAATCCACCTAGCTGACACACTAATTACCCCACCTGTGCATAGGTGAGGTTGCCTGTAAAACTTGCACTGTTGGGGAGTCACAGGACAGGTTTGAGAAACACTGATCTAAAAACTTGCTGCAGTAACTCATCCAGTGCAGCTATATTTATTGCCACACTTTGCCATTAGCATATATTCCGCCATCATTTATTACACTGCCAAATAAGCACTTATATTGTGAGGAAATATATTTTAGATGTTTGTTCACACTAAGGGGAGGTGTATCTATTTGCAGTGCTTACTTGTTAGAAGACTTCACTTGAAAGATGAACTTGAGGAACCTTTATACATATGGAAAGAAGTGATATTACAAATGGTCACTTACTTGCATTTATTTTTTAGACAATACTGGGCTCTGAATGTTGCCGTAGGCAACAATTCAATTTTTCTTTTCTGCTAGTGTTCAGAAATAGTTTTCTATTAATCCTAAGAACACTGAATGTTTCAGCATTTGGCAAGAAGCCCTTAGGAATACGGTGTCATAAGTACACATACCCTCTTCAGGAAAAAACTTACAGAATAAGTGTTCTTTAGCAGAAGTGTCCTTAGAGGTCTATTTATAAAACTAAAAAGTCATTACTTTGCAGCTTTGCTGTGTTTTTAATGCTAAGTAATATCTCAGTGACTGCAAAGTGTCATTCTAAAGTAATACTTCACAAATGCGCAAGTTGACGCAGTGAATGCTGTGAAAAGTAATAAAACAATCAGCATTTTTTGCTTGTTGTGGATTTCCCATCTTTTCATGAGTTTGGGGTTGATTCAGAAAACTTATTTCATGAAGTATCTTACCTCACTTATTAACTCACAATTTATATTTCCTTATTACTCTTAACTTGTGGTTTATCTCTCCTTGGGCCATATGCAATTCACTTTTTCACCTGAGTTATCTCCTAGGAGATATTTTTTATCTTCTCTTTAAATTAAATTTGCAGCTTGTTAAAATTGAAAAACTACCGAAAAGTTGTTGAAAAAGTGCTATCAAATATATTTTGAAACATTTCTTGCTTGCTGGTGGCCTAAAAGGCATTTTATGGCAAGTTGTGAAAACATCAGCTTGGAGAAAACTTAGGAGTAAAAGTAAATTGCATATGGGCCCTTATCTGATGAATATCTATCTCTCCTTAGTTATTTGTGTATTATTGAGAAATGATGGATAGTGGTCAGGAGTTATTCCCCATTTATCTAAAAGCTATTTAAGGTAGTCATTTCCAAACATTTGGACCAGTTTGGCTAAACTGTCCCTGAACTGAACAGTAGTAAACAGTATAACACTACTTATGGTACTTGCAAATCATTAAAGTGATTCTCTTGACCAAAACTCACCCAGGATACAACCAGGATGTGGATACATCACTTGAACACCTTCAAAACATGGCATAATGACTAAAAGTAACCCTTATCCACAAATTTCTCAGCAAAGCGGGTATTTAGGATTGAAGTACTATTACTGACCCAAAAGTTCTAATTCACCTGCAGATTAAAACTTTGCTTAGCATTTCCTGTAGTTACTGCAACATCTATGTTCCATCCTTAATGGAATAAGACAATGTAATAGATAAATTGTTCTTGCAGGCAGGCATTTATTATAAACATCTCTGTTTTCCTAATGTTTAGAAACTGTCAAAATGTTATGACTAGAAAAGTGAGTAAAGTCACAAAATATTCCCAGATGGAATTTTACTATACATTCTATACCAATGCACAGGCCTGACTCACTATTTTCTTAAAGGATGTATCTTTATATTCAGCATATTTTTGTCTCTTGTTGGTTCTGTATTAACATTACTTAGGGAGAAACGAGACAACTATAACAAAAATATCCTCCATTAGCAACTCTAACAGTAGGCTAAGGAAGTGGTGCAGTAATAGACACATGCCTTGGCCAAATTTGAATCTATTCATATTGCATTCATAAGAGTTTCTCTTTAATCCCATTGTTTACCTTAGCTACACATATTTTTTAGAAAAAGCTACACCCTTAGAGGCAGTCACTGAAATCACATAATTAACACTTTTTTAAAAGAATGTTATAACAAGCCGGAACACTAGTATTGATAAAAACCCTTAGGTTGCAAATTGTATTCGGTTGCAGAAAAAGAGGATATTAGCTTCCAAAATGGACTGCATGCAACAGAGACCCTTTCACCAGTGTTGAGGTTTCCTCTGTAGAAAGGTTTCCTCTGGTGAAAGGGTCTAGTACAGAATGCCGTTGAATGCAGTCTATTTTGGAAGATAACATCCTCTATTTCTGCAACCGAATACAATTTGCAGCCTAGATGTTTTTTTTTTTTTTTATCACTAGTGTTCTAGCAGCTGTGAGTATCATGAGTGCAGAGGGTTACTGATTGATTGTTTGTACTGTATGTAAATTGACCACTCCACTCGCCTCAGCACCTGCATCCCCTTTAAAACTTTGGTCCCTAAACAGGATGAGCATAGCTCTTCGAACTGCTTTCAGCAGGACCATAAACAGTACATTGCATAAGTGTTCATCTATCAAAGGTTTCTATTTGTTTAACGCTAAAAAAATAAGATAGGGCGCAAAGAACGAATAAAAAAATATATCAAAATTCGTTTGATCTGTTTTAAAAAAACTGGTAGATACTCAGTAGATGTGAAATATTTAATGTGTGATCGGTTTTAGTTTGTATTGTTTCATGTTGGTTAGTAATTATTCAAACAGTAAATGACTCATTTTATTCGATAACGGTAGGGGTGGTTCAGCACCCTGTAGGAAAAGGCACAGGAGACAGAAAGCGGGAGCCCAGTAGTGCAATACGTAAAAAACACAATGGATGTAAGCAAGTAAAAGGCACTACTCACAAGGAAAGGTTGCTGGGGGCAACCAACCATAGGAAGCAGGTGGAGACAACGATGAACCCGACTCCACTCGGGACGGTCCTATCCAGAACCAGAGTGATGGTCGCTCTCTTAGTGGAAAAAGAAAAATTGGGACTCCACCAGGGGTGGCTCCACTAGTGGTATGTCACCACCCCTTGGTCAGTGTCTGTTCAGGGGTAAACTTAGCATAACAAAGTAAAGAGGCGCCCTGGTATAATAAAAGCATCTAAAAGCAGTTTAAAAACAATGAATAATATGAGGTATCTTACCTCTCAGCCCGCTTCATCGAACCAATAGCAGTGCATAATAGAAAAAATCCTTTAGCATAGGGAGCCTCCCTATGCCAGATGATTTTTTCTATTTGGCACTGCTATTGGCCTGATGAAGTGGGCTGAGATCCGCGAAACGCGTTGCCTGTGCTAATAAAAATCTTTTGTATAAATTACAAAGATTTCTTTTATTGTTGAAAAACAAAATTACAGAGATTTCGTCATTTAGGTAAGATACCTCATATTATTCATTATTTTTAAAATGTTTTTAGATGCTTTTATTATACCAGGGCACCTCTTTACTTTGTTGTGACTCATTTTATTGTTTGTTCACTGTGTATGTTACAATTTTTTTTAAATGGTTTGTCAAAAGACTAAATATGTTTGTTCAAAATAAAATGGCCAAACCGCAAATAAATTTATTTTAATTCCAGGCTATAACACCCCTTAAACTGTAAACGTGCAAGGTGTGAGAATTTTATATGTAGGTGTTTGTTGCAAAGAGCAACACAAACTTAATTTAGGCAACAAGTATCCCTTAAATGTTAACAGACCAGGAACCATATGCTCTGCTGTGGATCAGATGCAGATGGAGAACATCTGCAAAATAAAATTCTCCCGGGGAAACCAGGAGAGATGGAAAAAAAAATTGGGTGTGATTTTACTGAGCAGCATCTATCAAAAAATAAAGGTTCAATTTGGGGGCCAGTCATGTTTTGCAAAATAAACTTTATCATTACTTTTCACTGGAATAAACTATCAATATTACTTGTTATATGTGCCTATTATTATTGCAACAAATTAAGTTGATTGTTATTACTACCTTTTTTTCGAGTCATTTATAACATTACAAAGTATACTTATAAAAACCACATACAAGGAGAAGAATAACTGCCCAGTGCAGCTTATACAAAATATCTCATTTATGTTGTTTGGAAAGGTTAACAGATAATGTTTTTGCTGATATTTACAATAAACAACCGGTAATGCGTATTCAAAAATCACTCATGGTTGTCCGAAAGTCAACAAGGTTTCAGTGTAGCGAGGAACCATAATTAATCATGTGACATCACATCTAATCACAGCTCGGTACTTCTGTGCACTTTTCCTCCTAAGCTTTTATCATTTACCATGTAACGATCAATCATGGCTTACACTACAGCAGATTGTCGGGAGACCACACTGTAGCTTGGCTTCAAATCATGTTCCTATTTTTACAGCAGACCTGAACTCAGAACGTCCTCCCTGCTCTAAAAGATACACAACAGCATAATAAACTTTAAACAAAAAAACATTTCTTTGTTACAGCTGATACAAATCCTGCAATAAATCTGCAGTGTGTCTAATTCCTGCTTTTATGGAAGCAAACATATTAACATCCTGGCCCATATGCAATTAACTTTTTTACCTAAGTTTTCTCCTAGGAGATAATTTTTCAACTTCAATTTAAAATAACTTTTTAGCACTTAGCAATGGAAAAAGTACCAAAAAGTAGGTGAAAAAGTATTGTCAAAATTATGTTGAGTATTTGTTTGCTTGCTGGTAGTTTAAAAGGCATTTTATTTACAAGTTGTGAAAATATCACCAAGGAGAAAACTCAGGTGAAAAAAGGATTGCATATGGCCCCCTGTGCTTTAAAATGAGCTTATCTGCCATGACAGTCATGTGACACAGGGGAGAGCTGAAATTACAACTTGTGATTAGTCACATATGAGGGGGAATTAGAGAGGCAAAACTTTCTAAATACATACAGGGTGCATTTCTCTATGTTCTCCTTCTGTCCTGTGCAAGAGTTCAGGGTTACTCTAAAGTCCTTTCAATCGCAGGAATAGCTTAACAATACATACTTCAGCAAAAAAAAAAAAAAAAATCCTTAACTATGTTTATATTTCCAAGATAGCATTGCTATAGATCAGAAACTTTCATAAATGGCAGCCCTACAATATTAACCATGATTCTCACCCCAAAAAGTTTAATTACACATCAAGCAATGTAAGGTGAAAAGGCATTGTCTTCAAAACAAATATTTTTTGTTTGCGATAACTCTTTTATATCCAACCTGACAAGTTTACAGTATAGCTTTTTTAGAAGCATACCATTCCTCAAGGTGCTTTGATTTGTCTATTTTTCAGTGCTGTGGAGTTTATACATAATTCTTCTTAACAGTACTCGTGCTTTATGCGCTGGATAAGCAAACCTTGATGGCACTGCTTTTGATATGTTTGCTGGCAAGTGATAAGCCACATGCTATCATAATTCATCATTTCAGCAGCTCAATCCATAAGTTGGCATAGCAGCTTAAAGGATGGACACAACTCTTTACTCACAACTACAACTTGATGTTACACTTTCTGAAAATGTTATTTCATGTACAAGATGTTTTCTACTTCACTTAAAGGGATACTGTAGGGGGGTCGGGGGAAAATGAGCTGAACTTACCCAGGGTTTCTAATGGTCCCCCGCAGACATCCTGTGTTGGCGCAGCCACTCACCGATGCTCCGGCCCCGCCTCCAGTTCACTTCTGGAATTTCTGACTTTAAAGTCAGAAAACCACTGCGCCTGCACATCCGTGTCCTCGCTCCCGCTGATGTCACCAGGAGTGTACTGCGCAGACACAGACCATACTGGGCCTGTGCTGTGCGCTCTTGATGACATCAGCGGGATCGAGGACACGGCAACGCAGGCACAGTGGTTTTCAGACTTTAAAGTCTGAAATTCCAGAAGTGAACCGGAGGCGGGGCCGGAGCATCGGTGAGTGGCTGCGCCAACACAGGATGTCTGCGGGGGACCGTTAGAAGCCCCGGGTAAGTTCACCTCATTTTCCCCTGACCCCCCTACAGTATCCCTTTAAAGAGACTCTGAAGTCTCCAAAAAAAAAAAAAGTCCTCTTGACCATTAATACCCTACCTGAAACACCGCATCCCTTTGGCTGAACTCGTAATTAAAAACCCAGAAATCCCGGGGGAAAAAATCCACAACTTTCAAAGTCGTGGATTTTCCTGCCCAGGGAGGCAGAGCTTTGGGCTGTAGCTCTGCCTCCATTCGCGTCAATCTGCGCAGATCTAAACCTCTTCCCGCCCCTCTCAGTGAAAGGAGACTGAGAGGGCCGGGAGGAGGCGGAGATCCACACAGATTGACGGGAGTAGAGGCAGAGCTACTGCACAAAGCTCTGCCTCTACACGGAAGCGATCCCCAAATCTTCCCCGGGGGATTTCGGGGGTATTAATTGTGAGTTCAGCTGCAGGGATGCGGCGTTTCAGGTAGGGCATTAATGCTGAAGTGAACTCTACAGTAAAAACTGTTTTTTTTTGAGGCTTCAGTGTCTCTTTAACAAGCCTATAATAAATCATAGAAGAAAATAAGGCCACGATACATAAACAGTTTCAAGTTGTGCAGTGGTCATTTCTCAAAAATGACAACACTGTGATCATTCGATAAGGGAAGAGATGTGCAAAGTGCAATAACTCCACCAATTAAAATCAATCTTCCATTGCTCTGGCTAGCAAACTGATCCCGTTTATCCCACTTTACCCTTTATATTGGCCTTAAAGTCTAAATGGACAAAACATGCAACAAGCAGATTATTTACATCATTTAAGGACCACTATCATGAAAAATAGTAAAATGTAACATGTATGTATTTGCATATGCATAAAATGTACACTTGTCCCAGGGTAAAATGCACTATAACCTTTTTGCTAAGTCATTGTCCCTTACAGTAGGTTATTTTAAAAAAAATTTATTTGATGACAGTTGCTCAGTCCAATTGCCAGAAAAATGTTCAAAGAAGTAGGGAGGCTGGTGGGTCATTTACAGGGAGTGCTTTTGTAAAGAATAAAGGAAATTCTGAGAATCTCCCATGAGGAGATGAACCAGTTAAAAACCTGTCAGATCGGTCATAGTCGTACTACTTATTGTAAGGGACAGGAACATAGGAGAAAAGTAATAAATAGAGCATTTTATTCTGGGAGAAATGTACTTTTCATGTGGTGATTTAAACATCATTAGGAAAAGGCATGTGGACAGTTTGTAAGTTGGCCCATAATAAATACCCCCCCCCCCCCCCCCGAGGTTCTAGCGCCCTACACTCCGCCCCTTAACACAGGCCATGGCCGGAAATGCTCTACACTTGCGCAGTTCGTAAAAGTTGCTACAGTGCATGCGCCAAATGTTCCAGACTACAGGATAGCAATTGATGAGATATGTGGACACCCATACACAGTAGCCAGCAACTGGCTCAGTCAGCCAGCTTTTAGTGGAGCACAGGTACTGATCGGATCGGACTGGACAGACAGCAAGGGACCTGAAATACTAACGGGAGCTAGAAGAAGCCCGAGGCAAGATACACTTGAAACCTTAGGTTCCCTTAAGAATCACTTTAAAGTAAAGCTGAGACCAATGCAACACAATGATTTATACTTACCTAGGCTTCCTCCAGCTCCATGTAGTCTTTCAGGTCCCTCGCTGTCTTTCCAGCCTGATCCGATCAGCAGTTGTGCCTCTCTAAAAGCTGGCTGACTGAGCATGCACGGTCACACACATCCTCAATTGACCTGCCCTAGTCAGGCATGTTCAGCATATGACAATCCTATATAATAATAGGCAACTGTCCCTGCATACAGCAGGGACAGTTGTCTCTGTGTAGCTTGGTCTGTG
Organism: Hyperolius riggenbachi; assembly: GCF_040937935.1. Classification (NCBI taxonomy): domain Eukaryota; kingdom Metazoa; phylum Chordata; class Amphibia; order Anura; family Hyperoliidae; genus Hyperolius; species Hyperolius riggenbachi. The sequence continues at coordinate 238,821,206 of NC_090647.1, read as the reverse complement.
CTTTTTTGCTACTGCGCATGTGCGCAGCACAAACCCAGCCTCACACAGACAGGAGGACAGGGACGGGGCCAGGGAGCCAGGCGGGCGTGTGAGCGGGCGGCCAGGTGTGCGGTGGGTGTGCGCGTGGCAGGTGCCCGTGCGTGTCGGGTGCGCGAGCGCCGGCACGCGGAGACAGACCTATCCCATTTTGAAATGGGATAAGGTCACTAGTGTAATAATAATTATATAACAATTTTTAAAAACTCAGCAAACGTAAGAGCATGGTTGAGGAGGCACATACAACTTTCAAAGGAAATAGCTGCAAAATGGATTGGCACAGAATGGACCAGAATCAGGACCAGAAGGCCTACAGTGGGATAGAAGAAACCCTGTTTACGTTACACTAGCCACATAATGTTTACTTAAGTTTTCATTAAATGTACAGTCCTGCTTTTGAGGTATTCAATATATCAGTGTGCAGCCCTAAGGGAAAGAAAATCTGTGCACATGTGCATGAGTTTGTGCAATACAGATTACTGTAGATAAGAGCCAAAGCTGCAAGATAACTCAGCTAACACCAGCAGCAGTGAAAGGGTTACAGACATACTAGACAGAGAGATGCTGGCTGTGTGAGCATGGCTGGCCTGTTCAGGGCTCCAGAGACAAATGAAGAGAGGAGGTTTCGTCTTACCATGGAGTGTCTGTCGGCTAGTGATGTCTGCGTGGCCAATGTCCCTTGTCCTGTCTACCTCAAGCGGCACTAGTCCGGGCTTGAGGAAGAAACTTGGTAGGACAGCTGCAGACAGGACTGGAATGCTCAGGCAGCCTCTGCCATTTCGAATTGTGTACTGGATCTGCCGCCGCTGCTCTCTTCTCACTGACTGGCTGCTGTGCAGGAAGGAGCGGGACCTCTTCCGTCTGACAGTCAGTCACAGCAGAGCGTACAGTAGGTGGCAGGAGGGAGGTCCCACAGCTTAAAGTGCCAATGCGGACCGATAATTCGCAGAGCGGGCAGTTGGCAACCCTGCGATGGGGAGTGAGGAGCCGCTTCAGCGTCATAAGGCGCCTGTAGGCACGTGCCTACAGTGCCTTATGCTAAATCCGGCCCTGGGTCAGTAAGAGGGTTCTTTGTTGCATCTCTCAACCTTGTGAAGGGCTTTTTTGCTCCAACTATATCAGCATGCCATGAGGTAAAAATAGCCCAAACTTTTTCTCACAGAATTAGAGGGGTGTGTGTAATGCTGGGCATACACGGGTCGATCCGGCCGCCAGATCGACCCCCGCCGCATCCCCGCTCGTCCGCGCGGATCGATTCCCGCTCATCCCCGCCGGCGCTTCTTATCACCCGCTCGATTCGCTGCTATTGTCCGCCCGCGGGGATCGAGCGCAGAATCGATCCCCGTGGTGATCGGACACGTCGGATATTATCAATTGAGCCATGAGGCTCGACTGATAATCCTCCCCTCGACGCCGTGTATGCCCAGCATAAAAGCATATTCTATCTAGGAAAGGCTAGATAAGAGGGAGTCTAAATAAGAGATAAGAGAGAGAGGAGAACACTTTAGTGATCTGCTGTTTAGGGAGATATGCAGATTGTAGTTTACTGCTTGAATACCATAGGGAATCCCCACAGAATTTTTCAGACAACAACTACCAGATGAAAGCAATGAAATGAAAACAACTGCATATGAAAATAGTGCATTGGAATTTAGCTAGGACATATTGGATCTCTGTATCATTGCATTTTTCACATTATGATACACTGTATAATTTTCTTTGCACTATTATGCTCAGCGCTGAATACCTAAACATCAAATGGTGATAGCTGCAGTCACCCCGCCGCTGATCTGCTCCTGAGGACGGTGCAATGCCGAAACCGGTACAACTTTGGAGACTGGGCAACACTCTACAACTAATCTGTTCGATATAGTACTGGAAGTGCATTATATACTGTTTTTAAGTGACTGGTCCCTTGTAATAAGGGCCCTCTATGTGAGTATCTTTGTGGTTTTTATTTAAATTTTTAATACATTTGAATGCATTTTGGTATGCACTAACAGTGAATTGATGTGTTCATTTGGTGACAGTCACCTGTCTGTCTGTATGGTTTGAAAAGAATTGTATCATTTTCTGTGACTACAGATACACTGTCCGTACATTTGTAAACATACAGTATATGTTTAAGACCAGTTGAATTCAGAAGCTATAGAAATATATACACTAATTGATTTTCCCAAGGAGAATTGATCCCTGGGATTGAATATGCCGGAGATCGATGCCCCAAAATGGTCGGCCAATCTTAATTTTGACCGATTTCCAGCTGAAACTAATTGAACTGATCAAACATCATGGATGGAAAAACAAGGTCATAAGGGAGAGGCAATTGCCAAACCAAAGGCCCCAGAGCCAGTGACAACAAGCCCCCCAGTCACCCTCTAGGCTAACAGTGCTCCCCCTTGACCCCTGCAGAGTAGAGCTGTGTTTAACTGTTTGAATGTTGTTTGCATTTTTTTGAGGTGGTAGATTTTATGTTGTAAATAATCTTTTAGAGCAAAGAAGAAATGCTGAATTTCATACCACTTTTAAACTGTCATTTTTGTGGACATAGATCTATCATCAGCATATACTGTATATTATGGAAGAAATTTACTTGCACCCTGCATGACATACAAGGCTTTTAAACATTAGTAGAATACATAACAAAATATGTGGAGCATATACCCAGAGAAGAGCTGCAACCAGTAGGATACAAATATGCAGCAGGACAAGGAAATGCAGAACAACTGCTTATAACAGTAATCACTACACTGACACCTAGTCTCCATTAAGCACAACCTTAATTTTCAGCAGTGATTACGTTTACGTATTTAGTGTTATATTTAGAGTAAACACATACATTACCTAAAAGACAAAAAAGGCTACCAAAAGACATAGACTTTATAAGTTCAAAATGTAACAATATTTGTGCTGTGTAAACAACTAGAAGAACAGTGCATTTTTATTTTGAGTACTTGTTTACACTATTCTACCCTTTTCTATAGTGGGACCTAGTTCCCACACTGCAAGTCATTGTCTCTGCTCACTGTCCGTTTTCTCGTGTTGGCATCACCTGCTGGCAATATTTGCTATCACAGCTTGAAAAGTCTAACCTAATACACCTCTGTGAGTGCATTATGTCCAATAGAGCCAGACTTAAGTCCTGAAGAGAAAGCAATCTAGAGCAGATGAGTATATGGCCATTAGTTCCTAGGCATTGGAGCAGAAGGAACAATGTGTGTAGAGGCATGGCAGTTAAATATAATGAACAAATAATCCATTTATTTGTTAGCATATTGAGGTGCATTTAGCTTTTTTTCTATCTTATTGAACATGTCTGCCACCGCATGTCTATTTATATAATGATATTACTTTTTAATGCATTTCATGCAGAAACGCGATTGTTGTTTTTTTCACCACTATGTTTAGTTCTATGTCGCACTACAATATGTAACATCTATTGATTTTCCCATTAAAAGCTTATTGGTGGATATGATCAATAGCATGAGCATATCATTTTCTTAATAATCAGTAGACTGTAGATTGACCCTTGTTTGACATTAAAGCAAATATAGATAAAATGAAACACTGTTATATCCCAACCAAGAAGTGTTTTATTCAAAGCTTCATAGCATATAATTATGTGAAAAATATATGCCCAGCTTTCATGTTCTGTATTTGCAACAATTTAAGTGTATGTTCAAAAGGTCACTGTCTATACAACTGTCATTTTTCTAAATCTACTGTTGCACAGAAAATATTTTAATGCTTGTTTCATGTTGCCCTCACTACCTCTGAAATGTTATGACACTTGAAATAAATCTTTATGAGACGATGCAAACTGATCGCAATGCCTATTGCTGACAGCTACTGCAGCATTGGTTGTTATGAATCATGTTCATATTCCCCTTTTCCTCAGAAAGCTATATTTGTGTCTCAAAGTGTAGCTTTCTGTAAAACCCAATATAGTGCATACGTGTGTCATGTGAGGAGGCGTTCTGGCTCTGTAAATGATGTAATATTTTTATCTGGTGCACAATGCCTTTTATGTCTAGCAGATATTTTGTTACTATAGCTGTATTTTTTTATTGAACTATATTAGCTCAGATACCGGGATAGAAGTTTTATTATAGGGCCCCCTAGCAAAACTTTTATAGTATCCTCCCAATATTCACACTCCTTTCCCTATCTTCCCTTGGTGACCCCGCAGTCTAGGGGTCAATCTGCCATAGTTCATATAACCAGTCTGGCCATTGTAATTCCCCCCATCGGAAGGAGACAATTTGGGTGCCAGTCGCTTGCAGACAAAATGAGTATCGCCATTGACACCAATACAAAGTATTAGTGGAGTGGACACAAATGATAAAAACGTTACTCTTGCAATATCTGACTCCCTTCATTTTAACTGTGTTAACTTACATTATGTTTATATTCTGTAACAGAACAAATTTTTAATATCGTTCAAATATCAGTTATCGATTTTGCCATATCTGAAAAAACATTGGATTTATATAGAAGTACTTCCTTCATTCTATTTTTATCAACTCATATAACCTTTTTGTTGTGGTTTATAGTTTATCGTGCATAGTGGGAGGGTTTTAGCACTAGTACTGTTTGCACTTGTTTATCTCATCATGTCACATGTCACTTCAGATACACTTTAAAGTGAACCTCCGGACTAAAAATCTACTTAGCAGAACTGAAAAGGCTTGGTGTTTCTTTAACAGTTTCACAGCATCAGAACTTTGTTTTTCTTACCAAAGCATCATTTTTAGCTGCATTTTTAGCTAAGCTCCTCCCATCAAAGAAAACAGCCCGGGTTTTTTTCCCCTGATGCTGTGCAAAGCATGATGGGATTTCCTATGTTGTTATTCATGTTGCCTAGCAACTGGGAGGAGTGATCAGCACACAGGACAGTTGGAACTGTGTCTCATGCTCACTGTCACCTCCTTTCAACCAAAAAGATGGCTGCCCTCATGAAATCAAAAATTTGTCTGTTCTTTTAAAACAAGGTGGGTAAGAGATTATATTCCCTAACTAATGTAACTTAATGACAGTATGTTTGTTTAGGCTGAAGTTCCTCTTTAAGGAAAGGAATGTGCACGTTGGAGAGCCCCATCAAAGTTTTGCAGGGGAGTCCCATAATTTGTAGAAATGTCCCGGCTTTGGTACATAAAGGAGCAGAGAGGAAGTACCATTGTTTACAACCTTAACAGACTGTTCTGATAATGAGATATGAGAATATGAGAAGTTCCATGAGGCAGCAGTTACTTCCATGGCTGGCAACACAGTGCTGGGTTGCAGTGGCAGGCAATGGAATTTAAAATGCTCTGCCTGTGCTTGTGCATGGCATACACTTTGTAGCTTTGAAAGCTAGCAAGAGTCATAGGACATATTTATAAAAGAGGGAAGAGGCTATCCATCAGACAACTCCTATTAATTCTGCAGAAACAATGGCTCATTTTATGCTGCCATAATTATAAAATTGGTAATTTTCAGCTTTCATACAGGATTAACACTCTGATGGGGTCACCACTTTGACACCATTTTACACCATTCACTAATATGTATAAAGTGATGACCAGATCACAAAATAGTTTTCCCCAGATGAAAAGTGGAGAATGTGTACCATCATTTTTTGTGAAAACGTAACACCCATGCTTGTTGGTCGGGTTCTCTGTTCAAATGAATGGCAGAGATACAAATAAATAAGTGGATTCATAGAAAAAAGATGATACAATACTGATGGCTAGGTTTGATGAAAGATTATTCCGGCATCATATACTTGAGGTGAGAATGACTCAGCACTCAGGCCAGATAAACATAAATAGATTTGCTATAACTAAATGAAGCCTTCCAAATACTCTTGTGCGACTCAATTAACCCTTTCTCCTAAGTTTTATCCTAGGAGATCATTTTTAACCTTTTGTTCAAAATAACATTTTAGCACTTAGTAGTTGAATAATACTAAATAGAAGGTTAAAGGTAATAAGGAACAATTATTCAGAGTATTTTCTTGCTGTGGCTTAAAAGGCATTTTATTGATATGATGTGAAAATATCACCTAAAAGAAAACTTAAAGAGACTCTGAAGCGAGTGTAAATTCTCTTCTTTAACTTGTATTCATTTTAAGCAGTAAGCACCATAAGCCCTGCTAAACCGCCGCTATCCCGCTGCAAAACGAGGGGTTTATACCCCTCAAATCCCTACTCCTGTGTCCGGGGAGCGCTTCCTGCTTGAGGCAGAGCTTAGGGCTGTAGCTTTGCCTCTTCATGCGTCAATCCCAGCTGATCGCCGCCTCCCCCACCCCTCTCAGTCTTCCTTCTCTGAAAGGGGCGGGGAGAGGCGGAGATATGCCGGCAGATTGAAGAGCATGGAGGCAGAGCTGCAGCTCAAAGCTCTGCCTCCATGAGCAGCAAAATCCACGACCAAGAAAGTGGTGGAGTTTGCAGAGGGGATTTGGGGGTATAAACCCCTCATTTTACCGCTGGATAGCGGAAGTTTAGCAGGGCTTATGGTGCTTAAAATGAATACAAGTTAAAAAAGAGAATTTAGACTCGCTACAGAGTCTCTTTAAGAGAATTGAATTAGGGCCAGGGACTCATATGCAATTTCCTTTTTCTCCTACATTTCCTCCAAGGAGATACATTTTCATTTTCTCTATAGGATAACTTTTCAGCACTTTGCAATTGAAAAAGTATCAAAAAGTTGGTGGAAAACAACTGTGAAAATTATTATTATTTAGTATTTATATAGCGCCGACATATTCCGCAGCGCTGTACAGAGTATATATAGTCTTGTCACTAACTGTCCCTCTGAGGGGCTCACAATCTAATCCCTACCATAGTACTATGTCTACGTATGTATTGTGTAGTGCATGTATCGTAGTCTAGGGCCAATTTTAGGGGGAAGCAAATTAACTTATCTGTATGTTTTTGGGATGTGGGAGGAAGCCGGAGTACCCGGAGGAAACCCACGCAGACACGGGAAGAACATACAAACTCCTTGCAGATGTTGACCTGGCTGGGATTCGAACCAGGGACCCAGCGTTGCAAGGCGAGAGCGCTAACCACTACGCCACCATGCTGCCCGTTTTTTGAGTATATTCTAGCTTGCTGGTGGTTTAAAAGGCAAGTTTAAAAATGTCACTATAATATCAATATAACACTTAGGAGAAAACATTAATTGCATATGGGCCAAGAGGTGCATTATGTAAGAGATAGTGAAATTTAAAGAGGTAAATCTCACAGTTAATTGGCCCCATTTTTGCTAGGCAAAATTTTTGTGAAATCAGCAGTCAAGTTTGCCATTCATCAGTTGTTAAACACTTTACTGCTTAAAAAATTAGAAATGGCAAATTTTACTGTGCCATGTATTTGGTGATGATGCCAGCAAGCTGCCGATTGATGCTGCATCCATTAACCCTGACATTTTTATGACACAACCAAACGTGCACTCATTTGAGCTTCATTTTTCCACTAGTTAGCGTCAGATTTAAACTGCCATGTTCATGAAACTAAGTAGGGAGATTTTTATGATCTGACCGGATGTTTGATAAGAATCCTGCCAGCAATGATTTAATTCACCTCTAGTCTTTCATGTAAAGCCAAAGCTTTACTCACAAGTGTAGGACAGTTCTTTACCCAAAGCAAGTAACACCAGGGTGTTATGGGGATGCATTAAATGGGAGAAAGCAACTCCTGCCCCTTCGTAACATGGAAGCTGCATAACCTGCAGGAAGTAAGCACTGCCTTTCTATGTATGCAACGCACAACAATAACACCAACCATTGTTTAAACACATAATCATCATTACCATTACTTCTACCATCTGTCACATTCCCAGCACAAGAATAACTAATTACCATATGCTGCAACGTGAATTACACTAAACAGTAAAGTAGCCTTTCTTTACTTACTCCTTTCTAAGAGAAAACAAAATCACAAATCTAAGAAGAACCTCTTTATTATGTCTACGGTAGACTGTATTTAGCATTTGCTTGCTACGGCTTATCAACCCTCACAGTTTGGTACATTGATTTATGTTAATGTACCATATCATTTAATTAAAAATAAAAAAATAATACTGGGCTATCTTGCACTCAGCCTTAAGGGAATTCTGCTATCGGAGTTCACATACAGCTTGAACGATGAATGAGCATAACTTTAACATAATTTATTGAAATGTCTTGTGTATCGATGAAAGTATAAGAAATTGAATGAGTTGGATTTTATTTCCAGTCCCGCCTTGATTGTACAATTATATTTAAAGAGAGTCTGAAGCGAGAATAAATCTCGCTTCAGACCTCATAAATAGCAGGGGCACGTGTGCCCCTGCTAAAACGCCGCTATAGCGCGGCTTAACGGGGGTCCCTTCACCCCCAAATCCCCCTCGATACACCCGGGAAGCGCTTCCTGGTTGGGGCAGGGCTAACCGCCGCAGCCCTGCCCCACGCGCGTCTGTCAGCGCGTATCTCCGCCTCTCCCCCGCCCCTCTCAGTCTTCCTTCACTGAGAGGGGCGGGGGAGAGGCGGCGATGCGCCGCTGACAGACGCGACTGGAGGCAGGGCTGCAGCCGTTAGCCCTGCCTCCAGGAAGGGAAATTCTGCGACCTTTTTACGACACACTTTTGCGGGGGGTGGGTTGGGGGTGAAGGGACCCCCGTTTAGCCGCGGGATAGCGGCGTTTTAGCAGGGGCACACGTGCCCCTGCTATTTATGAGCTCTGAAGCGAGATTTATTCTCGCTTCAGAGTCTCTTTAAAGTTCAGTTATGGGTGGTCTATAAGAAAAAAAACTCCAGTGTGAAGAAAACTTTTTGTAGGGTTTTTAATGACAGAATTCTTCAGATATTCTTTACTTAAAGGAACCCCCAAGTGAAAAAAAGGTGCCCCTAGTGGGTATTTATCTCAGGCGGGGAAAGCATCTGGATCCTAAAAAAAAGCTTCCCTTGTTCTCCACAGTCTCATTCCAGCGGTGGGATCCCTGAAAGTCTACTTGCCGGTACCTTGCTCATGCATGCTAACTCCGTCCTGCTCGGCTTTCTACGATAATAACCGGGCTGAAACATTTACTGTATGTGTTGGAAAGAGTCTTCATGTTTGCACCATTGATAGGCACAATCGATTATAAACGATTATAACAAGAGTCGTCCGATTGAATTTTCGCTGTTCCAAAATTTGGATTTTCTTGTCGGTTGTGATAAATAGGAAGCAAAAAATTGGTTCGTTGATGGTGTACTGAAAGATGTATTACGGTATTTCACTTCCAATCAGAATTATCTGATCGCTCAAATGATTTTTCGCTATAAATTGGATCATTAGGAGCCACCTTTATACCTCAGTTAGTGTCTTCATCTGAAGTGTGGTTGGACTCTCCTGATATACACGCTTCTCCTTTTCACCATCCCCTTATTATCCCAACTTTTCCCCATCCCCTTATATATATGCCAAGCGAATATAAACAGTGTAGAGAAGCAAAGTGGTGGACAAAATGCACACATGAAATAGAGGCTACCGGTAGTAGAATATTGGTAATTTTACTGATATTCTACTATTCTCGATAGTAAAGTATTAGTATTTTTTAGTAATCATACCAATATTCTTCTATCACCTTCTGTATCTGAATTCCCACCCTAACCCTTTCCATCCCTTAATGCTAACACCAAACTCCCACCAACCAATCCGCCTACTTCTAACACCAACCTCCCACTATCTCTATCTAACACTAACTTCCCCACTCAACCTGGTAGGTAACTCTCCCACAGCCAGCCCTATAATGGAATGTATAAAGGGGAAGGAAATGTGGGCATAAAGGACATAAGCTGTATATCTCAATCTCAAAGCTCAATAGGGTGTTTGTATAATCAAATGTAGCCAAATTCCAATGCACTATAGCGTGCGGCTACAGCCGCAAGAAACCACAGGCCCACCACTAATCTTGCAGAGTTCTGCTACCTGGTATAGCTTGTGAAACATACATCATAAAGTGGCAGTAAGGTAAGAGTCTGGGAATGATGGAGGCAATCTAAACCTTACTAGAGGCACCTGCAATTTTGGCACAGTAATATGGATGCAAAGGAATACCATTTAATTTGCTTGCAGAGATTTTGGCTTAACTGTTCACTAAACTAACAAGACACATCAATATTGCTGAAGTAGTGCATTTAAAAAGCTAATTGTTCAGATTTCATACAACGTGAGTGGTATCACTGACATGCACTTAAAGCAAACCTGAAGCGAAAAAAACCTTTTAATATAATAAATTGTATGTATAGTATGGCTAAGGAATAGAACATTAGAAGCAAAGAAAAGTCTCATTTTTATTTTCAGTTATATAGTTTTTTTTAATAACATTGCATCATTCTTACATAGTTATATAGTTACCGTATATACTCGCATAGAAGCCGAATTTTTCAGTACAAAAAATGTACTGAAAAGTCTACCCCTCGGCTTCTATGCGAGTCATCTGGCTGTGCCCCCGCTATGTCTGTCCTTCCCATGACGCGTGTTAGTGTAGCAGTAAACAGACTGATGTTCCCCAGCGTTCCCAGAGCGTGCAGCATTACGGAGCAGGCATCCTTTTGATGTAACTTTCACTCCACTCCCTCCTCACACGCTGAAGCCGGGCAATGTACAGTTGCTTCTTGTATTCTCAATACTGCATCCTCCGTGGCAAGGCTGTGCTGTTATGTGCCAATAGATGTGTTTATGTGACAGGCAGCCACACGCTGTTATATTATGCCCGGATCTGTATATTGCTGTGGCTGTAGCTCACTATCATGAAGCTCTGATAGTGAGCTGGAGCCATGGCAGTATACAGATCCGGGCATAATATAACAGCGTGTGGCTGCCTGTCACATAAACACATCTATTGGCACATAACAGCACAGCCTTGCCACGGAGGATGCAGTATTGAGAATACAAGAAGCAACTGTACATTGCCCGGCTTCAGCGTGTGAGGAGGGAGCAGAGTAAAGTGAGTCAAAGTTACAAGTAAATTCAGGGCTTCAAGAAACTACATCTCCCTGCATGCTTTGCTATTTTCCGCACATGCCCAGTAGATGGCAGCAGTCAGGAAGACAGCTCGTGAGTGCACATGGAGATGAGACATGCAGAGGAGAATAGAATGAAGTTATTTATGGCAGATGTGGGCTGTGTGTCTCAAGGATCAGGTGCATTCTGTGCCTGCAGCTTTGCAGATCAGTGAGAAGCACTTAGTGCCCTGGTGAGTCCAGCTTCACCTCACTGATTTGTCCTGTGTTTGTCTGGTGATAGTTCTAATCTGCCATCATGGGGAAATACACTCCTGTTAGCAGCATTTAAGAGTCCAGACTCCAGGGTGTAGAAGATTTGTCTTGGGCAATGTCCCTGGTTGTCAGCAGGATGTGTGTCTAGAAGAGGCTGGGTGCTAAGCAGATGTGAGGGGTAATTAGCAGAGACATGGATGCACATCTGGCTATGGGGAGGTCAGCTGCTTCATACTGGGGGCCTGTTTGGCTTTGGAAAGAGGGGATGTCTCATAATGGGAGCACATTTGGTTATTTATCCCGAAGCTATAATGGGGTGGGGGCTTATATGCGAGTCAATTACTTTTTCCTGGTTTATGGGGGAAAAGTGGGTACCTCGGCTTATATGCGAGTCGGCTTATATGCGAGTATATACGGTATTTGGGTTGAAAAAAGACATACGGCCATCAAGTTCAACCACAGAACAAAGTACAACAGCAGCCTGCTCCCTCACATATCCCTGTTGATCCAGTTGCAGTTTTAAAAGCACACTCTGTCTTTTAAACTATAAAACAAAGCAGAAATAATGACCCTTTGACCTTTCCTGCAGTAAATCCTTATATCAAGCTGTCTCTCACTGTCTCTTACTTCAGAAAGCTGGACTGTATTTGATCTAGTGGGTCGAGCAGCTTAAAGAAGCTCTTTTCCATAGATAACAAATTAAGTTTTTTAAATCTTCCTGTACTGGAAAACAATACGAGACTCATTTATTTGCTACTAATGTTCTATTTCTTAGCTGTAGTACAATTCATTATATCATAAGTTTATTTTCTCTTTAGGTTTGTTTAAATGCACATTGCACTGTGTTATTGCATGCAACAATATGTACACGAGCTTGCTGTACACTGAAGATGCACACATTGTACATAAAGCCTTAAGGTGGCCACACACTATACAATAAAATGATCTGATTTTACAGCAATTCGATAAATATGATCAGGTCTCCTGAAAAAATCGAAAGCTTTTTTTTTAATTTGACCGAAAAATCCGATCGGATTTCCCGTTTTTTTTCAATATTTATCGAATGCTGGAAATTTTTCTTCAATTTTTCTAAAGATTGTGTGGTGTGTGTTAGATTGTAAATGTATTAATATACACACCCTACCAATTTTCTCAGAGTTTCCAATCATTTTTATCATAATTCGGGAAAAAATGATCATATGTGTGTGGTACATTGGTCATATTTTTGAAATGTTGATATCAGTCAGAAAAATTGATTGCAATTCTTAAATTGAACAGATATTTAAAAAAAATTGTATGGTGTGTGGCCACCTTTACACTAACAACCAAAGTAAGCCTGCTATCAGCCATAAAAGGAGAGAAACCGAGAGCCCAATATGGTGTAGTATGTTAGAACCAACTGGAATGAATATGACAAGTAAGTATTATACTCACAAACGTGGGTTACCGCTCAGGTAACCACTGTATAGGCAGGTGGGGAGATTAAACCTGTCCCCACTCAGGATTAAGAAGTCGCTCTCTGAAGGAAGAAAGAGGGTATATCACCCTTCCACCCAGGGTGGAAATCTTGACTAAACGATGTGCAGAGGCGCCAGAAGGATAAAAGATGTCTAAAAAGTTTAAAACATTCGGGTGGCGGTGGTGGACCAGCCACTCAAAAATGGACTTGATGCGTCAGTTAAGGAACATACAATTTATTCACATACTCCAAAGACAGTATCGCAACGCGTTTCACGGGCACAATCCCGCTTCATCCGGCATTCAACAGTAGGAGTATTACACTAAAAAAACGACAGAGATGAAACAGGCACATCAGAGTGCTGCACAAGTAATCCATGTAGATAATGTAATTAAAAAACATATAATATGCACCAGCGTTAATCCGACTGCATCATGGAATATAAGACATATAGTATGGTAACAGTTGCCAACTTTATACTGGTGGTAAATGGTGTTTAAAATAGTATATATATACAATACCCGGGGATGTGGTGAATAAAACGTATACAGGGATATGATGAATAAGGAGGTGATTAGAGAGACACCTCTATTGTGTCCAAATATCCTGTGTGATATCTTAGAGGAGAAGGTGCTGGGGGAAAAAAGAACCAGGAAGGTGTGGATTCTTATAAGCAGAATTTCTTATAAGCAGGGCAGCGGGGGGCTCTAGGGGCCAGGAAGTGAGGGAGGGAAAACGAGCACGTGAGGAGAAAGTATTTGGTAGGGGAGCGTGTAGCAGAGTACAATTAGAACTTCGGACTGCAATAAATAAATAAACCACTAAACAAATAAATAAACAAATAGCCACATTTACCTTGCGCAGGTCCAGTGTACGCTTGGCACCTCTGTGGCTTTGTGTCAGCGTTGGACCTTTAAATAGAAGTATGTTGGTCTGGAGGGGGTGTGGAGATGCGGGGGGGTGGTGGCCAATGGCTGCCCGTGATGTGGAAGTGTAAGCCAATCGGAATCCGTGTATGTGCGGGGTTCTGGCGTCTCACTGCGCCGTTGGTAGTAGGAATGCTAGTGAGGGATTAGGCGACAGGGATAGGGGGGCGTGGTATTGTACCACGCCCCCCTATCCCTGTCGCCTAATCCCTCACTAGCATTCCTACTACCAACGGCGCAGTGAGACGCCAGAACCCCGCACATACACGGATTCCGATTGGCTTACACTTCCACATCACGGGCAGCCATTGGCCACCACCCCCCCGCATCTCCACACCCCCTCCAGACCAACATACTTCTATTTAAAGGTCCAACGCTGACACAAAGCCACAGAGGTGCCAAGCGTACACTGGACCTGCGCAAGGTAAATGTGGCTATTTGTTTATTTATTTGTTTAGTGGTTTATTTATTTATTGCAGTCCGAAGTTCTAATTGTACTCTGCTACACGCTCCCCTACCAAATACTTTCTCCTCACGTGCTCGTTTTCCCTCCCTCACTTCCTGGCCCCTAGAGCCCCCCGCTGCCCTGCTTATAAGAAATTCTGCTTATAAGAATCCACACCTTCCTGGTTCTTTTTTCCCCCAGCACCTTCTCCTCTAAGATATCACACAGGATATTTGGACACAATAGAGGTGTCTCTCTAATCACCTCCTTATTCATCATATCCCTGTATACGTTTTATTCACCACATCCCCGGGTATTGTATATATATACTATTTTAAACACCATTTACCACCAGTATAAAGTTGGCAACTGTTACCATACTATATGTCTTATATTCCATGATGCAGTCGGATTAACGCTGGTGCATATTATATGTTTTTTAATTACATTATCTACATGGATTACTTGTGCAGCACTCTGATGTGCCTGTTTCATCTCTGTCGTTTTTTTAGTGTAATACTCCTACTGTTGAATGCCGGATGAAGCGGGATTGTGCCCGTGAAACGCGTTGCGATACTGTCTTTGGAGTATGTGAATAAATTGTATGTTCCTTAACTGACGCATCAAGTCCATTTTTGAGTGGCTGGTCCACCACCGCCACCCGAATGTTTTAAACTTTTTAGACATCTTTTATCCTTCTGGCGCCTCTGCACATCGTTTTGCTATCAGCCATAGCCCTAAACTAAACCTAGAATACACCTTAACGCTTAAAGAGACTCTGAAGCGAGAATAAATCTCGCTTCAGAGCTCATAGTTAGCAGGGGCACGTGTGCCCCTGCTAAACCGCCGCTATAGCGTGGCTTAACGGGGGTCCCTTCACCCCCAAAGCTACCACTGCAACACTTGGTCGCAGAATGGTCGTGATTTATGGCTTCCTGGAGGCAGGGCTAACGGCTGCAGCCCTGCCTACAGTCGCGTCTGTCAGCGGTGCATCACCGCCTCTCCCCTGCCCCTCTCAGTGAAGGAAGACTGAGAGGGGCGGGGGAGAGGCGGAGATACGCGCTGACAGACGCGCGTGGGGCAGGGCTGCGGCGGTTAGCCCTGCCCCAACCAGGAAGTGATCCCCCGCTGTACGGAGCGGATTTGGGGGGTCAGGGACCCCCGTTAAGCCGCGGGATAGCGGCGTTTTAGCAGGGGCACACGTGCCCCTGCTATCTATGAGGTCTGAAGCGAGATTTATTCTCGCTTCAGACTCTCTTTAACGCAAATATATTAACATTTAAAATAAACCGAACAAACACTATCGCACTAACATTACCCTATTTAGCTAATAATACAATAAGTGCCCAAATGACTTTGATTTTAGGCAGTGAAGACTAACAATTCAAAACTGTCAGGGTTCTTGCGAACTGTTAGGATTCTGTTGATCCTGTCACTGGTATCAAGGGGCGAATAGCGAATAGCCCCAGGGCGTGGAATCAACTCTAGCACGGGTCTTCACCAGCGCACCCCGTAAGGGATGATAGGCCATCACCCCTAGTAGGAGGCCGGACTACTTTGCTGCCTGGTGCATGCCAGGTCACGACCCCCAGGACTACTGCACCAGTGATGGGAAGAATAGAGGGTACCTAACGGGATAGGGGGTTCGAGCGGATCAGACCATTAAGCTATCAGGCCAGGACAGGCTTGCTGGGCAGGAAGGCCTAACCTAAAAGGAATCCCAGGTAGGGTACTGACAGGAGGAGTTCCAAGAAGGGGAACGGACATGTAGGGGAAAACCCAGAAATGGAGTAGACTGTGGGGGTCCCAGGAGGGGAACAGACAGGCTGGGTAATTCAGAGAAGTGAGAAGCAGAATGGAGGGGTTCCCAGGAGGGGATCGGTCAGTTGGAGGAATCCCCGGGAAGGGAGCTGGCTGACTGGGGAGGTTCCCAGTGGGGAACAGCAGGCGGGGGAATCACGGGGATGTTGCGGCTGACTGGAGGAGCTCCTGAAGGGGAGCTGACAGGCAGGGAGAATACCCAGGATGCTGTGGGTGACTGGAGGAGTTCCTGTAGGGGAACTGGCAGACAGGGGGAATCTTCGGGATAGTGCAGCTGACTGGAAGAGTTCCTGCAGGGGAACTGACAGACAGGGGGAATCCCCGGGATGTTGCGGGTGGGAAAGTGATATGCAAGGAGACAGACAGGGCAGTGACTGCAAGGAAACTGACAGGACAGTGATATACTGACAGGGGAGCTCTCCAGTAAGGGATCTGGCAGGCAGGGATAAATGTCTGGAGGAGACTGGCAGGAACTGATTCACAGGCTGGGATTTACAGGAGGGGATCCAAGGTTTGGCATCAGGCAGACTGACAGGCAGAGTATAGCAGCAAAAAGGGAAAGCCAACAGGGAATGCCAGAAGGGGGGACCCAGAAAAGGGAACCTGGAAGAGAGCATATTAGAAAGGGAGGGAGGTAATGGCTGTGACCAGGGATGCAACAGCATCCTAACAGTGAGAGCACAGGGTACCCTGGCTCTCAATTACGGAGCATGCAGTACCGCCCATGGCCACTGCATAAAACAGAGGAGAGGCGCACGTGTACACCTAGCAACAGGGGGGCGCAGAACCTGGAAGTCTGTCGGGTCGGCAAAGCAAGGAGCTGCATGAGACTTTGTGGGTGGAGTGAAACGAGCAATTGTTACACTCCACTACCATTACAGGATCCAGCGCAGGACAGTGGAGATGTGTGTAGGTAACGAGCAATCGTTACGATAGGATTGTCACAAAAACAAGTGACCTACTTTATTGACTTATTCTCTTGCTGGACAGGATGTAACAGAAACAGGGATACAGTCATACTTGAAAAATCAATACTTAGGTTATCTCTCTTTCTCTCCATGCTGTCCACAGCTAAGCTCTTTGTCAGGGATTTTTCATTGCTTGTAATAGTGAATACAGGGCTATAGCATTATTTACCAGTTTTCGTACTTGACATAGCCATTCCATAGAATTTGCCTTTGGAAAAGTCAGTCATGTGACTCCAAGATCTCATTAGCAAGCCTAACACTTCCAGCTCCTTTTCTTGTCATTCCAGAAAAATATATTTTGTAAGAATCAGCAACAAGATCCAGGGATCCCTTCAGAAAACCAGCAGCTTCAAGGAGAGTGGGCATTGCACTACAGAACCCAATCACATGACCACACCGTCCTTAGTTACTGTAGCTGCAGTGGTGGCCACAGGGTACTCTCAGTAGCAAACAAAGGAATTGAGCGGGATTTGAAGAGTACATAATACCAATTCCCAGCTCATCCCTGGCTAGTGAGTTATGACAAGTTAGGGGGAGGAGTCACCGCACTATCAATTTTTGCAGACCTATTTTGATATTATAAAAATGAATCATGTATAAATAGTTTAAGTGCAATGCACAAAACATTGTGCATAGCAAACTATATTCCATACAATCATCTCAGTACACAAAGTACAGACTGTAGATTTTTTGTGAAAATCAGCAGGTTATTGTGCATGTTTACTCCTATGGAGGAGGACCTCTCACTGTTGGACATTATGAACAATACAACAGTAATCAATTTCTTGCACAAACCGATCATTAATTATTCAAGCAGGAGACTTTTTTTATATGTCTATTCATAGCCTACTATTTTAGATGAAGACAAGGTTACATTTTTTTTTATTCCCCAGAGGGAATTGTCAAGCATCGGGTTTTCAGGGTATGCAGGGATTAACAGATCGGTAGCAGTGATAGGTGATTGGTGCACATCACATGAAAAACAGGCACATTTTTGTGTTCCATATGCCTATAAAAGTCAACCAATATTGTTTTATGTAAGAAGTCACCATTCATATACATTAAAAATGCAAGGATGGAGATGTTTTGCATAGCAAAGACCAATTTATCTAACCATACAGAATATGATTCACATCTAGAAAAAGAAAACCAGTACCTGGATCTTTGAAGTGTTGAAGAGAGATCAAGGCTTTCTTCCTCTCCAAGTTGCCATCCTGGAAAATGACAGTTCAGGTCACGCTGGTACTTCTGCGTTTTGGTGATGGTTGCATCTTGTATTACACCTGAGCTGTGAAATATGTGTTTCGCTTTACTGAACATGTAACCAGTTATGGAATGTTAATGAAAGGCAATACAACATAATACAAAATTGTACCTGATTTGTCTGTAAGATGGAGGTGAGGCAAGCTCAAGTTTCTATCTGCTGCTGCTTTGTTTCTTTTTATGTTTAACAGACTGACCTGACATGCTTTAAAAGTAACATGATAAATATGAAAGAAAAATGTATCATAAATGAAACATATCTAAAAATAACTTTTTTTTTAGTCCAGAGATCAACAGCGCAACATTGATGCCAACTGCATGAATTATTTAAGATAAACAGTATTAATATTTTATCTGCTAATTTTTCTTAACCTGCTCTATTAAAAGAGTGGAGCTTATTTAACTTCCCTGGCAGTATGATTCTTTCTGGATTTTAGGATCTAAAAGCGGTACCATTTTTTTCTGTGCTTTTAGTCCCTAAAATCCAGAAGAATCATACCCCAGACTCCCAGAGAGGTTTTCCAGCAGCCCCTGCCCAGCACTCACCTCCCCAGGATCCAGCGCTGCATTTCTTCCTCCTGTCCTCCAGGTGAGGCCCTATTTCTATGGTGAGATCGGCATCTGCCGTCATGAGACAGATGATGATCTCACCTGAGAGATGGGGAGCATTGATGGACTGGAAGCAGACAGGCTGCAATTGTCCAGATCCTGGCGGAGGTCAGCTCTAAATGCTACACTGCTGTGCGCTCTGCAGATTCCTCCCTGCAGCTACCCTGACCCAAGTTTCGGATTGCAAGTAACAGCATCTGCCCCTCCCCCACCCCCCTCAGGATGGGTCGGGAATACCACCAAAGGTGTTAATATAATAGCGCTATGCAAATAATTGTATAACTCTTAGCAACCAATAAGATTTTAGACTTCAGTTGTGGTCACTGAGGTGTGTCTTATATAAATAAGTGGGATACGGAACAAAGCACACATACACACTCATAGCACAACCACACATACTGTGCATCATCATCACACACACACACACACACACACACACACACACACACACACACACACACACACACACACCACACAATAAACACACAGGCAGCAAACACTAATCATACACACACCACAAACACACACATCACAAACACACACATACCTATGGTGGCGTGGTGGTTAGTCCTCTCGCCTTGTAGCACTGGGTCTCTGGTTCAAATCCCAGCCAGATCAGCATCTGCAAGGAGTTTGTATGTTCTCCTCATGTCTGCTTGAGTTTCCTCTGGGGACTCTGGTTTCCTCCCACTTCCCCAAAAACATACAGATAAGTTAATTGGCTTCTCCCTAAAATTGGCCCTAGACTATGATACATGCACTACACGATACATACATAGACCTATGGCTATGGTAGGGACTAGATTGTGAGCCCTTCTGAGGGACAGTTAGTGACATGACAACAATATACTCTGTACAGCGCTTCGTAATATGTCGGCACTATATAAATACTTAAATAAATAAAAAACACTGAGATCTCAGTGCATAGACCTCAGTTTAGTCTTTCTAATTATTTAGATAAATATACCTTAACTAGATAACACCTTTTCCCTTCAATACCAATAACTTGAAGTGATCAAATATTTCTTGCGCAGACAGATTGAAAGATGAAACAAAGTAGTAGCAAAGGTGTTTAATTAATGGATGTATCCAGTGGCTATTAATTAAGAGCAAGTTATGCCATATAATGCTCAGTAAAGCCATCTGCTCATCATCTGGCAGGGCCTGTGATGGCTTGGAATGGAATTGTAATGCTTCATGATGAAGTCTTCCATTGCCACATATATATATGAAGAAACAAGATTACAAAATCATTTGACTATAAATTAGCTTGAAGGATGAGGTTAAAGAGGAACTCCAGTGAAAATAATGTAGTAAAAAAAGTGCTTCATTTTTACCATAATTATGTATAAATGATTTAGTTAGTGTTTGCTCATTGTAAAATCTGCCCTCTCCCCGATTTACATTCTGACATTTATTACATGGTGACATTTTTACTGTGGGCAGGTTATATAGCTGCTCCTAGCTGTTTTGTCTGTTAGAGACAGCTGTAAACAGCTATTTCCTGTCTGTGAACCTTGTTACATTGTAACAAACTGCCAAAAGGACCGCGGTCCCAGAGCTTCTTGTGGGAGTGGTTTCAGCACAAAATCAGTCATACAGCTCCCCCTGACGGTCTGTTTGTGAAAAGCATTATATTTCTCATGTAAAAAGGGATATCAGCTACTGATTGGGATAAAGTTCATTTCTAGGTTGGAGTTTCTCTTTAAAGAGAAACTCCGACCAAGAATTGAACTTTATCCCAATCAGTAGCTGATACCCACTTTTACATGAGAAAAATAATGATTTTCACAAACAGACCATCAGGGGGCGCTGTATGACTGATTTTGTGCTGAAACCCCTCCCACAAGAGGCTCTGGTACCGTACGGTACTCTGGGCAAACTGTCACAATGTAACAATGTTCAGACAGGAAATAGCTGTCTGTTAAAGCCAGACCAGCTAGAAACAGCTCCATAATCTGCCCACAGTAACAATGTCACCATGTAATACAAGTCAGAATGTGAATCTGGGAGAGGAAAGATTTTACAATGAGCAAACACTGACTAAATCATGTATACATAATTATTGTAAAAATGAAGCACTTTTTTTATTACATTATTTTCACTGGAGTTCCTCTTTAAGCTGTAAAAACTGAACAAATGAAAGTAACTGTAAGGATCCTTCCTGTAGCATGTCCTGTCGGTTGCAGTGGAGCTGCAACCGAGCAGTTTTGATTTCTCTGCCTGCATTTGGATGCTTAGTTTTGACAGTATTCGCAATAAGTCGTATTGCCATTTACAATCACTCTGCAGTTCATAGCAGCTCAGGATGTTGTCATGAATCCACCTATGGTTTGCTGCAGTTGAACTGCAGCCAGACAGCTCTGGATTTCTTACATGCATATTGTTGCATAATTTGGCATGCATTTGTAATGAGAGTCCTTTCCATTCACAGTCTGATTGCAGTCTTCAATCAGCCTAACAGTGGATTGGATGATTACCATTCAGCTGTGTGGGAATTTGCATGTCGGCTCTCATTGGCTGATGTCCATAGAAAAGCACACCTTGCCCGTCATAGCGTTTAGCTTTGCCTTAGTTGACTGATGGGTTCCTTGTGTGAAGTTTGAATTGTATTGCATTACCTTGTCTTGCCTGCTTGGATGTTCACTGCACCCACAGGGTACAGTGAAGTCTTTACTTTCCTGATAGCTTGGAGACTGCCTACACCACGTTGGAGACTGGTAGTATTCCTGTTAATTCCGTTCCTGTGGATGTAACTATAGCTGTGGTTGCTATTAGTTATGTTCTGTCCTGTTTTTCTTGCCTGAACCTGTGTGAATGTTTGCTACTGCTGAGGCAGCAATTACATTGGCAAACAATCCTTCTGTCTGTCTGTTCCTGCTGGTCCTGTTCCTGTGAATGTGACTATAGCAGCGGTTGCTATAAGGTATGCTCCTTCTTGTTTGTCTTGTCCGAGTCAGTGTGAATGTTTGCTATCGCTGGGGCAGTGATTAGATTGGCAAGCATTCTATCTGTCTCTCTGTTGTCAGTCCTTGTTACTCAGTGTGGTGGACATCAGATGCTCAGTGCTGCGGTCGCAATGAACAACCATTGTGTCTTGTTTATTGTGGCGGTTATCGGAAGCTCAGAGCTGCAGTCACTCTGAGCAATCTTGCTCCCTTGTTCATAGCTCCTGGTGTGATCTGTGTAATCTCCTCCACAAGAGCATTCTGCTCTATTACCTAATATCACCCAGCTGCATAGTCTTGCTTGCTCTGGTGGTACTCTGGTTTTCCTGGCCTCAGCCTCTATACCTTGCACGTTAAGACATGGGGACAACCGAAGTCAGGAGACATATCCAGTGTCCTGCTCAAGCGGGGGCTTGTCTATAGGTAAAGACCGTGGGCCTAGCTCAGAGCTACAGCACTAGATTGGGGTATAGTGGCTGAAGGAAAACAGGAGCTCTACCAGGCATCACAGTAACTTTCACGAAAAACTGCATATCAAAAATATTGACTATTTAAGTTGCTTGCCACTAAGTTAAAGTGAACCGAGCACCTTTTTTATCATTCAGGACATTTCTATAGCACATGAAAAATGCATGCCGACAATCTGTTTCATTATTAAAATAAACTTTCATTTTACCTTGTATTTTACATTCAAAGTAGATTAATTACCCTGTTTCAGCAGGGCTGCCCGGCCGTCCCCGGCCGCAGAGCTTTCAGGTTCCTAATTGTTTTATTGGGCTAATTACCAAGAGGTAAACAATGCTATTAGACAACAAAGGGGGTTAGTAATTAGGACTGTTTCTTCAAAGACCTAGTTTGTGTCAATGTGTCAAGATAGCATCTCTGACTTCTGTAAATAAGGAATGTGAGAAGGGGAGGGGGGAACATGGCAGCTTCTATGCCAGGAGAGATTCCATTGAAAGAGAATGTGCTCAGTTCCCTTTAAAGGATACCGTAATCATATTCTGAAATGTAAACTGACAGCAGTGGTATAAGCCTTGAAGGCTGTCATAGCTGTCTGCAGGGTCAGTATTCTCCAAGCTGCTGCCAGTCCCTGTATTTTGCCGTTAAAATCTTCAACATTATTGTCAGAGACATTGAGACAGGAAGAGGCTGAACTGTTCACTTTTTCCCACCCTGTCTCTGCCATCTCCTGCATAACACCAGTCCCTGTGTGCACGCTTGTGTGTGTAGCTGGCTCAACCCAGCTCATAGTGCAGAGAGTGAGCCGGGACACACTGAAGTAAGTGAACACTGCAATACATATGAGGAAACATACTTATTTGTTCAGTGAGACCCTCTGACCTTATTGGTGTGAATTTAATTGCTCCCTGCCTCCATTTTAATGGTTTCTTATTTATTTTTAAATTGGCTTTTTTTCCTATATGGGCAAGAAAATCCAGAAAGAGTTCTGGAGATGCAGCCATATATTTAGTAAATGTAAAAAATCCTATGAAAACAGCGTCTGGGAGCGGCAACATTTACAGAAATAAGATCAGTGAGTCATAGAGAACAGGTACATATGTTTATATGTATGTGTATCATAGGTTATAGATATCCTTTAAGGTACACTTTCCAAGTACAGTTTTTAAATGGAAAAGATTTTATACATCCACACATTAGTGATTGTGTTGTTTTTCTCCAAATCTAAGTCCTCTATTTGAAAAAGTAATACAAAAAATTATGTCAGTACTAAATTAGTGTACAGTAGGATGTGGAGGACAGTAGAGGTGTTCACTGGTGTCCTAAGTATTATGCCTAGAATTCTAATGCTAAGTGCCCACCGAAAGATTAAAATTGGGGAACTCTGCCGACTAACGATCGTTTCCCAGTCTATCTTTCAACATCGCATTCGCATGGTGCAAACAACCGGAAGTGAACAATAGTGCATCATTCAAATGAAACAATATTTTCACTAAAGTCCATTTTCAATGGGATCTGCCATGAGGGTCTTTCAAAATGGATGATAATTGTGGTTCGTCACCCATCTTTAAATGTCGTTCAACAAATTTTTATTAAGCGACGGTTACACTATATTGTGCAAAATGAACGATTGCCTGTCAAAATGAACCATGGGTACGGCACTTAATAGAATGCTTGTATATACACCTTTTTCATTCTAAACAAGAAATATGTGGGGTTTTTTTTTTACTCTTAAAGCATCCTAACACCTTTGTAATGTATCTATTCTTTACTAATGCATTCATTTTGCTGTAACCTTTAAACGCTGTGTACAGGAAACTATGTAATGATTAAACAGAGGCAAAGTAATTTTATTGCCTTAGGAACCTCAATACTTCCCTCTAAAGAAAGAATCACTGAAAGCATCCATATCCTGATGTAATTACATGCAAATAGACAATACAGGGAGCATAGACAAATGCTGAGAAATCTGATTTAACCGATCAAATAATGATACGTCTGTATTAAATTATTTTAGTAAATATGCCATTAGCTGGATACATTTGTTCCAGCTGGTTATTCATTCTGTGTCAATAGATTTCTAAAAGCATTTTAGTTATAATAACTTGTTTAGCTATAAATGGTCCCATCCTATCCCATCGAATAAGTGTTAAATGATAAGTCTAATACTGTGTAATGTTGGTGGTGTCACATACTAAAGAAACTACTTTATAGAAACATACTAAAAGAATGTTCTTCCTCAACATTTTGTCGAGACTAAGCTGACACGGCTCCCTATACACATCTACGTTTTATATACTGTATGCAAGACGTTCTCATTTTATACCAGAGTTATGTAGGGCATGTACCGTACATCTAATTTTATATAAAAACATTTTCACTAAAAATGCTTCAAATCTATATCAACTGTCCTGAAAACATTTTGACTGACAACCAGCCAATGTCTCTCCAGGGTTCACTACCATCACAATACTAAAGGGAAGCCCCAGCAAAAGTATCTGTAAACCTTGTGCCTTCTACCTAATTTTATCCCCTTAAGGATCACAGGCTTTACCTGCCTCCCCCAGTGACCAGGCTATTTTTTTTTCAAATTAGGGCTCTGCTGCTTTAATGGCTTGCTGCAGAGCCACACATCCGTCCACACAAATGAATCCTTCTCGCTTTTCTGCCCACCAACAGAACTTTCTGTTGGTGGGCTCTGATCGCTGCTGCAGGCACTGTTTTTTTTTTATTTGTTTTTTTTTAATAATAAAAATGATTATTTGTTTTTTTTTCGTCTACCCGATTTTGTCCTAGCGGCGATCATTGCTGAGAGACTGATGACGGAATGGAGCTCCATCACTGAAGTGAGGATGCGCAGGACTATACGCCAATTGGCGTTAGGCAGTCCTTGGGCTGCCACCGCGTTCACGCCAATTGGCGTGAGGCGGTCGGCTAGAGGTTAACTTTTGTAGACCTTCTGCCAGGCCTCTCCAATGATCCAGTCAGAATTTGTTACATTGACGAAAGACTCAAACACACCTAAAACCACTAATGGCATTAGGACAAAAGCACAGTACATTTTTCATATGCCAGGTAAGGTCATTCTCACTCAACACTTTTTGTTTAATTTGATAAGCCAAGTATATACTGTATTTGCATATATTAGGTTTCCATTAGGTACGCAAGCCCTTGGCACTAGTGGTTTAAGCCTTTTAAAGCATGGAGAATCATGATGCTTTGGGGTCAAGCATCAAGCCAGCGGTGTATTGGTCAGTACAACAGACTGACCCCAGCTGGAGCTAACCATAAACAAAAATACAATTGAAAAACAGGACAGTCCCTGACTAGTAAAATGTTACTGCTCACTTTTAAAGTAAAGATACATATTGTTTTCAGTGCATATCTGTGACTGGATTTCATTAACACTCACCTTTTACCTGCTTTCCCACTTGCAGCCAGTTTGCCCTGACGGTTGCAAAACCATGTATTGGAGTCATGCTCTTTAACTGCCTTGTTGTATAAAATGAAAAATAATTCTGGAGTTTACTCCAAGAGAATGATATGTTCCTTTATGCCTTATTATGGGTATTGGAGAAAGGAAATACTGCAGGGAAATGTGTCACTGATGCCACAGAGAGATACAAGAAACCACGGTGTACTTCAACACATAGGTACCCACCTAAAACATCTGTTTAGGAAGAAAGTGGGTTGTGATAACATTTCCGTGTGTAACGGGCGGTGTTGTCAAGTTAACAGAAACATGGCACGCTTACTAAAATCCTGTGCTTTGACCCTGTGGCATTTGTTTTTCAATAAAATTCAGCAGTAAATCATAAATGTACTGTACATTATATTTATTATGCCAGTTAAATACCTATACGAATTACAGCTGAAGGATGGAAATTAGAGTAAGCATATTTTAATAATATGTATAACACAATTGTAATAATATTATCAATGTAATATATTCTAAGCAATAGTTTCTCTTAAGTAAATCTAAACAGTTGGAAAATTCTGAATGATCATTTAAAGTATCATTTAATCAATTTTCGGTTTGTGATTTCACTCTAAGTCATTGTAAACTAATTCTGAATTTTATCACTTTGACTGTTGTGCTACTCTGATATTAAATCTACTTCATGGTAAATCTATTTGTGTTTGTTTTTCTCTGCAATTTGACACCTCAATCATTTAACATAGCATATTTATCTTTTACAGTACCCAAAACAATGTGACTTTCTTTTAGGACTGATGGGTTTTCTTTATGGCAGAATTTAGAGAAAATGTTAACTTTGTGTGCATTTAGGAAATTGTACAGTTTTTTCTATAGTTTTTATCTAGAAAATGTGAAAGAGCCTTAAAGGGAACCTTAACTGATATGGATGTTTCCTTTTAGATTATACCAGTTCCTTGTCAATCCTGCTGAGCTTTGGATGCAGTAGTGGCTGAATCACACAACTGAAACAAGCATGCAGCTAATCCAGTCTGACTTCAGTCAGAGCACCTGATCTGCATGTTTGTTGAGGGGCTGAGGCTAAAAGTATTAGAGACACAGGATCAGCAGGAGAGTCACGCAACTGGTATTATTTTAAAAGGAAAAATCCATATCCTTCTCAGTTTAGGTTCCCTTTAAAGAGAATCAGAGACGAAGCACCCTCATGTATTTTACCATATATATCAATGGGAACATGACAGTAAACACCTATACTGCTCTTTGTTTCATTCTTCTCTGCTAAATCTGCCTGTTATCAGCTGTGATATGAATCCCCGACTGAGCATTCAGTCGAGCTTTTACGGAATTATTATAGCTGAGTCAGTCTTCTGTGATGTCTTTTCAAGCCCAAGTCTGCCCCCTTGTGGCTCTGCTTTCCTGCTATTTATCCTCGAAGCAGCAAAGCAGAGCCACAAGGGGGCAGGCTTGGGCTTAAAAGGACATCACAGAAGACTGACTCAGCTATAATCATTCCGGTGAAAGCTAGACTGAATGCTCAGTCGGGGATTCTTATCACAGCTGATAACAGGCAGATTTAGCAGAGAAGAATGAAACAAAGAGCAGGGTAGGTGTTTACTGTCTTGTTCCCATTGATATATATGCTAAAATACATGAGGGTGCTTTGTCTCTGGTTCTCTTTAAACAACAGCATACATATTTGTAAAAAGTAGTAGATATGCCATATTTATACTATAAATAGACACTACCAAACAGAATGGAAGACATTTTGAGTTCTGTTCACAGATGTTATCTTGTATACAAAATATTTTTTCTGCACCTGCTAGCAAGTGAAAATGTAAAAACTGGGTGAAATAAAAAATACAAGAAAGAAGATAATAATAGCTCCAACATTTGTATACATGTGTTCTCCTGTTAGACTCAAAGCTCTAGAGAGCTGCAGCCACTAGGGATGTGCTCAGTAGGTAGTAGCAGTGTTAAGGAGACTTGCCCAAGGACATCATACTGAATAGGTACTGGCTTACTGAATGGAAAGCGGCATGATTCGAACCCTGGTCTTCTATGACACTCTTAACCAGTTCACTTATCCAGCCAGAGCTGGGACACTGTCCTCCAGCACCCAAGGCTGAGACACCAAAGTGCGCCCCTCCATCCCTCCCACCCACCCCAGCCATCACACACTGATTGCTATTAAAGTAAGAGGCGCCCCAGGACCCCAACACCTTAATCTCTAGTTATCTGGCTTGCAGTCGCAGCCAGGCCCGCCATCAGGGGGGACATCCGTGACTCCCGTCACGGGCCCGGGCCTGCAGGGGGGCCCCATCCCCGCCGCGGCCCTAGCGGGTGCCGCCCGGCCGCCGCTCAACCTCCCCTGGCCGCTGCTCCCTCCCTCCATCCCTCTAGCCACCGCCGCCTCCGCGTCAGACCCCGATCAGGCGGCGACAATAGTGCGGGCGCTAGGACCCAGCGCCCGCACTGATATGCGGAAGTGACATCACTTCCGCATATAGAGCGGGTGCGTCCAGCGCCCGCTCTTACTGGTCGGGTCGCCGCTGATCTTGAGGTCTGACGCTGCTGGCATTGGCAAGGTAGGGGAAGCAGCGGCGGCGGCTGGGGGGGGGCCTCCCTGTCACTCACTCACTAGCTAAAGGGCCTCCCTGTCACTCACTCACTAGCTAAAGGGCCTCCCTGTCACTCACTCACTAGCTAAAGGGCCTCCCTGTCACTCACTCACTAGCTAAAGGGCCTCCCTGTCACTCACTCACTAGCTAAAGGGGCTCCCTGTCACACTCACTCACTCCCTAAAGGGGCTCCCTGTCACTCACTCACTAGCTAAAGGGGCTCCCTGTCACTCACTCACTAGCTAAAGGGGCTCCCTGTCACTCACTCACTCCCTAAAGGGGCTCCCTGTCACTCACTCACTCACTCACTCCCTAAAGGGGCTCCCTGTCACTCACTCACTAGCTAAAGGGCCTCCCTGGCACTCACTCACTAGCTAAAGGTGCTCCCTGTCACTCACTCACTAGCTAAAGGGGCTCCCTGTCACTCACTCACTCCCTAAAGGGGCTCCCTGTCACTCACTCCCTAAAGGGGCTCCCTGTCACTCACTCACTAGCTAAAGGGCCTCCCTGGCACTCACTAACTAGCTAAAGGGGCTCCCTGTCACTCACTCACTCCCTAAAGGGGCTCCCTGTCACTCACTCACTCCCTAAAGGGGCTCCCTGTCACTCACTCACTAGCTAAAGGGGCTCCCTGTCACTCACTCACTCCCTAAAGGGGCTCCCTGTCACTCACTCACTCCCTAAAGGGGCTCCCTGTCACTCACTCACTAGCTAAAGGGCCTCCCTGGCACTCACTCACTAGCTAAAGGGGTTCCCTGTCACTCACTCACTCCCTAAAGGGGCTCCCTGTCACTCACTCACTCCCTAAAGGGGCTCCCTGTCACTCACTCACTACCTAAAAGGGCTCCATGTCACTCACTAACTTACCTGGGGGTCTCTGTCAGAATCCAGGTGAGAGGTGTCTACCATAATAAGGGGGCATTCTGCCTATTTATGTGAAATACTGTCTATTTATGTGCCTCATGACTGCTGAATTTGTCTTGTTGGGGGCCTAATGATTGAATTTTTACTTGTTGGGGGCCTCATGATTTGTTGGGAGCCTCATTGCCTCAAGATTGCTGAATTTGTCTTGTTGGGGGCCTCATGATTTGTTGGGGGCCTCATGATTTGTTGGGGCCTCATGATTGCTGAATTTGTCTTGTTGGGGGTCTCACGATTGCTGAATTTGTCTTGTTAGGGGCCTCATGATTGCTGAATTTGTCTTGTTGGGGGCCTCATGATTGCTGAATTTGTCTTGTTGGGGGCCTCATGATTGCTGAATTTGTCTTGTTGGGGGTCACATGATTGCTAACTGCGAGACTATGGGAAAAGCTGAATCATTACCATATGAGACAATAGCATTCAACCTACTTTTTTAAACAGAAAATAAAACTGGGAGGTTCTAAAAAAATTATGGAGCACTTCCTCCTTCCGGCTTGAAGGAGGAAGTGCTCGATATCGAGTCTTGCAACGCGTCCATTCGGACACTTGCACCTCGTTGAAACGCTGGGCGGAGAGCGGCGTTCTGGGTAATTAACCCCGCCGCATCTAGCCGCTCAGCTGTGGCAATTAGAGCTAACTTGAATCACGAGTATCCACCGTGGTTATTCGTGATTAATTTGTGGACAGCAAGCCTCCAACTAGCTCTGCCAACATGTAATGGCTACGCACATTTCTCAGTTGGGGGGGGGGGGCCCGTACTGATGATTTGTGACGGGCCCCAAAATTTCTGATGGCGGCCCTGGTCGCAGCCATGTATCCCTTTTTCTTATTTCTCTCTGCTTCAAACACAATAGGGGAATGATAGCTGAGTGAGTTGTGTGCCCCTCCTACACTGCGTCCTGAGGCTGGAGCCTCTCTCGCCTCTGCCTCGGCCCCTGCCCTGCATCTAGCCACTATCCCACAGGATCCAGCCTTCTTTCTGCTGCAACATAACACTGGGCAGATTAAAGTGTATAAAAGAAGCCATATGATAAATGCTGCCCAAAGTCTAATTACACGGCATTGGAAGGATACACAGTCACTGACGCTTTATTCACAGAGATTAATTTTATTCAAGAAATCCTACAAATAATTTATACCATTCAGGACAGAATGGAGCAGTTTCTGAACACATGGTCACCATAGATCATGGTTACAGGTAGTGCTATTACTAATGGCCCTACCTGATAGCAGATGGTTGTCTAAACATGATTCTCTTCCCCCAACACTGAGAACCCCTCCAAAATGCATAGAGCACATGGTTTCCTGAATGCACCCAGCAGATATCTCTTTTTTTTCCCCTGCTTTTGTTTCTTTTTCTTTCCTTTCTTGATGTGTTTGAGATACTGTACATGGTCTTAAAAAAGAGAAAAGCATTTTTTCCCCACAACAAATTAAGAAAAATATAGGGGTTCTCTTGATAAAAAGCAATAGTAAGACAGAGGCATTGTACCATAATCAGGAAAGGATGGTATTAACTACTTAACCACTCCACACCAATTGGCGTGAATGCGGCGGCTCCCACAGGACCGCTCAATGCCAATTGGCGTGAAGTCCTGGGGGTGTGTTTTGCAGGAGATCGTGCGTGCCGATGCACACGCATCTCCGCTCCATCATCAGTCTCCCAGCGGCGATTTTTGCTAGGAGACTGTTAGACGGCAAAACCGCCATCTATTTACAATGTACTGTGCTGCGATCTAAGTCAGCGCTGTACTGGGGACAGCCATGTCATTCAGCTGTCCCCTACACAGGATCAGGAGCAATCGACTCTCATAGGTTGATGCCTACGTCAGCTGATCACGGTGATTGGCTGGTAGGGGGAGGGAGGGAGGGCTGGGAAGAAAAATAGGCAAATTGATTTAAAAATAAAAAACAAACAAACATGGCAGCAGTGATCAGAGCCCACCAACAGAAGGCTCTGTTGGTAGGCAGAAAAGAGGGGGGAACCACTTGTGTGCTGAGTTGTATGGCCCTGCAGCGAGCCCTTAAAGCTGCAGTGGCCTAATTTGTAAAAAATAGCCTGGTCACTGGGGGGGGGGGGGGGGGGCAGATTAAAAGCCTGTGATCCTTACGTGTGACAAATTAAAAATTAGGTCGGCAACCCTGATAAGGTGCCCAACTCACCCCCTCTGTGCCATATAACCGCAACTGATAGATCAGCTGCTTCATCTGGACTGACCATTGATTTACATTTTTTTTTGTAAAACTGGAACTGCATCTCTGTTCACAGTCCAGCCCAACCATTTAGGCAATGGTTTTCATCTGAGTTGAGGCTTCCTTCATCTAGCTCTTAGGGCTCAGGTTAGTACTGAGAAATATATATGTATCTACTTCAGAAGTGATATTTTTTTGTGAGTTAACACAATGGTAGAAGGCAAATGAGCTCACTTGAAATGGGTAATACATTAAGAATGCAATGCCCTTTGAACTCTGGCTAGCTTTGGTTTGTAATCTACTTTGCATCACCATACACAAAACCATTCATTTGATTACAAAGTGGAAATGTTCATGTTTGAAAATAAAAATACTATAGTATTGTAACTTTTCTTTAATGATCAGTTGTATTTTTCATAGATGTTATGTATTCTTCTTGTGAGTTATAAAATAAAAACCTGAGCAGAGTGATTTGAAGATAAATAGAGTTAATCCCCCAAATCACTGAGGATCCTGTGTTTCAATGACATAAGGATCCTTAAGTATTCAGATTCATTCCAAATTGACGGACTTATTTACCATTCCGTTTGGCAGATTAAGAGTTCATTATCTAAATTTTGTTTCTGCTGAGGGGATAAGCAATGTAATGTTCCCTTTCCTCCAGTCACTTTGCTTGTCAGTAGAGACAGCACTCCTAATGCGACACAGTCATGTAACTCAATCCCCAGAATAATAGCAACATGATTTCTGAGCAAATCATTTCCTTGGATCCAGTCTCCTAATTGCCACCAAATTATAAATAAACCCCCCAAAAAATCAAACATCTGTGTAGTTAATAGCACATCGAACATTAGTCTCTGAAACTGGAAGATGATTTTGTAAAACAAGCTTTGCTGACCTATCTGAAAAATACCCTGACATCAAATAATTTCAATCTTTCTAAAGAAACAATTCACCCGCAGATGGTACAGCTGGCTCTGTGGCACCACTTTCAGTAAAGCCGAACAAACAAATGCACAAACGGATTCTTAGATTTAACATGCTTTGATTCACTCTTCTTTTCTAGGGCGTAAAACATCTGAACTCTGAATAAAAATAACCCTGTTTAACTTTTCATTACAAATCAAACAGTTTATTTTTGGAAGATGAATTAGGGTTTTAAAAAAAACACCTCTCCACACACAATGAATAAGACCTAAGAGTTTAAGTGCCATTTCCCATGGCTGGCTGACGATGGTTTGTTTTGGGGTGCTCACTGATCTACCAATCAGAAAAGCATTTGGCTTTGTTTCCCAACGTGATGATGTCATCCCTCCACATGCAGTTGGAGACTCCCTGTCCTATGCTCCCCCAGCCCCATTCATCTTGAAGAGTATGTGCAGCAGAAGCAGCAGCACTTTTCTCATCTGCTCCGGGGGTGTCTCCAGTGATGAACGACCTCTCACTCTTTCTGCTCCCCCTATTGCCAGCTTCTCCTGCATGTCATGTGTAATTATGTGATAAAAAGAAGCCGGCACTAGAGGGAGCATTGAGGGATGAGAGGAAGTCACTTATAACTGGTGGCAGCCCGATCAGATGAGAGAAGCGCTGGTGCTTCTGCTGCACAAGAATAAGGCACAAGTTGACAAAAGGAGACACAGGGCAGTTTTGGCACAGAGGGACACAGTGGAGGCAGAGGGGGGCAAAGGGGACACAGGTGCAGAGGTGACTAGAGGGGGTGACGGATGGCACAGGGGAACAGAGGTTGCACATAGGAGGACACTGGAGGCAGAAGAGGACACATAGGGGGAACGGGGGACAGCGATGGCATAGTGTTCTGACTTAAGAATGGATTCAGGTTAACAACAGACCTACAGTCCCTATCTCATTCTTTAACTGGGAACTACCTGTGCTACAGAACCAAAAACTTGACTTTTGAAAAACACATTTTACCAGCACACACTACCCATTTTATTGTATCTTTTTTAACTGCATTTTGCACACTCAAACAATTATGTCTCCACTTGGTAAAAAGAAAAAACGGTTTCTTCTAATTGTCATTTGAAGTTGAATGAAGTGGTACATATTCTGTTCAGAGTGCTTGTTGTGGATTTGTTAAAAGGAAATTAGTAAAAATAGATCTACATCTCCTCCAGGGAACAGAAATTTACCAACGACACATTCAGCCCTGATATGTCTCTGCGAGCAAAGACTGTTTTGCGTAACCTGTGTTGCGATTCAGCTTTACCTATCTTTTAATAGGCCATCTTCTTTTTGATGGATGCAACTGTAAATTACTGACTAATGGCAAGTAAGCTATTAACTGCTGCTTGGATTTTCCAGTTGGTACTGTGTTTGCCTTTGTTGCATAAACTATGTCCCAAAAGGCCAAATTTACTCTGTACTAAGCCATCAAAGAAATTTAAATTGGATGTAGTATGAATCGAGTGGTACAGGAATTAGACTGCAAGCAGCAGTATAGAGAGGAAAATGTCCCAGAAGGCTAAACTTGCTGCATACTGCACATTTGGGGAAATTTATGGTTCAGTGGTACATAATGGGGAAAGAAATACAAAATCAAATGAAAAACAGTGAACTCAGTAATAGACTACAAGGTGAAAGTAATGCTTTTTGCACAGGAAGTACAATTACACAACCAATAAACTTGCTGGTAAAAACTGAATTTTCAATCAGTTAAACATAGTACAAAAAGGGCATTCCCAGTTAAAGGTTCCAGCACATCTCCAGGAGGCCTATCTACCCACAATGAATGACAGAGATGCTGGTTTCAGATACCAACAGCCATATGGGATATAGTGAGGCTGGCAGTTTGATGCAGATGTCGCACAGGGTAGCTGAAGAAGGGACAAGGGGACAGAAGGAGGCACAAATGGGGACAGAGGGAGGCAGAGGTGGCACAGAGGGACAGAAGGAGGCTACATGGGGACAGAAGGAGGCACAAAGGGAGGCAGAAGTAGCACAAAGTAAAAGGAGGTACAAAGGAGGACAGAAGGAGGCACAAGGGAGAAACAGGGGGCAGAGGTGGCACAGGGGGACAGAAGGATGCACAAAGGGAAACACAAGGGGTAGAGGTGGCACAGAGGGAAAAGAGGAGGCACAATGGGGGACAGATGGAGGTGCAGGGGGACAGAAGGAGGCACAACGAGAGATAGAGTGGGGCACAAAGAGGGACAGAAGGAGGCACAGGGGGAGGCACAGGGGGCATAGGTGGCATGGGAGGTGAAGGAGGCACAAGGGGACAGAAGGAGACACAAAGGGGAAAAAAGGAGACACTAGGGGGCAGAGGAAGAACAGTGGGACAGAGGTATGCACAAGGGGCAGAGGTGGCACAAGGAAACAGAATAAGGCACAAGGGGACAGAAGGAGGCACAGGGGGACAAAAGGTGGCACAGTGGGACAGGGGGAGACACAAAGGAGGGCAGAAGAAGGCACAGGGAGACAGAAGAATGGACAGAGGTACAGAGGGAGGTGCAGAGGGACACAGTGGAGGCTACCTGCAACTTACACTATCTGGACTTTGTGATGTCCTTGTGGAGTGGCTGTATAGTGTACTGGTTAAGGGCTCTATCTCTAACACAGGACACCAGGGTTCGAATCTCAGCTTTTCCTGCTCAGTAAACAAGCACCTATTCAGTGTGGAGACTTTGGGCAAGACTTCCTAACACTGCTACTGCCTATAGAGTGCCCCTAGTGGCTGCAGCTATGGCATTTTGAGTCTGCTAAGAGAAAAGCCTGAAATAAGGGTTCTGTGTCTTGTCATGTCTGCTCTCCAGGGACTGGCTATGCTGATGCTCTTCAGGACATCAAACCTCCTGCTGCTGCACAAAGGCAGCAAAAGTGGGAGATCGAACACCCGCAGGGGTGGGGCTTCGTTCAGGCGTGGGGTTATTTTTGTGGGCAGGCTTAATCTGGGCGTGGCACTCTCCAGGGCCAATGACAATCCAGGCAATGGCATGGAATCCCTAAATGGCCCTGTCCACACTTGTGGGAATTTATGGATGTTTGCAAAATTCATTAACCACTGATCTACTTAGTGCAGTATTCATGCAGCATTCTGACAGCAGTTCTCATCCACATAGTTCCATTGAACCAGCATTTATATGTTTGCAGGCAGCTGATGGTCCACCTCAAGAGTAGCAGCCTCGGAGCTTGCTATTTCCTTGTCAGTGGGCTCTATAGCTGTCTGGAGAGCAGCTTCAGGCTATGTATTATCTCTGCTTAGCCAATCACAGCAATCCCATGTGTGGGTAAAGAACAGACACTATAGAAAGCCTTTAGAACTCTTAGGCCCCTTTCACACTGGTGGTGTGTTGCGCTATCCTGTTTTACCACAGGGTAATGCTACACCAATTAAAGTCTATGGGGCATTTCATACTCATGTGGTGTGATGTGCCAGAACTCCTCAATTTGCCACTTGGGTGACGCTGGAGCATCCGCGCATTAGTGTCCAGCATGCACAGCGGCGATTGGAAGTCATGTAAGTCTATCGTGCCGCACATATTTTAAACTGTTTGCCACACATGTTTGCACGGAAGTGTATGTTGACACTACACTTCTGCGCAATTCTAACTTTGGCAACAGGAAGTGGGTGCTAGAGAGCCTCACTTCCTGCTTGGCTTGCAGCCAGAATGCAGATTACTGCGCACTGCCACAGTAATCTCCATAGGCTTTTTATGGTGTTGCAGTGCAA
The DNA here is from genome assembly GCF_040937935.1 of Hyperolius riggenbachi. Classification (NCBI taxonomy): domain Eukaryota; kingdom Metazoa; phylum Chordata; class Amphibia; order Anura; family Hyperoliidae; genus Hyperolius; species Hyperolius riggenbachi. Next base: position 238,785,187 of record NC_090647.1, on the reverse strand, counting down.
AGTGATCAGTCAATCACACCGCACTACAACTGCAGGCCGGCAGTGCAAAACCAGCCTGAAGTGTGATGAAAGAAATGAAGTGTGAAATGAAGAAAAATACATATTTTGCTAACCATCATTATAAATCATAGTAATATTGAACATTTAAAGCCACTCTGCGATGAGGAGTGGGGTAAAATGTAGATACTTACCTGAGCTCTTTGAGCCCACCGCTGCTGCTTAAGGCCTTCTTTTCTTCTGGCCATGTTGCCAACTGTGTACGAGTGCTGTGCATCCAGGAATAATATCTGCGCATCCCCAGTAGAACACAGCACTTTGCACAAGTGGCTTAATTCGTGAATGAAGTGGGCATTTGTGAATCCCTTTAGCTCTTCAATGCACGGCTATAGTGATTCACATGCATGATGCGGAAACCTGCAGCATACCATACACTTTTTCCCCACATGCTATGAGGAGAAGAGTATCTGTACACCACGGGAAGACCAATAGTTCGAAGATCTCTCCTTTATTCCATCTCGAGCAGTAGAAAAAAAATGTATCTCACGCAATAGTAAAAATCCAAACCACCATGGACAGATACACCGCAGACTGTTCACTCGCACTCCAACACTGCTCCCCCTAATGCTGGGGACAGACCATACGGTTTTCCACTCGATAGATTAGTTCAATAGATAATTTCCAACATGTCCGATATTCCTTCCGATCGTTTTTTAGGTTCATAAGAAAAATGAGCGGAAAATAAGAGAATCGAGCACAGAATCGAGTGGAAAACAAGATCGGATGGAATCTCGAACAGAAAAACATATCGTGTGTACCCAGCATTAGATAGTCCTCAAACAGAAGTTTCCAGAGAAGCCTAGATCTCCTTGGTCTTATCACAGGCTTTAGTTCAGAAGATTCCAGCAAGACCTAGCCCTGGTCTTATCTGGGGCCATTGTTTGAATATGTAAACACGGCTGCAGACAACTCAGCAATTTATCCCATACAGCTATCTGAAGCAGCACCAATACAAGATCTCAATAATAGCTGACAACCAACAGAGTTTAAAATAAACATGATACATTGCAGAAATAAACTGTACAAAACATAGCATAGTAACATTACAGTTTTGCCACAAATGCAATTTGGGTGGCAGCCTATTGATTTCACTGTAAATTCGGAGCATTGGAAATGCCCTAACACTTCAGGTACGTTTTTAAAAAAAATATTTTTGACCTGTCAAAATGAAAACATGCATCTTCTTTCAAAAGGTAGAATTTTTTTATTTTTAATGTACTTTACAGGATAAAATATCCGGCACTAAATGAAAGACCTGCCTGTCTTTAAAAAGTATGTAACAGGATTATCTGTGTCAAGAACACTTCAGTAGAGCTGCCTGTGTAATAAAAAAAATATACAAAAGAGAGAAAACAGCCCGATATTGACTGAGAACTGTTTGTACTAGCAGAGGTGAAGTGGCTAATAATAAGTGAATTTATTATTTCCTTTCGGAGTGCAATGCATTTTGCAATTTCCAGCTCAAGATGTATTATGTTTGCAAGCATAAGTGCCGTTTTGTTTATATCATTTTATCAGTTCCATCCGTAAGTGCAGTTTGATTTCTGTTTTACAGCGTGGCATTGTGTTATTAGAAGTGATGTAAAAGTCACTTCTGCCTTTACATAGTTTTGAAGTGGCCGGAATTAAAATGAAGGCGGCGGCAATGTAACACATGAAGCCGCCGCCTTCGTCTGTTCTTCTTCTTCTCCCCCTTTGCCCTCTCGCTTGTATACAATGCTGCCAGCCTGCGGGGACATGCGTGTCCCCCCAGAGTCGTTCGTCGCGGCAGGGAAGCCTGCTTGTTTCCTTGCGACGAACGACTGTGGGGGGACACGCGTGTCCCCCCCCCCCCCCAGCTGGCAGTGTTGTATAGAAGCGAGAGGGCAAAGGGGGAGAAGAACAGACGAAGGCGGCGGCTTCATGTGTTACATTGCCGCCGCCTTCATTTTAATTCCGGCCACTTCAAATACAATGTATATTCGTTGCCATTAACACACTGTATCGTTACGTTGCGTATCAACAATGTAATTAGCGTCACCTGCGGCCACCTGTTACCATAGTAACTATGAATGGAATTAGATACAACTGCGCATTGAAATTCGCTACAACAGCGCCACCTGCCGGATGCGCCCGGCTAACGGATAAGTACCCACTTATCATTTCCACTTTGGCCCTGCAGCCAATTAATGGGATTGCTCCGGGATCGCTACAAAAATCTCGTATGCAGCATATTGCAATTGCTTCAATTTCAGAAACTGCTTGTCATTTCCAAATTGCAAATTACCACATTTTTAAACACGATTCCCAAGCAATCATGATTTGGCCCTGTAGCGATGTGATAGCTCTAGGATTGCTCCGAAAATCCTGTATGCAGCACATTGCAATTGCTCTGAGATCACAAATCTGCAAATGGAACCACTGTCATAGGGTTCCACTGTTGCAGCACTTTACTGAATGTTGGTGATCAGAGAGTACTGCAGGAAGCGCTGTAGTGGGCTCCAGGCCTAAGGGCCATTTCCTACACACAAAAAAGTGCCTTTGAAGCAATTTTTACAGTGCTTTTGCTTTTCTATACTTGTTACAAAATCACAATCACTGCAAAAATACTACAGGCAGCACTTCTGCGATTTTAATAAAGGTGATTCTGCCTGGTGTAAAATAGCTCTAATAAAAATACTGGAAGGAGCACATTCTATGTGTACCCTCAAAACTAAGTACATTCATTAAGCTTTAGCATAAAGAGTAAAAGAACAGAATTCTTGTTTTTGTGCTCTTAAAGCTGATATAAATGCATTAGACACTGTGGAAAGTACAACTCCCGCCAATAGATACTGCTCAGAGGATATACTGCTGATATAGCAGTTTATATTGCTTGTTAGAATCATGGCACAAGCAAAGTGTTACACCTTTTTACAATTTCAAGTCATTAAATCTATCTAGCCCATACAGTCAATCAGCATATCACAAAATAGCAAGCAATAGCTTTGTTTAAAAAAAGTCATCCTGAAAACACCTTTTGCAAGGTAGTAAGAGATTAATGTTCATGGCATCATCTTTTTTATTTCCGCAGGTCTTAATCAAATAATCTACGAAGCAAAACTCATTTAATGGCTACAGTTAGAAGAACATATTTCAGCAATGATAGAAAAAAAGCCACAAGCAAAGTAATTCCTATTAAATAATGCAATATCGTTGCTAACAGAAGTAAATATTAAGCTGAAAACGTTGTATTCACTTTATTTGTCTAGGACAGGGGTCTCAAACTCAATTTACCCGGGGGCCGCAGGAAGCAAAGTCAGGATGAGGCTGGGCCGCATAAGGAATTTCACAATCGCGGTGCATCGCCGCCTCTGCCCGCCCCTCTCACTCTTCCTTCACAGAGAGGGGCGGGGAAAGGCGGCGATCCATGCGGCGATTGACGTCAGGAGGGGCAGAGCTGAAGCTGAAAGCTCTGCCCCTTCCAGGAAATGGCGGCGGATTGCCCCCCGGGCGATTTGGGGGCTCTCTGCAGCCCTCGTTTAGCGGCGGGGATGCGGCGGATTACTTGGGAGCACTGAAGCAAACTATAAGGAAGCTTTTGCCAGCGAGGGCCACAAAATATTGTATCGAGGGCCGCAAATGGCCCGCGGGCCGCGAGTTTGAGACCCCTGGTCTAGGACTATTGACAGCCAGTTGGACTATAAGTTCATACTAAGATTCCATGAGAAACCCTGTCTGATATTAATCGAGCTGCAGTAAAATGCTATGATTACATTGCTCATATACCACTGCAGCCATTTCCCTCCACACTCCCTTCCTCCACATACACATATTCCTGCCAGCACCACTCGTACAAACATTAGACATTTCCATCAACACCCAATCAAATTCAATTTGACTGAATAGCATTATGTCAAATTGCAGTACAGCTACTAAGTGCTTTGTAATCTTTGTAAAACTTGTTGGTTCCTGCCTGGCTGTGTGGTTTGGTCACAGGACACTATGTGGAGCCTCATTGAAACCTACTGTATTTGTTATAATCTACCAAGAGTGTCTGCAAATAGAAGCAACCTAACTATCAAAGACAAAGTTTATACTAAATGTAACTTTAGGCTGGGGTTAAAGGAGCAATAAATTGTAAACTTTAAGATGCATGCCTATGCATATGTATAAAATGTACATTTGGTCCAGAGTAAGATGCACTATAAAATAATGCTCTCCTATGTTGCTATCACTTAAAGAAGGGTTGTAAAAATCTGAAAAACCTGGTTTTGGACCAAGCCACCTCCTCATGGGGGAGTCTCAGGGTTTTCTTTATTTTCAAAAGCACTCACTCAATGGCAGTTGCCCTGTTCAACTGCCTAAATAGTGTGCAAGCAAGTAGGCTGATTGGCATCTTTATACAAATTATTTCCATAGAGTGCTCTTGTAAAGAATAAGAATCCCCCATGAGGAGATTGACTAGTCCAAACCTGTCAGATCTGCAAGAGGAGACAATACATTTATAGTGCATTTACTCTGGGAGAAATGTTTTTCTTAAAAGTATGCATACACATGCATTTTAAACTTTTTCGTGATAGTGGTCCTTTAAGCAAAAGATTGCGGTTACAGTATAAATATCATGGCTAGAGTTACAATGTGGGGCTTTGTCTTTACATTACAGTGTCTTGCCCAGGCATGGGAAAACTCTGCCCTCCAGCTGTTACGGAACTACAAGTCCCACAAAGCATTTGCCTTTATAAGTCATGACTGTGGCTGTCAGACTCCTGCAATGCATTGTGGGACTTGTAGTTCCTTAACAGCCGGAGGGCCAAGTTTGCCCATGCCTGGTCTAGCCCCTTGCTTTCAGCAAATGACAGGAGTGACAGGAGTCATAACAGCCAAGCACAAAACCTATATTTTCAACAGTATAAAAATAGAAAAGGAAAATCAATACTATACAAAGATGGCGAGTGAATTTAAATGCACTGCAACTTCTTGTTATCGCTGTTGCTACCTTTTTATCATAGCTAGCTGCTTATTTTATTATATGACAGAATATGTAACCTGCTGATTATATACAGTAGATTCTACTTTAACTGTTATGCTAAATGGCAAAAATCATAGTGGCATATTTCAAGGGAGCAGATAAAATGGCCCATGACAAGCGCCTATAAAAAAAGGTGCTGCCATAGGGGGCAGTAGTACAATTCGCGATTAGTGGCAAGAAGGGTAAATTATCGTGCCAGATAAATAGTGGCCGCATAGCACCCATTATTTATTGGGCACCATAATTTAACCTGCTTGCCACTAATCGGGTATTGTACTGTTGCCGCCTATGGCGGCAGGGAGTCAGGTACAGGCAGGGGGGTTAGTGTTAGGCAGCGGAGCGGGGATGGAGAGGTCCAGGGTTAGGCGCAGGGGTGGAGTGGTAAGGTTAAGGCATAGGTAGAGGGAGGGTTTAGAGTGAGGGTGAGAGAGATTGTGTCTCCTTAAATTTCTTGTTAGTTTGCAACTGTTCTCCAGCCGGCCAATCATCATTCGGCTTCAGTGCCCGCATGGTGATTGGATGGCTGCAGGACTCCTGCACACTAAACAGGAAGTGGAGGAGACGTGATTGCCGGAACCAGGTAATGTATCAGAGATGTGGATAATGACATCTTATTACTAAGGTTATTTAAAGTTTTAGGACATTTCTGAAACGTTAAATAACCTTAATAGCCATTATCGGCATCACCCTGCACCACTTTTTTTGCTGTGCCTTTTTTAATTTACCCTATTACAGGCTTTTGTGCATTTCAGTGGCCACACAGAAGTGCTCTGAATCGTTCAGCTTTGCCATCACTGAGCTGTACAGTAAAAGAATATCATGCATGGTGAGAGGGTTACATAATGCTATTGTAAGTACAGTATACATTCCTCAGTCACTCACTTGCATACAGGATTGGCATTGAAGTTATTGCAACAAGCAGTGGTACTTTAGTCCAATTTGATGGTTGTTTGGCACATTATTTTAAGAGCCAAGAACCAAGTGCTCAAGAAAACCAAAGCTGACAGGTACAACATATTAGTGTGTCAAATTAAACACATGTCTTATATATACTGAACAGAATTTCAATTTGTTTATGGCACATGTCCTGCAGCAATGATTTTCTCAAATGAAAGCTGTATTCATAACTGGTTGCTGGGCAACAAGAGACTTTGTTTGGAACATCCGGAACTAGAATAGACATGTAACATCAATTTTCTCATTAGAAGGCAACTGTGTTGTTAAGTAAGAGTAAACATTACATGCATTATTTATATAGAACTGGTATCCTACATTAAAATGCTGTTAATTTAAAGAGGCCTATTAATTTGAAATATAACACAAAACAATTTTATGTCACATATAACTGTTGCTGTGTGTATCCTGTGCATACAAGTGCAAGCGGGAGGTTATTACCATACCCTTTCTGTATTATGTTGTGGATTTAGCACCATGGTCCTCTGGCATTCTCTTGGAAGTCCCCCATGAGATGGGGTATACATTTCTAGTCATATTACTGTGTTATAGCAGAGTGAATGTACCTTGCTAGAGAGATCAGGGAGCAGCTAATATTCTCCAGTAGCTAAAAGAAGGGAACCAAGTGCCACCTTTTTCCTGGTTTCTAATAGCTATAGAAGCTGCCATGTTCCCCCTCCCCTTCTAGCTGCCCATTATTTATACAGGGGAAGGTGTGAAGACAACATCTTCGAAGCATAGTATCCTCTGTCTCCCCCCAGCTTTCGTTTGCTCTCTCTGCTAATGTGTGCAATAAAATAATTACATCAGTCCTTATCTGCCTGAAATTTATGAGATTGGACAGGCCTCAGATGTAGGATAAAAAGCCTCTGCTAAACTCTTAAATGTAAAAAGAAGAGGTACATTTTTTTTTAATAATGAGCCGCATTATTGGCATGCATTTTAAATACTGAGATACCATTGGTGCTAAACAAATTGTGCTTGGTTAACTTTAACTATTTGTGGTGAGCACTGCAGCTTGGCATATTATTATTATTATTATTATGACAAAGGCCTCAATTCACTAAGCTTATTTCCTGTCTTTAACCACTTAAGCCCACAGGGTTGTATATTTTTTGCATCTGGGCAACTTTCCCTTCCCATTCATTTGCAATAACTTTATCACTACTCATCACAATGAATTGATCTATATCTTGTTTTTCCACCACCAATTAGGCTTTCTTTGGGTGGTACATTTTGCTAAGAATTATTTTATTCTAAATCCATTTTAACAGGAATATTAACCACTTAAGCCCTCGGTCGTTTTCACTCTATGCATCCGAGCAATGTTCACCTCCCATTCATTAGCCTATAACTTTATCACTACTTATCACAATGAACTGATCCATATCTTGTTTTTCCTCCACCAATTAGGCTTTCTTTGGGTAGTACATTTTGCTAAGAGCTACCTTACTGTAAATGCATTTTAACAGTAAGAATAAGGAAAAAACAGAAAAAATTCATTATTTCTCAGTTTTCGGCCAGTATAGTTTTAAAATAATACATGCCTTCATAATTAAAACCCATGTATTGTATTTGCCCATTTGTCCCGGTTATTTCACCGTTTAAATTATGTCCCTATCACAATGTATGGCGACAATATTTTATTTGGAAATAAAAGAGCATTTTTTCCTTTTTGCATCCATCACTATTTACAAGCTTATAAAAAAAATAGATATATTTAATCTTTACATAGATATTTAAAAAGTTTAGACCCTTAGGTAAATATTTATGTGTTTGTTTGTTTTTTATTGTAGTGTTTTTTTTTTAATTAAACATTTTATGTGGGTATTTTTAGGAGGTTGGGATGTAAATAGTATTTGATTTGGGGAAATATATGTGTATTTAATTTTTTTTTTACTTTTAGATGTAGTATTACTTTTTGGCCACAAGAGGGCATCCTTGAGTTTGTTTACATGACGTCACTCTAAGCATACAATGTACGCTTAGATGGACATAGAAGTCAGAAAAAGCGAAGCTTCCGAGAGAAGCTGTTGCTTTCTCTGCGGGGGATGGACTCAGTGATCGGTCACCATGGCACGATTCATTGATTCCTGGGCTAACGATCCACGGCCAGGAGCGCGCGTGCACGTGTGTGATCGGCTGCGGGAGCGCGGGGGAGCGCCCATGTTCTCCTTGACGTACAACTACGTCAAGGAGGACAAACTGGTTAAGAAAGAAATGGAAAAAAATCATTATTTCTCAGTTTTTGGCCGTCATAGTTTGAAATTAATACACGTTACCATAATTAAAACCCATGTATGTTATACGCTTATAACACCATTTAAATTGTGTCCCTATCACAATGTATGGCACCGATATTTTATTTGGAAATAAAGGTGCATTTTTTCAAATTGCGTCCATCTCTATTTACAAGCCCATAATTTAAAAAAGTATTTTAATATAGTACTTTGACATGCATATTTAAAAAGTTTAGACCCTTAGGTAACTATGTTTTTTTAATTGTAATTTTTTAAAGAAAATTTTTTTATAAAAAAATGTACTTGGGTAAATTTTGGTGTGGGGAAGTAAACAGCTAATTTTTAAGTGTAATTTAATGTATTTACATGGGCGTCCGCAGAAAATTTTCCAGGGGGGGCAAAAAGGCAGGGAAGAAGTGAGAAGATGTGCGCGCTGAAAAACCTGAGGGTTATGTTGTGCGGTGCACGTAGCGCGCCGTGCCGAAAAATGGGTGCGGCCATGGACAAGAATGTGGGTGTGGCCATGGATGGTGACAAATTTTCATTAACTTAGCAATGTGGGACATTAGATGAGGACAGTGGTGGCGAACCTTTTGGAGGCCGAGTGCCCAAACTGCAACCCAAAAGTCACTTTATCTATCGCAAAGTGGCAACAGCAATTTAAACTTCATACAAACGTTTTAACTCATACATGAACATTAAAACTGAAAATAAACTGTGAAGATAAACAATTTCATTCATCCTACTCCTGAAAAATGTATTCTTTTTTTAAAACCTCCCAGTTTTATTTTCCGTTTTAAAAAGCTAAAAAGTAGGTTTAATGCTATTTTCTCATAGGATGATGATTCAGCTTTTCCCAGAGGCCCCCAACAAGACAAATTTAGCAATCACGAGGCCCCCAACAAATCATCAGGCTCCCAACAAGACACATTCAGCAATCTTGAGGCCCCCCAACAAGACAAATTCAGCAATCATGATGCCCCCAACAAGACAAATTCAGCAATCATGAGGCCCCCAACAAATCATGAGGCCCCCAACAAGACAATCAGCAATCTTGAGGCCCCCAAAAAATCATGAGGCCTTCAACAAGACGAATTCAGCAATCACGAGGCCCCAAACAAGACAAATTCAGCAGTCATGAGGCACATAAATAGACAGCATTTCACATAAATAGGCAGAATGCCCCCTTAATATGGTAGACACCTCTCACCTGGCTTCTCAATTCTCCTCTACTGGCTGCTGTGCCTGGCAATACTGTTTTTGGCTGGATTGGGGATAACGTGCGGGCTGAAAGGCTTTGCGTGATGCAGTGGCCAGGCTGGCTGGCGGTGATGCTGTGGCTGGGTTGGCTGGTGGTGATGCTGTGACCTGGCTGGCAGTGATGCTGGGCTGTGCTTGGCTGGTTGAAGTAAATGCTGCCCCCTAGTTTAGGTAGCGCCAGGTTAGGAAGGTTAGGAAGTGACAAGGACCCCCCCAGTAAAGTAGTGACAGGGACCCCCAGTAAGGTAGTGACAGGGCACCCCCAGGTTAGGAAGTGACAGGGGACCCCCAGGTTAGGAAGTGACAGGGGACCCCCCAGGTCAGGCAGCGAGTGACAGGGACCCCTTTAGGCAGCGAGTGACAGGGACCCCTTTAGGCAGCGAGTGACAGGGACCCCTTTAGGCAGCCAGTGACAGGGACCCCTTTAGGCAGTGAGTGACAGGGACCCCTTTAGGCAGCGAGTGACAGGGACCCCTTTAGGCAGTGAGTGACAGGGAGCCCCTTTAGGCAGTGAGTGACAGGGAGCCCCTTTAGGCAGTGAGTGACAGGGAGCCCCTTTAGGCAGTGAGTGACAGGGACCCCTTTAGGCAGCGAGTGACAGGGACCCCTTTAGGCAGCGAGTAACGGATCCCCATTTAGGCAGTGAGTGACAGGTGCCCCCTCTCTCTAGCCACCGCTCTTCCCCCTCACCTTGCAGCAACTTCAGACCTCGATCAGCGGCGACCCGACCAGTAAGTGCGGGCGCCGGACGCACCCACTCTATATGCGGAAGTGATTTCACTTCCGCATATCAGTGCGGTGTGCTAGGTCCTAGCACCCGCACTATTGGTCGCCACCTGATCGAGGTCTGACGCGGCGGCCAGGAGGGGGTGAGCGGTGGCTTCAGGGCGGGTGAGCGGCGGCCAGGGGGGGGCAGCGAGCGGCCAGGGGGAGGCAGCGGCACCCCCCTGGCTTTATGTGCGGACGCCCATGTGTATTTATTAAAAAATTTATGTGGGTGTAGTTTACTATTTGGTCACAAGATGGCCACAGTGAAAAAAGAATGAAGATGGGGAACTTTTTTTTGCAGAAATACCGCAGTCTCTGATGAGAAACCGTCGTTTTTTCTGCGGGGGACTTAGATTGGTGAATGGGAAGTATATTCCCATTCACTGATCGGGGGGATAACGGCAGTAGGCAGGAGCACGCATGGGAGCACGCACGATTGCACGCACTGCACACTGGAAAGTGCACAGCCTATCTGGATGAACATATTCGTCCAGAAAGGCTTAAGTGGTTAATAACATTTCTGAGCTGTTTTAGGGCCCGTTTCCACTATAGCGTTGCGGAATCGCCGGCGAATCACCGCAGGCAAATCGCATGCGGGTGCGATTCCGCATGCGGTTTTTGCCGCAATTTCGCATTTGATTTTGCATAGGTTAGGGTGATGCGATTTTAACCATGTCACTGCCTGTGTGAATTAACATGGGTACCTATGCGAAATTGCATGTGAATTCGTGGCAAAAAACGCATGGGGAAAACGCATGCGATTTCCCTATTAAATACATTGCGTGTGATTCGCCTGCATTCCACACGCAGGCGAATTCTGAGGGCTGTGCCATGCAGAAAAATCCTGCACAGAAAAACGCACAGCAAAACTGACAAGTGGAAACAGGCCCATCCACTTGTATTGGCTGTGCGAATCCGCATGCGGGCAACGCATGCGGATTCGCGATAGTGGAAACGGGCCCTTAGTGTTATCACCATGTTGATAAGGCATGTAGTAAACTTAACTCTTCTTTCCTTAAAGGACATCTGAGGGGAAAATAAACTGATGGGAAAAACAACTGTATCTATCCCCAGTCTCCAAAAAATGACTTTTTTAGATATCCCACAGTTTTATTTTATATTTCAATCTAGTTATTAAGTTTTTACTGTTTCATTGTCTCTAGTGAATGCCACTTTCATTGAAGTGTGTCAGTGCTCAAATCTATGAAATAATGACCCTTTTTATCTCTTACCTGCTCTTAGAAGCCATGTACTGACATGAAAGTGTTTTATGGCTGTAATACCCTTGCATACCCTATGTTTAACTTTTTCAAGCAGAGAAATAATAACAACAAACACAGTAAAGTTATTTGTGTGCTTGGAACTGTACATACACAAGTCTATCTCATCATGTTACATGTCATCTCGGTTGTCCTTTAAGTTAAGGAGAGTTCTCTAAAGTTAACTAATTAATCCTTAAAATAACTACAGAATTCTAAAGTTGAAGGGAACCTTAACTGAGAGGGATATGGATGTTTCCTTTTTAACAATACCAGTTGCTTGGCAGTCCTACTGATCTCTTTGTTTGCAGCAGTGGCTGAATCACACACCTGCAACAAACATGCAGCTAATTCAGTCTGACTTCAGTCAGAGCACCTGATCTGCATGCTCGTTGAGGGGATGTGGCTAAAAGTATTAGATACACAGGATCAGCAGGAGAGTCAGGCAACTGGTATTTTTTTCAAAGGAAAAATCCATATCCTTCTCAGTTTAGGTTCCCTTTAAAGACAGGCTGTTAATTGACTGCATGTGAAAATAACTACAGAGGTGGTAACTTAAGGACAGAAATGATAAGATAACTCTCTCACTGTGAAAACTCATCTCTACACCTTAATAAGGCAAGATCAATGTGTGTGCTAAGTTTTCTCTTGCCTTATTAACCCCAGCATGATCTTATTGAACTGAGGCCAATGTGCCATAACTGCAGTGCTGTCTACAAGAAGTTAACATCACAGCAGTGAGAATGGAAGGGGAAGAAAAGTGAAGTGGTCTGTGCATCAGATGTAGACTGGCTCTTGCTTCCTCCCAGTTTTGGTCTGACTACTTTAAGTGTGGATCATGATGGGATGGGGAGGAGTGTGGTATACTTTGTCCACTACAGCCTCTGCTTTCTGTTTTGAACATACAAACGGAATCCTATATATTTATATTCAATTTACATTAAATGTAAGGCTTCATTTAAAGACTGAATTCTAGTAGCACTAAAAAATATGCAATAGTGAGTTGAAAAACAGAAGTAATGAACCATTGAACCTTCCAGCACAAAAACCTTATATGAAGCCTTTCCCACTAAGAAAAAGGACACTTCTGCACAGCCTCTGCAATGCAATGTTGCTCGAGGGTCCCAATCACTGTCAGGCAACATTAATTTGGCATGTATAAGGGGCTTAATGAATCCCTGGTGTGGTCTAATTTATGCCTTGACAAATATACTGTAGATTTATAAGTTGTACACACCCTAATTGTGCATTCATGTTTTCAAAACAAACTTTTTAAATAACTAAGAATTTTCAATCAGCTTTGTTTATATATGTCATTTGCAAAAACAAAAAACTTTTAAAATAAGATAACCATATGATGTACTGTAAACTAGAGTTGGGCCGAACCTCCGATTTTCGGTTCGCGAACCGGGTTCGCGAACTTTCGCGAAAGGTTCGGTTCGCGTTAAAGTTCGCGAACCGCAATAGACTTCAATGGGGATGCGAACTTTGAAAAAAAAAAATAATTATGCTGGCCACAAAAGTGATGGAAAAGATGTTTCAAGGGGTCTAACACCTGGAGGGGGGGATGGCGGAGTGGGATACATGCCAAAAGTCCCCGGGAAAAATCTGGATTTGACGCAAAGCAGCGTTTTAAGGGCAGAAATCACATTGAATGCTAAATGACAGGCCTAAAGTGCTTTCAAACATCTTGCATGTGTATACATCAATCAGGTAGTGTAATTAAGGTACTGCTTCACACTGACACACCAAACTCATCGTGTAACGCACCGCAAACAGCTGTTTGTGTAGTGACGGCCGTGCTTTACTGGTGCGCACCATGGCGAGAGTGCAGGTTTTGGTGGCTTTACAGCCCATATGGTCACCGCACTGATGCGGTGGGTTCACTGAACAGAACAGGTATGCAGTGGCGGGTTCACTAAACAGAACAACTGCACAGGTATGCGCACTGATGCGGTGGGTTCACTGAACAGAACAGGTATGCAGTGGCGGGTTCACTTAACTGCACAGGTATGCGCACTGATGCGGTGGGTTCACTAAACAGAACAGGTATGCAGTGGCGGGTCCACTGAACAGAACAGGTATGCAGTGGCGGGTTCACTAAACAGAACAGGTATACAGTGGCGGTTCACTAAACAGAACAGGTATACAGTGGCGGTTCACTAAACAGAACAGGTATGCAGTGGCGGGTCCACTGAACAGAACAGGTATGCAGTGGCGGGTTCACTTAACTGCACAGGTATGCGCACTGATGCGGTGGGTTCACTGAACAGAACAGGTATGCAGTGGCGGGTTCACTAAACAGAACAGGTATACAGTGGCGGTTCACTAAACAGAACAGGTATGCAGTGGCGGGTCCACTGAACAGAACAGGTATGCAGTGGTGGGTTCACAGCACAGGTATGCAGTGGTGGGTTCACAGCACAGGTATGCAGTGGTGGGTTCACAGCACAGGTATGCAGTGGTGGGTTCAATGAACAGGTATACAGTGGCGGGTCCACTGAACAGAACAGGTATGCAGTGGTGGGTTCACAGCACAGGTATGCAGTGGTGGGTTCACAGCACAGGTATGCAGTGGTGGGTTCACAGAACAGGTATGCAGCCAGACAGGAACAAGCTAAGCCTAACTAATCTTTCCCTGAGAGACAGTCTGCAGCAGCTCGCCCTACTCTGACTAATGCAGGCACACGAGTGGCCGTAATGGCCGCCGCTGCCTGCCTTATATAAGGGGGGGTGGGGCTCCAGGGGCTAGTGTAGCCTAATTGGCTACACTGGGCCTGCTGACTGTGATGTAGAGGGTCAAAGTTGACCCTCCATGTGCATTATGGGGCGAACCGAACTTCCGCAAAGGTTCGCCTGCGGGACGCGAACGCGAACCACTGAAGTTCGCATGGAACCGTTCGCAGGCGAACCGTTCGGCCCAACTCTACTGTAAACCTGCACTCTAGATTACTGAGTCATCAGAATATATTTATGCTACAGATGGGTAGGTACACTGAGCCAGGAATTCCATTGAAAACCATTATTATTGAGAGATTGGTCTACTCCAAGTTTTAAGCTCATTTCCAATAATCTAGTTAGCAATTAGCTAGCAGGTCATTTTGAAGCCCTATGCAGGGCATCCATTATCACTCAACCACTGTGTTACTAGGACACCGCACTAACATACTAACAGATCCTGACAAACCATTATGGTACTATTTAAATCACTGTTTTTGGCCTGAATGGAGGCCTGTTCTAGGTTTTACCAACTTATTTGGACTGGATAAATACTATAGCTCACTTTATGAACGCATTTCTTCCATCATCTACCCAGCAGCTGTGTATGACAATTCAAGAAATAACAGTGTCCTTGTCATGGTCCTTTGTTGCCCCTGCCAGGAAATAGCTCCCTAGGCAACTGCCTGGTTGCCCTCTGCCAAAAATGATCATGGTAGCAGAATACTGAATGTGGAACTTTTAAATCATTTTTTGTTAAATCAAGGTGTTATGAAGAACTCATGGACTAGAGCTCAAAAATACTCTCTTCCAAGCCAGCAGAAAGCTCTATCCAATGTAACCTTGGTTTCAAATTCAGCTCAGTTTGTTAGCTATATTAATTTAATAGCAAAAACATTATGAATTGTTAGCTTTGAAATTATAAATCTAAGTTGCTGTCTCTACTCTACTCTCATGGTATGGTTGATCCCAGTAGGGTACTGAATAGCAACATGTCATCCGTTGAGCCTAAGTTCAGTAGCTGCGGAGACATCTGTGAACTCTGTTGAAATGCTACTTCAAATGAACTAACAATAATTTATCTGAGAAAACAGAAATTCAGACTTTCAGAAGCCTGATGGTCTGATCATTCTGTACATACGTATTTGAGCACATGGGAATGAAAAGGATTTTCAGAAATCACTGCCTCACCCAATGTCCAAGCATGACATCTCTCATTGAAAAATAAAAGATCACATCAGCTTTTTGGTGGCAGTCACATGACCACTACAAGAAACTTCTTCCTGACCTCTCCTGGTTCTAGAGGAAGTGCAGTGTGCCCAAATCCAGTAACCACTGCAGAATCTATAGGGGTTGGGCATGTGTGCAGGGCCTCCACACTGCCATCCCTTTAACATGGTGGGCCAAGATTTGTAAGAAGCTTTATGCAGAAGCTAATGGTGGCCACTAATGATCCAATCTTTTTCATCCAATCTTACCAAATATATGTAGTATAAGAGTAAATTGAGTAAATACATTGAATGGATAATTTAGTCAGTTCCCTTATATTACATAGAAATGGTAAGATTGGATAAAAAAGGTTGGATCATTAGTGGCCACCTTAAGGAATAGCAATGGCAATGCTAAGCAGAACAATAGATTTGTTAGGCTCTGATTTGCTGGTCATGTGTTAGACCAGGAAGTCAACACAGCAAATCAGAACCTTACAGATCTATAAACTGATCACATGCTTCTCCATGAGTTTTGTGCATTGCCATCCCTACTAAGGAAAGCATAAGGACATTTTTCCCAGTAATGAGCAGGGGAAATTAAGCTTTACTAAAGGGATGCATTACTCCATCAAAAACTTTAACCTCAGCAATGGTCAGAAATGCATTATTTTGAAGTCTCTGCTAATTGACTTATTAAGCAAACATTACTGATGAAACTCATTATTGTGCTAAGATTATCTTTCAGGCGAAGAGAGAAGAAACTAATGTGAACTATATTGAGAAGAAAACAATTGGCCTCTTGTTTCACATGTTTTAGTTAGGATGTGCAGGCATCATTAATCTTTGGCTCTTTTTCTGATCAATTGTGAAAGTTTTACAACATAATGAAATTTAATGAGGTCTTGTAAGGCTCTATTTATCAGAATTTAAATACATTGGAAAGGCATTTGAAGAGGATAAATGCCCAGTACACATCCTGGTTGTTTGTTCCGGTCAGAATACCACAAATTTCATGCCTTCAGCTTGTAACTGCACTGGCCATTTCTGTAATAGCATAAACTGCATTGTGTCTTGTTTGCTGGTAGCATAAGCAGCTTAAAACTATGAGGGAAGATTTGCCAGTGTGCTGGATAAAATATTTTGTCAATGTATTTAGTGTGCTGGCAATTCTAAACGTATCTATCAGATAGTGATGATTCACCTTAATCAGTCACTTAGGGGTCATATGTACAAATACAATATACTCACGTATCATCTACCAGCACAACATTGTACCTTTTTCTTTATTTACTTGGGTAGGGGTGGCTGTTTGGTTACCCTTTTATCTAGGAAGCAACCAGATAGGAACATAAGCCCCCTAATCATCTGTGTTGGGGGGGAGGGGGGGTGAATCCCCACATTCACCGGTTCTGTCTTCCTGGCTATCCTCCTGAATGGTTAATTACATGTTTAGGAAGGCTTTGGGGAGCTTCATTTTTATTCTTAAAAACACTTATGTATTAATACATTATTATTATTTGAGGTTGCAAACTGAAAGTGATTTCCCATGCAGTAGTAAAGTAGAGAAGGGAAATTATACACTGCCCCTGATACAGTCATTGACCTGTCAAAGGAACTTCCAAAAAAAAGCTACATGGGTCCACAGCCTTTACTTTTTATTTTTTAAATCACTGTTCATATTTGTAGGTGAACTCATAGTAGCCCAATAATTACCCATCATGCAGTAAAATTGAATATGTTTTCTATAATGTATTTTTTTTTCATTATATATAATTTTTCATATATTGTAATATAGTAGTGAATTGTGTAAGTCGCAGTTTAACCCCTAGTTAGTAAAGTAAGTGTCAACACCGCTCTACCCACCAATCACTGGAGTGTGCTCGATCAGGTTAGCAAAGCCCACGATATGCAACAAAAGGTCCGCACCAAACCAGGATCCCAGACAATGGCTTTATTTAGGACATATCCAATATAAAAATATGCACATGTACATGCATCAAAACGCTGACATGTTTCGAGCTATCTCAGCTCTTAATCATAGCTAGTTACAAAATGACAGAAAGTCCTATAAATAGGAGGACATCCTGTGCTGGCCACTCCCGACCCCACCCCAAAATGGGGGGGGGAAAAGGTAAAGAGGGGGAGTGGTTTACATGTGATAGACAGGTAATTACCTGTGAACACACTACAGAAGCAAAACACTGTACACATGTGTTAAAACAGTATAAAATACACAATGCAGAAAACAAGTACTGTACCAAAGTGAATGCTGTTAATAAAATATGGCAAAGAGCAGCGCGGTTGATCACAACATCAAATATAAGTATATGAAACACCTATGGCAAATAAAATCCCTGCCCATGTATGAAGGGACGACACATGTACACATATATGAGTAGACAGAAGTACCCCACTAACGTAGGTGGATCATGTGGGGGGGTTTTGTGTGTCGAGAGGAAAAGAAGGGGGGGGGGGGGTTTGTTTGAAGGAAGTAGAACAGGCTAGTGCATGATGAGTGCTAGGTCCAACCTTGCATTAAGGCCATGGGGTAGCCTAGATCCCAAGCGATGAATCCACATAGCCTCCTTCTTACGAAGAATTTTATACAAATCTCCCCCTCTTGTCGGTGGATTGACTCTCTCTATTCCCTGAAATTGAAAACCCATCATATTGCCCCCGTGTACCTCTCTAAAGTGTTTGGCCACATTCGAAATGTTTGTGGTTGACCACCCTGCTCCTAGATAGTGTTCGGCTATTCTCTGCCTCAGGGGCCTGGTGGAATGTGGCCAAACAAACCCCCCCCCCCCTTCTTTTCCTCTCGACACACAAAACCCCCCCACATGATCCACCTACGTTAGTGGGGTACTTCTGTCTACTCATATATGTGTACATGTGTCGTCCCTTCATACATGGGCAGGGATTTTATTTGCCATAGGTGTTTCATATACTTATATTTGATGTTGTGATCAACCGCGCTGCTCTTTGCCATATTTTATTAACAGCATTCACTTTGGTACAGTACTTGTTTTCTGCATTGTGTATTTTATACTGTTTTAACACATGTGTACAGTGTTTTGCTTCTGTAGTGTGTTCACAGGTAATTACCTGTCTATCACATGTAAACCACTCCCCCTCTTTACCTTTCCCCCCCCCCATTTTGGGGTGGGGTCGGGAGTGGCCAGCACAGGATGTCCTCCTATTTATAGGACTTTCTGTCATTTTGTAACTAGCTATGATTAAGAGCTGAGATAGCTCGAAACATGTCAGCGTTTTGATGCATGTACATGTGCATATTTTTATATTGGATATGTCCTAAATAAAGCCATTGTCTGGGATCCTGGTTTGGTGCGGACCTTTTGTTGTTAACCCCTAGTTATAGCACATTTTTCATAAGTGCACTTAAAATGCAGTATTAAAATTATATTACAAAGCTCTTTAATTTTTAAATTAATGTTAACAGTCCATCAAGGTAAATTGCATTGAGTGAGAATTTTACTGTTTATTATAAAACAAGAAGCGAAAGAGTAATGTTGGTGAGCATCAGTGGTGTTTGATTAGAATGTTTGTGAAATCTTGTGTTCTGTTCTATATTTTATATGAATGTGACCTACACATCATCTGACTTTCAAACAATACCGAAAATTTGAAAGGGTTCACAAACTTTCAACCACCAATGTATGCCTAATCTGTAAACAGCGACTACTCTTCTGAATGTAATTTCCAGCAGTGATACAATCAGTATGGAATTTGAATGTTCACTTTAGAACTTCTGTAGGAGTTCTAGCTTCCTGCCATAATACAAAAGCATATGGTGAGATAAATGGCTTTCACCCCATTGTCCCTTGTGTGCATCTGCATGCCTGTGTGCTGGGTGTTTTGTATATGTATTTAAGCAAAGGCACATTTGTGTTTTCACTGTATCTTGCCTAAAGGAATTGGTGTAATTTTTACAGGCAGGTGGAATATCCCACGGGGACGTCACACTGGCAACAAAAATGTTATGACAAACTGGTCCATTTTAATAAACATCATCTGCTCAATATTACAGAAAAAAAGACATGTATAAAACAGAAAAGTAATTCCTAGCTTAAAGTTTACGTCAACTTTACTTGGTTTCCAGACCTTTAGACTTATAGAAAAAGTGTATGGTGTGTAGCCTCATGATCATAACTTAAAAGGTGTTACAAATTATAGGTTCACTGAGAACTACAGAGGATACCAAACCTCCATGATGCAAGGGAATGATTCGGGTAAGCACTGTAGGTGTAAGGAACCCTCCTGTAGCATATTCTGTCCATTGCAGTGGAGCTGCAAATGGACAGTTCTGGCTTATCTGCTTGCATTCGGTTGTGCATTTGCAATGGGTCTCATTGTCATTTGCAATCGCTCTGCAGTTCTGGGCAGCTCAGGATGCTGTCATCATTCCACCAATTGCTTGTTGCAGCTGAGCTGCGGCCAGATAGCCCTGGATTTCCTGCATGCATGTTGTTATATAATACTGCATGTATTTCTTATGGGGCTCCTTTGCATTCACAGCCAGCTAGCAAATGGTAATCAAGCCAGCTCAGGATTGAGTGATTACCATTCAGCTGTGTGGAGATTTGCATACCTGCATCCATTGGCTGATGCCAGCATAAAAGTATGCCTCCCATTTCATACCCCGCCCTCCATAGTGGTCAGTACGCTGATCTGCTGGGCACCTTGTTACTCTGTATAGTTCTATGCAACCTCATTACTTGTGCTTTAGCTAGTTCTTGATGAATATATATGCAGACTTGCTAATATATATTTATCCGTTAGTTGAGCCATTTGTTATTTTTCTTATTATTGTGTATTGCCTAGTTCCATGCTTGATGGACGTTCGCTGCATCCGCGGTGGGGCAGTAAAGTCCATTATCCAGATTGCTTGGATTCTGCCATCACCACGTTGGTGACTGGTAGTATTCCTGCTACTCTAGTTTCTGGGAATGTAACTATAGGCTGCAGTTGCTATTAGTTATGTTCTATCCTGTAGTCTTGCCTGGGTGGATGCTTGCTGGTGACTGTTATTAGCCTGCTTGCTTTGCTTCTGTGGACGTGACTGTGAGCTGCGGTTGCTACTAGTTACTCTCCAATCTATAGTCCTGTCTTGTTCCTGTCTGAATGCTTGCTATCGCTAAGGCAGCACAGTGCGAACTAAGGCAGCGCAACATCGTACTGCGCTGCCATTGTGTTTTATTTGTAGCGATATTGGAAGCCCAGAGCTGCAGTTGCTCTGGGCAGCCTGTGTAATATCTTCCATTATCCAGAAAAAAACACTTAAAAAACACTGCGCTGGTATGATAATTAACAATAGCTATTGCTATGCGGGTGGTGTACGATTCCAATACTACTATACAGATAAACAACATATAACCCAGATCGCACTACTGCTTTAGGCAAGTCCTTGCTACTGAGTATTAGGATCAATAGTCCATACAGACTTTGTCCAGTCCCATATACTTCTTCAAGTAATAATAGTGGGCATTCAATAATGCGTAGATTTCTGTGTGAAATTCACCTCCACCACACCCTTAAGGCTGGGCACTCACCCTTATCCACAGACCCTCAGTTAGATGGGTCTATTGCGCCTTGGGATACTCTCAGGCGATCCCCAGCCTCAAACAATCCACAACTTGCATAGTATGGAAGTTCTTCATAAAGCAAACACCTCAAAATAAAAGCACATGGCCTCTTATAGCGTAAAACCGTTCAATAATTTATTAAAATATAAAAAATGCACACTCACATGTCCAGAAAGTAATAAAGCGCATAGAGTTTTATGTATGGGCTCTCCCTCATATGGTGGCCACCAGGCTGGGCATAGACTTGAGACCGAAATCCCGAAATTGTCATCCCTCACGCCGTCCGTGCACCACACTGAACCACTTTCTCATTAGAGACCCCGCCCAACTAGTTCTGTCAATTATGACTCAGGTGCATGTCCAATGAGGTGAGTAGTTGTTACTAAATATGAGCGCTTCCCCTCCCCTCCCGCACGTCATCCTCTACTTTCCTCCAATGGAAGCACGCCACGACCGGAAGTAAACAAAAGCAGAGGGACGCCGTACGCCATCTTCCTCCACGTAGATTTGGCCAGTATTTGGACAGATTCCTCCAGCCCCTTGTAGTAAGGTTGCCATATGTCGTTAGGGACACCAAACACACCATACAGGTGTTGGTAGATGTAGGGTGGTGGATGCACAAATGCTTTTGGTCACCGCTGACGTATCCTCCCTATACACGAACATACCACAGGACAAGGAAATCAAGGCAGTTTAATATTTCATGAGAAAGGAAGGAAAAACACCAGAGCTCCAGATAGGTTTTCTTATGAGGGTTTTACAGTTTGCTATGGAAAGAAATTATTTTTGGCATGGGGTGATTCCTATAAACTACACAGGGGTTGTGCCATGGGGGTGGGCTTTGCCCCGAGTATAGCAAATTTATTTATGGGTCTTTGGGAGGAAGAGGTCTTGGCTTGCACTGAAGCACGGGGTGTGGTAGTATGGAGGAGGTATATAGACGACCTCTTTATAGTTTGGGGGGGGGGGGGGGCACCGTGGAATCTTTGATCACTTTTTTCGAATTCTTGAATATAAATGATTGTAATATTACATCAACCTTTGAAGCCAGTAGGCACGAGGTGAATTTTTTAGATCTCACAATACAGGTTTTTGAGGGGTCTTGGTCACAAAAAAATCACTTTAAAAGCACTGATCGTAATGGATATATCTATGTTAGAAGTGGGCACCACCCGAATTGGATTAAAAATGCCTCTCCAGCCAGGTCACAGCATCACCGCCAGCCAACCCAGCCACAGCATCACCGCCAGCCAGTCCAGCCACAGCATCACCGCCAGCCTGGCCACAGCATCACCGCAAGGCCTTTCAGCCCACACGTCATCCCCAATCCAGCCAAAAACAGTATTGCCAGGCACAGCAGTCAGTAGAGGAGAATTGAGAAGCCAGGTGAGAGGTGCCTACCATATTAAGGGGGCATTCTGCCTTTTTATGTGAAATGCAGTCTATTTATGTGCCTCATGATTGCTGAATGTCTTGTTGGGGGCCTCATGATAGCTGAACTTGTCTTGTTGGGGGCATCATGATTGCTGGATTTGTCTTGTTGGGGGCCTCATGATTTGTTGGGGGCCTCAAGATTGCTGAATGTGTCTTGTTGGGGGCCTCATGATTGCTGAATTTGTCTTGTTGGGGGTCACATGATTGCTAACTGCGAGACTGTGGGAAAAGCTGAATCATCATCATATGAGACAATAGCATTAAACCTACTTTTTTAGCTTTTTAAAACGCAAAATAAAACTGGGAGGTTCGAAAAAAAGAATACATTTTTCAGGAGTCGGATGTATGAAATTGTTTATCTTCACAGTTTATTTTCAACTTGGATTTTCCATAATGTTCATGTATGAGTTAAAACGTTTGTATGTAGTTTAAAGGGGAACTGAAGAGAGAGGTATATGGCGGCTGTCATGTTTATTTCCTTTTAATCAATACCAGTTGCCTAGCAGCCCTGCTGGTCTATTTCTCTGCAGTAGGATCTGAATAAAACCAGAAACAAGCATGCAGCTAGTCTTGTCAGATCAGACTTACAAGTCTGAACCACTGAAACACCTGATCTGCTGCATGCTTGTTCAGGGGCTATGGCTAATAGTATTAGAAGCAGAGGATCAGCAGGGCTGCCAGGCAACTGGTATTGTCTAAAAGGAAATAAACATGACAGCCTCCATATACCTCTCTCTTCAGTTCCCCTTTAAATTGTTGTTGCCACTTTGCGATAGATTAAGTGACTTTTGGGTTGCAGTTTGGGTACTCGACCTCCAAAAGGTTCGCCACCACTGTCCTAATCTAATGTTCCACATTGCTAAGTTCATGAAAACGTGTCTCCACCCTTGGCCACACCCACATTCTTGTCCATGGCCACACCCATTTTTCGGCTACGCGTGCCGCACAACGTAACCCTCATGTTGCGCCGCACAACTTCACCGAAATTTTCTTCTTCCCCACCTTTTTGCCCCCCCCCCACCCTGGAAAATTTTCTGTGGACGCCCATGATCACGTACCATGGAAAAAAAAAACCTAATTCCTGTTGTTGGGGATAAAAAAAAAAAAATTGAGGCAGGGCAGCTCCAAATGATCAACAGATCATTAGTATACCAACCATACCATACCGGATGGGCGACATGGGAATCTCATGTATAAATTGGCAAGGGAGGTGGAGAAACGAATCCCCATAGAGGCGTCCCATCTCTGCAAATAATAGTCTCTGTCAAAACATGCCTGAAGCAATGTAACCATAACGGATAACAACATTATGATAACAGTGTATAGATTTTCAGGGAAAGTGGACTGTCTGAATATTTATTTCTAGAGGTAAACAAACTGGGGATTAAATTGATTTACTTATTTATCCACGTTTGGCAAATTGCATGAACTGGTTTACGACATTTTCAGCCTCCAGCATTGGTGTGCAGCTACTCTCTTACATGTTTCCTGCTGCCTGCTCATATTTCTCCATAGCCACTCAGAGCATGATGTGCAAGAGCAATAGCACAACAACTGTCATTGTTTAATGACTGCTACTAGGCATCTCTCTCTGCTGCACAGGAGGGATACAAGAGTTTTTTTGTGTGTGTGTGGGTACAAATCATTGCCTTTTGTTGTCTCTAAATTTAGGGCTCTTTCACACTTGGAAGTTGCGTTTGATGCGACGTTAAGGTCGCATAACGTGCCCCTAATGCAACGCATGTTAGCTTTGAAGTTGGACCTTACATTGCACTGCGTTATGCGTCTCTTGATGCGTACGTGATGTGTACTTTTTGACGCATACGGATAGAATGAAAACGGCGCATGCGGCACATTTAAAAAAACAAAAACAAACATTACTGAGCATGTGCAAACAGTCTAATGCAGCCAAATACGAGTATAAAGCACAGCACGCTGCACTTTCATTACTAAGAACTGGTGAGTTCTAAAATGAAGCTTAGGGAATGTCACCTAATTCAATTTAATTTATCACCTGGTCATGTGGAAAAGAACTCCCTTTGGAGATTTAATCGCCCAGCAAGTTCTTTTTTTCCATATGCAATTCCCGGTTTTGCAGGTCAGGAAGCAGTGCTTCCCATCAAGCATAGGCAAGAACTTTTCACCTGCTCAGAGCAGGTAAAACAGCCTGTATTGACCATGTGCCACTGGCTTTTTTTGGCATCTGGGAGAATCCTTTACAAAGGAGACCTCAGGTGTCCATCTTGTAAATAGGTCATCTTTGACTTTCTACTTATTTAGCATAAAAAAACTGAGCCCACCCAACCCCGTCACTTCACGCTCCCACAGTGCTGCTCTTCTGCCAAATACACTTGGCACCTTGGCTACCTCTCGCTGCTGGCAGCCAAGAGGACATACTGCTTTTTGACGGCTCTACTGCACTATAGCAACTCTATCCTCAACACCCACCAACAGTACATGTTTTGCAGAAAACCACAAACATGCACAGGTGAGTTAATTAGTGTCCCAACAGAGTTGATTAACTACCTCTGTGGATTTCCACAAAACTTGCACTGTTGGTGGGCCTTGAGGACAGGGTTGGGGAACACTGCTTGACTACAGTATTCAGAGAGAACCGGAAAAGCATTGTTGAGCCTCCTGCTGGGGTTCTCCATTGGCTTAGCTTATCAGCCAATGAGATTTCTCCCTGAAGAAGATTTTCAATGGTCACTTTATAAGACCAATGCAAATCCTCCTCAGGGAAAACTGGCAATGTATGAGAGTCAACTGAAAAGTGCTAAGACTGAAGAGAAAAGAGTATGAGGGGAGTAAAATGTGGCATATATCAGTACTAATTCTTTATATATATAAACTGCACTCTGCTTAAGAAAGATACAATCACCAATAGGGTGGGGAAATGATACCTCCACAATAAAGGAATGCTGATGAAGTAGTTCCACATGGCTGTGAAGGCTACCTTGGAGGTAGCTAGCCAGTTTCAAATATGACAACCAGGTCTTTGTTGATGACCCCTCACTGGACTTTCATGCACTTGGACAACTGATGACATAGTGAAAACGTGTAACACATAGTAATGGGAAAATGATGCATCACTGCCAATATCTCATGAGCAATATCAGCCCATCCTCAGTGATATTTTGCCATGAGTATGGTATCTGCACAATGGGTGCCAGATAGACTGCTGATTAGAAAAGACAAAACATAAGATAGTCAAAGCAAAATTGGGAGGCATTTGTAGCCAACCCTTATGCTCTCATTCTGAAATGCATAAATATGGAGGAGACTGAGATCCATCAAGTAAAATTAACAGTTAAAGCATCCCTGAAGTAAAAAGGATATGTAGGCTGACATATGTATTTCCTAATAAACAATGCAAAATGCCTGGCTGTCCTGCAGATTCTCTGCCACTAATACTATTAGCCATAGACTCTGAACAAGCTTACAGATGTTTAACTGACATTTGACTGGATTTGCTGCATGCTTGTTTCAGGTGTGGGATTCAGACGCTACTGATGCATGAAAGCTCAGCAAGATGTCAGGCAACTGATAATGATTATAAATAAATAAATATGGCATTTCCCTCTCACTTCAGGTGTGTCCTTTAAACACTTCAGCCTTAAAGCTGCGTAGTACAGCCCGGCGGACGTCCGATGACGTCAGCGCGCTGGCGTGGGACGCAGAAGTGCCAGGAAATGGAGCGCAGAAGAGCCCGACCTGGCAGCCGGCCTGGCCAGGTCGGGTCGAGCACCGGAGACCACCGGGAGCCTGCGGAGCGGCGGCGAGGGCACCTCCTGCCTGCCACGGGCTGGAGGAAGCCCCAGGTAAGTGGAAATGTATTTTTATTTTTTTAATCCCCTCCCTGAACCTTCCCTTTAAGTGTCGTTTCACCTTATGCATCCGAGCAACTTTCACCTCCCATTCATTCGCCAATAACTTTATCACTACTTATCACAATGAATTGATCTATACCGTGTTTTTTCTGCCACCAATTAGGCTTTCTTTGGGTGGTTCATTTTGCAAAGAATTATTTTTTTTCTAAATGCATTTTAACGGGAATATTAAGGAAAAAATGAAAAAAAAATTCATTATTTCTCAGTTTTCAGCCATTATAGCTTTAAAATAATACATGCTACCATAATTAAAACCCACGTATTTTATTTGCCCATTTGTCCCAGTTATTACACCATTTAAATGATGTCCCTATCACAAAGTATGTCATCAATATTTTATTTGGAAATAAAGGTGAATTTTTTTCAATTTACGTCCATCACTATTTACAAGCTTATTATTTAAAGTGAACCTGAACTAAGTGAAAATTTTTAAATAAACAGATGATGTACCTGCAAATGAATATTACATACTTAACTCACTGTCAGTTCCTCTCAAAAGCTCACCATTTTCTTCTTACAGTGGTCCCTTCCAGTTCTGACAATATTTTGTCAGAACTGAAATATACCAGTTGCTGTCAGTTATCTATCAGCTGCTGTCAGTTACAACTGAATGTGCAAGGTAATGTCCATGCTTCCCTATGGCTCAAGTGGACGATATTATAGTTTAACAATGTACTGATCAGGAAGCTGTTATGGGGTAATGGCCATTTTCAAAGTGGAGGTAAGGGAATTCCATTGATCACAGTGGACAAACAGGATGCAAGAGAGGAGAAAGAGATTGAGGAGTAGACTACACAGGAGGTAAGTACGATGTCTTTATATTTATTTTGACTTTTAATTTTCAGTTCAGGTTCTCTGTAAAAAATATAGTAATATACTTTCTTGACATGCATATTAAAAAAGTTCTGACCCTTAGGTAACTGTTTATGTTGTTGTTTTTTTATTGTAATTTGTTTTGTTTTGTTTTTTTATTACAAATTTTATTTGTTTTTTTTTGGAGTGGGGAGGTAAACAGATAATTTTAAATGTAATTGATTGTGTATATTTAAAAAAAAAAGGTATGTAGATGTAGTTTTACTATTTGGCCACAATTTTTTTGTTTTTCATCCTGTAAGTGAGAGCTCTCGCTTACAGGAACCGAAGGGATGACGTGAAACTCAGAAAAATTGCGGCTTTTCAGAGAAGCCGTCGGTTTTTCATACGGAGACATAGATCAATGAATGGGAACAGTGCTACCATTCATTGATCTCCGGGCAAACAGAAGGTGGCGGGAGCATGCATGGGAGACATCTGGATGGATATATCCATTCAGATAGACCTAAGTGGTTAAAGAAAAATAACATACCTCTGCAACCTTAAAGGAGAAGGATGGTCATATTCCCTTGAGTGAGTCTGCTATCCATTGGAGGCTGCACATGGAGATATGCACTTAGAAGGGGGGCACTGTCTATTTCATTTTTATATAATATGTTGGTGTCACTGGGCAATTGCTAAATCACATCCCTCCTACATGTAAAGTTACTATATTATCGGACTATAAGACGCTCTTGACCATAAGACGCACCTAGGATTAGAGGACAAAAACCAGGGGAAATATATATCCCTCCGTTTATTCCCCTGTATCCTCCTCTTCATGGACACAGTACATTGCGGTGGGTCGGAGGTTCATATTGGCAGGTGTTCACAAGTCAGGAACTCCCTGCATTTGGACTATAAGTCACTTTTTTCCCCACTTTTGGGGGAGAAGAAGTAATACAATAACATTTCTAGAACATTTCTATAGCGCTTTTCTCCCATAGGACTCAAAGCGCTTAGGCTCTCTCAGATTCAGTAATTAGTAGGATGAAGTATTCACACAACAAAAGTTATATTTCTGCAAATGCCAGACTGAACAGGTGGGTTTTCAGTCTGGATTTAAACACGTCCAGGGATGGGGCTGTCCTGATCTGTTGAGGTAAGGAGTTCCAAAACGTAGGGGCAGCATGACAGAAGGCTCTGGGACCAAAAGTTTCCAAGTGGACTCTGGGTATGACTAGATTATTAGAACCTGTTGATCTGAGAATGCGGGGATTGCTACTAGTGTTGGGCGAACATCTAGATGTTCGGGTTCGGGCCGAACAGGCCGAACATGGCCGCGATGTTCGGGTGTTCGACCCGAACTCCGAACATAATGGAAGTCAATGGGGACCCGAACTTTTGTGGTTTGTAAAGCCTCCTTACATGCTACATACCCCAAATTTACAGGGTATGTGCACCTTGGGAGTGGGTACAAGAGGAAAAAAAAATTAGCAAAAAGAGCTTATAGTTTTTGAGAAAATCGATTTTAAAGTTTCAAAGGGAAAACTGTCTTTTAAATGCGGGAAATGTCTGTTTTCTTTGCACAGGTAACATGCTTTTTGTCGGCATGCAGTCATAAATGGAATACATATAAGAGGTTCCAGGAAAAGGGACCGGTAACGCTAACCCAGCAGCAGCACACGTGATGGAACAGGAGGAGGCGCAGGAGGAGAAGGCCACGCTTTGTGAGACACAACAACCCCGGCCTTGCATGAGGGCAAGAAGCGTGCGGATAGCATGCTTTGTACCGCCATGCAGTCATAAATGTAATAAAGATAAGAGGTTCCATAAACAAGGACCGGCAACGCTAACCCAGCAGCAGCAGACGTGATGGAACAGGAGGAGGCGCAGGAGGAGAAGGCCACGCTTTGTGAGACACAACAACCCAGGCCTTGCATGAGTGGGTGCTCCCCTGTGGCCTGTACGTGAACCGTCAGGGGAAACACCTCTTCCCTTGCCCCTTCCTCTTTCACCGGATTTCTTCCTCATTTCACTTATCCTTACAGTACACGCTGACTGGCAGCAGTACAGTGGCAGCACAGAAATGCTATACAGTACCACTATTCCCAGCAGCGACACAGAGCACAATGCTATACAGAGGCGGGTGAGCGGTGTACTACTGTTCCCAGGCCCAGCAGACAAAGAGTGGAAGTAAACACAATGCTATATAGTCTGGCTGAGCGGTGTACACAGAGTTTCAGTAAACAATGGTATATAGTCTGGCTGAGCGGTGTACACAGAGTGTCAGTAAACAATGGTATATAGTCTGGCTGAGCGGTGTACACAGAGTGGCAGTAAACACAATGCTATATAGTCTGGCTGAGCGAGCGGTGTACTACTGTTCCCAGCAGAATCAGAGTGGCAGTAAACAATGGTATATAGTCTGGCTGAGCGGTGTACACAGAGTGTCAGTAAACAATGGTATATAGTCTGGCTGAGCGGTGTACACAGAGTGTCAGTAAACAATGGTATATAGTCTGGCTGAGCGGTGTACACAGAGTGGCAGTAAACACAATGCTATATACTCTGGCTGAGCGAGCGGTGTACTACTGTTCCCAGCAGACACAGAACAGTAAACAGAATGCTATATAGTGTGGCTGAGCGAGCGGTGTACCACTATTCCCAGCAGACACAGAACAGTAAACAGAATGCTATATAGTGTGGCTGAGCGAGCGGTGTACCACTATTCCCAGCAGACACAGAACAGTAAACAGAATGCTATATAGTGTGGCTGAGCGAGCGGTGTACCACTATTCCAAGCAGACACAGAACAGTGAACAGAATGCTATATAGTGTGGCTGAGCGAGCGGTGTACCACTATTCCCAGCAGACACAGAGTGGCAGTAAACAGAATGCTATATAGTGTGGCTGAGCGAGGTACACAGAGTGGCAGTAAACAGAATGCTATATAGTGTGGCTGAGCAAGCGGTGTACTACTATTCCCAGCAGACACAGAGTGGCAGTAAACAGAATGCTATATAGTGTGGCTGAGCGAGGTACACAGAGTGGCAGTAAACAGAATGCTATATAGTGTGGCTGAGCAAGCGGTGTACTACTGTTCCCAGCAGTGACACAATGACAGGGGGGACCCTGGCTAGCGTGGCTGGAGCGCGAACTACCCTGCCTGCCTACCCAAAGCTAAACCCACAGACAAATGGCGGAGATATGACGTGGTTCGGGTATTTATTTACCCGAACCACGTGACCGTTCGGCCAATCAGAGCGCGTTCGGGTCCGAACCACGTGACCCGTTCGGCCAATCACAGCGCTAGCCGAACGTTCGGGGAACGTTCGGCCATGCGCTCTTAGTTCGGCCATATGGCCGAACGGTTTGGCCGAGCACCGTCAGGTGTTCGGCCGAACTCGAACATCACCCGAACAGGGTGATGTTCTGCAGAACCCGAACAGTGGCGAACACTGTTCGCCCAACACTAATTGCTACGCAGCTGCAACATATCTTTCATGTATCCAGGGCCTAGATTATTCAGGGATTTAAATGTCAGTAGGCCGATCTTGAATAGGACCCTCCATTCTATAGGTAGCCAGTGAAGGGAGTGCAGGACTGGTGTTATGTGGCAGTGACGGGGTTGGTTGGTTTGCAGTCTGGCAGCAGTATTCTGTATCAGCTGTAGTCGGTACAAGACCTTTTTTGGAAGGCCAGTGTAGAGAGCATTGCAGTAGTCCAGTCGGGATGTGATGAAGGCGTGGACTAAGGTTGGCAGATCTTCTGGGGGTATGAGGTGCTTGATTTTTGCAATGTTCTTCAGGTGAAAATAGGATGATTTCACCACAGCAGAGATTTGAGTTCTGAAGTTTAAATCCCAATCAATTAGAACTCCCAGGCTACGCACATGATCAGAGCTGCGCAGATCCGTGCCTCCTATTCCCAGTGGTGAAGACTGCAAGTTAAGTTGTTTTGTTATCATGCTCTGCCCTCCTATCAGAAGGACTTCAGTTTTGTCTGCATTTAGTTTCAGCCAGTTGTCATTCATCCATTGCTGTAGTTCACGTAAGCAGGCGTTTATAGTTAGAAGTGAGTCTTATAGTCCAAAAAATACAGTACTTGGCCTATAAAAATAAATTCTTAAGGGGCTTCACATGGAACTGGGAGTAACTGCTACTGTACATGGAAGATTCGACTCCTATATGTGGGTGATTGCTGATCAATTCTGGTAGTATCCAAATGATTTTTTACATTTTTATTTTCAACCTTGCCAGCCTAATAATACTGTAACCGAAGCTTCTCCAGTGGTTTCTCTCCAGTCTTGTGAAAATAAAGCATTTATAAATATTTATTTTTTGTTCTTCTGCATTGCCGGGCAGACTGCTCACTGTAAGATGCTAAAGATGGTAAACCTTTGTGCTGTAGTATTAGAAAGGAATTCTATTTTTGTCTTATTCTTCATTGTCCACCTACATGCCTGATCAAATATGCTGAGAACACTGCTACTGCTGTGCTGGGGCGCTGCTGACGTGCCCTGGAAAATCTTTTAAAAGGATTCAGTTTATTTGTCTTATTTTTTATCTCCACTAACCTCACACAATGATTCTGCTGTCTATGTTTCTGATGTCGCACCCCTGAAAAAAATCTAAGGAAACCTTTTTATTTTGGTCTTAGTGATCATCAATCTCCTTGCTCTGTCTGAATGCTGATTGTGTTGATGTCACTGAGTGACAATGATGTAATATATTGCAATAGATTTGCTAAATGTTTAATTCTCAAATTTATGAAGATCATATTATTTTATGCTATTATTAATCATGCATATATAACAACAATTTAATATTGTTGTTAAGGATTTATGTATACATGGGCATGGTTAGCAAAAAACATTTAATGAGATAATTTCACATTTGCTGTGAAATATTCAGTGCTTTTAGTTTGCTGTTCTATTATGCAAGGAACACTATTTCACTTTGACTACTTTATCTTTATGTACATATAAAATACAATCATGCCAAAGTCTGATGTAAACTGGTGTGAGTATAAACGGTTATTATAACCAGTTGATTATTCCAGGTGTTAAAAATGAATAAGAAAGTATCCTGCCCTGTGCCGCAAATGACTCACGCAGAAAGGTGGGAGGGTCTGGATAGTCTCATGGCAACCAGATACACAGAGTACTGTTGCCAAGGTTGCAAAGAGGAACAAATAGAGCTTACTGTCAGTTTTCAAAATGTGTTGCTCTCTGTATATTGAAATAGAGAGATAATTTAATGTATTAAAGATTCTATTCAGTCACAATGTCACATTCTATGGATCCTCTACTAATATAACTTTATAATTACCTGCCAGTCTTTTTTCTCTGAATCACTTCCGGAGCCCTGTGTCTGCCAGCTTCTGGTGCGCAGCTCTATCCGAGGGCAGAACAGCACCATGGTGCTATGTCTATCCCTCTACCTAACCTCACTGACTTTTTCTGCAAGGGAGTGGCCTATGCACCAGATGCCAGTGGACACAGGGCTCTGGGATTGATTCAAAGGAAATCTGAGTTAAAATGAAAGAGTGACTTTTTACTTACTCTGGACTTCTTCCAGCCCCCAGTAGTCTGTAGGTCCCTTGCTGTAGCCTCATCCCCCCCTCCCCCCTTGTTCCTCCATTGATCCACTGTGCAGCTGGCAGACCAGGATCATCCACCAGGCAACCTAAGTAGGTGCTCGGGGCCTAGTGGGTATCAAGGGACCCACCTGCCACCATCTTTGATCTCTCTTCACTTCAGCTTACCAAAAGGACCACAAGGGGGCCCCAAATCTACTACCTTGCTTAGGGCCCCATTACATCTTAATCCATCTCTGGCAGCTGGATAAAGTCAGCGACTTAGCCTTGATCATGCTCCCATGGCTGAGAACGTTCTGTGCATGTGCAGTTCATTAAGACGTAAAAGCAGTAGTGCGCAACTTGGCTAAGTCGTAGACTTTCCCGGGCCGCACAGTGGATCAAGGAAGAGGAGCGGAAGAACAGTGAGAGACCTAAAGGCTACGTGAGCTGGAAAAAGCTGCAGTTAAGTAAAAGAACACTCTTTCATTGCAACTCAGGTATCCACTAAAGTAAAGAAGGACTTGTCCAGCAGCAATCTATATTAATGGTATTTTTTTTAATAAAGATGGTATTTCCCTTAAAAAGCATCAATCAGGAAGGTTCTCCTGGCACGAACATTGATTAAAAACATAAGAGATCCGGAAAACCTGGCTTAAGTTCATTATTAGGCAGCATACTTTTGCAACCTTCATCTTGCTCATATCAGACCACTAAAACACTAGATCTAATGGGCCTGATCCAATTTTTTTTCAAAGTTTTCCTAGGTTATAATTTTGCATCTTCTGTTTAAAATAACTTTTGCTCTATGCAATTGAAAAAGTACAAAACACAGACAAACAAGTACTATCAAAATTATTCTGAGTACTTTCTTGTTTGGTGGTGACTTAACCTCTTGCCGACCGCGTCACGCCAGTAGGCGTGGCCGCGGCGGCAGCCCCAGGACCGCCTAACGCCAATTGGCGTAAAGTCCTGGGGCTCTGTTTTGCAGGAGATCGCGCGCAGGCTGCGCGCGCATCTCCTGCTTGAGGGGCGGAGCTCCGCCCCGCCTTCAGTCTCCGAGCGGCTATTGCCGCTCGGGAGACTGTTAGACGGCGTAATCACCGTCTATTTACTCTGTGCAGCGCTGCGATCAGCAGCAGCGCTGCACTGGGGACAGCCGTGTGACACGGCTGTCCCCCTGGGGGACAAGAGAGCGATCGGCTCTCATAGGGTAAAGCCTATGAGAGCTGATCGCCATGATTGGCTGGCTGGGGGGAGGAAGCGAGGGAGGGAGGGAAGGGGTTTAAAGGAACAGCTGTTTTTTAAAAAAAAACACAAACAAAAATATTTATAAAAAAACAAACAAACATGGGGGGAGCGATCAGACCCCACCAACAGAGAGCTCTGTTGGTGGGGAGAAAAGGGGGGGGGAATCACTCGTGTGCTATGTTGTGCGGCCCTGCAGCTTGGCCTTAAAGCTGCAGTGGCCTTTTAAACTAAAAATTGCCTGGTCACTAGGGGGGTTTAGCCCTGCAGTCCTCAAGAGGTTAAAGGGAATGTCCAAGCAAAATAAAAAAATGAGTTTCACTTACCTGGGGCTTCTACCAGCCCCATGCAGCCAACCTGTGCCCTCGTAGTCACTCACTGCTGCTCCAGTCCCCCGCTGGCAGCTTGCCGACCTCGGAGGTCGGCGGGAAGCATTGCGTACATTTTTACGCATTCCTGCTAGTTTTTACGCATTGAACCAGCAATGCGTAAAAATGTATGTGTTAATGTTCCTGCACTAGCGGGAATGCGTAAAAATGTACGCAATGCGTCCCGCCGACCTCCTAGGTAGCTGCCAGCGGGGGACTGGAGCAGCAGTGAGTGACTCCGAGGGCACAGGATGGCTGCATGGGGCTGGTAGAAGCCCCAGGTAAGTGAAACTCATTTTTTTTTATTTCGCTTGAACCTTCCCTTTAAAAGGTATTTTATTTATAATGTGAAAAAATATCACTTAGGAGAAAACTTAGGAGAATTTAGCAATATCTCTAAAACGTCTTCATTAGGGATTTCTATAAAAGAGACCACTGGAAACATATGTAGCAAACAAAAAGTGAAACTAATAGGAGTACATAAAAACCAACAACTGTCTCATATAAGGAGACAACCTTCCTAATCAGAATATCACAGTATAATCAATGATTAGCAACACATGTGGGTAAAACCTTTTTGTTGAGCTACAACCCCCACGAAAAAGTATATTGAAAACCACACTAACCCAACGTGTTTCACCCCTAAAAGGGGGCTTCATCTTGGTTACATGATAAAGCACAAGTGCAGAGGTGTGGTAGTGCAAGCAAACATACAGATATCCACCTTTATATTAACCCAAAGGGTACCTGCTGCTATCAACTCCGATATAAATGCTAAACTCGTACTCATTGTCCTAATTGATGGGTGGGTGCAAGGGTGTAAACGTTTCCAACCCTGGAGGCAGAGAGGTGGTTCTCCATAATGTACCTAGTTACACTAAAATACACACAGGTCAGTCACAAAAGAAAATTGTTATTATTTTGGAGAAAATGTTAATTTAGTTAAAGGAATACTATTGATACAGGCAGGGAACACATCTGACAGTTTTCGTACGCGTTTTCTGCACAGAAAAACTGAGAACTCATTTTAAGCAATGGGCTAATTCACACGTTGGGTCCTTTTCCACTAGCAATCGCTAGCGTTCGCGCTAAACGCTAGCGATTGCTGAATCGCAA
This sequence comes from Hyperolius riggenbachi, assembly GCF_040937935.1. Classification (NCBI taxonomy): domain Eukaryota; kingdom Metazoa; phylum Chordata; class Amphibia; order Anura; family Hyperoliidae; genus Hyperolius; species Hyperolius riggenbachi. The sequence goes on along the minus strand of NC_090647.1, from coordinate 238,749,699 downwards.
GTGCAGGAAACTTCCCGGCGATTGCGTTCACGATTTTGCTATGCAATGCACTGCATAGCAAAATCACGGCAAAGATCGCTCCGCGGTGCGATCGCGTTTGAGTAAAAAACGAATCGCGGCAGTGGAAATTACCTACCGCGATTCCTATGTTAAAAAGCAAACCGTAGCGATTTCAAAATCACTAGCGGTTTGCGACATTGCGATTCAGGATCGCAAACGCCGCTAGTGGAAAAGGGCCCTGAGGGCCCTAAAGTGATTTTGAAATCGCTACGGTTTGCTTTTTTAACATAGGAATCGCGGTAGGTAATTTCCACTACCGCGATTAGTTTTTTAGGGCCCTTAGGGCCCTTTTCCACTAGCGGCGTTTGCGATCCTGAATCGCAAAGTCGCAAACCGCTAGTGATTTTGAAATCGCTACGGTTTGCTTTTTAACATAGGAATCGCGGTAGGTAATTTCCACTACCGCGATTCGTTTTTTACTCAAACGCGATCGCACCGCGGAGTGATCTTTGCCGTGATTTTGCTATGTAGTGCATTGCATAGCAAAATCGTGAACGCAATCGCCGGGAAGTTTCCTGCACTTGCGATTCAGCAATCGCTAGTGTTTAGCGCGAACGCTAGCGATTGCTAGTGGAAAAGGGCCCTTAATGTGTTTTTTGCACGCAGAAAAAAAACTGACATTCTGCATCATGATTCTGCACATTTTGTCAGTTTTCTGTATCAATTACATTAGCTTCTGTGAAAAAACGTGCACATTTTCTTGCATAGAGACACACTTGGTGTGCAGAAAACGTATGCAGAAAAACGCGCACAGAAAACTGAAAAACAAGTGTGTTCCCTGCCTAAAGCATTTTTTAAATGCTGTATGTTAGGGCACACATTACCACAAGTACTAGGAGCAATTTCCTTCCTCACTCATCTCTGCCTTTCTGCTGTAAGATCATCCATCAGTTTTAGATACAAAAATTCCTGTCTCTTAAAGGGCTAGACTATGTTCCTGCACAGGGGGATTGCTATCAACTCCTGAGTGTATAGTTTAATCATTTATTTAGATGGTGGTAAGGGGTTAAAGATTCCAGCAACATGTGTTCCTTGTCTTCTGTTCTTTGACTGATAAAGATCCTGATAATGCCTTTGCAAACAGTGTCTCTCCCTCTCATAGTAGCCTATGAAATAGATGCAGCCTGGAATGTTACACCACAAGCAAGCCAGTCAGTCAGTCAGTCAGTCAGTCAGTCAGGAATATTGTATATACATCTCCCTGCTAGTTATATTTCAGCAATATTACAGCTCATCTAGTTACCTGTTACCTCCTCAGATCAGCCTCCTCCTCATGTCTCCTGCATGCTGTGACACAGTGAAGTATATTTGTGAGCTGTATGAGGAATGAAGGATTATTTTTAAGCAGCGAGAGAGGGAGAGAGAACTGGGTGAATAAATAAAGTGCCCCTAGCACTAGTGGTAATGTGTATCCTAATATAGAGTATTAAAATAAAAAGTTGTTTTAATTGTTAGTGTTTCTTTGGGCACATCTGTATCTTAGTATTTCCAGGACAATATCTTACAATTTTTGTAGCACTCCCTATACCTCCCAATAAGGACATGAGAAGGGGTATGGGCAGCATGGCACTCCACCTCTAAGCCATATTGGTCCATGGAAGGTGCAACTAGAGTGATGGGAAGAGTTTAGACAAATGTTCTTATAATATCCAAACAAGAGCTATGGAAGACAAAAACAATCAGTGACAGTCACGTGATCACAACTTTTTTTTCTTCCATATAATGGTAATTAGGGTGATTAGGTTGGTGCAATGAAATGTGAAGCTGGACAGATGCTTTAACATGTACTCTTGTCTTGCTTATGCTCTGTATAACTCCATGATTCCACTTATTTGTTGTTATGGCAGCACTGAAAAGCCCAGTTGCCAAAATGGTACATATGATGCTTAAAAGCAAAATAAATACAATATTTTCACATTATACCAGTTCCATAGCTATTGTGTATTCCCCAGCTTTCTTTCTGCACACCGGATTCTAATACTGTACCCATGGTGTAGTCACTTTCCCAGAACCTAACATCCTAGTATCGATCTGAAACTCCACATGTTCTTCTTATTGCACAATAAATAATAGAGTTGCTTGACTGAAAGAAATGGTTGCTGTACTTTCACTATTTGTGTATACAAAATAAAAAATAAAATTAAAAAAGAAATCACTCAGTTAATGCCAGATCTGATTTTTTTTTATCAGAACTAACTAGATAATTCTTATCATATAATGATATGACAATTATTTATTTCTGAAGTCTACAAACTTTCAAGGCAGGATCAAATGGAGTTGATGGCTGATTTTACAAGGAAAAGAAGATAGCTGAGCTGATTGAGCAACTGAACAGAAAAGGTTAACGGAATGTTTGTCTGCAGATGAACTGTTCAGACTGTGTGAAAATTAAATGTTGTGCATGCCACTTACCAGTGAAGTGATGTCATGGTTGCACGTTAGCATATTTGGAAGGTTCCTTTGGGAGGCGTGCAAAATCGTAACCGTTTTGCTATAATCCCATTTTACTGCATTCACATTTTTGCTTGCATTTTTCGTGCATGATTTTAAAAATTTTAAATTCAAATATAACTAACTTATAACTAATAAAACTGTGCTTCTTTCACGTCCTTGCCACAATGCAGGAAGTACCCTAAAACAACAAATAAAGTGCGCACATAGTGCAAAGTACTACTTTCTTAAAAACACAATCAGCACCCAGTGCTGCACTCCAGCGGGATGTGCCACCACCTTAGGGATATACACAACTGGGTTCCCCCTGTCGTGAATCCACTCACCAGATGGCGACTTGCTTCATGCGTATCAATAAAAGAAACATCGGGCGGCTCCACGATAAAACTTGTCTTTATTGTACCAGTTTCCCACAGGCTTCCGGCATACGACCACTCAGTACCCTGGCAGCGGAACTCGGGGCAGTGCGTCCAACCGGGCGGCCTGTGCAGCGTAACGTCAGCTGTTGCCATCTGGTGAATGGATTCACGAGACGGAGAACCCAGTTGTGTATATCCCTAAGGTGGTGGCATATCCCGCTGGAGTGAAGCACTGGGTGCTGATTGTGTTTTTAAGAAAGCAGTTCTTTGCACTATGTGCGCATTTTATTTGTTGTTTTATTTATTTATTTATTGTATTTATAAAGCGCCAACATATTACACAGCGCTGAACATTAATTTAGGTTACAGACAATATTTAGGGGTGACATACAGCAATATGACAATACAGGAATACAAGAAAACCAGATCACACAGCACAGTATGAGTACCAGGTAATGCTTAGTCAGTCACTGGATGGAGCATGGAGATTAGGCAAGTTAGGTTCACTCAGATGCATAGCATGGGTGCACAGTAATGGAGGTGCAATATCAGGTAGGACACAAAAGGAGGAGGACCCTGCCCAAAGGCTTACAATCTAGAGGGAGAGGTAAGGACACGAATGGTAGGGGACCAGAGTTCAGCTGTGGGTTTAGAGCACTTGTGAGGGGTAGTAGGCCAGAGTGAAAAGGTGAGTTTTGAGGGCTTTCTTGAAGATGTTGAAGGAGGGGGCTGCCCTAATGGGTGGAGGTAGGGAGTTCCATAGTGTTGGAGCAGCTCTTGAGAAGTCCTGGAGGCGTGCATGGGACTGGCTGATGCGGGGGGCGGTTAGGCGAAGTTCATTGGAAGAGCGGAGTGAGCGGCTAGGTGTGTACCTCTGAGTAAGATCGGAAATGTAGGTTGGACAGGTTTTGTGGACAGATTTGTAGGTCAGACACAGTATCTTGAATCTGATTCTGGACTGGATTGGAAGCCAGTGGAGGGATTCTAGGAGGGGATCTGCCGCGGTGGAGCAATGGGGGCAGTGGATAATTCTGGCTGCCGCATTCATGATGGACTGCAGTGGGGCTGTTCGGGTCATAAGGAGACCAGACAGCAGGGCATTGCAGTAGTCAAGGCGGGAAATTATGAGGGCATGGATGAGGAGTTTGGTGGTGGCAGAGGTCAGGAAAGGGCGAATCTTACAGATGTTACGAAGGTGGAAGTTGCAGGACTTTGTGAGGTTTTGGATGTGGGAAGTGAAGGAGAGTGCGGAGTCCAGGGTGACACCCAGACAGCGGGCTTGAGAGGTAGGGCGAATGGTAGTGTGGTTAACAGTGACATGCACATCTGGGAGGTTCGTGGATGGCCGGGTTGGGAAGATCATAAATTCAGTTTTGTCTAGATTTAGTTTCAGGAACCTAGCGGACATCCAGGAGGAGATGGCTGATAGGCAGGAGGAGACCTTGTCCATGGTCGTGGTGGATATGTCAGGGGTGTGGAGGTAGATCTGGGTGTCATCTGCATACAGATGATAGTTAAAACCCATGGAGGAGATAACCTTGCCATTGGAGGATGTGTATAGGGTGAACAGTAGGGGGCCAAGGACCGAACCTTGGGAGACTCCCACCGAGAGGTTGTTGGGGGTGGACGAGGACTCATTGAAGGCAGTCGTGGAGCTTGTTTTAGGGTACTTCCTGCATTGTGGCAAGGATGTGAAAGAAGAGCAGTTTTATTAGTGAATATTGGTTGAAGGAGAGGTGAAAATTCAAAGCAAAATTGTAATCTATTGTAAGTATAGTTTTGCAAATTCGCACTAAACATTTTTAACCTTATTCTGAGTGCAAAAATCTATGTACTTCAATCATACAGATGTTTTACAGTAAGGCTGCAATTTTTAGCCCCTTAGGTTAGGTTTACAGGGGGCGTTGTACTGCATTCCTGTGACAACAGGGAAGCAAAAAATCCAAAGGGTCCGCACACTCAATGCAAGCTCAGTGTGGTATCTTCACATAACCTGTTAATTCCAGTCACCAACAACCGTTTCAGGGCCACGGCGGGTCCCCTTTGTCAAGGTATATAACAGAATGATAACCTGTGACAGCAGGGATACAACGCAATGGATTGAAAAAGCGGCCTAACGCGTTATCTGCATGTTGCATTGCATAGAGTAAAGCATACACACAATGAAAAGTATGCTTTACTGTACTGCTAACGTTGGCGTTATGCACTCCATCAGACTGCACTGCACTGTGAACTGCACATTGCTTTTGTATTGCAATGCAATGTTCAATGTTACAATGCATCCATTACGCTGTACAGCAATGTCCTTTTGTGAACCTAGCCTAATAGTTCAATACAGACCCAGAGAAAAGCACAGGAAATAATTTCCATCATATCATCATCCGAATTTGTCAGATTTGTCAGCAGAACATTTTCAAAAAGTTATAAAGAAAACCTAAATTGCTAGTCAACATGGACAAACATTGGAGGATGGCTTATGCTGCAATTTGCATGAACATAACATTAATCTTTAACTCTAGTCATATAAGAAGGACAGAACACTTGTGGTCAGACTGAAATGTAACTGGAAAGTGTAGTATGAGTGTCTACTACTAAAACAAGTCAGAGTGAGGGCTCAAACCCACTAAAGCGATTTTGTGAGCGTTTAGGAAACGATTCAAAACGCTAGCGATTTCCCTTAATGCTCAGCTAATGTTAATCGATGTGCCAAATTCAACTAGAGCAATTGTGATGACCAAAATCGCAAACGCAGAACATGCAGCATTTTTAGCGTTTAGTGATTAGCGTTAGCGTTTCTGCAATGTAAAGTATATAAACGCTGGCGTAATCGCTCGTCAAAACCTGCACAGAGCGATTTTGCTAGGGGTTTTACATTACTGCACACTGTAAAAAAATGAAAATGAATTGAAAGGACCAATCAGAATTAAAAACGCTAATCGCTACACAATCGCTGGCAAAAAGCTTACACTTTTTAAAAATGCTACCAAAATCGCCAGCAAACGCTCATGAAATGGCTTACAAACCACTCATTAAAAACGCTAGAAATTGCGATTAGCAATAGCGTTTTGCAGTGGGTTCCAGGCCTAATATCCCTTGTTAATCAGCTAGGTGTTCTTGTTTTTATCCCCTGTGAATCTGCTAACCCATCAGACTTTCTTTACATAGTTGATTTGTGAATAAGGCTTTGTGAATAATAAAACTGGTCAATTAGTTGCTATTAATTTTGACATGTAACTACATTTGATGCAAATTTTAGTAATCCAGTCAATCAAAATCATCGAGAGTGTATTTAAATGTTCCAGTTGCATTAAATGTTCATGCAATCCACATTTTTTAACCACCTCTAGCAGTTACTGACTTTTCACAAAGCCATATTCGCAAATTAAACATGTTAAAAAAGGTCAAGGCCACAGTAAACAATACAGTATTACGTGATGTGTTTCTATCTCATACATGCTCTAATCATCTCATGCAAGCAAAGGTAGAAAAATGTTTTGAAAGTGTCCAAACACTTTAAATGCAAAACAATTTGATATTGATTTTTTGACAAGTTTAAGTGGACCTGAACTCAGAACTTCCTCTCTGCTCTAAAAGATACACAACAGCATAATAACCTTTAAGAAAAGCATTTCTTTGCTACAGCTGACACAAATCCTGGAATAAATCTGCAGTGTGTCTACTTCCTGCTTTCATGGGAACAGACATATTGTTAACAGCCTGTCCTTTCAAATGAGCTTATCTGCCATATCTGCTGTGGCAGTCATGTGACACAGGGAAGAGATCAAATTACAACTTGTGATTAGACACACATGAGGAATTAGACAGGCTAAACTCCCTAAATACATACAGGGTTAATGTCCCTAGGTTTTCCTTCTGTCCTGTGCAAGAGTTCAGATCCACTTTAAGTAAAGTACAATTTTAAGTAAAGAACAATGATGAACCTGTTCTTATGTGCTCAAAAACTGTTTGCAGTTAAGAGCCAAATGATAGTAGTAAATGGTCACTGCACGAAGCATCCATGATAGAGCAATGAGAATCTTTCAACATGCAAACTAAAGAAATGAGAGTTCATTTATGTTTCCCCCAAAAAATCTGTTAAGTAGTAACTTTATCCAAGACAGTAGTCATCATTGGTTCTGTCAGGAATCCTCATGAGTGCTCACCTGTCATATAATGGGTAATATGCTATAGCTAAAGCTTTTGAATGATGTTATTGACATCTTACAAGTGCTACAGGATTTTATGATGAAACTTACAGTAATAGTGAAATTTACATCCTATAAACAATAGTACTGCAAAACTGATTAAGGTACTTGAATAGCATTGTCAATACTTAAAGAAACTCCGTAACAAAAATTTCATCCGGTTTTCTTCCATCCTACAAGTTCCAAAATCTATTCTAATGTGCTCTGGCTTACTGCAGCACGTTCTACTATCACCATCTCTGTAATAAATCAACTTATCTCTCTCTTGTCAGACTTGTCAGCCTGTGTCTGGAAGGCTGCCAAGTTCTTCAGTGTTGTGGTTCTGTGATGCATCTCCCCCTCCAGGCCCCTCTCTGCACACTGCCTGTGTATTATTTAGATTAGTGCAGCTTCTCTCTGCTCTATTATCTTTTACAAGCTGGATAAATCCTCCTCTGACCTGGCTGGGCTTTCACAAACTGAGGAATTACATACAGGTAGAGCTGTCTGCACTCTGCAGGAAGAAACAGCCTGACACTTCAGTGGAAGATAGCTGCAGGTCGAAAGAAACACACAAATGATCTCTTGAGATTAAAAAGGAAGGCTGTATACAGCCTGCTTGTGTATGGATGTATTTTCTATGTTTGCACATCCTGTACATCAACCTACTTCCTGTTTTGGCGGCCATTTTGTTTGTTTATAAACAAACTTTTTAAAACTGTTTTTAACCACTTTTAATGCGGCGGGGAGCAGCGAAATTGTGACAGAGGGTAATAGGAGATGTCCCCTAACGCACTGGTATGTTTACTTTTGTGCGATTTTAACAATACAGATTCTCTTTAAGCTGTGTACACACAACCAGGATCGTTTTGTGGGGAAGGGTTACGATAAAATCCACATATATGAAGAAAGATTGAAGGTACTGAAGGAGGGGAGAGAGATCAGATTGATCAAGAAGTTGAGGAAGAATGATAACTGTCGGGGTAAATCAGAATTTGCTTTTGTCACCACTTTTTCCTGTGATGATAAGAAATTCAAAAGGGTGCTTTCAGATAATTGGAGAATTCTAAAAGAAGATCCGGTTATCGGCCCTGTACTTCCAGGTAAACCGAAAATAGGGTATAGAAGACCAAAAAACCTAGGGAATAAGCTTGTAAAGAACTGCATTCATGAAATAAGACCTCCTATGAACTAAAAGGTTTCTTTCCATGCAGGAAACCTAAGGTTTGTAGAATATGTGATTATATGTAATATGGGATTACTTTTAAGATCTGTGTACCCTCTTTTGAAAGAAACTAAGTGTCTACTGCTACAGGAGGAGGTACTGTATTGCTCCAATTACTTCGCTAAGCTCATAAGCAGGAAAGATTTGCATGAGCAGTAACATTGAGCGCTCAAATATCTTATCCTATACCGCAGCTGTTTACATACATTCAGCGGTGGTGTCTGTTATCTGGTTGCGCTGAGGTACAGTATATACTGTTGTCTATTTCCATATTACTGGGGTTTGGAACCTGCCCACTACCGCTTAGCAGCAATTTTTCATATACTGCGCTACTCTCATTGTGGTGTTTTTGTTCAGTGTAAGAATAGGTTTAGATTTAGTTGTAGTAAAATATCAGTATGGAGGCAGAGTGTAGTGTGGGGGGCAGCGTAGGGTTGCAGAGTATGGGGCCCAGAAAATTCTGAAGGCAGCCCTGGGCACACATGCCTATGTATACACACAGATTTTACAAGGGGATGTATTATAATGTAAGTATAGGCGCACCCGACTATATATACACACAGATGTTACAAGGGGCTGTATTGTGATGAAAGTATAGGAGCACATGACTGTGCTTCAGACTGACTTATTTAGTTAAGGTAGAGAACAATGTACAAATTACCTTAGAATCATCACATGGAAATTATTGGTTAGCTATGAGTGGCTGCTCTCTATACATAATCATGACTGTCTGCACTGCTTTCTAATAAGGAAGGAAGAACATGTAATTTATTTATAGATAAGATACATAGAGAAAAGGTTTACTGACTGCAGTATTGTTTGTTTCTTACACTGTGCTGATTATAAAAGGTGGATAGCTGGAAGACAACACTATCTGCACTGCTGGAGCTGGAAATGCTTCTTTATTGATGTGGTGATCAGAGTTAAATCCTTTAGGAAGATTACCCACATAGAAATCTGGAAAATCCTGCAACTGAAGCACTTTTGTTCTCCATGTTTGAGAATAACATCAGCAAAGCTGCAGTTTTCTTCACATCAAATCATATGAATTGTGAAATTGCTTTAGACCAACTTTATTTAGTGTACTTATGAACTTGCATTTAATGCTTTCTACTGTTTTATCAGAAAAAAAAAGTAGAACAGTTAATACAAATCAAGTGTTTTAGAGCTTTTGTCCATTATCATCATGTTCACAGTGGGTGTTGCGTTGCGTTCCCTGTAAAAACAAGAATGCATAAGAACAGAAAAGTTGCACATAGTGCAGCTGCGTTGCATACATTCAAGCATACAGTCAATAAAAAGCATGCTGTGCTATGACTGTTAATGTGTGGCTTATGCAGTAATGTATTACCACACTCCATTAGATCGCACCGGCTGCACTGTGTACATCGCATAGGTTTTGCATAGGGATGGCCCCAACAGTATACCGGCGGAACTTAGGCTGTTTGCCGTTTGCATGTAACACAAATTTTTTTAAAAAAAATTTGCATTCGCATTTTACATGAAAGTTCATGGCCGCCAAATCTAGCAGTTAATAGCAAAGCTTTCTTATGTGCTAGAAACACCACATTTGCAGAGTATGTGGAGGAGGACAGTGGGTACAAGAGGAAAAAAATGTCAAAAAGACCCTATAGTTTTTGAGAAAATCGATTTTAAAGTTCTCGCGCAGAGTGTGGGAAATGTTTCAACAGCCTCCGGCTTTAGCAGTTAATAGCAAAGCCCTCTTACGTGCTAGAAACACCAAATTTGCTGGGTATGTTAAGGAGGGTAGTGGTAACAAGAGAGAAACATTTTCAAAAAGACCTTACAGTTTTTGAGAAAATCGATGTTAAAGTTAGAAGAAAAAGTACAGTCTGCGCCTATGCAGTACGCACCTGGTGACGTCAGTGGGAGCGAGGACACAGCCGTGCAGGTACAGTGGTTTTCTGACTTTAAAGTCAGAAATTCCAGAAGTGAACCGAAGGCGGGGCCGGAGCATCGGTGAGTGGCTGCGCGAGCACAGGACGTCTCTGGGGACCATTAGAAGCCCCGGGTAAGTTAAACTCTTTTTCCCCCTACAGTAGTCCTTAAACCTCTTGAGGACTGCAGTGCTAAACCCCCCTAGTGACCAGGCCATTTTTAGTAAAATTGGCCACTGCAGCTTTAAGGCCAAGCTGCAGGGCCGCACAACACAGCACACAAGTGACCCCCCCCCCTTTTCTCCCCACCAACAGAGCTCTCTGTTGGTGGGGTCTGATCGCTCCCCCCATGTTTATTTTTTTTTAAATAAATATTATTGTTGGCTTTTTTTTTTTTTAAACCCTGTTTTTCTTTAACCACCCTGGCATTCTGATTAAATCGTCAGGACGGCTGCGGGAGGGTTTTTTTTAAATAAAAAAAAAACTATTCCATGCAGCCAACTGAAAGTTGGCTGCATGAAAGCCCACTAGAGGGCGCTCCGGGGGCGTTCTTCCGATCGCCTCCGGCGGCCAGAAGTAACACGGAAGGCCGCAATGAGCGGCCTTCCGTGTTTCGCTTACCACATCGCCATGGCGACGAGCGGAGTGACGTCATGGACGTCAGCCGACGTCCTGACGTCAGCCGCCTCCGATCCAGCCCTTAGCACTGGCCGGAACTCTTTGTTCCGGCTACGCTGGGCTCGGGCGGCTGGGGGGACCCTCTTTCGCCGCTGCACGCGGCGGATCGCCGCGCTGCAGCGGCGATCAGGCAGCACACGCGGCTGGCAAAGTGCCGGCTGCGTGTGCTGCTTTTTATTTCATTAAAATCGGCCCAGCAGGGCCTGAGCGGCAGCCTCCGGCGGTGTTGGACGAGCTGAGCTCGTCCAGACCGCTCAGCAGGTTAAATACCCTCCCTCCCTCCCTCTCCACAGCCAGCCAATTATGGCGATCGGCTGTCATAGGCTTCTGCCTATGAGAGCCGATCGCTCTCTTGTCCCCCAGGGGGACAACCGTGTCACACGGCTGTCCCCAGTGCAGCGCTGCTGCTGATCGCAGCGCTGCACCATGTAAATAGACGGCGATCACGCCATCTAACAGTCTCCCGAGTGGCAATAGCCGCTCCGCCCCCCAAGCAGCAGATGCGCGCGATCTCCTGCAAAACAGAGCCCCAGGACTTTACGCCAATCGGCGTTAGGAAGTCCTGGGGCTGCCACCGCAGTCACGCCCATCGGCGTGACGCGGTCGGCAAGAGGTTAAGTAATAGTTTTCATTCTCTATTGTAAATCACTTCAGCAGATTTTGGCGTTATAAAAATCTAAAATTATAAAAAATAATAACTTTTTTTGTTGCTAAGGGGTCCAAGAGCTATGGTAGTTCAGTTTGCCTCCAGCTTTTCATGAACCTTTTTCAAGGCCATTTTGTAAGGGAAGATGAGACAGGCAGGGCCAGATTTAGGCCAAGGCCGGCCTAGGCCATGGCCTAGGGCACCACAGCAGGAAGGGCACCAAAGCAGCAGGCTAAACTGGTGAAGCATTTGCAAGCTTGCAAATGCTGCAATGCAGGGAGATCAGGTAAGTGCCTGACCGCAGAACTCTGCTGCTAGCTGCATGTACAGCGGCCACATTGCTCTCTGTGCATGTTTGCATTGTGGCCGGCGGCTATGGACTTGGGCAGCATTGGAGATGGAAAGGAAGAGGAAGCTTCTGCAGTGGAGACGAGGTGTGAAGGCAAGCTGGCTATGTATACTGAAAGGTGGGGGGGATGGGAAAAGGAAGGATTAACGGAGTCATCTGGCTACCTATACTGGAGGGAAAGGGGGAGGAGTCATCTGGCTTCATATACTAGAGGGAAGGAGGAGGAGCCATCTGGCTACCTATACTGGAGGGAAAGAAGGGAGGAGTCATCTGGCTACCTATACTGGGGGGTCATCAGGCTACCTTTACTAGAGGGAAGGGGTACTGAAGGGGGTGGCTGGTGACAGTGGCCTAGGGTGGTAAAGAGTACAAAGCTGGCCCTGGAGACAGGTCACCATCCATGGTGAAGTGATGGAGGGGGAGGAAGCAAGTCCATGCAGATGGTGCAGTGGAGCAGAGGGGTGAAGTGATTACCCTCGCTAGGATCAAGAAACAGATGTACATGACACATCTTCTGGGTAGATGTCCTGGTCTCCTTGGCTGCAGAAGCATCTGTCCTCATGCGACCCACCAGCACCAGCAGGTTACGTGATAACAGACAATGTGCAGCAATGGAGACCAGGTTGCCTTGCAGGAAGATGCATCATGTGCCTCCATCAATGGATCCTAGAGATGTGGGTCATTTCACTCTTCCACTCTGCTTACCACTCTGCATGATGGGCACTCTGGCTACCTAATCCTGGGGCTCCTCTGGCTACCTTTACTAGGGGTCACATATGGCTACATACCCGGGGGGCTACGTACTATTGGGTGAAGGTTGTGTAAGATGAATGGAGTGTGGGAATTGGGGAAATCACAAAATACAAAGAAAAGCAGGCCCTGCAGACAATTAGTGTTGACTATTGCAGTGTCTCTATTGTGCAGTTTGAATGAATGAACAGTATAGAGTAACTTCCTGCAAGAAGTAGCATCATTGGTCACAAGACACTGCCAGAGAGAGTCTGTATCTATCCTACAGCATATTCAGGAGGCACAACTTTCCTACAAGCCTTGTACCTGTGCATCCAGCAATATGTCTGTCTCCTAAGAATCCAAGCATTTTAAAATGTATACTATCGAATGTCGCTGTGGCCACTTATATCCATGGAGGAGCCTTTTCTACTGCTCAGATTTACTAATGGGATCTATAAAAATTTAATGAATGCCATATGCACAATGCCTGTACTTTCTCCTCCTCAAGACAGTGTGAACCCGGTCCCTACTTTTTAGAACCACCATTTCAGATGACACACCTGTCCAGTATTAAAAAAAATATATTAATTTCAATAGTTTTTATTGGGTTAATAGGTCAAACAATACAGAACAATACAACAGTACTAGCATAGTCTTATAGTACTGTAAATGAGATACATGTTGAATAATCACATACAACGAAGCATATCACTCTTCTGTCATGCTATAACATCATAATTTGAAAGCAGGTGCAAAGGTAGAACAGTAGCAGAGAGTACAGTACCAAGAATATTATTATAAAACACAAGAGGAAACCGTTTAAACTCTGTTTACTGGCTTCATAACTGTTAGGAAATATGAGTAACCATTATGATTAAACAGGAGAGCTGCACCAGGACATGTCCCATTTTCGGACACGAGCTGCAGCATTTTAGAATGGTCTATCTAGTTTTGGGAGACCAGAAGTCTATATTCCACTTTATTTTAAGTTGTGAAGTAAAGTTAGGGTTTTCCAATTTTCCCATATTTTATCTTTCTGGGGCAGTCCCTCTTGAGGGATTGGGGAGTTATTATAAGGATAAATGAGGGGAAATCTCTTCCCACGGGATCCAAAGGTGGTCAGTTGATCTCCCAGGGGAGGAACGTTTGATGAATAAGGTTTCCATGTTTAGGTTATGATCTACCAGGTTACGGAGTTGGGTTAGTGATGGTATTTGGTTGTTACCACAATTGGAGAGTATTAGTTGACGTGCTGCACAGATAATATGGGTGATTTTTGTTCTGTGTGGAGTCGAGAATATTTCCACTTTCACTAGTAATAATCCTAGTAAAGGGTTTGGGGGAGTGACCTGGGATGTAATTAGAGATATTATTTTGAGGATTTGGGACCAAAATGGTATAATGTAGGGGCAATCCCATAAAATATAGACTAGGGATCCTTGCTTATTACATAATCTGCAACATAAGGGAGAGTATCGGAATGAAAATGTGATCAATGTTGTTGGGGTCAGATACCAATTATAATAAAACAATATTTTTTTTGTAGTTTCTAGATGTGTGATGCATTTAGAGTTATGTTTTAGATCTGATAAGGCTTTCTTAAAGAGACACTGAAGTGGAAAAAAAATGATGATATTATGATTTGTATGTGTAGCACAGCTAAGAAATAAAACATTAAGATCAGATACAGTACATCAGTGTAATTGTTTCCAGTACAGGAAGAGTTGAGAAACTCCAGTTGTTATCTCTATGCAAACAAGCCATTAAGCTCTCCGACTAAGTTAGTCGTGGGGAGGGCTGTTATCTGACTTTTATTATCTCAACTGTTCCTGGACTATTTACTTTTCCTCTGCTAGAGGAGAGGTCATTACTTCACAGACTGCTCTGAAAGACTCATTTTGAATGCTGAGTGATGTGTAATCTGCACATATTATAGAATGATGCAATGTTAGAAAAAACACTATATACCTGAAAATAAAAGTATGAGAATATTTTCTTTGCTGCTAATCTTCTAGTAATTATTCATAGTACACAACCAATTCACTATATCATATATTTTTTTTTCGCTTCAGTGTCTCTTTAAGGCAGTCTAGTGTTATTGAAGCTTGTGGATCTAAGTCCCACATCTTTAATGGTTGTTGGAGTAGGTTTCCTGAGGAGGATATTAGGAGTTTATAGTAAATGGAAATCTGTCCTTTTGGTCTTATATGTTGTTTGTGTGGGAAGATTAATTACCATATTTTCTTGGGAAGAGATTTGAAATTAATAGCGGATGATTTGTGTAGATGAGATATTTGTAGGTATGTATACATCTGTCATGATTGTGGAACTTTCCCCGTGATCAGCGCACACCGCGTGCGCTGACACGGCGGAGATCCTCCACAAGCGTATAATTTGCAGGAACCCAGCAAAAGGTGCTACGCACCTGTAGAGGGAAATTCCTGTTGGCAGATGGTGCTGGGGAGTGCAGAGGAACCAATCCTCTGTACCTCCACAAGTGCCAGACAGGAATTGTACGAAGCGCAGAATGCAATCGCAAGAGAGGCGATAGTGAATGAGATCGAGCAAAAGGGATAGGTTGTATGTGTGTGCGCCAATCCAGTCGCCACTCCGCGACCACGCACACACAACAGCAGATACGAAATAGGAACGCGATCGCGAGAGGTGCGATCGCGAGACGTGACACAAGGCAGAACAGAGTAGAATACAAGGGTAGCAAAGGCACAGCAAATACAATAAGGAGATACGGAAAACAACAACCGCTAGCTAACCGCGAACACCGCACTCATTCGCAACAGTGCAAGCGGTTATGCGCGATCTCCACGTGATAAGCACAATAGAGACAAGCACGCCTAACTAACCATAAACAGACAAACATGAAACAGGGGACGCGAGCGCTTGCTTAACGGTTACCTCACCGAGCCTGTAGCAAGCGCAGCGGACAAGACAGACACACGAAAAACAAGAACTAGGCAGGAAGGATCCACCGCTCTTCCGCCAGAGCAAGTGTGAATCAAGCAGGAACATAGATCAGAAAGATCCACAGCCGCTAACGCTAGCGGCTAGTGCGATCTCAGCAAGACAGAACGATTCGCTATCAACCGCCGTTGGTGACAGCGCAATCGCGACCGACAAGACAGAACAGAAGGATCCCCAGCGCTCGCACAAAGTAGCTAGCGCGATCCCAGGAAACAGAACAGAAGGATCCCCAGCGCTAGCACAAAGTAGCTAGCGCAATCCCAGGAAACAGAACAGAAGAGATAGCTGGTAGCAACCGCTGCACCAGCTATACTCCAAGAACATAGATCAGAACCATTTCCTGTCAACCACCATAGGGACAGGACAATGGCAAACAGGCAAGACAAGACAGAACAGGCAATACAGATAATACAACCTGACTGGGCTAGAAGGGGAGCCAAAAGCAACCCCCAGGAATTAACTATACTAGATAGCAATGGCTGACACTCCAGCAGTGTCCATCAGGAACTGAGCAAGGAAGGGAAATGACCAGCAAAGCATTCTGGGAAACATAAAGCTCTTATAGTGCCAGTCATCAAAGAAGGCAGGTAGAGGATTTGCATAACGAATGTATGCAAATTCCCCAGCAAGAGAACAGAACAGAAACTTGCAATGAAAAGACAGGTCTCTGTTCCAGAGACCTGCAGCCCACAGACTAGAGGAATGGACAAACAGCTGTCTGCCTGTGCAGCCAGCTGAGCGGATCATCACAACATCTTTGTCATCAAGCTGTATTTCCACTTTAAGAAGGAGAAAGTGATTAGTGAGGAATGAGAAAAGAGGTCATTGAGAAGCAGGATATCTGCATTTATCCATTGTTTTAGATTAATGTGGGGAATTATAGATTTCAGTGCTGATACAGGGATGTTAGGTGGAATCACTTCTGCTTCATGAGCTTGTATTTTGGTTAGGGTTTTCCAAGCTTGAATTATTGCTAATATTGTGGGGTGGGAGACTCGAGGAAGAGGTTGGGATGACCAGATAAGGTTTAGGTGGTTGAAGATTGGGATATTAGGTTGTTCTCTTTCTAAGTTCACCCAAGTTTTAGTCAGGGAGTCTGGGTTAAAAAAACAAAACATTATTAAACATTACAAAGAACTTCAGAAATAATGGAATGTAAGGTTAAGTGTGGTTCCAGAGTTGTCACTGTGGAAATAAGCGTGCTATTTTTTCACATGCAGGTTTCTGTATTAACAATTTTTTTTTACAAACTCTTTTGTGTGATTTTGCAATTTTTTAAATGCATTTGTATGCAAAAAGTCGTCACAACGTGAATTATCTTCTATTGAAAATATATTGTAAACTACTGTATAACCACCCTGCCATCAACACCTGATTTTCTCTTCATAGTAACAAACACCTCAGTGTCATAGTTTATCTTATAGGTCATATTCTGTACAATGGAATAAGTGGACAGTTCAACAGCTGACAGTTTTCAGGAAAGGACGTGACAGACTATACCGACTACTACTCTGGCAGTAGAATTAGAGAGATTCTGTCAAAATGGAGCTTACCAGGGAAAGCAGCAGCTTCAGGCCTCTGGAGACCACCATGATACTCCGACTCCCCGGCAACATTCTAATTCCTGTTCAGTGAAACTAAACATGTTCTGCCTCAGTGTGACTGCCTGGAACCTATTATGCAGCCTGAGGGTCAGACAGCAGAATGTGTCATGAGAAAACTGTCATGAGAAACTAAAGCACACCTATCACAGAGCAGCACAACCGAATCTGAGCATATGACAAGCAAATACATAATGAGAAGTGATCTGCAGTTACAGCTCTAGCATCTCTGTGATTGAAATGACCGGTAGGTCCAGAGAGGTTGCCAAAGTGAAAATGATAATGAATGGGCATGCATGAAGTGTCTGACTGTAGAAATGTTTCTGCTTCTCTCCTACCAACCAGTTTGTACCTTATATTAGTAATAGGAAATGAAGAAGCAGACTGGTTTCTGTTCAAAGAAAATAAACTGTTTTACAGTTAGAAATTCATATATGAGGTCCAGGGAGAGTTGAACTTACAAACGTTTCTATTGGTCAATAATGTCACAATACTCAATGCCTTAAAGGACAGCTGAAGAAGGTGGACCTGACATATTTATTTCCTTTTAAACAATACAATTTTCTTGACAGCCCTGCTAATTTATTTGGCTGCAGTAGTGTCTGAATAACACCAGAAACAAGCATGCAGCTAATCTTGTCAGATCTGACAATCATGTCAGAAAAACCTGATCTGCTGCATGCTTGTTCAGGGTCTATGGCTAAAAGTATTAGTGGCAGAGGATCGGCAGGATAGCCAGGCAACTGGTATTGTGTAAAATGAAATAAATATGGCAGCCTCCATATACCTCTCACTTCAGGTGTCCTTTAAAGGGAACCAGAGAGGATGCAATATACATACCTGGGGCTTCCTCCAGCCCCATACGCACGGATCGCTCCCACGCCGCCGTCCTCCGCTGCCTGGATCCGCCGCCACCGGGTCCCGTCATTGCCGCGAGTCGGCAAGTCGGCCGGCGGACGCGGCCAATTCTCCGCATCACAGGGTGCTCTCCCCATACAGATACGCATGTGGCTGCTAACTGCGCAGCCGCATGCGTACATGTATGGAGGGAGCCCCTGTGATGCGGACAATTGGCCGCGTCCGCCGGAAGTGACGGGCCCGGTACCGGCGGATCCAGGAAGCTGAGGACGACGGCGTGGGAGCGATTCAGGCTTATGGGGCTGGAAGAAGCCCCAGGTATGTATAAAATCTTTTTCTTTTTTCACCCCCCCCCCCCCCGTTCCTCTCTGGTTCCCTTTAACATGTAGTCTCTATTGAGGGAACATCAAATTAAGCGGATTCTTCCCAGTATATTTTTTGTTGCCTTCATTTGAGTCAGACTTGCTTAAAATGGGGCCATGCACAGGCATTTTAGCGAATTCTCAACAAAATCAGTCCATAAAATGTTTCTTTTATAATTGATTGTTTTATCAAATGATCATAAAAACTGAATTATTTGGTTGTATTGTGTAGGGCAGCCTTAAAGGAAATTTTGTAGCTAGGTATGGCAAGAAACATGCTGGAAAGTAACAGGTACTGAAATGTCTAAGGAGCTGCTACTAAATAGTGTTGGTGTTCAAATTTGGAACATTCTGAATTCACTTGAACACCACACTTCAGCACCATTCAGCACTGAACCTGCGGACTGAGTCGGGGAGTTCCCTTACTTGCAGTCCATGGCGGAATTTATGAGACTAAGATACTTTCTCCTTTCAGCTTTGGAAGAAGGAAGTATGGAGTTACATGAAATATGGCATGAAGCACAAGTAAATGAAATGCCTCTGACTCTGTCCGCAGGTTCAGTGCTGAATGGTGCTAAAGTGTGGTGTTCTGTTCAGGTGACTTCGGAACTATAATCCGAATTTGAACATCAACACTAGCTACTTATCTTGACCAGTGCAGTCGCTAACAACTCAGAGATTCCGCAACAACTAGTTGGTGCAGGGTGCCATAGTTCTTAATAACAACACTGGATAACATTACTAGCTAGAACTAGCTACTCATGTGACTCTCATACTCTATAGACACATATTCTTATGTGTGGGACCTTAGCTTCATCCGCTGCCCTAATACCAGACATGCATATCTATCAAAGCCTATTCTGGGACATTATTATCAAAATCATGCAAGGAAATCAGGAGAAAATCTGGGGCAAATGTGAAGCCTTGTTTCAGAGTGAACAGTAGGAATTCTTTAGCTATACCAAAACCTGCAAAAAGAAGATTGAAGCAACAGTGGTACAAAGGTGAACCCTCTGCCAAGATCAAGGATTCTAACTGGTCACTCTGAATAAGTTCTCCACTTTTACTCCAGTTGTACTTCAATTTTACTCATAGTGGTTGAGATAAATCGGCCCCAATGTTAAAACCAAACTAGCCCAGGCATTGCCATGGCATTTCAAATGCTTGTGCAAACAGTAACTCAGAAAATTATTAGCCACTTCCTGACCGCCTAGCGGCGATAAGCGTCGAGAAGGTGGCAGCCCCAGGACCGCCTAACGCTGATCAGCATCAAGAGCTGTGGGTGGAGATTAGCAGGGATCACAAGTGCAGATGCGTGCGCATCCCTGCTGAATGATGGAGCGGAGCTCTGACATCAATCTGCTAGACCGCGATCATGGCTAGCAGTTGGAAATTGTAAAAAAATGGTTTCTAACGCTTGTACAATGCTGCGAACTAGTGCACCGCTGTACAGGGGACAGCTCTGTCACTGAGCTGTCCCCAGGAGAGGCTCAGAAACAATCGTCTCTCATAGGCTGACGCCTATGAGAGATGATTATGCTGATTGGCTCTCGGGGTCTCGGGGGGGGAAGGAGGTAGGGAGTGTTGAAATAAAAAAAAAATATACAGCCTGCAGCAGTGATCAGAGACCATCAACAGAAAGCTCTGTTGGTGGGCAGAATGGGGGGGGGGGGGGGAAATATATTTGGCTGCTAAGTTGTATGGCCATGTGCAGAATTGTAAAAAATAGCCTGGTCACTAGGTGGGTGTAAGTCTGTGGTCCTGAACTGGTTAAATCTAAGGTGTTACAAGGGCACAGAGGAGGTGCAGGAAGGAATCATAATAAAGGTATGTCAAAGCACCTTCTTGTGATTGCCAATTATCAGTAGAGCCCATCATGGTTGTACCTGCTACTGAGACCCAATAAAGACCAGCACTCGTTAAAGGCCTTTAAACAAGTTTATAAGCTGGTGGCGCCGTAGTATGGCAGCCTCGGCTCTTGGCTTTCAGACATTATCCCTCACCCCATCCTTCCAGAACCTGTATGAGCCAAATCCAGTTCCGGGTACAACCCCATGTCTGTACTTGGCAAAATAGGTTATTCTGATTATAATAGCAACAATCATGACAATGATAACAAGCTTATCTATCTTCTATCAATTACTTCTCGTTTGGGCAGCTTTGTATATAACCCCCAATGATGCTCCACCCACAATTACTGCCTGCCTTTCATATCCTTCCTCACCTTTGTGATGGCCAGAATGGCTCATAGAGGATGTCAAGCAGCTGGAGAAGAGCCAGCATAAACTTCCATGTTTGCTCATCTCCGTTCTGGAAGCAGAATGGATTCTGTACCGAAAACTTCTTGTTTCATATCAGCTATTGCAGCTCAGATTAGAAGGAAGTTGGGAACTCTCTGCATATGATGTCCTCCGGTACCATACAGGCAATACACTAAGGTCTGATCACCCTTGTTATCTCTAAAGAGGACCTGATCTGTACAAATATAATACTGGTACTACATGACCTATGTGGTGGAGAAACTACAATAAAAAAAGATAAAAGTAAAAATAATAAACAAGAGCAATAAAATATTGAAAAAATATTGAAAAATATTCTCCTCTCCACAAAAATAAACATATCCTTTCTACACACAGCAGATTTCACTGTTACAGGCACTCTGTTAGAACATATGGGGATAAATTAAACTTATATTACATTACAGACTAGGTATCTTTATATGGGTCAAGTAAAATAAATTTTAGGGCCATTATTTTATAATAATTGGCTTAGTAAAGGTATTATTATAAGCTAGTTACAGTTTTGCATATACAATTCTTTAACTTTTTGCTAGAAATACAGTCAGGGCCGGATTTTCCATAAGGCACTGTAGGCACATGTGTACAGGCGCCTGATGATGGAAATGTGGCTCACTCCTCTACCTGAGCACCTCCCTCCTTCCCTATGCAGAGTCCTAATGAGAGTGTACATGAGAGATTACTTACCCTGCTCTCGAGTCGGCATTCCACAGATGAAATCTGTGGAACTTAATATTGAGGGTATTTCTGGCAACCTAATACTAAGGGGCACCTGTAGCTACCTATGATGGGCAAGGGAAGTAAGAAAGAAGTGACAGCTGAACAGCCAGCACACTTGCGGTTCAGTTTGGTGGGGATTTGTAGATTTATGGAGCGCAAAGTTTAAGGTGCCAGGACATTTGTGCCTATAGGCTCCTGTGAGGTAAATCTGGGCCTGAATACAGCTTCCTATATTGCTAATCTTTTTAATGTTGCTTTTTTAGTGTTTATTTAAATGATTTTTTTCTAAACAGTGGCACAATGATTAGTGAACTGTTATTAAGTGATAAGTGATTACTTGGGATGTTAGGGAAAAAATATGGAAAACTGACATCAAAAGGGTTAATAGTGAATGTTTTATATTAGTATCACTCAATACACAAAGGGGTAAACAAACGTTTGTGTGGAATTGCTTATCTTTATTACTGGTTGATATTTTAGTACTATTCTTTTACATTAAAAGGTTCATCCAGTCAAAAGGGGTATTTCAGTGACAGTTGAACCTGGTAGGCTGAGTCAGTCATAAAATGACTGTTTGTTAAAGAAAACCTGAAGCAAAAAAAAAAGTATGAAATAATGAATTGTATGTGTAGTACGGATAACAAACAGAACATTAGTAGCAAAGAAAAGAGTCTCATATTTCTATATTCAGTTATATAGCTGTTTTTAAAACATTGCATCATTCTGTCATATTTGCAATTTAGAAACCACACTCTGTCTTTTATGCTATAACACAAAGCAGAAATAATGACCCTTTGAACTTCCCAGCAGTAAAACCTTATCCCAAGCTGTCTCTCACTGTTTCTTGGCTGTTGAAAGCGGAACTGAAAATAAATAAAAAAACAAAAGGGTTTCACTTACCTGGGGCTTCTGCCAGCCCCTTGCAGCTATCCTGTCCTGCGCAGGCGCGGTGGCCCATCGACTTACAAGTCGACCGAAGCAAAACTAGCTGGCGACAGGGGAACAGAGGATCATGGAGGACCGGCGCGGGACAGGACGGCTGCAAGGGGCTGGCAGAAGCCCCAGGTAAATGAAACTCTTAGTTTTGTTTTTTACTTCAGCTCCGCTTTACGTGCTTCAGAAAACAGGACTGTATTCAACCCAGCGGGTCGTAGAGCTCAGAGAAGCTGTTGTGCATAGATAACAACTGTAGTTTTTTAACTCTTCCTGTACTGGAAAACAATATGAGACTTTTTTCTTTCCTACTGATGTTGTATTTCTTAGCTGTACTACACATACAATTCATTACCTCATAAGTTTAGGTTTGCTTTAAGGCATTGCTGGTTTCCTGCTGGCGTGGGACACCCCTGAACACTACATTCACAATGAAGTGTTGCAGGTCAAGCAGCAAGTTATTGGCTGACAAAGCATGATTGTAGCTGGTTCCCTTTTGCTGGTTTATCTCACTTCTTTCTCCTTCATTTGACTTGTCCAAATCACTAAATGATCTGCCTAATGTGATGGTAAAGACTTATGAGGTAAATATGTCGTTCCAGTTGGGGCGCAGCAATCAATGTACAAGATAAAAGAAATCTTACCATCAATGTTCAGTAACGATTATTAAATACAGCGAGTCTCTGCCTTCATATTCCTTTCCGAGCTATATTCATCACCATATGGTAATACAGAAGGCAATCTAACCACTTAACATAACGGAAACTGTTAAATTCCACTTCGGTTGAAACATTGCTGTAAACGTACATCACCGCTGCACAGGCATCTTTGTAATTCAATTATTAGTATTAAAATCCTTTTATATTTCAGTTTGCAGCCAGTTATGAACTTCCAAAAACCAACCAAAGCTGAAATTGTTCTGCTTGGCAAACCTGGAATCAATACTGTCTTTGGAGTGTAGATTGCCTAAATACTGCCATCTTCCTGAATGATGCACTACCTGCACAGAACATGAGCTCCTTATAGACTCATCCAGTTACCGCAGCAGACTTTGACAGTCCTGTTCTCTTAAAACACATTTTGAAATAGCTGTGTTTTTTATGCACAGAAAAACAATGTAAGCAAACCAGAAATATTTGTCATCAACCTTTAAGGTTGGGTTTGGTCTGGTGTTAGTCATGGAGAGCACCCAAAGACATAACAACAACAGTTGTTTAGGTGATACCTTTAATGACTTACTGTACAAGATTTCTTTACAAGCTTTCAAAACTTTAAGTTTCTTTTTAAACCTTTTCAGTGATTACAGCTGAACCAAATGGATTTCTTCCAACACAAGGGGTGTTTCACTTTAATGGCAGCTCTTAGGATTCTGTTAGGATATGATTTCTAGAGTTCCCTAAGCCTGGGTGAGCTTCTGCAAACATGAACTTGGAACTTTGCTATCATGACAGTAATCCTGCTCCTGCCCTTAAGAGAAGGTCAACTGAAACTCAGCTGTTTTAATTGCCTATAGAATCCACCTTCCTAGCTGTGAAGCTATTTTTCTAAAACATCAAACTTTAGGCACTTTAGAAGACTAAGTGGTACATTCCAGGGTCTAATGACATTTCTAGATCCTATAAGTCTGGAGCCTGCAATGGTAGATATCTCTGCCATAGTTAGTTATTCTGTCCCAATCCTGTGCCCACACAGTCCTCTTGCTGCATTCTCCATAAATAAATATATATAGTGAGAGTGGGCCCCTAATACTGTCTAAAGCAGGTGTTCTAGGACTATATAGGTATATCAATATCAGAATCTCAGACACAAAACAAATACAAATGCACTCGTTCTCCAGTACCTACCAGGAAATCTAAATTGTTAGTTTGGAATGGATCAATATGTGTTTCTATTTATATTCTATGATGAGCAGTTCTTGACATTGCATGTCATATATTTTTAATTTAGTGGACGCATCCTCCTGTATATAAACAAAGTTTAAAAGTTAAATCAGGTATTTTTCCTTGGCCTTCTTGATTTGTAAAGCCTAAAGGCAATTACTGAAGAAAAAAAAATCACATTTCCTATCAGCAATGCACCTAGTGAAGAGCAATACAGATCATCAGGGAATCTGATTTGCAATAATCTGCAATGATATAACCGAACTCCGACACAAATATAATGAATAAGAAAAAATAGAAGCAGGCCATACTCATAGACACACAAGCATCACATGTTCATACTTTCAATTTTTTCCTTAGTTAGATAAAGAGGAGTTTTTACAAGATGCCACTTTATACCCTCACATCACAGCAATATAAGTAGAATTTAGTCTTTTACTGCAACATAAATGAAAACAGTGCTCACAGCTGTTAGCTAACCTCAGTTCAGACATAGACACAATATGCTTGCCATATTGATCAAGGCCTGATTAAGTCTTAAGCAATTCTGTTATATCGTTTGCATGAATTAGATTCATTACTAAATACATATTAGTTATGCTTCATAACATATTGATACATGTATGTAATAGATAGATAGAGAGAGATACAATATAGGGCTCATCAGTGTGTATATATTGTATAATAATAGCAGGCAGCAACCAGTGGCAGTATAGCACAGTTTGATCTCTGGACGTTTCTGGATATTTACTTATAAATAGCAACATTGAGAATCTGACACAGAATGAAACTGACAGTATCAGACAGTAAGGGGTAAGATATCTTAGCCTCAATCAGCATGCACTAACCGGCAATCAGCATATTTCACCAATGTAAATGTAAGATCACACAAGCATACAGTCATTGGTCACTAGAAGGTGACTGTAACCATCAATTATATTTTAAGAGCTTGGCTATTGTAGAAGCAGCAGTAATGTGTCTGTAGATGATTTCCTGCTTTTTGCCCCCTCCTACTCTTGCTCTTTAAGGAGGTACAGTAGCACTGGTCACACATGCTCCCCATCCATGCAATGTGAAAGTGCGAAACTTACCTGGAGAGCTTGGCAATCTTAGCAAAGCTGAACACGTCCATGCAGGCAGCTGGGCTCTCTTGTCTTCCTTCAGTCTAGCAACATCCCCCTGCCTCCACACGCTAAAACAAATATAGGATTTCTCCTACATCAGAATGCAGCACGGTATCATCCTAGGTCTGCAGTTTGAGAATGAATCACTCAGAAAGACCATTGATTCTGTTCCTGCACCCAGCCAATATGACCGCTGAGATCTGCCAATCTGACAATGGCCAGTGTTCAATCTCCTTGCCGCATCTACAGTTTCAAGTAGGCTTTTTACAGTGATCAGATTGTGTCCATGTAGCTCTTGCAAGCATCTTTACTGGGCTTTCTTCATTGAAGACTGCTGATCCCAGGCAGTGAAAGAGAAACAAGAGGGGGAGGAGGTAGGAGCAGCCAGTGCATGCAGTGAAGCAGCACACAGAGAGGATGGAGAGCTTCAGAGATGCAGTAAATCACCCTTGCCTCTGCATAATGCTCACACTACTGCCTTCTGCTCTACAAGACCACTGACATCATTCGGCTAGCCTCAGAGTTTACTGCTATGCTAAACACACCTTTCCTCTACTTGTGGAAGGATAATATGCCTGTTCCAAATAAGTCAGGCAGAGATCAATCTTTCCTGCAGCTCAATCAAAGCACACAAATATCTGCTCCTCAAACTGGGGACTTTACATTTCAGGACTTGTTTATTGTTACATTTAGAAACAACACAAGTTCAATGTACAAATATATTTCACAAAAAGACTACTTCAACTGTAAAAATGTTGTGTGCTAAATATATCTTCATTTAATTAGCATGTACATGTATAAATAATGTTTTGGATCTCTCAATATAAGACTGCTAGATGCTGCATGGGATCCCAGTTCATTACAAAAATTATTCTAATTATGATTACTATTGATTTATATAGCGCTATCATCTTCTGTGGCACTGTAAATGAGAAGTTCATAAATGCACAGCCTTAAAAGAAACTCCAGCAGAGCCAGTGGCGTAGCTAAGGAGCTGTGGGCCCCGATGCAAGTTTTACATTGGGGCCCCCCAAGCACTCTATACATATCAATTGATACGGCGCACCAAAACCTGCCAATGGCAACTACAGTGTCAGAGGTGCAAGAGGGGGATGGGGAACAGTTTGTTAATGATTACCACTATTCAAAGTATCTATAATAGTGATTATTATGAGCACAGGACCTATAGAGAGCTAATACTATGGTTGAGGGAGGGCCCCTCTGCCTCAGGGGCCCGATGCGGTCGCAACCTCTGCACCCCCTATTGCCCCTGAGCGGAGCTAAAGGGTGCCCATTAACGGTACAATATTTTGCTCAGATGCGATAATTTGATCAGATTTGTATGATCGAATTGGGCAGAACGGTGACATAGTGGTTAGTGCTCTCACCTTGCAGCGCTGAGTCCCCGGTTTGAATCTCAGCCAGGGCACTATCTGCATGGAGTTTGTATGTTCTTCCAGTGTCTGTCCAGGTTTTCTCTGGGCACTCTGGTTTCCTCCACATCCCAAAAACATACAGAGAAATGAATTGGCTTCCCCCAAATAGGCCCTAGACTACAATACATACATACAAAAACACATGACTATGGTGGGGATTAGATTGTGAGCCACTCTGAAGGACATTTAGTGACAAGACAATATACTCTGTACAGTGCTGCCGATTATGTTGGTGCTATATAAATACTAAATAATAATAAATAGTACAGGGAACCATATAGTATGTGGAGAAAATTTTGTGTAAAATGATTCTATGTTGATTTTACGATCATATCTGAAGAAAGAAAGTGCCCTAATCGACCCATTTATGGGTAGCCTAATGGCCGTTTCGCACGGCGGTGCTTCTTCCGAGGCTGGCAACTAGGTGGTATTTTTGTATCTCCCATAAGTTTCTCAGAAGTAATCTGCCATTGACAGTTTATCTCGTAGTGCCGGCCACTGTGTACTCTTCTTGAACTGAGGTGGCACTGTTGTCCTGACTGAGGAGGGGGGCATCCTCACAAGTTTGCCTCAGGCAGCAAAAAGTCTAGAACTGGCCCTGTCAGGGAACAATTCATAATTACCTTCCACTTAACTTCTAAACTCACGATCCTGCAAATCTGATAGAATGATCACATCTGAGGAAAATATTGTACCATTAACGGGCACCCCTAGCAGCCATCAGTGTTTTTTTTCACTTAGGCAAAATGAAGCTGGCTTTATATGATGGGTACAAAAAAAAATTGAGCAAAAGGGAAGAGTACAAATTGGCTGGGCGCCACTCAGTACGGCGCAGGGCGAGCCGAATTATAGCTCTCCCTGCTGGCGCTAAACTACGAGGAGGCGTTAAATACTATTCCCCCTGCGAGTTGTCTCAACTTGGAGGGAGATATAAATCGGGGTCTGGCAGCCGCAAGAGCCTCGAATTACCGTGCGTCATATGACGGCACACAACTTCGGTGCACGGGCTCAGCGCCATGTGCCGAAATAACCTGCTTCAAAAGGGAAGCAGTTGCCACAGTCACAAACCAGAATGCTTACATTAATTATTAGCTGAAATGTAATTGGTTGATGTGGGGAGCTGTTTCTGCTTTGCTCTGGTTTTCTTGCCATGTGTCTTGATGAATCAGCCCCTAGTGGCTTTGTGAAAAGTGCACTAGCCTAGTAACAACTATTTCCATTTCATCTGTTAGTTTCTTTGTTTAGAGAGTTGTGAAATTAATTGCCATTGTCAGGGCCGGTTCTCTCACGAAGCAAGATGAAACATTTGCATCAGACACAGAGATTTCAGGGACATCATTTTTGTAACAGCATGCAGAGTAGGAGTGTGCAGAGTAGGAGGAGAAGCGAGAGGAGAGCAAGGTGAAGAGGTCATTATTGGGGAAAACCAGCTTATTGTGCTGTGTGAGGAGTGTGGCAGTGAATGAGGAGGGGGAGGCAGGAAAGAAGCAGTGTTTCATTTGACTTGCACAGCAGAAGGAAGGAGGTGGCACTGTTGTGGATCATTCAGAAGAAAATGAATATTATCAGGCACTGCAGTGGATTGAAGTGTATTCACTGTTCAAAGCATCAAGTGAAGCATACATGTGAATTGATTGTAGTTATCATAGGTACATAGGTCACAAGCAGTGATTCCGTGCATGGGTGACATTCAATACAAAGTTGTATGAGATAGATGTCCTACCATGTCTTAGGTGGGTGGCGGTGGGTGCGGAGCAAAAAGTGGGTAGCCTTACAGCCGTTTCGCACGGCGGTGCTTCTTCCGAGGCTGGCAACTAGGTGGTATTTTGTATCTCCCATAAGTTCCTCAGAAGTAATCTGCCATTGACAGTTTATCTCATAGTGCCGGCCACTGTGTACTCTTCTTGAACTGAGGTGGCACTGTTGTCCTGACTGAGGAGGGGGGCATCTTCACAAGTTTGCCTCAGGCAGCAAAAAAGTCTAGAACCGGCCCTGTCAGTTGTTACAGGTTACTCCAGTTCTATATAGTCAGTACGTTTATACTACAAGTAATCTAACAAAGCCTAGGCAAAAAAGTGGAGGAAATAGGAGTGGTTGGCAAGAGCAACCAGTCAGCATCTTTTCTTTACCAACTAAAGCCTAATTGTTTCCTTTCTTCGTCTACTACACTGTTGCAGTTTTGTTTTCTTTGCATCTGCCTGGATAAATCATCCCGCAATCATTTGCATTATTTTATTAGATAAGCATCATAATGCATTGCCTGCACATATCAGTCACATTCGGGAAATTATTGCATGTGTAGCGGCTGTGATTCACACTCTCTTGTCAGTACGACATTTTGATCCCATTACATAAAGAGTAACACACAAAATTAATCAAAAGAGGGTGGTTCACAACAAATAGGTTATATGGTGGTGTGTAAGACATTACAATGTACTATTACAGTAAAAAAAAAATCATAATAATAATAATATTGGCAGTATTTGTATAGCGCCTTTCTCCTGTCGGACTCAAAGCGCTTGCGAGGCAGCCACTAGAGCGCACTCAGTAGGCAGTAGCAGTGTTAAGGAGACTTGCCCAAGAAACTCCTTACTGAAATAGGTGCTGGCTTACTGAACAGGCAGAGCTGAGATTTGAACCCAGGTCTCCTGTGTCAGAGGCAGAGCCCTTAACCATTACACTATCCAGCCACTACGCATCATACGTTGACAACTTGTCTGAAATGCATTCCTACAAAAGCAGTAAACGTAATTATCTGAGCAAAGTTAATGAACAAGACATAGAAAAGGATCTTCAAATGTTTCCATCAAACAAAAACATTTGTTGTGTGTAATCATTAAGGTGATATTTATGGATTGTTATAAGACCTTGAGTACAGTCAAATTAATCTTATCTGCAAAAGAATTTAGATTGCATCCCAGAAAGCATAGTCAGAATCAATATTTATAAATAGTTAATTTACAGCCTGTCAGTATATTTAGCCTCTGAAAAAGCAGTTGACCAGGCTCACTTCTTGTAGGTAAATTAAAAGGACCTGAAATAAGTGGAATATGGAGGCTGCCAGATTCATTCCCTTATGAACAATGCCAGTTGCCTGGCAGTCACATTAAAGAGACTCTGTAACAAAAATGTCATCCTGTTTTCTACCATCCTACAAGTTCCTAAACCTATTCTAATGTGCTCTGGCTTACTGCAGCACTTTCTACTATCACCGTCTCTGCAATAAATCAACGTATCTTTCCCCTGTCGGACTTGTCGCCCTGTGTCTGGAAAACTGCAAACTCTTCCGTGCTGATCTGTTATACACGCCCCCTGGCCCTCCAGGCCCCTCTATGCACACTCCAGTGTGTGTGTTATTTGCATAAGCCAACAGCGTCTCTGCTATCTGATATCAGTGAAAAGAGAGCTGGATAAAAATCCTCCTCTGGCTGTGAAAGGAGCTGGCTGACACATACTGAGGAATTACAGACAGGGGCAGAGCTGTCTGCAGGAAGAAACAGCCTGTCACTAGTATTCAGTGGATGAGAGCTGCAGGGGGACAGAAGGTAAACACACAAATGATCTCTTGAGATTCAAAAGGAAGGCTGTATACAGCCTGCTTGAGTATGGATCTATTTTCTATGTGTGGACATACTGTACATCAACCTACTTCCTGTTTTGGTTTTTGACTACTTTTAATGCGGCGAGGAGCGGCGTAATTGTGACAGAGGGGAATAGGAGATGTCCCCTAACGCACTGGTATGTTTACTTTTGTGTGATTTTAACAATACAGATTCTCTTTAAGCTTTTTTTTAGTTCATTTTGAGTCACACACCTGTAACAAAACTTCTCATAAATGACTTATTTATCACCTCACCCTGATAAAAATTGATAAAAAGCTAAATACTAATCCAGCGACTGAAGAATTACTGTGGCCTAAAGGGTACTGTTCTTAGCTGGTTTCAGACCTTCCTATCTGGCAGGACACAGCAAGTATGTCTGGGCACACACTACTCTAATCCAGTGCCACTTCCCTATGGAGTTCCACAGGGTTCTGTACTATCACCATTACTCTTTGCAGTCTACATGCTCCCACTGGGCAAAATAATCCAGAACTATGGCCTAGGATACCATTGTTATGCAGATGACACACAACTGTATCTGTCCTTCAAGCCTGGCACCCAAGACCCATCAGCATCCATAAATGCGTGTCTAGTGGATTTACAAAATTGGATGAACACCAGCTGGCTGAGGCTGAACTCTGACAAAACAGAGGTGTTGGTGGTAGGTGGTCCACACATGATGGATAAAGTTCAAAACGCTCACCACCTCAAACTAGCAATTGGGGGAGATACTGTACAGTATAAAGACTCTGTGCGAAACCTTGGGGTGATCCTGGATGGAAATCTAAAACTCAAACAGCAGATATCAGCTGTCGTCAAGTCTTCCTTCTTCCATCTAAGAAATATAGCGAAAATCAAACACCTTATCCCAGCTGAAGACCTACCTGCCCTGGTTCATGCATTTGTATCCTCCCGCCTAGACTACTGCAACGCCCTGTTCATCAGATCTACAGAAAATGTTCTGCGCCCCTTACAGCTAGTACAGAATGCTGCAGCCAGACTCCTAGCCAATGCCCCCCGCAGCTCACACATCACCCCAGTACTGCAAACTCTTCACTGGTTGCCAGTAAAATGTAGAATCAATTTTAAGATCTGCCTGCTGACATTCAAGGCTCTACACCACATGGGACCCAAATACATAGCGGATCTATTGGAACTTTATGCCCCTCCATGCACCCTCCGCTCTGCCAACAAGATGAAGCTGATTATTCCCAGGATACACTTAACATTTGGTGCTCGGGCCTTTTCCTACGCAGCCCCTACTCTATGGAACTCACTTCCACAATCAGTACGAGAGGCTCCCTCTCTGGACAGCTTTAAAAAAAGGCTAAAAACTCACCTCTTTTCCCTAGCCTTTGAGACTGCATAATGCAGGGTCACAGCGCTTTGAGTCCCCAGGGAGAAAAGCGCTATATAAATATTATTGTTATTGTTATTGTTAAATAATCAAAGTAAGTTGTTCTTGATTAACTTTATTTCAATATTACTTTTCTTACCTTAATGATATTGTATTTTTGCTCTTCAGGGGCTTAAAAATGTAACATAGATAATGTGAAAACTGGTGAAAAAGCTCTGGGAATGTAGAAAGTAGAGTCAGGCCAGAATCAAAGCATCTGATCTGCATGCTCATTCTGGGCCAGTGACTTAATGTTTTGAAGTCAGAGCATCAGCACAAACTTAGACAAGTGGCATTGTTTATTAGAGATTGAAGACAACAGCCTCCATATTCCTCTCATTTCAAGATCCCTTTAAAACTCACAACGGGGAGGAAGAGCCCAAGAAGTATAAAATATATTAAAAACAACTAAAACTAGAAATAAAGAGGTGGCTTACCTCTAGACGACAATGGTTTAACCACTTTACCCCCGCCCGTACGAATCTCTCCGTCCCTTTTTCCATCCTTTAACCCCCAGGGACGGAGAAATACGTACTTTCCGCGCTCCCGCCGCTGCCCGCGCTCCCGCTCGTAAACACGCCGCCCGCCGCTAGTAATCACGCCGCCGCCTGCTTGCCCGGAGATCAATGAACGGGAAAATCCATTCCCGTTTGTTGATCTAAGCCCCGCAATGATCCGCTGCTCTCCGATGGGCAGCGCGATCATTGTGAAAAAAAACACTCACAGCCTCCTAGTACTTCCTGCGAGTGTCCGGAAGGACGCTCGCAGGTCGCAATAAACAAAAAGTTACTGTTGCCATCTTGCGGCCAAATAGTAAAACTACACCCTAAGCATTTTTCACATAGAAATAAATGAGTGTTACACAAAAAAATAACTCATTACCGCCCACACTCCCCATTTTTTTTTTTTTTGTAATTAAAAAAAAAATTAAAAATTTACAATTAAAAAAAATACATAAATAGTTACCTTAGGGACTGAACTTTTTAATATTTATGTCAAGAGGGTACAACACTGTTACTTTATAAACTATGGGCTTGTAATTAGGGATGGACGCAAAACTGAAAAAAATGCACCTTTATTTCCAAATAAAATATTGGCACCAAACATTGTGATAGGGACATAATTTAAACGGTTTTATAACCGGGACAAAAGGGCAAATACATTTTATGGGTTTTAATTACAGTAGCATGCATTATTTAAAAACTATAATGGCCGAAAACTGAAAAATAATTATTTTTTTCCCACATTTTTCCTATTTTCCCATTAAAACACATTTAGAATAAAATAACTCTTGGCATAATGTCCCACCTAAAGAAAGCCTAATTGGTGGCGGAAAAAACAAGATATAGTTCATTTGATTGCGATAAGTAATGATAAAGTTATAGACGAATGAATGGAAGGAGCGCTGAAAGGTGAAAATTGCTCTGGTGCTCAGGGGGTAAAACCCCTCAGTGGTGAAGTGGTTAATTACCAAGTAAGAGTTTATTATGCACTGGCAATGAGTTTCGCGGTCTATGCCCACTTCCTTAGGCCAACTGAAGTGCCAATATCTGTATATAGCCAAACATGGAACAATTGGAGACAGTGTTAGAACCTGTCTCCAATTGCTTTTGGAAGCTTTTTCAGTGGGCATGTTTTTTTATTTATGCTCATGGGGGTATTTGCATATGCAATACGCACATACTTCCCTACAACTGAGCATTGCTGGAGTGTCAAGGAAGGTATTTCTACCCCTTCTGAAAGCCCCAGTTTGCTGTCAGTTCTTATCAGCTTGACGAGCGATTAGTGTTACTCTGCTTGAGGTTTTTTTGTTCTTGACTTGGTTTTTTTGATGTTGGTTACTTTTCTGATCACTGATGACCTCGGCTTGGCTATTGAATACATCTCTCTTCCTGCCATCTCCCACAAACTCTGCCTTCTTCCTGCAATCACTTCTGCCTACATATTGACTAAACCTCTCTTACAGCCAACTTTGGCTCTCACAAAGAGTAGAACTATGTTAGCAATGCTGACTGGATGCGGTAGAAGCCCCATTCAAACTTGGGTATCCCCCATTCAGCTATTATTAGGAAAAGGCTATTACTAGTAAAAAAAAAACATTATTGCTGCCAGTGTACAGTTTACAGGTTTTTGAAAAATGATTCTGTGGACAGATTAGATAAAAATAGGACTCATTAGCTTGAAAAAAAAAGTGTTATGTTTTCTAGAAGGTAAACAACATTCTGGCAAAAGAGCCCTATCATGCCTGTAAAACGTGATGGAGACAGTATTGTGGATTTAGCAATGGTGTGCAGTCCAATGGAGTCGAACAACCTTCCAAAGGGAACAAAAAGTAAGACAGGAACACCAGGAGCCACCAATAGTGTAGTATATCCAAGCTATGAGCAGCCACATAGGAAAATGAATAATACTCACAAGTGTCAGTTGCAAAGACTCGCAACTTCAGTGAATATGCCAGTGAGGAAAATCCGGGCCGTCTTCTCTCGAGCTCTTGCGGCAGGTCGCACTCTTGAAAAAACAGGGTCTGGAGGTATGGGACCCTGTGACTCTAACCCGCTCCCCACGCCGTGGCGGCTGGTGTAGGTAACAGTTGGAGCGAGGAGGCGCCCAAAAAGATAATGACATACATGAATAAAAAATAAGAAGAAATAAAACTGTCTGACCACCAAAACGAAGGGACAACCCACAAAAGGTAAACAAGTTTATCAAATGGACAATCAGACACTCGATAGGTAAATCTACAGAGTGTTTAATTGTCCATTTAATAAAATTGTTATATTTCATTATTTTGGGGAGCACCTCCTCCTCCATTGTGGATTTAGGTCGCATTCACAGTGGCACGTTGCGTAGCTGCGTTATAAAGTCTTATAACACAGCTTACCGCACTGCAATGCTAATCTTATGGGCTGCTCACAGTGCGACGTTAAAGTCGCATTGAAAATGTTGCATTGTGGTAACTCACTGCTTACAGTGCGTTACCTCTTAACACACACACGTTGCGACTTTAACGTTGCATTAAACGCACTGTTCCACTGTGAATATGCCCTTAGTCTATTTTATTGCTTCTATACAAGCATGGCTTGCCATAATTGATAGAACTATTGAATTCTGTCTCATGCATTTAAATTCTGTAGGTAAATGTGAGGGTGTCCCACCATAAACGGATACTTAATACATACTGGGTCATGTATCAAGACAACAACTCAAGTCAAACTACAAAAGATTGGGTAAAGCAGAAGTTGAAAATGTTCTGTGAAAAAAAAAAAGAATTCTCTGGCCTTTGGCATTGTAATTACAGCACATATTCAGTCTGGGGTCCTCTACTGTCCCAGCATCCGGTTTTACATTAAAGTGGTATGAAACTCAGCATTTCCTAACGTACGACCACAAAAAATTGGTAGCAGAGTAGCATTCAACCAGTTAACACAGCACTTTCTATTTCAGCGGGCAGCTTCTTGCTGCATCCAAAGATGTGATATCTTATCTTTTGTTTACTAATTGTAACTCACATAGGGCTTGATTCACTAAGACAAATCGCATGCCTTATCAGAGTTAGCACACCTTATCAAAGTTAAAATGCCTTATCGGAGTTAATACGCCTTATCAGAGTAGCACAGCAAGCGCTACAAACTTATGCCCGCTAATTGGCAATTACGCGAGCTCCACTCATCCTGCCCTGAGCCCCGGCGGGTCCAGTCACTTTAAAGGACATTATCTCTGCACTTTGATCTAATAGGCTGCCTGTCACTTGGCAGGAAACTTGACAAGCAGCCTATTGGGCCAATCAAAGTGCGGGGATATGTCCTTTAACCACTTGAGGACCTAGGGCTTTCTACCCCTTAAGGACCGGACACTTTTTTTCCATTCAGACCACTGCAGCTTTCACGGTTTATTGCTCGCTCATACAACCTACCACCTAAATGAATTTTGGCTCCTTTTCTTGTCACTAATAAAGCTTTCTTTTGATGCTATTTGATTGCTCCTGCGATTTTTACTTTTTATTATATTCATCAAAAAAGACATGAATTTTGGCAAAAAAATGATTTTTTTAACTTTCTGTGCTGACATTTTTCAAATAAAGTAAAATTTCTGTATACATGCAGCGCGAAAAATGTGGACAAACATGTTTTTGATAAAAAAAAACCCATTCAGTGTATATTTATTGGTTTGGGTAAAAGTTATAGCGTTTACAAACTATGGTGCCAAAAGTGAATTTTCCCATTTTCAAGCATCTCTGACTTTTCTGACCCCCTGTCATGTTTCATGAGGGGCTAGAATTCCAGGATAGTATAAATACCCCCCAAATGACCCCATTTTGGAAAGAAGACATCCCAAAGTATTCACTGAGAGGCATAGTGAGTTCATAGAAGATATTATTTTTTGTCACAAGTAAGCGGAAAATGACACTTTGTGAGAAAAAAAAAAAAAAAAAAAGTTTCCATTTCTTCTAACTTGCGACAAAAAAAAATGAAATCTGCCACGGACTCACCATGCCCCTCTCTGAATACCTTGAAGGGTCTACTTTCTAAAATGGGATCATTTGTGGGGTGTGTTTACTGTCCTGACATTTTGGGGGGTGCTAAATTGTAAGCACCCCTGTAAAGCCTAAAGGTGCTCATTGGACTTTGGACCCCTTAGCGCAGTTAGGCTGCAAAAAAGTGCCACACATGTGGTATTGCCGTACTCAGGAGAAGTAGTATAATGTGTTTTGGGGTGTATTTTTACACATACCCATGCTGGGTGGGAGAAATATCTCTGTAAATGACAATTTGTTAATTTTTTTTACACACAATTGTCCATTTACAGAGATATTTCTCCCACTCAGCATGGGTATGTGTAAAAATACACCACAAAACACATTATACTACTTCTCCTGAGTATGGCGATACCACATGTGTGGCACTTTTTTGCACCCTAACTGCGCTAAAGGGCCCAAAGTCCAATGAGTACCTTTAGGATTTCACAGGTCATTTTGAGAAATTTCGTTTCAAGACTACTCCTCACGGTTTAGGGCCCCTAAAATGCCAGGGCAGTATAGGAACCCCACAAATGACCCCATTTTAGAAAGAAGACACCCCAAGGTATTCCGTTAGTAGTATGGCGAGTTCATAGAAGATTTTATTTTTTGTCACAAGTTAGCGGAAAATGACACTTTGTGAAAAAACACAATTAAAATCAATTTCCGCTAACTTTTGACAAAAAATAAAATCTTCTATGAACTCACCATACTCCTAACGGAATACCTTGGGGTGTCTTCTTTCTAAAATGGGGTCATTTGTGGGGTTCCTATACTGCCCTGGCATTTTAGGGGCCCTAAACCGTGAGGAGTAGTCTTGAAACGAAATTTCTCAAAATGACCTGTGAAATCCTAAAGGTACTCATTGGACTTTGGGCCCTTTAGCGCAGTTAGGGTGCAAAAAAGTGCCACACATGTGGTATCGCCATACTCGGGAGAAGTAGTACAATGTGTTTTGGGGTGTATTTTTACACATACCCATGCTGGGTGGGAGAAATACCTCTGTAAATGGACAATTGTGTGTAAAAAAATCAAAAGATTGTCATTTACAGAGGTATTTCTCCCACCCAGCATGGGTATGTGTAAAAATACACCCCAAAACACATTGTACTACTTCTCCCGAGTACGGCGATACCACATGTGTGGCACTTTTTTGCACCCTAACTGCACTAAGGGGCCCAAAGTCCAATGAGTACCTTTAGGATTTCACAGGTCATTTTTGTTTCAAGACTACTCCTCACGGTTTAGGGCCCCTAAAATGCCAGGGCAGTATAGGAACCCCACTAATGACCCTATTTTAGAAAGAAGACACCCCAAGGTATTCCGTTAGGAATATGGTGAGTTCATAGAAGTTTTTATTTTTTTGTCACAAGTTAGCGGAAATTGATTTTAATAGTTTTTTTTCACAAAGTGTCATTTTCCTCTAACTTGTGACAAAAAATAAAATCTTCTATGAACTCACCATACTCCGTACGGAATACCTTTGGGTGTCTTCTTTCTAGAATGGGGTCATTTGTGGGGTTCCTATACTGCCCTGGCATTTTAGGGGCCCTAAACCGTGAGGAGTAGTCTTGAAACCAAATGTCGCAAAATGACCTGTGAAATCCTAAAGGTACTCATTGGACTTTGGGCCCCTTAGCGTACTTAGGGTGTAAAAAAGTGCCACACATGTGGTACCGCTGTACTCAGGAGAAGTAGTATAATGCGTTTTGGGGTGTATTTTTACACATACCCATGCTAAGTGGGAGAAATATCTCTGTAAATGACAATTGTTTGATTTTTTTACACACAATTGTCCATTTACATAGAAATTTCTCCCACCCAGCATGGGTATGTGTAAAAATACACCCCAAAACACATTATACTACTTTTCCTGAGTACGGCGGTACCACATGTGTGACACTTTTTTGCAGCCTAGGTGCGCTAAGGGGCCCAACGTCCTATTCACAGGTCATTTTGAAGCATTTGTTTTCTAGACTACTCCTCGCGGTTTAGGGCCCCTAAAATGCCAGGGCAGTATAGGAACCCCACAAGTGACCCCATTTTAGAAAGAAGACACCCCAAGGTATTCCGTTAGGTGTATGGCGAGTTCATAGAAGATTTTATTTTTTGTCACAAGTTAGTGAAAAATGACACTTTGTGAAAAAAAACCAATAAAAATTAATTTCCGCTAACTTTTGACAAAAAATTAAATCTTCTATGAACTCGTCATACACCTAACATAATACCTTGGGGTGTCTTTTTTTTCTAAAATGGGGTCACTTGTGGGGTTCCTATACCGCCCTGGCATTTTACAGGCCCAAAACCGTGAGTAGTCTGGAAACCAAATGTCTCAAAATGACTGTTCAGGGGTATAAGCATCTGCAAATTTTGATGACAGGTGGTCTATGAGGGGGCGAATTTTGTGGAACCGGTCATAAGCAGGGTGGCCTTTTAGATGACAGGTTGTATTGGGCCTGATCTGATGGATAGGAGTGCTAGGGGGGTGACAGGAGGTGATTGATGGGTGTCTCAGGGGGTGGTTAGA
Organism: Hyperolius riggenbachi; assembly: GCF_040937935.1. Taxonomy (NCBI): domain Eukaryota; kingdom Metazoa; phylum Chordata; class Amphibia; order Anura; family Hyperoliidae; genus Hyperolius; species Hyperolius riggenbachi. The sequence goes on along the minus strand of NC_090647.1, from coordinate 238,710,886 downwards.
GGGGAAAATAGATGCAATCCATGCACTGGGGAGGTGATCGGAAGGGGGTCTGAGGGTTTGGCCGAGTGATCAGGAGCCCACACGGGGCAAATTGGGGCCTGATCTGATGGGTAGGTGTGCTAGGGGGTGACAGGAGGTGATTGATGGGTGTCTCAAGGTGTGATTAGAGGGGGGAATGGATGCAAGCAATGCACTGGCGAGGTGATCAGGGCTGGGGTCTGAGGGCATTCTGAGGGTGTGGGCGGGTGATTGAGTGCCCTAGGGGCAGATAGGGGTCTAATCTGATAGGTAGCAGTGACAGGGGGTGATTGATGGGTAATTAGTGGGTGTTTAGGGTAGAGAATAGATGGAAACACTGCGCTTGGGTGGTGATCTGATGTCGGATCTGCGGGCGATCTATTGGTGTGGGTGGGTGATCAGTTTGCCCGCAAGGGGCAGGTTAGGGGCTGATTGATGGGTGGCAGTGACAGCGGGTGATTGATGGGTGGCAGTGACAGGGGGTGATTGATGGGTGGCAGTGACAGGGGGTGATTGATGGGTGATTGATAGGTGATTGACAGGTAATCAGTGGGTTATTACAGGGGAGAACAGATGTAAATATTGCACTGGCGAATTGATAAGGGGGGGTCTGAGGGCAATCTGAGCGTGTAGGCGGTCGATTGGGTGCCCGCAAGGGGCAGATTAGGGTCTGATCTGATAGGTAACAGTGACAGGTGGTGATAGGGAGTGATTGATGGGTGATTGATGGGTAATTAGTGGGTGTTTAGAGGAGAGAATAGATGGAAACACTGCGCTTGGGTGGTGATCTGATGTCGGATCTGCGGGCGATCTATTGGTGTGGGTGGGTGATCAGATTGCCCGCAAGGGGCAGGTTAGGGGCTGATTGTTGGGTGGCAGTGACAGGGGGTGATTGATGGGTGATAGGTGATAGGCAGGTGATTGACAGGTGATCAGTGGGTTATTACAGGGAAGGACAGATGTAATTAATGCACTGGCGAATTGATAAGGGGGGGGGGGGGGGGGTCTGAGGGCAATCTGAGCGTGTGGGCGGGTGATTGGGTGCCCGCAAGGGGCAGATTAGGGTCTGATCTGATAGGTAACAGTGACAGGTGGTGATAGGGGGTGATTGATGGGTAATTAGTGGGTGTTTAGAGAAGATAACAGATGTAAACGATACATTTGGGAGGTAATCTGACGGCGGGTTTGCGGGCGATCTAATGGTGTGGGTGGGTGATCAGATTGCCCGCAAGGGGCAGGTTAGGGGCTGATTGATGGGTGGCAGTGACAGGGGGTGACAGGGGGTGATTGATGGGTGATAGGTGATTGGCAGGTGATTGACAGGTGATCAGTGGGTTATTACAGGGAAGAACAGATGTAATTAATGCACTGGTGAATTGATAAGGGGGGGTCAGAGGGCAATCTGAGCGTGTGGGCGGGTGATTGGGTGCCCGCAAGGGGCAGATTAGGGTCTGATCTGATAGGTAACAGTGACAGGTGGTGATAGGGGGTGATTGATGGGTAATTAGTGGGTGTTTAGAGAAGATAACAGATGTAAACGATACATTTGGGAGGTAATCTGACGGCGGGTTTGCGGGCGATCTAATGGTGTGGGTGGGTGATCAGATTGCCCGCAAGGGGCAGGTTAGGGGCTGATTGATGGGTGGCAGTGACAGGGGGTGACAGGGGGTGATTGATGGGTGATAGGTGATTGGCAGGTGATTGACAGGTGATCAGTGGGTTATTACAGAGAAGAACAGATGTAATTAATGCACTGGTGAATTGATAAGGGGGGGTCAGAGGGCAATCTGAGCGTGTGGGCGGGTGATTGGGTGCCCGCAAGGGGCAGATTAGGGTCTGATCTGATAGGTAAAAGTGACAAGTGGTGATAGGGGGTGATTGATGGGTGATTGATGGGTAATTAGTGGGTGTTTAGAGGAGAGAATAGATGTAAACAATGGATTTGGGAGGTGATCTGATGTCGGATCTGTGGGCGATCTATTGGTGTGGGGGGGTGATCAGATTGCCCGCAAGGGGCAGGTTAGGGGCTGATTGATGGGTGGCAGTGACAGGGGGTGATTGACGGGTGATTGATGGGTGATTGACGGGTGATTGACAGGTGATTGACAGGTGATTGACAGGTGATCAGGGGGATAGATGCATACAGTAAACAGGGGGGGGTGGTCTGGGGGGGGGGGTCTGGGGAGAATCTGAGGGGTGGGGGGTGATCAGGAGGGGGCAGGGAGCGGGGGGGGGGATAAAAAAAAAATAGCGTTGACAGATAGTGACAGGGAGTGATTGATGGGTGATTAGGGGGGTGATTGGGTGCAAACAGGGGTCTGGGGGGTGGGCAGGGGGGGGGTCTGATGGGTGCTGTGGGCGATCTGGGGCAGGGGGGGGAGAAATCAGTGTGCTTGGGTGCAGACTAGGGTGGCTGCAGCCTGCCCTGGTGGTCCCTCGGACACTGGGACCACCAGGGCAGGAGGCAGCCTGTATAATACACTTTGTAAACATTACAAAGTGTATTATACACTTTGTATGCGGCGATCGCGGGGTTAACATCCCGCCGGCGCTTCCGTATAGCCGGCGGGATGTTGCGGCGAGCGAGCGGTGACAGGCGCCGGCGGAGGATCGCGTCACGGATGACGCGATCGCTCCGCCCATGCCCTTAAATGGACCGCCGCCTCTGTGGGTGAGGCCGTCCTGCAGGGCTCCACTTCCCCGCCGCCCCTGTGTAGTGGGCGGTCGGGAAGTGGTTAAAGTGATTGGACCCACAGGGGCTCAGGGCAGGACCAGTGGAGCTCTCGTCATTGCCAGTTAGCAGGCATAAGTTTGTAGCGCTCATTATGCTACTCTGATAACACGTTAACTCTGATAAGGGGTGCTAACTTGTATAAGGCATGTTAACTCTGATAAGACATGTTAACTTTGATAAGGCGTGTTAACTCTGATAAGGTGTGCTCCTTGTCTTAGTGAATCAAGCCCCTAGTAATTTAAACACTTGCAGCATGCTGGAATGGAGCTGTTTCACATAGTAAAAGCAGAGACAGCTGAGAAATCATCACTATATATATATATATATATATATATATATATATATATATATATATATATATACATATATATATATATATATATATATATATATATATATATATATATATATATATATATATACACACCGCAACTATGCAATAGAATGCAATAGCAGTAAATTATCAAAGAATCGGGTGGCCAACATGTGATCGATAGCACTACTCAATAAGAGGTACCCTGGACAACTATGCAAAACGATATGAAACCTCCATCTCTACATGTCCTTATACAAAATCTTTATTTGTGGCATACAAAAAATGTTCAGCAGTTGAAAAAACATCAACCCTCCCCTTTAAAACCATTAAAAAACATTGGTCACAACCAGAGCGCTAATTATGTTATGTATCATCCCACTGTCACTGCGATGGTAATAACCAATCAGATCGCCCAGCTGACGCCTATGCCAATCAGATTGGTCCACCGATCGCAATTGACATTTGTGTGCGCCCGCCACCAGTGCACACCGCGAGGCCTCCACTCACACACAGTTCAATGTATGGCCATACTATACTCTGCTGTACCACTTGATCCCTTACGGTGTATTGTTGTGATAGCTGATCAACCTGCAATATTGCAGCACTATCACTGTCCATTTCTAAATACTCATCAAGGAGCTGTTATAGGAAAGTCCAAGTATATTTGACTGTCTCGCCACTGAGATCTTCTAAACACAAATTGCAGGCACTTCGTACAAAGTTTTATCTCTCAATTCACAGCAAATAATGTATACATCACCAATGGCACTGTGTTGGATAGGCTACCCTCTCCGGCAGTATGAAGGCTTCAATCCGCCTCTCGCGAGGGAGCTCCGCTCAGGGCTGTCATGTCTCCATTATTGCCTGATGCTGTGCGTCACCTCGCCGCCTGTCTGCCGCCAAACTACTCCGGGGGATTCCACGGGCACAGCTTGGTGTTTCGGAAGGGTGAGCGCTCACAAGATTGGACCAGGCCCTCCTGCTGATGTGTTTCGCCCCGTCCACGGGGCTTTTTCAAAGCGTAAATTGGTAGAGGCTTGTCATTTTTTTCTTCCTTTAATCCTTTTTCATCACAACTCTGCCCACTTCCACAACAGAGGGATGGGGGAGGGATTCAACAATATTCAAGCCTCCCTGTTAACCCCCGATTTCACTCACGTTCTCTCAGCAACACAATTGTTTCATAGTGCTTCCATTCCTCTTACACAGAGCGATTCACATCACTGATGCTGCTTCAGATTATCATAATACACCTCAATCTTACAGTTCCATCTTCTAATCCAGAAAATACACCATATTTATATCAGAATTTAAGCTATGCTGTATATTGGTTCTCAAACAATAGATCCACATCGTTTCGATCTTATACAATTCTTTTTCAATATCTCCCCCTCTTCTGGGTATCTTCTGTTTTATAATCCCCTTAAAACGCAGACCTGAAGGGTCCTTACTTTGATATTTTTCAAAGTGTGACCCCAATGGGCTATCCTTTTCTGCTTTTTCAATATTTTTTACATGTTCACCAATCCTTGTTCCCAATCCCCTCTTAGTTTTCCCAATATGCAGGAGGTTGCAGGGGCAAGTGATGCAATGCACGATTCTTTCAGAATCACAATTGATGTTATCTCAAATCTCAAACGATCTTGTTCCTTTAGCATTAGAAAAAGTTTTCGTTCTTTCTACTAACCCACATACATTACAATTTCCACAGCTAAACATTCCCAATCTCTGGGGGAATCTGCCCAGCCAGGTATCTTTTTGTATGCTGTTAAACTCGGACCTTACTAACATATGTTTTAGATTTGGGGCCCTTCTTGCTGTCATATAATGCATTTTACCAATAATGTTGGCAATCCTCTTATCCAACACTAACACATTCCAATGTTTCTGCAATATGTTCTGTAAGCCATACCAATGTGCTCCATAAGCAGTCACAAACCTAATTAGGTCACCATTCCCCTTATCTTCCACCTTTTTCTTAGGTGATTGTTCTGCGCGGATTTCATCTCTACTCTTTTCCCTCATTTTTTGGAATTCCTGCTCCACTAATTCCACAAGATATCCTTTTTGCAATAATCTGAAACTCAATTCATAACCCTCCCTCTCAAAATCCTGCTCCAACATGCGATTTCTCCTGTGCCTATGAAACTGGCCTCTAGGTACTGCCTGTTTTGGGGAAATCAAGTGGTGGCTTGAATAGTGGAGCAAGGTATTCCCTGCCAACGGTTTCCGATAGGTACTAGTCACCAATCTGTCTTTTTCCTTACGGATCCTCAGATCCAAAAAGGTCAACTCATTCCCACTGGCTTCAAACGTGAATCTCAAATTCCTCTCGTTATTGCCCAACTCATCAATGAATTGGCGCAACTGATCTTTGGTCCCCCGGCAGACCAGGAGCACGTCATCAATGAACCTCAACCATAGGAAGACATGCAGCTGGAAGAGGCCCATGGGGTAGATGTCCTGCCACTCCCAGAGCCCCAGATGTAGACAGGCATATGCTGGGGCGCAGGAAGCCCCCATTGATGTGCCCCTGGTCTGGCGGTAGAACCGACCATCAAACATAAAACAATTGTACTCCAAAACCGTCTCCAAAACCTCTATCAGAAATTCGTTGTGGAGGGGGGAGTCAGGGTAATGCTCCCTCAGAAAAAAAGCAGAAGCAGCCAGACCCACCTCGTGGGGTATAGAAGTGTAAAGCCCCGAAACATCTACACTTATCTACAGCTTTCGGAGTAGATAAACTGTACTTTGGGAACTTGTAATTTGTAAACAGACAATAGTACTTATGCACAAAAGCAAATTTGATAGTACAAAGTAGGAAAACACATTCTTATTGAATGTTATGACAGAATTTTACCTCGCTTTAACGGGTTTTGATTAAAATCTTTCTCCTCATAAAGCTCCTTTTCTAAACTGTCAATAAAGATTTTGAATAGAGAAAAAAATTGCCTAAAATTCCTCCAATCCTGTGTGAATGACTGATCAAGAGCCACTTGAAACATTTCTTTTTTTGCAGTTATTACTACCTGAAGGGGGCACAATTACTGTAAGCAAAGGTAAATGTTCTTGCGCTAAACACAAATATGTAACTTTGAATTATTTTCTGCAATAGATTAAACAACAGACTTGATGTTTAAGGGCCCGTTTCTACTGCTGCAGAAATCGGGCTAAATTCACAGAGTTTCCCCGCAAGCGAATCACACAGGGAAACTCTGCCATAGTGGATAATGCAGCCATTGTCCGAAATCGCTCGCCTTAGCGATTCAGCCAACATTGCAGCATTTTTTGTGTGGGTGGTAGCGAATCCCATAGCCATGCATTGCATGGCTTCCAGGATTCGGCTGCGTACTCGCTCAACAAGTGCCGCCGCTCATCTCGCATGACGCACGGCATCTAGTGGAAACAGGCCCTCAAGCTCATTTGATTAATTGGGTTTTCCCTAATTTAACTTTGGGACTTGCATGAAAAAGATTGCGTTTAGGTAGTATTTAGATAGAAAGATTGAACAATCAGAAGGGTTCACAAGTGTTAAAGCATCACAATATATTAAAGATAGACTGTGTGTGTGTGTGTGTGTGTGTGTGTGTGCGTGCGTGCGTGCGTGCGTGCGTGCGTGCGTGCGTGCGTGCGTGCGTGCATGCGTACGTGTGTGTGTGTCCAACATCCAAGCAACAAGCAATTTTAAAAAATGAAGCATATAACAAGTTACAATGGTTTTCAATTACCAGCTAAATAAACATATTATGCAATCATGGTAATATTATGAAGTGATTAACATATTAATAAAAGGAGCTTAATATTGTTAGAGCAATTTCCTCTGATTTACATATTACATTAAAACCCTGGGCACAGGCTTCTATACATATGTGAAATAAACACCTACATTCACACATTGTCTGCAGACATGCCAACATTTTATTTATTGTGTACTGCTTTACTGAGAAGCTTAATAACATTTTGAAATACATTTTATTGAAGAAAAAAACTAATATAATGTTACAGATAAAAATGTGAAATGGACATAAAAAACAGAGAAATGCCCACATAAAAATAGAAATAGTTCAAGGAGTACAATTAACTGCACGATTCCTTCCTTAGCAACTAATGACTGTATGCCTGCTAGGTATATAGTGGTGTAGTTACAGAGTTACAGGTCTTAGGGATTTTACACTGCCCCCCTTGCCTACCCAAGCATAGTATATATAATGGCTGTATGGTGCCAACTCTCAAAACCAGCTATAGAAAGACTTCCACAGCATAAGGGAGATGTATTTAGCATGTGAAAATGGGGTCAAGACTTCAACCAACTTGAATCTAAGTGCAAGTGTGAACTTGATAAATGTGTAGTAACTAAATTAATTGAGCACTGCTTTTATGGAAATTGACCAAGTATCCCAACTCTCGAATCACTTAAAGGGACCCGGACCTCTAAAAATAAACGAAATTGGTACTTACCTGGGGCTTTCCGCAGCCCACTGTAGGTCGGGAGGTCCCCCGGCGTGGTCCTGGCTACTCTCCCGGTCCCTCCACCCCATACCGCACTGCCGACACCCAGGCCGGGTGTCAGGCTCCCACTTCCTGAACCGGGACGCTCTTTGTCATCACGTCAGCCGCTGCGCGTCACCATGGCGGCCGGCGTGACAGTACTGCGCATGCACGGTTAAATTGTGCATGCGCAGTACTGTCACGCTGGCCGCCGTGATGATGCACAGCGGCCGACATGATGATGAAGAGCGTCCCAGCGGTGCAGTATGCGGTGGAGGGATCGGGAGAGGAGCCAGGACCACGCCGGGGGACCTCCCGACCTACGGTGGGCTGCAGGAAGCCCCAGGTAAGTACCAATTTCGTTTATTTTTAGAGCTCCGAGTCCCTTTAAATTTGGCACCTCCTAGCGATGTTCATTTGAGCACTGGGGGCTGGTTTGAATGTTGATGTTTGGCAGGGATGTTGGGGCTCTATCATATAGCCGAATGCCAGACATCAGAATTAGGTAATTTAACAGGCATCGGGACTCATCTACTGTATAGCCTAACTCAGGATATCAGCTCCGGGGAGCATCAGATATCAGTTTTAGCTATATCACCAAGGAGCTCCAGATACTGCAATAGGGTTATAGGATAAGGTTAGGATTAGGGTTAGGAATGTTAGTGTTGGTGGATAGGGTAGGGGGGGGGATAGAGTTAACAGTGAGGCACAGGAGATTAGCATTAGGAATTTAAGATGGGTTTGCTTTGGCAGAGTTAGGCAGGTAAAGAGGGGTTTGCTTAAAGAGTAACTGTTAGGCATAAAATACAAAAATCAATTCTCTATTTTAATGTGGTAAACAAATAATAAGGATGCTAACCAGGCAATCCAAAAGTTAAAAATCTCTCTTAATTTTCTTCTCAATAGAATATCATTTACCAGGTTCCCTGGCTCTTATTTGGTACATCTGCCACAAAAGAGAAGTTGCAGTGCATGCTTGTTGTTTTTTTTTTCCTCCCCTGTTCTCCTCATACATAACTAATGCAGCCTTATTAGCTGAAGATTCTTCACTCCTGGTTTCCCCTCCCACACCTCTGTTCTATTAGCCTAAGTGGCCAATATTTCTTGTGCTGAGAAGCTGAGAAAGTGACTCAGATGAAATCTGATCCATACAGATAAACCATGTCTGCAAAGTCACACAATGATTTGTGAGGATGCACATAGCTGCAGAACTGTGTGGGAGTGCCTGAAAACTGGGGGGGGGGGGAGATAGTATGGCTAACAGCTCCTCTTTAACCACCCTGGCATTCTATTAACATCGCCAGGGTGGCAGCGCAGCACTATTTTTTGCTTTTTTTTTTTTTTTAAATTATGTAGCTAGCCTAGCGCTAGCTACATGATTCCCCCCTCCCTGCGGCGTCTCTCCCTACCCTTCGATCGCCGCCGGCGCATTAGCCCATCCGGAAATCCCGTTCTGAACGGGATTTCCTTTAGGGCTTCCCCCGTCGCTATGTCGACGATCGTGATGACGTCATCGACGTCGTGACGTCATCCGGAGTCCCGATCCACCCCACAGCGCTGCCTGGCACTGATTGGCCAGGCTGCGCACGGGGTATGCAGGGGGGGCTCCTTTCGCGTCAGGTAGCAGCGGATCGGCGGCGAGCGGCGGCGATCGAATCCCTCACGCAGCTAGCAAAGTGCTAGCTGCATGATTTAAAAAAAAAATAGCAAAATCGGCCCAGCGGGGCCTGAGCGGCACCCTCCGGTGGTAATGGACGAGCTGAGCTCGTCCATATCGCTAAGGAGGTTAAGGACAGGGGTTAGGGCTAGATATGTAGAAAGGGGTTTGCTTACAGAGGGGAGTTATTATTTAAGTGTGAGGCTAGTGGATAGTGGAATATTGGTAATATACAATTACTGATATTTTTCATCCAACTCAATACATGGCTACATTAGATCAAATCTGATTAAATGTGGTAGGTCGTTTGTGATGGTACTATGAAACGTCCTCAAAGAGGATCATTTTGTTTATTAATTCAATCCAGTACTTGAGCATCAGGGTAGCTAATAAAAGGGTCTCCCTTTTCTAGAGTTTTGATGGCCTTGGATTAGATTAAAGGGAAATAACTGAGTTATAAAGGTAAACCTTTTTTTCTCAAAAAAGGGTGCTTTTAAGGCATGCCCATGATATAGGCTAAAAGCTTCAGTCTATTTGCTAAATGGGCACTGGAAATGCAGCTTCTGACTTTTGTTAAAACCAATGGATAGAAACAAAGATGTTTGATATAGGATATAGTTGAATTAACCAGTTACAGCAGATGATCTCATGGATAGGAAGATGTCTTAATCCTCTGGTCCTCAATCTGGCATCAAGGCTACCAGCACAAGGGTACAGGAGGGACAAAGCTGACAACTATATTGGGGCAATGCAGTTTCCCCTTTGTCATGGAGGACCAGTAACAGAATTCTGACATTTCTGATGGCAGCTTTGCCTAACATTTAAACTAGATTTGTGTTTTTCTGCATTTAACAGTGCTGTATGGAGTAATGAATTAGGAGCTGTAACCTATGTGTCTTAAGTATGCTACAGTAGTATAAGATGAAAGATTTTAATTCTCAGTTTCTGCTGGTGGAAGTGGGCTAACACAGTATGTTTTAATTGCTGGTGTCTAAACCTATGCTGAAATGTTTTTGTGGTGAGAATTCTTGTGTTAATTGCTCATGTTCTTTTACAATATGATTACCAGGATGATTGCAGGCAGTGAGTTCAATCAAGTAGTATGCAGCGCTATCAACAATCAGAACTTACAACAAGGTGGTGCGCTGGCTCTATATATAGTTACCAAACCATAAGTTACAAATGTCCTCAAGACAGTAGCGCTCAGTTCACATATTCAATTCTCCAGAATCTTTCCGGGCCTCCTTGTCATATGAACACACCTCAATAAAAACATATAAAATATGCAATAGTGAAGACTGTTATTTCATTAAGCATAACACCACCAGTGTGACTTTCTCCACTCCCTAAAGGTGCGTACACACATGCGACTATAGTCGTTTGAAACGATCGTTCCCCGATCGTTTCAAACGACGATCGTTTAAAAAAAAGCAGCCAACGACCATTAAGTCTAACGACGGACAAACTAGATCGTTAAAAACGAACGATCTAGCTTGGTGGATTTTTCCCAACAACGATCATTTGCAAAAGTAGTTCATCGTTGGAAACGTTTCATTCGTACTAGGCTTGACATGCGCATTTCGCTATTTCTCCATGGAACTTTTCATTTTGATGCGCAAGCGCAATAGTTGCTTTACGTGATTTAACGTTCGTTCTAACGATCAGATCGTTACACACTTTTAAAAGCTAACTTTACTTAGGTCGTTCTTTCATCAATTAAAAGATCGTTCGTCATTCACAACGAACGATCGTTGTTGCATGTGTGTACGTAGCTCTAGGTGTGCGGGTAAAAGGGGATATGGCAAACCACCACCAGCTTATCACACACTCCCCTCAGTCCCCTATAGTTCCCTGCTCAGCGTCACTGCGTATATGAGAGAGCTGCAGACCCTGCTTTTCACTGTTGCATCAAAAGGTCCTATACTTCAAGCAGTCACTTGGAGGACAACTCCTCTTAAGCTCTATTGGTGTATACCTCAAATACAAGCACAATTTCTTCCAATGTGTAAAATTGTAAATTTAATCAATATAAAAGTAAGTAATGCGCGTACATTATAAAACCAAGTAAAAGCATTAACAAGATTATACCGATCTCCGGTCCCGGGCCATGGCAATTCTCGTCTCACGCTGTCTATAGTGGTTAGCGTCCTCCTCACTGTTCCTTTGGTCATGCCCACAGTCTGCACTATTGCAGATTTTATATGTTTTTATTGAGGTGTGTTCATATGACAAGGAGGCCCGGAAAGATTCTGGAGAATGGAATATGTGAACTGAGCGCTACTGTCTTGAGGACATTTGCAGGCAGTGAGTAGTCAAAATCCAGGCAAAAATTGGTAACAGTAAGGCGGAAGCACTTAACTCAGAAGCAGTTGGGAACCAAATGGCTATATTGTTAACATCCTGTGCTTTCAAATGAGCTTATCTGCCATCTCTGCCATGGCACTCCGGTGACACGGAGAGAGATCAAATTGCAACTTGTGAATTGTGATTAGAGACAAATGAGGAGGAATTAGACAGGCTAAACTCTATATACGTGCAGGCAGCATTTCTCTCTGTTTACCTTCTGTCCTGTGCAGCAGATCAGGGTCCAGATGGGGGGTTGAGACAGGTTAAACTTTCTATATACATACAGCGCGCATTCTCTATGTTCTCCTTCTGCCCTGTATAGCAGATCGGGGGCCAGATGGTGGAATTAGACAGGCTAAGCTCCCTATTTGCATACAGAGCGCATTCCTCTATGTTCTCCTTCTGCCCTGTGCAAAAGTTCAGATCCACTGTAACATTTAGTGCCACCCCCTGCATGACGTCAAGGCGCCCGAGGTCATCCCACACACTGCTGCTCTGACGTCCTGATTGGCTACCGGGATCCCAGAACAAGATCGAGGTAAAGGGGATCCAGGTGGCCAGGAGAGAAGCCTGGGTCGCGCTGGCCACAAGGTAAACAACACGCGCAACGGTTTCAGCCAGCTCAGCTCAGGAATTAAAGCATGAAAAACACCAAAATCAACCCTAACAAACTATTGTAACATTGTAACATCTATTAGCACCCTCAACTGCTTTTGATAACAATCTGTATATATATATATATATATATATATATATATATATATATATATATATATATATATATATATATATATATATATATATGCTGTGTACACACACACACACACACAAATGCTAAGATCTCAAGGGCCCTGACTAGCTGTACTGACAGTCTTTGTAGTGAGTTTCAGTTTGATTTTTTTTGTCACATTATATAAAAGAGGACAGGATACCATTTATTTTGTTAAAAGAAAAAAATAAAAAAAAAGATTTTCTTAATTGTAATTGATGAATGTTGGAAAATGTAGAGCACTTTAATTAAGCTGACTCTTCTAACTGAGGGATTTGGCAGTTAAGGAAGTTCCAGGAAGACAGGCACCTCCTAATAGGGTCTACAAGGGGGAGTACATTCTACTTGCTAAATTCTTTTGACAATTTTATTATTGTGATTCCTAAATATTTAAATTGATGACCTGAAGCAAGATGGAATTTCCCCTGTAAGAAAACCTATATGTAACGATCGGTGTAACACAGAGAGGATCTGATTACCGGTGATCTGCAGTATCACTGAGAATACAGATATATACCCGATTATTGATGATCTGCAGTATCACCGATAATCAGATATATCTCTAACCTCTGGACACCTGAGTAATATGAGTGTTTGGTGCAACAGTAATACTTTGAAGAGGATCCCTGTAAAGGGGGTACAGGGCAGTAAGAGATACTGCTCAGAGAACAGATTCCTTCCAATGGCCTGATGCTCCCCAAGGGGCGGAGCCAGGCTGAGAGTGGGAAGGACCAGAGAGTGAGTGACACCAATGGTGAAGTGTCACTGACAGGTCTGTGAACTATCTCCAAACGGGGAAGATAGTTCTCGAGGTCGGACAGGCCAGGTCGGCAACAGACAGACAGATCAGGTACAGAGACAGGAGACAGATACGGAATCTAAAGACTAGCCGAGTTTGGCAACAGAGTATCAGAATGACAAAGGTACAAAATCAGAGATCAGAAGAATGGTCAGGAAAGCAGAAGGTCATAACAAATAATCAACAATTCCTAGACTAAGGTGTGAGTTCCTTGGTCATCAACACCTTGGAAACTGGTCTAGATAATAACACAGATAATAACAGAATTTCCTAGACTAAGGTGTGAGTTTCTTGGTCATCAACACCTTGGAAACTGGTCTAATGTAACACAGATACTGACAAGGTCTGAGTGCTACCACGTAGTGATCGCAACGCCAGACACCAGAGGAATGACCAGCACCCAGTATATATACACCAGCGCTCTCCTGCGCCTCCCCTAAGTGCTGGACCAATGAAAACTGAAAGAATTGTCAGCTGACCGGCCTGGTCAGCTGACACCCTTCTGGTTGTCATAAATGCTCTGCCTCTCCGCGCGCGCACGCGTCCTTCTGAACCTATGTGGACTATCAGTCCTAGCCACACCAGACGTGTTGTAATGCCTCTGCTGTTTTGGATGCAGAATCCGCCGCACCGCTGTCTGAGCGTGCGGCGTTTTCTCCGCGTTCAGCAGTACTGACAGAAGTAGGCCTATGCGTGCAAACCGCCGCGTCGGACGCGGAATCCGCCGCCCTGTTCTCTGGGCATGCGGCGGTTTCTCTGCGCTCCGTCAAGCCAGTGAATGCAGGTCTCTGCGCGCAAGCTGCCATGCTGAACGCGGAATCAGCCGCCTTACTCTGAGTACTTGCGGCGGCTTTTCCGCGTTTTCTCACACTATAAAAATATATCTATTGGGGCAGAGGTCTCGCTGCTCAGTAAGACATAGTTATCTATAAATAGGAACTTTACTGAATGTAACTTGATGATTTAAATTGCTTTTATTTTAAAATCTTCATTTATACATTATTTAGTCAATGTTTGTTCACTGTAAAATCTTTCCTTTCTCTGATTTACACTCTTTGCACATTGATCTGGTCTCCAGAGAGGGTGGGAGGTGGGGGGGGGGTTCTGTGTGAGAGTTGGGTTAGGTTAAGCTGTAGTAATTTGTCAGTAAGATTTTAGAACTGTTTTATTATGGTTATTAACAATTTTCATTCACCACTATTATTACAATAATATACACCTTTCACACTTAAAGCGGAATATAACCCTGCATTTCAACTTTGCTCTAAAACATTATTTACAGTATATTATATGTAACCAGCATTTTTTTTTTTTACTAGACCAGCATTGGAAGGGTTACACAGTGCTTTAAAGTTCCTGGAGATTTCTGCAGACGCATCGGAAGCTGACATAGATACATTTTGTTTACATAAATGTATCTAAGTGTTGAATGTGACTCATCTCTCTGACTGAGAAGGAGTTGGAGGACAGCCAAAGAGTGTGTAACATTTCTCAATAGATACATATAACTAAATAGAATGTAACAATCTGAACTTCTGCATATCTCTCCACAGAACTTTAAACCTCTGTGTTTAACACTTCCAATGCTTGTCTAGTACAAAAAAAATGCTTTTTGCATATAATATGCTGTAAATAATGTTTTAGAGCAAAGTTGAAATGCAGGGTTATATTCCGCTTTAAAAAACTAACAGTATTGGTAGATAATAACAATATTTTTTTATCAACGAAATGGATATTAACAATATAATTTCATCTGAAAGTGGTAACTAAACAGTGGAATACATGTGTCTGGCCACAAGCTTAGCAAACACCAACAATATAAGATAAGCTCGAAATGTCATGAGTATTATAAAAGTATACATTTTATTAAGTATATAGCTACAAACATAGAGAGTGCTTTAAACAGCATGGGATGGCCACCCTGTCACAACCACCAATGTCACTCGCCACACATCCACACATACAGACTGAAGCACGTTAGAGCAGGGACACTGCTATAAATCGAGGAAGGCTTTACTGGCTAAGTTCAAAATGGCATTAAACTTTCAATACTCTCAGGAGAACAGTTTCGCCTTTCGGCTTCCGGGTCGGCTTCTTGTGCGCGCCACCAAACGCATCCCGTGGTCTAGCCGACGTCGTCATCATGTATGTTCTGCGCCTGCGCAGTACAAACCTGATGATGTCGGCTATACGACGTGACTCACGCCGTGGATTTTGATTTTTCTTTTAGCTTGGACCTCTCCTTTAAAGAGAAACTTCAACCAAGAATTTAACTTTATTCCAATCAGTAGGTTGATACCCCCTTTTACATGAGAAATCTATTGCTTTTCACAAACAGACCATCAGGGGGAGCTGGCTGTATGACTGATATTGTGGTGAAACTCCTCCCACAAGAAGCTCTGAGGACCGCGGTACTTTTGACAGTTTGTCACAATGTAACAAGCTTCACAGACAGGAAAAAGCTGTTTACAGCTGTCTCCAACAACCAAAACAGCTAGCAGCAGCTTCATAACCTGCCCACAGTAAGAATGTCACCATGTAATAAATGTCAGAATGTTAATCGCGCATGCGCAGTACAGTCACGCCGGCCATTTCTGCTGAGGGACCGGGAGAGGAGCCAGAAGGACGCCGAGGGACCTCCCGACCTTCGGTGAGCTGGAGAAAGCCCCAGGTAAGTTCAGATTTTGTTTTTAATCACTGCTCGGGGTCCCTTGCATAGTGTTGGGCGAACATCTAGATGTTCGGGTTCGGGCCGAACAGGCCGAACATGGCCGCGATGTTCGGGTGTTCGACCCGAACTCCGAACATAATGGAAGTCAATGGGGACCCGAACTTTTGTGCTTTGTAAAGCCTCCTTACATGCTACATACCCCAAATTTACAGGGTATGTGCACCTTGGGAGTGGGTACAAGAGGAAAAATTTTTTTAGCAAAAAGAGCTTATAGTTTTTGAGAAAATCGATTTTAAAGTTTCAAAGGGAAAACTGTCTTTTAAATGCGGGAAATGTCTGTTTTCTTTGCACAGGTAACATGCTTTTTGTCGGCATGCAGTCATAAATGTAATACATATAAGAGGTTCCAGGAAAAGGGACCGGTAACGCTAACCCAGCAGCAGCACACGTGATGGAACAAGAGGAGGGTGGCGCAGGAGGAGAAGGCCACGTTTTGTGACACAACAACCCAGGCCTTGCATGAGGACAAGAAGCGTGCGGATAGCAATTTGCATTTTGTCGCCATGCAGTCATAAATGTAATACAGATGAGAGGTTCAATAAACAGGGACCGGAAACGCTAACCCATCACAGATGTTCATTGTTCATGTTACTTGGTTGGGGTCCGGGAGTGTTGCGTAGTCGTTTCCAATCCAGGATTGATTCATTTTAATTTGAGTCAGACGGTCTGCATTTTCTGTGGAGAGGCGGATACGCCGCCGATCTGTGACGATGCCTCCGGCAGCACTGAAACAGCGTTCCGACATAACGCTGGCTGCCGGGCAAGCCAGCACCTCTATTGCGTACATTGCCAGTTTGTGCCAGGTGTCTAGCTTCGATACCCAATAGTTGAAGGGTGCAGATGGATTGTTCAACACAGCTACGCCATCTGACATGTAGTCCTTGACCATCTTCTCCAGGCGATCGGTGTTGGAGGTGGATCTGCACGCTTGCTGTTCTGTGTGCTGCTGCATGGGTGTCAGAAAATTTTCCCACTCCAAGGACACTGCCGATACCATTCCCTTTTGGGCACTAGCTGCGGCTTGTGTTGTTTGCTGCCCTCCTGGTCGTCCTGGGTTTGCGGAAGTCAGTCTGTCGGCGTACAACTGGCTAGAGGAGGGGGAGGATGTCAATCTCCTCTCTAAAGTCTCCACAAGGGCCTGCTGGTATTCTTCCATTTTGACCTGTCTGGCTCTTTCTTCAAGCAGTTTTGGAACATTGTGTTTGTACCGTGGATCCAGAAGGGTATAAACCCAGTAATTGGTGTTGTCCAGAATGCGCACAATGCGTGGGTCGCGTTCAATGCAGTCCTAGGCCGAAGAGGTCATAGCCTAGGGTCACAAAACCTGTTTATTGGGCAATTTCAATGGTGGCGAGTCTGACGTACATAAATCGCAGCAATGGCCGTTAGCAACGTCTGAATCTCACTAAATGTCTCATGCAGGTAGAAGACATATTGTTAGACTTGGGCTCCAAAGATGGGTTCCCTACATCTCTGC
The DNA here is from genome assembly GCF_040937935.1 of Hyperolius riggenbachi. Taxonomy (NCBI): domain Eukaryota; kingdom Metazoa; phylum Chordata; class Amphibia; order Anura; family Hyperoliidae; genus Hyperolius; species Hyperolius riggenbachi. The sequence continues at coordinate 238,693,551 of NC_090647.1, read as the reverse complement.
AAACCAGAGTTACAGGGCTCCAAATTTGGTAAAATCCCCCATAGGCTTTCATTGGGCCTCCTATTTACAGTTCCAAAATCTCACATCTTTTCAAAGGGCAATTACTCAGCAGTGGCAAATTTTCTAGCATTGTAGGGACCCTTAGGGGGAACATGACTGGTGAGTTTCGGGCCCCTAGGCCAAAGAGGTCATAGCCTAGGGTCACAAAAACCTGTTTATTTGGGCTATTTCAATGGTAGTGATGGTGACGTACATAAATCGCAGCAATGGCCGTTAGCAAAGTCTGAATCTCACGAAATGTCTCATGCAGGTAGAAGACATATTGTTAGACTTGGATTCCAAAGATGGGGTCCCTACATCTCTGCAAACCAGAGTTACAGGGGTCCAAAATTGGTAAAATCCCCCATAGGATTTCATTGGCTCCCTATTTCACTTTCCAAAATCTCACATCTTTTCAAAGGGCAATGGCTCAGCAGTACCAAATTTTCTAGCATTGTAGGGACCCTTAGGGGGAACATGACCGGTGAGTTTCGGGCCCCTAGGCCAAAGAGGTCATAGCCTAGGGTCACAAAAACCTGTTTATTGGGGCTATTTCAATGGTAGTGATGGTGACGTACATAAATCGCAGCAATGGCCGTTAGCAAAGTCTGAATCTCACGAAATGTCTCATGCAGGTAGAAGACATATTGTTAGACTTGGATTCCAAAGATGGGGTCCCTACATCTCTGCAAACCAGAGTTACAGGGGTCCAAAATTGGTAAAATCCCCCATAGGATTTCATTGGCTCCCTATTTCACTTTCCAAAATCTCACATCTTTTCAAAGGGCAATGGCTCAGCAGTACCAAATTTTCTAGCATTGTAGGGACCCTTAGGGGGATCATGACTGGTGAGTTTTGCCACTGCTGAGCCATTGCCCTTTGAAATGGTGTGAGATTTTGGAACGGTAAATAGGAGGCCCAATGAAAGCCTATGGGGGATTTTACCAATTTTGGACCCCTGTAACTCTGGTTTGCAGAGATGTAGGGACCCCATCTTTGGAATCTAAGTCTAACAATATGTCTTCTACCTGCATGAGACATTTCGTGAGATTCAGACTTTGCTAACGGCCATGGCTGAGATTTATGTACGCCACCATCACTACCATTGAAATAGCCCAAATAAACAGGTTTTTGTGACCCTAGGCTATGACCTCTTCGGCCTAGGGGCCCGAAACTCACCAGTCATGTTCCCCCTAAGGGTCCCTACAATGCTAGAAAATTTGGTACTGCTGAGCCATTGCCCTTTGAAAAGATGTGAGATTTTGGAAAGTGAAATAGGGAGCCAATGAAATCCTATGGGGGATTTTACCAATTTTGGACCCCTGTAACTCTGGTTTGCAGAGATGTAGGGACCCCATCTTTGGAATCCAAGTCTAACAATATGTCTTCTACCTGCATGAGACATTTCGTGAGATTCAGACTTTGCTAACGGCCATTGCTGCGATTTATGTACGTCACCATCACTACCATTGAAATAGCCCCAATAAACAGGTTTTTGTGACCCTAGGCTATGACCTCTTCGGCCTAGGGGCCCGAAACTCACCAGTCATGTTCCCCCTAAGGGTCCCTACAATGCTAGAAAATTTGGTACTGCTGAGCCATTGCCCTTTGAAAAGATGTGAGATTTTGGAAAGTGAAATAGGGAGCCAATGAAATCCTATGGGGGATTTTACTAATTTTGGACCCCTGTAACTCTGGTTTGCAGAGATGTAGGGACCCCATCTTTGGAATCCAAGTCTAACAATATGTCTTCTACCTGCATGAGACATTTCGTGAGATTCAGACTTTGCTAACGGCCATTGCTGCGATTTATGTACGTCACCATCACTACCATTGAAATAGCCCCAATAAACAGGTTTTTGTGACCCTAGGCTATGACCTCTTCGGCCTAGGGGCCCGAAACTCACCAGTCATGTTCCCCCTAAGGGTCCCTACAATGCTAGAAAATTTGGTACTGCTGAGCCATTGCCCTTTGAAAAGATGTGAGATTTTGGAAAGTGAAATAGGGAGCCAATGAAATCCTATGGGGGATTTTACCAATTTTGGACCCCTGTAACTCTGGTTTGCAGAGATGTAGGGACCCCATCTTTGGAATCCAAGTCTAACAATATGTCTTCTACCTGCATGAGACATTTCGTGAGATTCAGACTTTGCTAACGGCCATTGCTGCGATTTATGTACGTCACCATCACTACCATTGAAATAGCCCAAATAAACAGGTTTTTGTGACCCTAGGCTATGACCTCTTTGGCCTAGGGGCCCGAAACTCACCAGTCATGTTCCCCCTAAGGGTCCCTACAATGCTAGAAAATTTGCCACTGCTGAGTAATTGCCCTTTGAAAAGATGTGAGATTTTGGAACTGTAAATAGGAGGCCCAATGAAAGCCTATGGGGGATTTTACCAAATTTGGAGCCCTGTAACTCTGGTTTGCAGAGATGTAGGGAACCCATCTTTGGAGCCCAAGTCTAACAATATGTCTTCTACCTGCATGAGACATTTCGTGAGATTCAGACGTTGCTAACGGCCATTGCTGCGATTTATGTACGTCAGACTCGCCACCATTGAAATTGCCCAATAAACAGGTTTTGTGACCCTAGGCTATGACCTCTTCGGCCTAGGACTGCATTGAACGCGACCCACGCATTGTGCGCATTCTGGACAACACCAATTACTGGGTTTATACCCTTCTGGATCCACGGTACAAACACAATGTTCCAAAACTGCTTGAAGAAAGAGCCAGACAGGTCAAAATGGAAGAATACCAGCAGGCCCTTGTGGAGACTTTAGAGAGGAGATTGACATCCTCCCCCTCCTCTAGCCAGTTGTACGCCGACAGACTGACTTCCGCAAACCCAGGACGACCAGGAGGGCAGCAAACAACACAAGCCGCAGCTAGTGCCCAAAAGGGAATGGTATCGGCAGTGTCCTTGGAGTGGGAAAATTTTCTGACACCCATGCAGCAGCACACAGAACAGCAAGCGTGCAGATCCACCTCCAACACCGATCGCCTGGAGAAGATGGTCAAGGACTACATGTCAGATGGCGTAGCTGTGTTGAACAATCCATCTGCACCCTTCAACTATTGGGTATCGAAGCTAGACACCTGGCACAAACTGGCAATGTACGCAATAAAGGTGCTGGCTTGCCCGGCAGCCAGCGTTATGTCGGAACGCTGTTTCAGTGCTGCCGGAGGCATCGTCACAGATCGGCGGCGTATCCGCCTCTCCACAGAAAATGCAGACCGTCTGACTCAAATTAAAATGAATCAATCCTGGATTGGAAACGACTACGCAACACTCCCGGACCCCAACCAAGTAACATGAACAATGAACATCTGTGATGGGTTAGCGTTTCCGGTCCCTGTTTATTGAACCTCTCATCTGTATTACATTTATGACTGCATGGCGACAAAATGCAAATTGCTATCCGCACGCTTCTTGTCCTCATGCAAGGCCTGGGTTGTTGTGTCTCAAAGCGTGGCCTTCTCCTCCTGCGCCACCCTCCTCTTGTTCCATCACGTGTGCTGCTGCTGGGTTAGCGTTACCGGTCCCTTTTCCTGGAACCTCTTATATGTATTACATTTATGACTGCATGCCGACAAAAAGCATGTTACCTGTGCAAAGAAAACAGACATTTCCCGCATTTAAAAGACAGTTTTCCCTTTGAAACTTTAAAATCGATTTTCTCAAAAACTATAAGCTCTTTTTGCAAAAAAATTTTTTCCTCTTGTACCCACTCCCAAGGTGCACATACCCTGTATATTTGGGGTATGTAGCATGTAAGGAGGCTTTACAAAGCACGAAAGTTCGGGTCCCCATTGACTTCCATTATGTTCGGAGTTCGGCCATGTTCGGCCCGAACCCGAACATCTAGATGTTCGCCCAACACTACACGTGACCCGTTCGGCCAATCACAGCGCTAGCCGAACGTTCGGGTAACGTTCGGCCATGCGCTCTTAGTTCGGCCATATGGCCGAACAGTTTGGCCGAACACCATCAGGTGTTCGGCCGAACCCGAACATCACCCGAACAGGGTGATGTTCTGCAGAACCCGAACAGTGGCGAACACTGTTCGCCCAACACTACTTGAGCCTTGCAGTACAGCCGGTTCCCGTTGGCAAATGCAGATGCGTATCGGGCCTTAGTACCTCTTGGTGTTACCTAACCATAAAACCCCCTGCGGGTACATAACTCTAAGACCCCCTGGTGGTTCCTAACCCTAAGACCCATCCCCCCCCCGGTGGTGCCTAACTCTAAGATCCCCGGGTGGTGCCTAATCCTAAAACCCCCTTGGGGCTGCCTAACCCTAAGACCCCCCTGGTGGTGCCTAACCCTAAGACCCCTGTGGTGGTGCCTAACCCTAAGAACCCCCTGGTGGTGCCCAACTCTAAGACCCCTCTTGGTGGTGCCAAACCTTAATCCCGCATTTTGTTTGTGTAATTTAAATTAGTACATCAATGTTTATGGTTTTATTTAACATAGAATAAAAAAAATGATAATGGATGAGTCAAAACGTAAAAATTAACTTTTTCTATATAAGTTTAACCTCCTGCCGCATGCGTCGCGCCAGTAGGCATGGCCGCGGCGGCAGCCCCAGGACCGCCTAACGCCAATTGGCGTAAAGTCCTGGGGCTCTGTTTAGCATGAGATCGCGCGCATGGTGCGCGCGCATCTCATGCTCGGAGGGCGGAGCTCCGCCCCGCCTTCAGTCTCCGAGCGGCTATTGCCGCTCGGGAGACTGTTAGACGGCGATTACGCCGTCTATTTACACTGTGCAGCGCTGCGATGAGCAGCAGCGCTGCACTGGGGACAGCCGTGTGACACGGCTGTCCCCATGGGGGACAAGAGAGCGATCGGCTCTCATAGGCAGAAGCCTATGACAGCCGATCGCCATAATTGGCCGGCTGTGGGGAGGGAGGGAGGGAGGGAATAAATTTAAAGAAACAGTTTTTTTCCCTAAAATCTCATAACAATAATATTTATTTAAAAAAAAATAAACATGGGGGGAGCGATCAGACCCCACCAACAGAGAGCTCTGTTGGTGGGGAGAAAAGGGGGGGGGGATCACTTGTGTGCTGAGTTGTGCGGCCCTGCAGCTTGGCCTTAAAGCTGCAGTGGCCAATTTAGCTAAAAATGGCCTTGTCACTAGGGGGGTTTAGCCCTGCAGTCCTCAAGTGGTTAAGCAAGTAAGTTAAAAAAAGATAATTTGTAACATAGGTGAGAATAGCGGAAGCTTCTCATTGTGGTTCAAAAAGCTGAAATGTAATTGATTTTTTTCTGAGAAAGCATAGGGAACAGTTTTGGAAACAATTATATGGTTTTAGAAATGATTATTTGATAAATAATGGGTTATTATAATCGATAAATTTGGTATGGAAATGAAAGCGATATATTTGTTTTATATTTTCACAATGCCGTTTTACAAACAAAATAATTGTTTTATATTAATGCGGCGACCTTTTTATACACCTGGCGCCAATAGAGAAAAGATTTGCATTAATGTGAATGAGGCACCCTTTTTAATAGATGGCATTATTACGGTTATCGGTTCCCTGTATCCTAGTCCTTCTCCTGGACGGTAAAATGGCAGAACCTGGCGCTGGATGTAGAGATCAGCAAGCATCAAACACAGTGCAGATCAAAGAGAATGTAGACAGTTTCCAAGGTTTTACGTTAACTAAGCCAGTCAGCTCAGTGCATGCCTTTGTACCCTGGATAATGGGCATTGATGCCTGCCTAGCTGTATGTATGAAACATTAAAATAGTGTAATCAGAAATATATAATTCACATAGTAACAGATATTTCACCATTTTAGTTGTGCTGGGTTATAGAGATGACTAAATAACTGAACATGTTAATTAATCCAATGGTTACAAAAATGTCATTCTTGTCTTTAAAATCTGAGTAGAAGCAGACAGCCTGAATTAAAGATGAGGCTATATTTAGAATGCTACTGTAGACAGTTATCCTACATAAGATTTTATTATTGGCGGTTTATATTTACAGGAAGGGAGAGCTTACCATTAACTCACCTTTCTCAATAATCCTCATGTAAGATAAATGCACAAAGATGCCATACCTACGTAACTATGTGCTATTCCTGAGGATGATAAACTAAAGAGCAGTTTTAAAGACAGTGAAATGAATCAGTTGTTTATGACGTGGGTAAGTTATTGAGATGCGATTATTGTCTCATAAAAGTGTTATATTACTGTGCACAGGCTTCTAAGTGGGCAGCTAGAGTAACTGCTCTATCTTATTTTACTGTTGGTTCATGGTTCTTGCAGAGGGTGAAAGGAAAGCTTGGACTATTTACTTACTAAATTCAAATTGTAAAATAAATTATGAAATAATATGTTCAAATCATTTTAACTGAAACAAGAACATGGTTAATTAGCATCCAGTAGTAATTTAATTGTAATATGTAGTACACAGGTTGTAAAATTGTAAAATGTAGTGCACAGGTAATTAGCATCCAGTTGTAATTTAATTGTAATATGTAGTACACAGGTTGTAAAATTGTAAAATGTAGTGCACGGGTAATTAGCATCCAGTTGTAATTTAATTGTAATATGTAGTACACAGGTTGTAAAATTGTAATATGTAGTGCACGGGTAATTAGCATCCAGTTGTAATGTAATTGTAATATGTAGTACACAGGTTGTAAAATTGTAAAATGTGGTGCACGGGTAATTAGCATCCAGTTGTAATTTAATTGTAATATGTAGTACACAGGTTGTAAAATTGTAAAATGTAGTGCACGGGTAATTAGCATCCAGTTGTAATTTAATTGTAATATGTAGTACACAGGTTGTAAAATTGTAAAATGTAGTGCACGGGTAATTAGCATCCAGTTGTAATTTAATTGTAATATGTAGTACACAGGTTGTAAAATGTAGTGCACAGGTAATTAGCATCCAGTTGTAATTTAATTGTAATATGTAGTACACAGGTTGTAAAATTGTAAAATGTAGTGCACGGGTAATTAGCATCCAGTTGTAATTTAATTGTAATACGTAGTACACAGGTTGTAAAATTGTAAAATGTAGTGCACGGGTAATTAGCATCCAGTTGTAATTTAATTGTAATATGTAGTACACAGGTTGTAAAATTGTAAAATGTAGTGCACGGGTAATTAGCATCCAGTTGTAATTTAATTGTAATATGTAGTACACAGGTTGTAAAATGTAGTGCACAGGTAATTAGCATCCAGTTGTAATTTAATTGTAATATGTAGTACACAGGTTGTAAAATTGTAATATGTAGTGCACGGGTAATTAGCATCCAGTTGTAATGTAATTGTAATATGTAGTACACAGGTTGTAAAATTGTAATATGTAGTGCACGGGTAATTAGCATCCAGTTGTAATGTAATTGTAATATGTAGTACACAGGTTGTAAAATTGTAAAATGTGGTGCACGGGTAATTAGCATCCAGTTGTAATTTAATTGTAATATGTAGTACACAGGTTGTAAAATTGTAAAATGTAGTGCACGGGTAATTAGCATCCAGTTGTAATGTAATTGTAATATGTAGTACACAGGTTGTAAAATTGTAATATGTAGTGCACGGGTAATTAGCATCCAGTTGTAATTTAATTGTAATATGTAGTACACAGGTTGTAAAATTGTAAAATGTAGTGCACGGGTAATTAGCATCCAGTTGTAATTTAATTGTAATATGTAGTACACAGGTTGTAAAATGTAGTGCACAGGTAATTAGCATCCAGTTGTAATTTAATTGTAATATGTAGTACACAGGTTGTAAAATTGTAAAATGTAGTGCACGGGTAATTAGCATACAGTTGTAATGTAATTGTAATATGTAGTACACAGGTTGTAAAATTGTAAAATGCAGTGCACAGGTAATTAGCATCCACTTGTAAACATGTACACTTAATCACATCTGTTAGGCTCTCTTTAGTCCGGCATCTTCCAATAAATTGACCTGGAAGGACATATCTGTGTGACTCCAATAGTTTTCCTGCCAGTGTGCTACCTAATGGTTGCAGATTGGATGGCATTTCGCCTTCACGCATATGAGAAATGTAGGGGCTCAGGTCAGGGCTGAGGCTGTATAGACGTGTCGCCAATCTGCAGGATAGCAACATAAACTGCTGCTGTAAAGGGGGATGTAATGATTGGTGTCAGCACACAGAGAGAATCTGATTATTGGTGATCTGCAGTATCACCAAGAATACAGATGTATACCTGATTATTGATGATCTGCAGAATCACCAATAATACAAGTATGACTAACCTCTGGACACCTAATAATGTGTAAATGTTTGGGTGCAACAGTAGAAGGCTATCTCCCATGGAGCGGGAGATACAGATACCACTGCAGCCAGTGGACACATGAGGAGCAGGTGACCTATGGCCGAGCAGGAGCTATCTCTAGAGATGAGATAGAGCAGCAGCCAGTGATTCCCTGATGCAATGGAGTCAGACTGTACTGCAGCCAATGGACTCCTAATGGGAAGAGACCACTGGCTGCACTGCAGGAAGGCCTCTCTGAAGTACAGGTGGTCTTTGCAGCTAACTGACACCTGGTGGATTAGTGCCAAGGAAGTACAGACAGACTAATCACTCGGGGAACGAGTGACAGCTAGGGAGGTCAGACAGGCCAGGTCGGCAACACACGAGCATATAAGGTACAAAGACAGAAGACTGATTCGGTAACCGGATACAAGCAGGGTCAGTAATTGGTAGACAGATGGGCAGAGGTACCGAATCAGAAAGCAAGAGAGAGGTCAGCAAAGCAGAAGGTCATAACAGATATACATAAGAACAATTCTAATCTGAGGTGTGAGGTCCTTGGTCTCGACACCCGGGAACTGGTCTAAAGTATAACAGAATAATGACACAGCAATCCTAAGCTTGGGTGTGAGGTCCTTGGTCTCAACACCCGGGAACTGGTCTAAAGTATAACAGAATAATGACACAGCAATCCTAAGCTTGGGTGTGAGGTCCTTGGTCTCAGCACCCTGGAACTGGTTTAGAGTATAACAGAGTAATGACACAGCAATCCTAAGCTTGGGTGGGAGGTCCTTGGTCTCAACATCCTGGAACTGGTCTAGAGTATAACAGAGCATAAACAAAGGTAATATGGCTAAGTGTGAATTCCCAGCTCCTGCTGGTTCTAACACACTGTAAGATCTGACTGTGGTCTGAGTGCTCACACGTAAGTATTCGCAATGGCAGACAACCAGCAACTGAAAGGCAAGATCTATATATACTCCAGCACTGCTCAGCGCCGCCCCCAGCTGCTCAGCTAATCAGGAGTTCCGCTGGGATCAGCTGATCCTCCGGATCAGCTGATCCCTCTCCTGTTGGCATAAAGGTCCTGTCTTCTAGCGTAACTCTCCCTCCATGTGCACTAGAAGGCCCAGACAAACCAGATACATGTCGCTGTGCGGAAACCGCCGGTCTGAATGCGGATACAGCCGCCCCGCCTCCAGACCGCGCGGCGGCATCTCCGCCATTCATTACAGGGGAGAACTGACAGTGTGGTGCATGATGGAGGGGGCGGGTTGCGTTAGAGAACAATGCCCTTTGCCTGATCTTGGCTGAGATGTTCCACCGAGTGGATCGGGTGTTGCTGTACACACTCTAGATTCTCAGGAGAGGCTGTTCCAGTCCAACCCGCAATAAAATTCAAACTATTTTTATTGCCTTTTAATTGCATTAGGGGTCATGTCCCATATACATCTCTGGCATTATACACACATATATCCCAAACTGATATTTTCACTCATCCACTCAGCACTCAAACATAACATCTTACAGCGTACAACAATATCAACTCTTCTTGTGCTGCTCCCAAATGGACTCTCAGAACCTGTTTCCTCTATACATTTCCCCATCCGTTCTTTAGCTAACAACTAACTCCCAGGAGCAGTTTTAACATTTAGAATTATGCACCCCCTCCAATACACATACACACTGGGCACTACCAATGATAACTCATCTAAAACTAAAAATATGAATGCTCATAACTAATACTGAGCAAGTAAATTCTGATTATGTTGAAATCATTTCAGAAATTGCTGCCCTCCTTTGTGCTACTGCTTGACCTCACCCAACTTCACGTCATAGAGGGATCAGTCTTGCCAAATGTCAACATATCTAGCAGTTGGAATCTCTTTTACCTACTCTATCCTATGTTGCCCTATCACTTAAAGATACCTACAGGCTACAATATTTCAGTCAATTTCTGCACAAAATATTGCCAGCAAACAAAAGCACACACATACTTGGAAAGTAATTGGAAATTTGTCTCTTTTAACATAAAGTCAAAATTCACATATCATGTAATATAAACAATCATAATTTCCGATGAATCAATAAAATTATCAAGAAGAAAACTTAAGGCACTGAGTGCCACATATGTGGGAAACAATAGAATACAAGTCTGAAGATGCATTGCCCCCGCGACGATGTCATGTCCTTATAACTATAGCTTGACTAATGTTTTTAATCTAATAATATAGTGGTGCTTTATGAATAAAGAAGACAAATAATTTAAAAAATGTCATTTAAAAAAAAACAAACATGCATTTTTTTTTACATATTTAGAGTCAGATAATTGCCACAAAAATTGATCAATAGGGCAAAGAGGGATTACCAAAATGCCTTAATAATCAGTATGGCAAAAAAGGAATTTGAGATATTATACCAGAGTTAGCATTTTTTTCTATTTATATATAATTTTTTTCTCCTTTTTCTCCTCTCTATCCACTCTATTCCACATGAATTGTTGACACATACTCTACCCTAGGGGTAGGGAACCTATGGCTCGGGAGCCAGATGTGGCTCTTTTGATGGCTACATCTGGCTTACAGAGAAATGAGTAGGGGTTGATTCACTAAGATACACTGCTCAAGCAGTGCAGCTTAGTGTAGCAGCGCAAGTAACATTTTCAAAGTAGGCACGCTACTACTGTAGTATGCATTACAAACTTACTCACGCTACCCCCAAAAAGAAAAGCTGCTCCAATTGTCCCACTCTGCACCCTGTCAGGTCCAGTGACTTTGTAGGACGAGTTCCCCACACTGATTGGCCCAATAGGCTGCCTGTCACTTAACAAGTAGCCACTTGGGCCAAAGTGCGGGGATCTCATCCAACAAAGTGAATCAGCTAGCTAATTGTACTAGCTAAAGACGTGTCTGACACTTCCGCTACCCGCAGGATCAACTGTGTACACATCACCATGGCAACAGGGACGTGAACCCTCTGCTGCGCATGCACACCATGCCAGTTTGAAACATATTGTATGTCTTTCACAGAATTACATTTTAAAATATGTGGCGTTTATGGCTCTCGCCTGACCCCTGCTCTCCCCTGTACAGAAATCTATGAGTAATGTTTACATTGCAATGATTCTTTCTCATGATCATAAAAGGCCTGATGTGATTGTAAGAACTAGAGGCTACCAAATGCAGAGGTTTGTTTACAGGCAGAACTTGCTTCACACAAGTATTTGGACCCTCTATGTCATGAACTGAGTGATAGTTTCAGAAAAGATACGTGTGGCTCTGTACAATTAACAAGCTGACACATCATTGCATTCCAGCCATTCTGGAGGTGTGTTTAGCTTTTAAAGACAACAAAGGGACGATTTGCATATTCAGCAGCAGTGATGCATTGTGGGAGACATCCTATACTCACTCCAACCTGAATATTCACAAATACCTTCTGTTTTAAGTAGGAAAATTGTTTTGCCTATTTTTTTATAATAAAAGGGCTTTTTGGTCCTTTTTAGCCCCTTACACACTTCTAGGAGTTCTGGTTCACCATGAGCTAGCTTAGCAATCTGTAACAAAAGATACAAGAGACAAAGTTTAAGGAGACATCCTAATCTTATCCATTATAGAAATCCTTGGTTTTGCCCCTTAAGATTTGCTCAGCTGAAAAGAAGATAGTCAAAGCTGAAAACCAATAATACAGGTGTACATGTGAACAGACTGTCATTGAACACTATGCACAGCTTCAGAGCAGGCAGTGGTATGATAACTGGTAAATACACACCACAGTTATAAGTCAGAACTGGAAATCACAAGGGGCCTCTCCATTCTACCACTGGTCAGGGACGGATCAAGACCAAGTTGCGCCTTGGGCAAGGTCAGGTTTTGGCGCCTAAAGGTCAGGTTTTGGCGCCTAAATTGCCATTCATTTTGCCGCTTTTTAAAGAATTCAACAAACTGCGCCTGGGGAAAGATACCCGCTTGCCCCCCCCCCCCCCCCCCCAGATCCGTCCCTGCCATTGGTTCAGTGTCAGGAACATCAATTGTGCTGAACATGGAGCCTGTCTCTGGTATTCAGGTCCCTACTTTCACCAACAGATTATGTGGAGGCCACCTATGGAACACATGTTTTTGAAAACTCCTAGAACCAGAAGCTGGAGCCGAGAAGGCAGTATAAATGATTTTTTTTTTAATCAAGGCAGTGCCAGGACTGGTGCCAGAAAAGTGAGATGCAGATACAGTGGCTTGCAAAAGTATTTGGCCCCCTTGAAGTTTTCCACATTTTGTCACATTACTGCCACAAACATGAATCAATTTTATTGGAATTCCACGTGAAAGATCAATACAAAGTGGAGTACACGTGAGAAGTGGAACGGAAATCATACATGATTTTAAACATTTTTTTACAAATCAATAACTGCAAAGTGGGGTGTGCATAATTATTCGGCCCCCTGAGTCAATACTTTGTAGAATCACCTTTTGCTGCAATTACAGCTGCCAGTGTTTTAGGGTATGTCTCTACCAGCTTTGCACATCTAGAGACTGAAATCCTTGCCCATTCTTCTTTGCAAAACAGCTCCAGCTCAGTCAAATTAGATGGACAGCATTTGTGAACAGCAGTTTTCAGATCTTGCCACAGATTCTCGATTGGATTTAGATCTGGACTTTGACTGGGCCATTCTAACACATGGATATGTTTTGTTTTAAACCATTCCATTGTTGCCCTGGCTTTATGTTTAGGGTCGTTGTCCTGCTGGAAGATGAACCTCCACCCCAGTCTCCAATTGTTTGCAGACTCCAAGAGGTTTTCTTCCAAGATTGCCCTGTATTTGGCTCCATACATCTTCCCATCAACTCTGACCAGCTTCCCTGTCCCTTCTGAAGAGAAGCACCCCCAGAGGATGATGCTGCTGCCACCACCATATTTGACAGTGGGGATGGTGTGTTCTGAGTGATGTGCAGTGTTATTATACCATCACACATAGCGTTTTGCATTTTGTCCAAAAAGTTCCATTTTGGTCTCATCTGACCAGAGCACCTTCTTCCACATGTTTGCTGTGTCCCCCACATGGCTTGTGACAACCGGCAAATGGGATTTCCTATGCTTTTCTGTTCACAATGGCTTTCTTCTTGCCACTCTTCCATAAAGGCCAACTTTGTGCAGTGCACCACTAATAGTTGCCCTATGGACAGATTCCCCCACCTGAGCTGTAGATCTCTGCAGCTCATCCAGAGTCACTATGGGCCTCTTGACTGCATTTCTGATCAGCACTCTCCTTGTTCGGCCTGTGAGTTTAGGTGGACGGCCTTGTCTTGGTAGGTTTATAGTCGTGCCATACTCCTTCCATTTCTGAATGATCGCTTGTACAGTGCTCCGTGGGATGTTCAAGGCTTTAGACATCTTTTTGTAGCCTAAGCCTGCTTTAAATTTCTCAATAACTTTATCCCTGAGCTGTCTGGTGTGTTCTTTGGACTTCATGGTGTTGTTGCTCCCAATATTCTCTTAGACAACTTCTGAGGCCGTCACAGAGCAGCTGTATCCATACTGACGTTAGATTACACACAGGTGCACTCTATTTAGTCATTAGCACTCATCATGCAATGCCTATGGGCAGCTGACTTCACTCAGACCAAAGGAGGCTGAATAATTACGCACACGCCACTTTGCAGTTATTTATTTTAAAAAAATGTTTGGAATAATGTATGATTTTCGTTCCACTTCTCACGTGTATACTAGTGTATATTGGTCTTTCACGTGGAATTCCAACAAAATTGATTCATGTTTGTGGCAGTAATGTGACAAAATGTGGAAAACTTCAAGGGGGCCGAATACTTTTGCAAGCCACTGTAAATATGCTATTATGCACTGTAACTTCAGTGATAGGTCCACTTTATTTATTACTTATTTTCTCCATAGCATTGCTACAGCCGAAGCTAATTTCAGCTATGTTCTGAGGTATTAAACTTGAATACTGCAGCAAAATCTTATCTTGCTTTTTTTCTCATCTGTTCTATTTTTAATGCAACAAAAAAAGAACACATTCTCCTTGAGAATACATAAGTGTAAGCAAGTGTTTGAAAGCCGTGTCAAACTGTTGAAACCTTTTGCTGTTTGCATACTGTAGTGCCCTAGCTTATCTTCAAAATGTCTGAACTACAATATTATGTTGCTGAAGTATGCAAAGGCACCAGAGAGTCAAGAAAAGACTGCACACAAGAGACTAGCATATGAATTACAACAACAACAAAAATTAACCTTTCAGTGATATTTTTATTTATACACAAAGCAGTTCTTTTCATCCCTATTTATCTAGTTACATGTGGCGTCTGTAGTAGGTAAGTGTGAATAATGAAGGAGGATATAAAAGGCCAGGAAAAGTATGAGATAGATGAGTTGGTGTAGGTCTTTCACAATTTGAACAGAATGGTGTGATGTACTTTTTTTCTTCAATTGCACAGCACCATTTCAGAAAATCCACACCACACATTGAGGCCCTGTTCACACTGGCGATCGCAATACGCTAGCGTTTTGCCACTGTGTTTTTTATGTGATAATCGCATATTTTTTACATTTTTGCAATTTTAGAACTTTTGCAATTGCACTGTATTTAAAATATGAATTGCAATCCCTCAAAAGTGGCAAAAACAAATGCTGCATCTAGCATGTTTTCATAATATAATGTTTCTTTATTGCTTTCTTTACTCCTGTTGGAGAGATATGTCCACTTCCTATTAGAGCTACTGTAGAAGTTATGGACATTTTATTAGATAGGAACGTGAACAGCACTAACAACTCAAAAACTATTTAAAACTATTTATTAAAATACCCTTATATGTAAGGCCGGTGTCAGACTAGAGATTGACGCCCTGGAGGCCGCACCACCAAACACAAGCCTTCGGGGATTACCGTATTAAAGTGAACCTCCAGACTAAAAATCTACTCAGCAGCACTGAAAAGGCCTGGTGTTTCTTTAACAGTTTCACAGCATCAGAACTTTTTGTTTTTCTTATGAAAGCCTAATTTTTAGTTGCACATAAGCTAAGCTCCGTCCAATTAAAGAAAACTGCCCAGGCTTTTTCCCCTGATGCTGTACAAAGCATGATGGGGTTTCTGATGTTGCTCTCATTGCTTAGCAACTGGAAGGGGTGTTCAGGACACAGGACAGTTGGAACTGTGTCTCATGCTCCATCACCTCCTTTCAACCAAAAAGATGGCTGCCTTCATGAAATCACAAACATTTCCCTGTTTTTTTAAAGAAAGGGTGGGTAAGAGATTATATTACCTATCTATTTTAATTAACAAAACTAATGTAACTTAATGACAGGATGTTTGTTTAGGCTGAAGTTCCTCTTTAATATGTGGTAATCCCCTTCTGGCCGACATCCAAACAGGAAGTGACGTTTACTTAAACTCACTTAGGGCTCAAATCACAAAAGGGTGCTAACTCAGTTAGCACGCCTAAAAGCTTTGTGCGTGCTAACTACACTGCTAAGCATTTAGAGCTCCCAAAGCTTTTATTTATCGCACACAAAGTTTAGCGTTGCGCGGTGCACGTGAAATGTCGCACCGTGCAATGTTTAATAGGGCGCACTCGGTGCAACGTTTTGGGCGCACCAGGTGCCACAGTTTCGCGTGCACCGTGCATCGCTAAACTTTGCGCACGCTACCTTAGCGCACGAAACTTTGCATGCCCTAAAGGGCTAGGGGCGTGCTAAGGGGCTTTTAGGCGTGCTAACCAAGTTAGCACCCTTTTGTGAATCAAGCCCTTAGTGGTTTGAAAAACTTATTTAAAAAATATGCATCTGTGCATGCGCGCCCACAATGCCGCTGCTAACATTTTTAAAAAACCCTGCATCATCATAGACTTACATGACTTCCGGCCTGACGCAGATCGCCGCAAGTCGCCAGGGGAGCCACACAGCAATTTAGGTATGCTCTGGTGCAGCGTACCACAATGAGGGTAGTATGAACTACCCTACAGACTTTCATCAAGCTGAGGTGGGGTTCGGTAAATTTACCGCACCATCCCAGTGTGAAGGGCCCTAAGTATTTGTGTGAGAATACATATACCTTGTTTTTTTACAGGACAATGTACGTTTTTTTAGCAGCTTAAAATGGGAACACAGAGACAAAAATGTATATAGCAGTTGGCGTTGGGAGCACTACATTCCGTTACTTTTTACATGCCAATCTCAGTTTGCTTCTATGTTTATTTACAATGTAAATGGTTATTGAGAGCATCTTCATGCACTAGACCTATTTCATTGTGCATAGATAGATTGTGATAAAATGCATATGTATAATCAAAACTAAAGGTTGTAAATGTATACACCACTACAAAGTAAGCATGACAGATCCTATGACATTTGTCTGATTTTTAAGTATTTACACTGTCAAACTGTTATTTCTTTCTCTCTGAAATCGTAATTTACAGCCTTTATATCTGTTTGATGCAGGATGACTTTGATATGGTATGAGTCACACTGAGTTGACATGAAAGCTTAGTTAACGATTCAGTGTGTGTTTCTCTGAGAAGAAGAGTCAGATCTATTTCTCAGGCAACACTCTTTCAGGGACTACAGAGACAAGGTGCCAGGCACACAACCAGACCTATGTACATGCTTTGGCCTGACCTTATAAACAGCAGTAACACATGAACAGTAGAGATGGCCCAAATGATTCGCCGGCAAACAGTTCCCGGTGAACTTCCAGGGGTTCGCAATCGCGGAGAACCGCAAACTTTACCGGAAGTTTGGTAAACATAGTGCACCATTAGGATCAACTTTGACCCTCTACATCACAGTCAGCAGGCACATTGTAGCCAATCAGGCTACACTCCCTCCTGGAGCCACTCCCCCCCTTATAAAAGGCAGGCATCGCCTCCCATTTTACTCACTCGTGTGCCTGCAGTAAATAGAGAAGGGACAGCTGCTGCTGCTGCAGACTCTCATAGGGAAAGATTAGTTAGGCTCTTGTAGGCTTCTTAGCTTGCTCCTTGCTGACTCTTATTGCTAAAATAGCACCCCAGAACGGCTCTTTTGAGAGCTAATCTTGTTCTTGTAATCTATTTTTTTTTCTGTGTTTACCACTGACACTTGTGTTGCATAGACAGCCTTGATAATTCCTACTGTGTGTGTGTGCCACTGCCAGGCCCAGCACATTCAGTGACTACTACCTGTGTGTGTGACAGGTGCACATTGTAATACCCAGTACTGCATATACCTACCTACCTGTTGTTCACAGGGCACCCACCTACCTATGTGAGCTGAGCGCACACAGTGTCACCGTGCCTGTCCGCTCCCTATCTGTGTGTGACAGGTGCACATTCTAATACCCATCACTGCATATACCTACCTACCTGTTGTTCACAGTGCACCTACCTACCTACGTGAGCTGAACGCACGCAGTGTCACTGTGCCTGTCCGCTACCTGTCTGTGTGTGACAGGTGCACATTGTAATACCCATTACTGCATATACCTACCTACCTGTTGTTCACAGTACACCCACCTACCTACGTGAATTGAACACACACAGTGTCACTGTACCTTTCCGCTACCTGTCTGTGTGTGACAGGTGCACATTGTAATACCCATAACTGCATATACCTACCTGTTGTTCACTTCAGTGCACCCACCTACCTACGTGAGCGCACGCAGTGTCGCTGTGCCTTTCTGCTTCCGGTCTGTGTGTGACAGGTGCACATTGTAATACCCATCACTACATATACCTACCGGTTGTTCACTTCAGTGCACCCACCTACCTACATGAGCGCATGCAGTGTCACTGTGCCTGTCCGCTACCTGTCTGTGTGTGACAGATGCACATTGTAATACCCATCACTGCATATACCTACCTGTGTTCAGTGCACCCACCTCATCACTGCACATACCTACCTGTTGTGTTCAGTGCACCCACCTACCTACGTGAGTGCACGCAGTATGATATACCACTCCGTGCATACCTGTTAACTGCACCTGTGTGACTGCGCATTGTATTAGTCAAGTCAGTGCATACCTTTCACTTCATCCCCCCCGATATGGACACAATGGACAAAACAGGTAGAGGCAGAGGTAGAGGCAGACCCAGAGGAAGCCCACCCAGCAGGTCTGTGCAAGGTCATGTTGATGTGATTTTGTGTGGCCCTGGCCCAAAGTACAGTGCTCAGAAGAAGGCACGTCCCATCAACTCCCAAGATTGTCAGGACTTGGTTGACTATTTAACACAGAACATCTCATCTTCCGCAGCCACCAGCAATACAACAAGCACCACAGCCGCTGCATTTGACACTTCACAGGAGTTAATTGGTGGGGAATTAACTGATTCACAGCCATTATTGTTACAACCAGATGAAGGCGCTAAGCAAGTTACACCACCTCATATGTCTGAGTTAGGCGGCGACACTATGGACGTAACGTGTGAGGAGGAAGATGATGAAGTACCTGCTGTTGGTGCATTTTTGGAGGTGTCTGAGGCAAGTAAAGCTGGGCAGGATGATTATGATGATTATGATGATACGGATCCCACATGGGTACCTAAGAGACAAGATGACCAAGGGGACAGTTCAGAGGGGGAGTCAGAGAGGAGTAGGAGGAGATGAGTTCCTGAAAGAAGCAGGGAGAGCTTGTCATCAGAAACAGCTGGTGGCAGTGTCCGGCGCCATGTATCGCCACCTATGTACAGCCAGCCAACATGCCCTTCAACGTCAGCTGCTGATGGCACCATAGTGCCATCACCCCAGGGGGGCTCAGCGGTTTGGACATTTTTTAATGTGTCTGCCTCAGATCGGAGCAATGCCATCTGTTCTCTCTGCCTCCAAAAATTGAGCCGTGGAAAGTCCAACACTCACGTAGGGACAAGTGTTTTACGAAGGCACATGGAGAAAAGGCACAAACTGCAATGGGAAGAGCACCTGAGCAAAAGCAGCTCACAAAAGAAAAGCCACCCTCCTTCTCCTCTTCCTCCTTCAGGTGCAGCATCTTCAGCCACTTTCTCCCTTGCACCTTCACAGCCACCCTCCTCCACTCCGCCTCTGCCCTTGAGCGGTTCCTGCTCCTCTGCCCGCAGCAGCCAGGTATCCATGAGGGAAATCTTTGAGCGGAAGAAGCCAATTTCTGCCATTCACCCCCTTACCCGGCATTTGACAGCTGGCGTGGCGGAACTGTTAGCTCGCCAGCTGTTAACATACCAGCTGGTGGACTCTGAAGCCTTCCGTAAATTTGTGGCTATTGGGACACCGCAGTGGAAGATACCAGGCTGCAATTATTTCTCTAAAAAGGCGATACCCAAACTGTACCGTGAAGTTGAGAGGCAAGTGGTGTCATCTCTGACCACGGATGCCTGGTCTGCCAAGCACGGTCAGGGCAGGTTCATAACTTACACAGCCCATTTGGTCAACCTGGCAGGGAGTACGTGGCTGTGCAGCAGACCAACTTGTGACACCTCCACAACTTGCAGGCAGGCCTCCTACCACCTCCTCTCCTCCTGCTACATCCTCTTCGCTGTCGTTGTCCTCCTCCTCCTTGGCTGAGTGGCAGTTCAACTCTACTGGTGCTGCGATCTCCTCTCTAGCTACACAGCCCCAGCTCCCCAGGGCCTATGCTGCATGTCAGGTACGACGGTGTCATGCCATCTTAGACATGTCTTGCCTCAAAGCGGAGAGTCACACTGGACCAGCTCTCCTGGCTGCTCTTAACAAACAGGTGGATCAGTGGCTGACCCCGCATCAGCTGGAGGTCAGCAACGTGGTGTGTGACAAAGGCAGCAATCTCCTTTCCACATTGAATTTGGGAAAGCTGACACATGTACCCTGCATGGCACATGTGCTCAATCTAGTCATTAAAAAATTTGTGTAAGTACCCAGGCTTAGAGGACATCCTGAAGCAGGCCAGGAAGTCGTGTGGGCATTTCAGGCGGTCTTACACGGCCATGGCATGCTTTGCGGACATTCAGCGGAGAAACAACTTGCCGGTGAGATGCTTGATATGTGATAGCCCGACTCACTGGAATTGGACCCTGGTCATGTTCTCTCGCCTGCTAGAACAGGAGAAAGCCGTCACCCAGTACCTGTACAATTTCAGTAGAAGGGCACAATCTGAGGAGAAGAGGATGTTCTGTCCCAACAAATGGACACTGAGGAGAAATGCATGCAGGCTCATGCGGCTGTTTGAGGAGGTGACCATCCTGGTGAGTAGCAGTGAAGATACCATCAGCGACTTGATCCCGTACGCTTACTTCCTGGAGCAAGCCATGCGTAGAGTGGTGGATCAAGCTGTGGAGGAGCGTGAACAGGAACAGTTATGGCAGGAACAGTTGTGGGAGCAATTTTCATCAGAATCAGATGTTTCCTCAACACCTGCGGCAGCACAGAGGGGGAGGAGGAGGAAGAGTCATTTGGGGGAGAGGAGACAGACTCGGGTGATGAGGAAGGTGTTTCTTTGGAGGAGGAGGAGGCGGCGGCAGAAGAACAACCGCAGCAGGCTTCGCAGGGGGCTTGTGCTGCTCAACGTTCCCGTGGTATTGTTTGTGGCTGGGGGGAGGAGGAGGACTTACTTGATGTCACTGAGGAAGAGCAAGAGGAGATGGATAGTATGTCTGGATCCAACTTTGTGCAGATGGCATCTTTCATGCTGTCCAGCCTGTTGAGGGACCCCCGTATAAAAAAACTCAAGGGGAATGAGCTGTACTGGGTGGCCACGCTACTAGACCCTCGGTATAGGCACAAAGTGGCAGACATGTTAACAACTCACCAGAAGGCAGAAAGGATGCAGCACATGCAGAACAGGCTGGCAACTATGCTTTACAATGCGTTTAAGGGTGATGTCACAGCACAACGCAATTAAGGTACCACTGCCAGTAATCCTTCTCCCATGTCCACGCAGGCAAGGACAGGATGCTCCAGCAATCTCATGGTGATGTCAGACATGCGGCCATTCTTTAGTCCAACGCCTCGCCTTAGCCCTTCCGGATCCACCCTCCACCAATGCCTGGACTGGCAGGTAGCCGACTACCTGGACTTAAAGGGAACCAGAGACGAACCGTAACTGAAAAATTGAAAAGATGTTATGCTGTACATACCTGGGGCTTCCTCCAGCCCCATAAGCCTGGATCGCTCCCACGCCGCCATCCTCCGCTGCCTCTATTGCCGGTACCGGGTCCCGTCACTTCCGCCGGACGCGACCAGTTGTACGCATGTGCAGGGGCTCCCTCCGGCTTTGTACGCATGCGCCTGCGCAGTACGGAGGGAGCGCACTGCGCTTGCGTCGACTGGTTCGACTGGCCAAAATTATGGGACCCGGTACCGGCGGACAGAGACAGCGGAGGACGGCGGCATGGGAGCGATCCAGGCTTATGGAGCTGGAGGAAGCCTCAGGTATGTATAAATCTATATCTTCTTAGTCTCTGGTTCTCTTTAAGTGTGGATGTAGACACTGTGAGCAGCGATGAACCCTTGGACTACTGGGTGCGCAGGCTTGACCTGTGGCCAGAGCTGTCACAATTTGCCATACAACTTCTCTCTTGCCCTGCCTCAAGCGTCCTGTCAGAAAGGACCTTCAGCGCAGCTGGAGGCATTGTCACTGAGAAGAGAAGTCGCCTAAGTCACAAAAGTGTTCAGTACCTCACCTTTATCAAAATGAATGAGGCAAGGATCCCGGAGGGCTACTGCCCGCCTGAAGACTAAGTCAGTCCCCACACACAGCATCTCTGCCTGCACGCCGTGTGACTGGCTGCCTGCCCCAAGACTAAGTCGCTCCCCATACAGCATCTCTGCCCGCAGGCCGCTTGACTGCCTTCTCCGCCACCACCAACAGGGTCCAGGACTCCAGGCGGATTCCTGAACTTTAATAATATTTCTGGTGCGTGTACATGCCTGCCTCATTTTTCTGTCATTCAGCTACCTCAGCCCGGGGACCATATGGGCTGGAAAGCCGCCATCACCTGCACTCTCGTCATGGTGTGCACCAGTCCAGCATGGCCGTCACTACACAAACAGCTGTTTGCAGTCACTACATAAGTTTCCCTGCATCTTTGACTGCACATTGTATTATACTTGGCAGTCAGTGCATACCTTTCACTTGAATGGATGGCAGACTTGCCCTCCATAACAGATTCTCGTTACAGGTAGTAAAGTCGATCAGTGTCATATACAGCAGGGCCTAAAAAGTCCTCATGTATTGTTATTTTTGGTCACTACCTCAGGACGTGCATGCCATGCCTGCTGCCTTCCTTGGATGTGTGGTGGTAGCCATTTCTCTGGGTCCAACTCCGGACCGGAATCGAACCCTGATTCCCCGGCCATTACCCGTGGTCACAATGGCAGACTTGCCCTCCATAACAGATTCTCGTTAAAGGATTTAAAGTTGATTCATCTCATATACAGCAGGGCCGCGAAAGTCCTCCTGTATTGTTATTTTTGGTCACTACATCGGGACGTGCATGCCATGCCTCCTGCCTTCCTTGGATGTGTGGTAGCCGTTCCTGCTCCTTTGCCCACAGCGTGCCTGCTGCCTTCCTTGGATGTGTGGTGGTAGCCATTTCTTAGGCTCCCACTCTGGACCGGAATCGAACCAGGATTCCCCAGCCATTACCCATGGTCACCATGCTACTGAGAAAGTACTATCGAAAGTTTCACACAGTTGAATGAATGGCAGACTTGCCCTCCATAACAGATTCTTGTTACAGGTACTGAACAGCCAGCAGAAAATGTAATTTAAAAAAAATAGATGTAAGCTTTAACAATGGTAGAGAAAGAACCATCGAAAGTTGATAAGACAGTCAGACATTATCTGATATCACTGAGGAAGAGCAATCTCGCCATGGTGCGTACCAGTCCAGCACGGCCGTCACAACACAAACAGCTGTTTGCGGTGCGTTACACAGTGAGTTTGGTGTGTCAGTGTGAAGCAGTACTCTAATTACACTCCCTGATTGATGTATACACATGCAAGATGTTTTAAAGCACTTTAGGCCTGCAATTTAGCATTCAATGTGATTTCTGCCCTTAAAACACTGCTTTGAGTCAAATCCAGATTTTTCCCCGGGACTTTTGGCATCTATCCCACTCCGCCATGCAAAAACTCAGATGTTAGACCCCTTGAAACATCTTTTCCATCACTTTTGTGGCCAGCATAAATGTTTCTAGTATTCAAAGTTCGCCTCCCCATTGAAGTCTATTGCGGTTCGCAAAAGTTTGCGCGAACCGAACTTTTGCGGAACTTCGCAAACCCGGTTCGCGAACCGAAAATCGGAGGTTCTGGCCATCTCTAATGAACAGGAAGAAATCCTGGTTGTGTATTTATGTCACAGATAGATGGACGCTATTGATGGCATGATAAAAATTCACTGTGTGTTTCAGTTGGCTCTAATGATTACCAGCAAATAGCATGGATTTTGTCAGGTCTTTGTTAATAATTAATTCTCAAATATTACTGGTATATTAATATTTTATACTTTTTATAAAAATTAATTAAAATATAAATAAACCCACAAGTGCCAGCCTTATTTTTTTTTTTAATGAATCATGCAGGCTGGATATATTTGTGGGGGAAGGAAATTTCAAATCCTTCTTAAATGTGAAAGTGGCCTGCCTCTTCACTCACTGTTCCACTATTTTTCATTTCAGGATGCTGTTGGAGTCCAAATGGGCTTGTCAGGTGTCTGCATTGAGTCTTCTGAATTTACACTTTTGATGCTAGATAAGGACAAATCTAAACAAGGATCAAGGATATATTCTGTTCTACTGAAGGAAGTCAGCTACAGTAGATAGGATAGGGCCAAAATACAAAGGCAAACAGAGTTCTGGGTTAGAAGATTCAAACTAGTTAGAGTCCTCTTAAGCCTCATACACACAAGGCACAGAAGTCTGGCAACAGACAAAAAAAAACAAACAAACAGAGACAGTTCGTCGCCAGGTCCCTCTGTGCAGCTGCTGTACATGCGGCGCACAGAGGGAGAGAGATGCGGCGGAAGCTGTCGCCACATGTTCCTCCCCCCCCCCGCCGGAAGCTCCGTTTATGGAGTATGGGTTGCTGTCGCTAGTCCGCATACACATGCAGTACGCGTGGCGGACTAGCGACAATTGCGGCAAAGTTGCGGTGACATCTGTTGCCAAAGATTGGCCACGTCAATCGCCTGGCGACAGCTCTGACTGGCGACGGTTCGTAGCGCGCACCTCATACACACGGGGGGACCTGTCGCCGCAACATGCGCGTGCCACGTGTTTGTGGCGACAGTTGTGCCCCATGTATATGAGCCTTTACAAGTCCATGATTATTAGTGCCCGTGATAAATTGATTCAAATCAAATGGTTTCATCAATCTTACTGGCAGGGACATAATACTATAAGCTCCACTGAGGGGTCAGAAGCGATGTGAAGTTTTTACTGCCCTAAGTAAATCGTCATGGAGAATTGTTCACTCTATCGTGGCTGGATAGTGTAATGGTTATGAGTTCTGCCTGTGACACAGGAGACCAGAGTTCCAATCTCAGCTCTTTCTGTTCAGTAAGCCAGCACCTATTCAGTAAGGAGACATTGGGCAAGACTCCCTAACACTGCTACTGCCTACTAAGTGTGCCCTAGTGACTGGTGCTTTGAGTCAGCAAAGAGAGAAGTGCGAAGAGAGAAGTGCGATATAAATGTTCTGTGTCTTGTCTGTATAAATATGTACAATTAAAACAAAGAGCAGTAAGCTTATTTCATTTGCAACCCATATATAGTGATGGGCCGAACCTCCGATTTTAGGTTCGCGAACCGGGTTTGCGAACTTCCGTGGAAGGTTTGGTTCGCGGAAAACTTTGCGAACTGCAATAGACTTCAATGGGGAGGCGAACTTTGAAAAATAGAAAAAATTATTCTGGCCCCAAAAGTGATGGAAAAGATGTTTCAAGGGGTCTAACACCTGGAGGGGGGCATGGCGGAGTGGAATACACGCCAAAAGTCCCGGGGAAAAATCTGGATGTGAAGCACAACAGCGTTTTAAGGACAGAAATCACATTGAATGCTAAATTGCAGGCCTAACGTGCTTTCAAACATCTTGCATGTGTATACATCAATCAGGTAGTGCAATTAGAGTACTGCTTCACACTGACGCACCAAACTAACTGTGTAACGCACCGCAAGTTACCAGCTGTTTGTGTAGTGACGGCCATGCTGGACTACTGCGCAACATGGCGAGATTGCTCTTCCTCACTCAGTGATGTCAGGTAATGTGTGACTGCCTTCTCAACTTTCCATGGCATTGTTAAAATCTTACGTTTTGTTTTTAAATTACATTTTCTACTTGTAGCGGTACTTGTTCAGTACCGCTACAATGAGAATCCTATGGAGGTGGGCAAGTCTGGCATTGTGACCCTGGGTAATGGCCGGAAAATGAGGGATGGAATCCGGTGTGGAGCCTGAGCAACGGCTACCACTACACATCCAAGGAGGGTAGCAGGCAGGCATGCACGCCCGCCCGCCCCGAGGTAGTGACCAAAAATAACAATACAGGAGGACTATCGAGGGCTTGCTGTATTTGAAATGAATGTACTTTAAATCCTTTAACGAGAACCAGTTATGGCGGGCAAAGATGACACCACATTCCTTTCACGAGAATCATATGGAGGTGGGCAAGTCTGACATTGTCACCACAGGTAATGGGCGGGGAATGAAGGTTGGATTCCGGCCCGAAGTGGGAGCCTGCTGAGACCCATGCTGTAGCTGCCCTGACCGTGCTTTGCAGACCAGGCATCTGTGATCAGATGGACCCTTGACCCAGCGGTAGACAAACCAAATCGAAAGCATTTGCCAAGAATGTTTTACGGAGGGCACGTTTTTTGCCTTTTTTTTCAATTGTTTGAAACTGTAGATGGTTGTATTTTTAAATTGTTTGAAAATGTAGATGGTTGTATTTTTAAATTGTTTGAAAATGTAGATGGTTGTATTTTTCAATTGTTTGAAAATGTAGATGGTTGTATTTTTCAATTGTTTAAAACTGTATCCATTCAAGTGCAAGTTATGCACTGACTGCCAGGTATAATGTGCAGTCACAGATGCAGTGAAAGGTATGCAGTTACTGCAAACAGCCGTTTGTGTAGTGACGGGCGTACTGGACTGGTGCGCACCATGACGAGAGTGCAGGTGATGGTGGCTTTTCAGCCCATATGGTCGCCCGGCTGATGTAGCTGAATGACAGAACAGTGACTGTCCAGCTGATCAAATTTGGTCTGACCACAATGAAACAACGACCTTATTATCTTTGGTGTGCCACCCCTACCCGAGACACTCATATAGCCGGCGGTCATTGCTTCATTGTGATACGCAAGCCCCTTCACCGCGGCAAGGTAATGATCACGAAGGGGGATGGGCACATGTACATGCCTTTTGTTTTTTTGTTGCAGCCGCCTGCAGTTCAGCCAGAAAAATTAAGCAGGCATGTGCACGCCCCAGAAAAATTAGTATAGCGGCCGCTGCTAGCAGCGGCCTTAAAAATTCTGGAATCCGCCTAGAGTCCTGGACCCTGGTGGTGGTGGCGGGGAAGGCAGTCAAGCGGCCTGCAGGCAGAGATGCTGTGTGTGGGGACTGACTTAGTCTTCGGTCGTGCAATAGCCCTCAGAGATCCATGCCTCGTTCATTTTGATAAAGGTAAGGTACTGAACACTGTCATGACTTAGGCGACTTCTCTTCTCAGTGACAATGCCTCTAGCTGCACTGAAGGTCCTTTCTGACAGGACGCAGGGCAAGAGAGAAGTTGTATGGCAAATTGGGACAGCTCTGGCCACAGGTCAAGCATGCGCAACCAGTAGAGCAAGGGTTCATCATCGCTGCTCGCAGTCGCAGTGTGTACATCCACACTTAGGGCTTGATTCACAAAGCGGTGCTAACTGTTAGCACGCCTGTGAAAACCCCCTTAGCACGTCTAAACAAGCTTTTCGCGCATAAAACTTTACGCGCGCAAAACTTTATGCGCATAAAACTTTACGCGCGTACTGCACAGAGCGCAGGGCGCACCGCGCGAAGTGCCCATTAAAGCCTATGGGACTTAGCGCGCGTAAAACTTTGCGCGCATAAAACTTTATGCGCGCAAAGTTAGCGCACGATCTGATTGAAAAATCCGGTGCTAACCTACTTAGCACCCTGGTTAGCGCATCTAAAGACTTTAGACGTGCTAAGTAGGTTAGCACCGCTTTGTGAATCAAGCCCTTAAGGTCAGGTAGTCGGCTACCTGACGGTCCAGGCGTTGGTGGAGGGTGGATCCCGAAGGGCTACTGTGAGGCGTTGGACTAAAAAATGTCCGCATGTCCGACATCACCCCGAGATCACTGGAGCGTCCTGTCCTTGCCTGCGTGGACTGGTGAGGAGGAGGAGGAATACTGCCAGTGGTACCTTTATTGCGTTGTACTGTCACATCACCCTTAAATGCATTGTAAAGCATAATTGACAGCTTGTTCTGCAAGTGCTGCATCCTTTCCGCCTTGTGTTGAGTTGCTAACAGGTCTGCCACTTTGTGCCTGTACCGAGAGTCTAGTAGCGTGGCCACCCAGTACAGTTCATTCAACAGGCTGGACAACATGAAAGAGGCCATCTGCACAAAGTCGGATCCAGACGTACTCTCCATCTCCTCTTGCTCTTCCACAGTGACGTCACGCAACTCCTCTTCCTCCCCCCAGCCACGAACAATACCACGGGAACGTGGAGCAGCAGAAGCCCCCTGTGACGGCTGCTGCAATTGTTCTTCTGCCGCTGCGGCCTCTTCCTCCTCCACAGAAACACCTTCCTCATAATCATCCGAGTCTGACTCCTCTCCTTCCCCACACGACTCCTCTTCTTCCTCCTCCTCCCCCCTCTGTGGTGCCGCAGGTGTTAAGGAAACCTGTGGTTCGGCTGAAAATTGGTCCCACGACTCCTCCTGCCGTAGCTGTTCCTGTTCCCGCTCCTCCACAGCTTCATCCACCACTCTACGCACGGCACGCTCCAGGAAGTAAGCATAGCGGATCAAGTCGCTGATGGTGCCTTCAGCGCGACTCACCAGGTTGGTCACCTCCTCAAATGGCTGCATGGTCCTGCATGCATTTCGCATCAGTGTCCAGCTGTTGGGCCACAACATCCCCATCTTCCCAGATTGTGTCCTTCTACTGTAGTTGTACAGGTACTGGGTGACGGCTTTCTCCTGGTCTAGCAGGCGAGAGAACATGAGCAGGGTGGAATTCCAGCGAGTCGGGCTATCGCATATGAAGCGTCTCACCGGCAAGTTGTTTTTCCGCTGAATGTCCGCAAAGCATGCCATGGCCGTATAAGACTGCCTGAAATGCCCACACAACTTCCTGGTCTGCTTCAGGACGTCCTCTAAGCCTGGGTACTTTGAGACAAATCTTTGCATGACCAGATTCAGCACATGTGCCATGCAGGGTACATGTGTCAGCTTTCCCAAATTCAAAGCGGAAAGGAGATTGCTGCCGTTGTCACACACCACGTTGCCGATCTCCAGCTGGTGCGGGGTCAGCCATTGCTCCACCTGTTTGTTAAGAGCAGCCAGGAGAGCTGCTCCAGTGTGACTCTCCGCTTTGAGGCAAGACATGTCTAAAATTGCGTGACACCGTCGTACCTGGCATGCAGCATAGGCTCTGGGGAGATGGGGCTGTGTAGCTGGAGAGGAAGAGGAGATGGCAGCACCGCTAGAGTTCAACTGACACTCAGCTGAGGAGGAGGAGGTTGACAGCGAAGAGGATGTTGCTGGAGGAGAAGGAGAGGAGGTGGCAGGAGGCCTGCCTGCAAGCCATGGAGGTGTGACAAGTCGGTCCGCTGAACAACCACGTACTCCCTGCTTGCTGCCATCGGTCACCAGGTTGACCCAATGGGCTGTGTACGTAATGTAGCGGCCCTGCCCGTGCTTGGCAGACCTGGCATCCGTGGTCAGGTGGACCCTTGACCCAACGCTCTTCGCAATAGATGACACTACTTGCCTCTGAACTGCATGGTGCAGTTTGGGTATGGCCTTTCGTGAAAAATAAGTGCGGCCTGGTATCTTCCACTGCGGTGTCCCAATGGTCACAAATTTAAGGAAAGCCTCTGACTCCACCAGCTTGTATGGTAATAGCTGGCGAGCTAATAGTTCTGCCACACCAGCTGTCAGACGCCAGGCAAGAGGGTGACTGGCCGAAATTGGCTTTTTCCGCTCAAAGACTTCCTTCACGGACACCTGGCTACTGCTGTGGGCAGAGGAGCAGGAACCGCTCAAGGGCAGAGGCGGTGTGAAGGAGGGTGGCTGTGAAGGTTCAAGGGAGAAAGTGGATGAAGACGATGCACCTGAAGGAGGAAGAGGAGAAGGAGTGTGGCTTGTCTTTTGAGGGGTGCTGCTTTTCCTCAGGTGTTCTTCCCATAGCTGTTTGTGCCTTCTCTCCAGGTGCCTTCGTAAGGCACTTGTCCCTACGTGAGAGTTGGCCCTTCCACGGCTCAATTTTTGCTTGCAGAGACAACAGATGGCTTTGCTCTGATCTGAGACACACACGTTAAAAAATGTCCAAACCGCTGAGCCCCCCTGGGGTGATGGCGCTACGGTGTCATCAGCAGCTGACGTTGAAGGGCATGTTGGCTGGCTGGCCATAGCTGGCGATACATGGCGCTGGACACTGCCCCCAGCTTCTGAGGACGAGCTCCCTCTGCTTCTATCATGGAGTCGTCTCCTCCTACTCCTCTCTGGCTCCCCTCTGAACTGTCCCCCTGGTCATCTCCTCTATTGGGAACATACGTGGCATCCGTATAATCGTCATCATAATCCTCCTGCCCAGCTTCGCTTTCCTCAGACAACTCCACAACTGCACCAACTTCAGGTGGTTCATCATGCCCCTCCTCACACATTACGTCCATACTATCGCCACCTAACTCAGACGTATGAGGTGGTGTACCTGCGCCTTCTTCTTGTTGTTGCAGTAGTGGCTGTGAATCAGTGATTTCACCACCACCACCAAATAACTCCTGCGAAGTGTCAAATGCAGCGGATGTGGTGCTTGTACTAGCGCTGGTAACACTGGCTGCGGGAGATGAGGTCTTCTGTGTTACATACTCAAGCACGTCCTCACAATTTTGGGAAGTGATGGTACGTGCCTTCCGCTGAGCACTGTACTTTGGTCCAGGTCCGCACAAAATCACAGCAACACCACCTCGCACAGACCTGCCAGTGCCAGGTGGCCTTCCTCTGGGTCTTCCTCTACCTCTTCCTCTACCTGGTTTGTCCATTTTGTCCATCTCGGGGGGAAGCGAGGTATATGCAGTGAGGTGAGTTCACTCAACAGAAAAGGTAGATATGCAGTGAGGTGAGTTCACTCAATCCAAAGGTAGCTATATATGCAGTGAGGTGAGTTCACTCAACCCAAAGGTAGTTATATATGCAGTGAGGTGAGTTCACTTAACACAAAAGGTAGCTATGTGCAGTGAGGTGAGTTCACTCAACCCAAAGGTAGTTATATATGCAGTGAGGTGAGTTCACTCAACCCAAAGGTAGTTATATATGCAGTGAGGTGAGTTCACTGAACACAAAAGGTAGCTATGTGCAGTGAGGTGAGTTCACTCAACCCAAAGGTAGTTATATATGCAGTGAGGTGAGTTCACTGAACACAACAGGTAGTTAGATGCAGTCAGCTGAGTTCACTCAACACAAACGTAGTTATATATGCAGTGAGGTGAGTTAACTCAACAGAAAAGGTAGATATGCAGTGAGGTGAGTTCACTCAACCCAAAGGTAGTTATATATGCAGTGAGGTGAGTTCACTGAACACAACAGGTAGTTATATATGCAGTGAGGTGAGTTCACTGAACACAAAAGGTAGCTATGTGCAGTGAGGTGAGTTCACTCAACCCAAAGGTAGTTATATATGCAGTGAGGTGAGTTCACTGAACACAACAGGTAGTTAGATGCAGTCAGCTGAGTTCACTCAACACAAACGTAGTTAAATGCAGTGAGGTGAGTTCACTCAACAGAAAAGGTAGATATGCAGTGAGGTGAGTTCACTCAACCCAAAGGTAGTTATATATGCAGTGAGGTGAGTTCACTGAACACAACAGGTAGTTAGATGCAGTCAGCTGAGTTCACTCAACACAAACGTAGTTATATGCAGTGAGGTGAGTTCACTCAACAGAAAAGGTAGATATGCAGTGAGGTGAGTTCACTCAACCCAAAGGTAGTTATATATGCAGTGAGGTGAGTTCACTGAACACAACAGGTAGCTATATGCAGTGAGGTGAGTTCACTCAACCCAAAGGTAGTTATATATGCAGTGAGGTGAGTTCACTGAACACAAAAGGTAGTTAGATGCAGTCAGCTGAGTTCACTCAACACAAACGTAGTTATATGCAGTGAGGTGAGTTCACTCAACAGAAAAGGTAGATATGCAGTGAGGTGAGTTCACTCAACCCAAAGGTAGTTATATATGCAGTGAGGTGAGTTCACTGAACACAACAGGTAGCTATATGCAGTGAGTTCACTCAACCCAAAGGTAGTTATATATGCAGTGAGGTGAGTTCACTGAACACAAAAGGTAGCTATGTGCAGTGAGGTGAGTTCACTCAACCCAAAGGTAGTTATATATGCAGTGAGGTGAGTTCACTGAACACAACAGGTAGTTAGATGCAGTCAGCTGAGTTCACTCAACACAAACGTAGTTATATGCAGTGAGGTGAGTTCACTCAACAGAAAAGGTAGATATGCAGTGAGGTGAGTTCACTCAACAGAAAAGGTAGATATGCAGTGAGGTGAGTTCACTCAACCCAAAGGTAGCTATATATGCAGTGAGGTGAGTTCACTGAACACAACAGGTACTATGTGCAGTGAGGTGAGTTCACTCAACCCAAAGGTAGTTATATATGCAGTGAGGTGAGTTCACTCAACACAACAGGTAGTTAGATGCACTCAGCTGAGTTCACTCAACACAAACATAGTTATATGCAGTGAGGTGAGTTCACTCAACAGAAAAGGTAGATATGCAGTGAGGTGAGTTCACTCAACCCAAAGGTAGTTATATATGCAGTGAGGTGAGTTCACTGAACACAACAGGTAGTTAGATGCAGTCAGCTGAGTTCACTCAACACAAAGGTAGTTATATGCAGTGAGGTGAGTTCACTCTACAGAAAAGGTAGATATGCAGTGAGGTGAGTTGACTCAACTTAAAAGGTAGTTATATGCAGTGACGCAAGTTCACTCAACACAAAAGGTAGTTATGTGCAGCGAGGTGGGTTCACTCAACACAAACGTAGGTGTATGCAGTGATGAGGTGGGTTAACTAAACACAACAGGTACTAGTAGTAGGTAAATGCAGTACTGGGTAGGTAGTACAATGTGCAGCTCCCTGTCACACACACAGGTGTCACTGAATGTGCTGCTGAATGCTGGTGGGCTGCTGGCAGTGGGACACACAGTATGAATTAGCAATGCTGTCTAAGCAACACAAGTGTCTCACACACACAGGTAGTAGTCACTGAATGTGCTGCTGCTGCTGGCAGTGGGAAAAACAGGATGAATTAGCAATGCTGTCTAAGAAACACAAGTGTCAGTTTCAAACACAGAAAAAAAAAATTGATCACACGAGCAGGATGAGCTCTGAAAAGAGCTTTTCTGGGGCGCTATTATAGCAATAAGATTCAGCTAAGCAAGCTAAGAAGGCAAGAGCCTGACTAATCTGTCCCTAGGAGAACAAGTCTGCAGCAGCTGTCCCTATTCTGTCTCTAGCAGGCACACGAGTGAGGCTAATGGCCGCCGAAGCCTGCCTTATATAAGGGGGGTGGGGCTCCAGGGCTTAGTATAGCCGGATTGGCTACAATGCGCCTGCTGACTATGATGCAGAGGGTCAAAGTTGACCCTCATAGAGCATTATGGGGCGAATCGAACTTCCGGGAAAGTTCGCCGGCGAAGGCGAACCACCCGATGTTCGCCTGGAACCGTTTGCCGGCGAACCGTTCGGCCCATCTCTACCCATATATTGTCATTAGGCTTTCTGTTTCCTCACTTACTTGAATCCTAAAATCTCTGTATTTCTAATTCCCAATACTAACCCCACTGCCACACCTTATAGATGCCCTATTGACTAGTAAAACCCTTCCACGTCAGTTAAGCTGTAATTCACGTAGAGTCAACTATAGCATGAGCAAATTGATTTGATTTAATAAGATTTCCTCACTGGAGAATGTAAGTTATTTAGCAAACCTGCCTTTCATATATTTATAATCTTCAGCTGTTAGTTGAATTTGCAACCCTCACAGGAGTCACATAAGGCAGTTTAATTGAATAGTGGATGTGACACTTCAGACCTGGTCACTACCACAATGACAATTGCTTTTCATTAAATTAGGGCTTTCTGGACTTATTTTTTTTTTAAAATTCACAGCTGCACATGTGACAGGAATCTGAACAGCATCTGATTCACTAACCTGCTTGATATATAACAACTCTTGGCACTAAATAGCAGATAATTTTTAATAGCTGCATGTCAGATCTGCAGGATTACTTGAATTCTCCAATATTGTCAAACTCTAAAAGACACTGGTATGTTAGGCCTATCTATCTGCATAACTGCAGAATAAGAGATACTGACAAAATTACTAACTTGACAGGAGCAGAAAATGACAGCTCCAGCATTTTGGATACGATTGTGACCACCTCAATCCTTGTTCTTCTGCCAGTTGATTAAGCTACATTTCACCTGTTTATTTGTCCTTTACACATTTCCGAAAAGCAAAATCTTTAACTTGCTCACACAGAACATTTGTACATTAGGTCTGACATCTATTTGGCAGATCATGCTTTCCTGCAGGGGAGGACTGGCCCAGGGGGACGGGGGGCAATTGCCCCCCGGGCTGCCCGAATCTTAAGTAATCAGGGCTGGCCACTGCTATACGCAGCGGCCTCAGACATACCACAGGTGACAGGTTCGCAGTGGGGATCGCAACCTCGCGCGATATTTCCCAGCAAGTTGAAGTATCCAATTAAAGAAGGGGCTGAGGCGGCCGGCCGTGGTGTGCCCTTGTGCGTGGCTGCTCCTGCGGTGGATGTGAGCGGCACAAGGACACAAATAGCTTAGGTCCTCTCCGGCCAGGTGGGTTGACCCTGCTTGACTCCGCCCCCCGCCTGGAGCCATTGCCGCCCGCAATATGCTGCTGTGCCTGCGGTGTCATCGGAGTGAGCTGTCTCACTCTTCAGCTTTCTGTGCTGGGGGGGCTGGGGGCCTGGAGCTGTGACTACGAGTGGCTGGCTGGAGGAGTCGGACACAGTCCTCCCCTGTGCTGCTGTGCCTGAGGTGTCGTCGGAGTGAGCTGTCTCACTCTTCAGCTTTCTGTGCTGGGGGGGCTGGGGGCCTGGAGCTGTGGCTACGAGTGGCTGGCTGGAGGAGTCGGACACAGTCCTCCCCTGTGCTGCTGTGCCTGAGGTGTCGTCGGAGTGAGCTGTCTCACTCTTCAGCTTTCTGTGCTGGGGGGGCTGGGGGCCTGGAGCTGCGGCTACGAGTGGCTGGCTGGCTGTCCTGGCTGGAGGAGTCGGACACTCTGGGGGCTGGGAGTCGGAGATGCCACCTATAGCTGCTTGCTGCTGTGGAGGAGGTGTAGGACTGAGGAGACAGGAGGATAGAGGAGGTCGGGTCCAGGTTGCCAGAGGAGAAGGTGGTTTTTAAAATTTTTGTTTCTGTACCTCTTCTCCCTTCTTGTCACTGAGTTACTCACACTTTGCTGCCTGCCTGCTACTGCTGTCAAATTCAATTCTCTGCCCAGGCCAGTGCCCTCTAAAAAAAAATTTCTGTGATAATCATCCCCATTCTGACCCTGGCCTGAGGGGGAACGTTTTTTCTTCTTGTGGTGTGATTGGCGGCAGGGGAGGGGGGAGGCAGGCAGTTAGGCACTGTCAAACAGGTAGTTGGAGGGGGGGGGGGGGAGTAGGTGTCAGACAAGTAGTTTGTATGGTGGGTGGGCAGGAGTGGGGTTAGGCATCACCAGGTAGGTAGTTTTGTGTGTGTGTGTGTGTGTGTGTGGGGGGGGGGGGGGGGTGTTGTTTAAAGGAGTTATCAGGCATTGTTAATGAAATAAGTGCTACTTACCCGGGGCTTCCTCCAGCCCCACACTCCCAGCATGTCCCTCGCCGCAGCTCTGCAGTCAGCCATTCGCTGCCGCCTCCCAGTCCCCGGCGATGGCACCAGTCTGACCTGGGTGTCGGCCTGTACTGCGCCTGTGCGAGCAGCACTGTCAATCACCGCCACGTGGACCGAAGTGTACTGCGCAGGCGCAGTAGTTCTGCGTCTGCACAGTACGCTCTGGTCCATGTGGCGGTGATTGACAGCGCCGCTCGCACAGGCGCAGTTGGCCTGACGTCATCGCCAGGGGCTGGGAGGCAGCGGCAGCGAACAGCTGACTGCAGAGCTGCGGCAAGGGACATGCTGGGAGCTTGGGGCTGGACGAGCCCTGGGTAAGTAGCACTTATTTTCGTAAAAAAAAAAAAGCCTGATAACTCCTTTAAGGTTAGGCATCAGACAGACAGGTAGATTGTGCGGAGAAATGGGGTTAGACATCAGGTACATAGTGTGTGTGTGTGTGTGTGTGTGTGTGTGTGTGGCTGGGGCTGTTAGTCATCACAATTTGAAGATTTGCACACAAGAAAGCTATGGCTTTGGGCTGGGGATGCCGTGAAACGGGCCTCTAGTTTGTGTTGTCCCCCCAGGCCAAAAGGTCCCAGTCCTCCCCTGCTTTCCTGCATCCTTTGTTGCCAGGCTGTGGGTGTATCTACTGAGAAAGAACACCAGTGTATCTTAGCGATATGCTTCGTCTTCTATAAATATTCATTTTGTGTGATTATTTCTACATGTTCATCATGGTTGCCACAAACAGAGGAAAAGTTGGCTTCGTGTTAGTATGAAGGAGGGGAGAATGTGTTTTATACTGCCATGAAATGTACTTAACCCTTTTCAATCCCTGCGTCGGACTTTATTATCCAAAAAGAGGAAGCGTTACACAATAGTCCAGTTATATAAGTCCACACTCCTGAATGTGCACTGCATAAGATGATTATCACATAAGAGTCTATATGCCAATCAGGGCCAGCTTGCACCAGGGAATCAAATGACGTTTTCAAGACAGGGATAGCCTCCACCACACCCGTTGTTTGGCACTCCCCATGCTCAAAGATTGTCTCTCGGGCTAGCGGACACCTTGGGACCGTTTATGAGTTGTCCCCACCTCTTTATCCTTTCCTTGATCCCTCCTCACCACTCCAAATGTAACAGTATCCAGCCAACATTCAAATTAAAAGCCTTGCAGAGTGTACAACCATAGATATTTAATGATAATAAAAAACATTACACTAACATGTAAATGGAAGATAAAGTCAAATAGAGTAATTTAGCGACAGGCTCTCCCCTGTTTGTGAGCCACTGGTGGGCTCTGTACCACGCTTCTGTGTTGCCGGCCAGGCTCACCTGGGATAGTGATGCTGCTGTGCACTCCGATTCGTCCGCTCCCCATCCTCACCAGAAACACATGGATTCACTTCTGCATTCCAGCTCCGCCCAACATGTGCAGGCGCACTTAGTGACAAAACATGTTGGGCGGAGGTATGGGAAGGTAAGGGAAAGAAAAGCATGAGCTGTGTTGCTGATGGTGTTGATAGGTCAGAGCATCAATCAGTGGTCAATACCTAAGCAGGCAGCAAAAAGGTAATGTCTTGCAGGGCTCTAAAGAAAAAACCCAAGGTATCTGTGAACGGAGAGTCATGTTGTAACAATTGTGAACTATAAAGTTAATTAGAGAAGGTGGGATGACAGTAGGCCCAATGTCAGCAGATTGAACTTACATCTTATTGTCAAAGAGTTTCATCTTATTGTTAAAGACCTGCCATTCCACCTGCATCTTCTCTCAGATATTTCATGGCCCATATGCAGTTAAGTTTTTCTCATGAGTTATCTCCTAGGAGATAATTTTCATCTTCTTTTTACAGTAACTTTAATCATTTTACAATTGAAAATGTACCCAAAAGTAGGTGAAAAAGTGCTATCAAAATTATTTTGAGTATTTTCTTGCTTGCTGGTGGTTTAAAATGCATTTTATGACCAAGTGTAAAAATATCACTTAGGAGAAAATGTAGGAGAAAAATGGATTAAATATGGATTGGATGACTGTGGCGCTTTGTATCAATAATAGTGTGGGCTGCAGAAAGAGCTATGGGGTTTGCTCAAAACCTCATCGATTTAAGGACATGTATATTGATACACGATGCAAATCATAGGTAGAAATTTCCAATGGAAGACTCAGGCCCATACTTAATACATGTATATTGTTTGCCTCGCTGCGCCTCAATGACCATACATTTAATGCTTCAATAAAATTTATTATAAAATTAATTGGTCAGGATAAAAATTAATGATATTGAAATGTCTCCCAAGCTTTTACTGAGATCAGCTGACCTCACCACACTGCATACCTTCATGCACACTGCTCCATTCACAACCTGGATTGGTTAAATCCCCCCCACAAAAAGCCAGCTGCTGCCGCCCGTGATCGTGTAGGGAGATTCTATCCCAATTGCGTCTGGTAACAGGCTGCAGGCTTGTCCTTTGAATGTGGCAGCGTGATTAACACCCCAAAAAATAAGTGCATGCAAAATAGTTAAAAACATAAAAAATGTAAAAAAGGATTCCGTTAGTCACTTGTGTTATAATTCATAACATTCATATGCTCCGCACACGGCGTATTAAAGCGTATTGTGGATAGATTCAAATTGTCAAACAATTCATAGCAGTCTTGCTGCTCCGCATATAGCGTGTAGCTGATAGACTCACGTGTCCTTCACTGAGCGGTTAAGAAGTTCAAGACTGGCAGCCAGACTATGATAGTCCTTTCCCGCAGCTCAACGAGCTCCCTTGTCCCGGCCGGAGACACCAAGAGCCCGGAGCCGCGTGTAACGGGGAAAGGGGACAAGATATGAGGGAACATAATGAATGTATTAAAGCATCACCTTTCCGATTGGAAAAAGGTCCTGAACCGCATTGTGATAACAAAATTGTGAAAAAAAGGCTCCTAGGGACACACCGGTGTATGCAAATTGAAAAATTCTTTATTGGCTGAACATGAAAACGAGACCACTATTGCATCAAACAACGAAGCTAAAAAGCAACAGCGCTGTTGTCATTAACACCAGGCTTACCACCAACCGTACTGACACACCTCCCCATACATACAAATCAGGCTTGGGGTACCCCGCATAGAGTACAAACTACAGTCCATCCGCAAAGGGCTAAGCACAAGAGGGAAGCAGCGTGGAGAAGGGTGGCAATTGCTAAGCAAGCATGTCCAGCAACAAACGAACAGACGTGATTAAGTCTCATTCAAGGGAACCGGCATGCCTAATAACATTGCATTGACCACAAGAGTGTTGATACTCACGACCTCCAACAGTCCGTCGGGAGTAATGCACTTCAGCTTCACCTGGCTATATTATGCTAGCCACCCAGGCAGGCTGCAGATATTGTATTCCAGAGGGGGCCCCCACCTTGAGATGTAATCCGGCGTGTGATCTGATGGCACTGGCAGTTTGAACTTCTCCTGCTATGGAGCGGGTAGTATGCACATGCATGCAGGCGTCCAGTGTGGGAGGTCTCCACAGAGCTGAATCACTCTGGTCGCTCAGAGTCCGTCCATCAACACGGCCCTCTCACGCAGTATCTATTCCCGGTAGCTGGCGCCGCAAGACGCCAGTCTCCACGTGTGCTTGCGGAGTTGCTAGCGCATCATCGCCTAGCGGGTCGGAGGTCAGTGGGCTGGATGGATGCAGCCAATCACCGACTAGTTTCGCTTGGCAACACCAAGCTTCATCAGGGCGACACCAAGAGCCCGGAGCCGCTTGTTACTTGAGATGGTATTCTCCGTGGACCGGAAGTTTCAGGTGACGTCACCACTCTGTGTCCACCAATCAGGGCCTACGCGTTTCGGCAGGGAACGCCTACCTTCATCACATTTGTAGGGATAAAGAATCACATTTGTAGGGATAAAGAAATATATGAGGCAATTATGCCTTAAAAAGTATTTTATAAAGAAACCCCCAATAGTTGCCCAGGAGGGTAAAGAAGTCTTCATACATACAGACTTAAAGAATCGCTCTAGATTCAACCCTACCCACGAGATGAGTGACTCAATGACTACTTTTGAAACAATGGTAATGGGGGATATTAGAAAAATGCGGGAGGACAGAAGTTCCAACTTGACTATAAGGGAGAAACAGGCTATGAGGAAACTGAGGGAAGATACGGGAATTATCATCAGACCAGCTGATAAGGGAGGGGTAATAGTTGTTTAAGATGTGGGGGACTATAACAAAGAAGCTGACAGACAATTGGCTGATGATCGAACCTATTTGAAACTCCAAAGGGACCCTAGCATTAATTACCAGAAAGAATTGAAGATATTGATAGAAGAGGGGAAAGAACAAGGAATTTTAAATGATAGGGAAGCTGATTACATACTCCAAACCCATCCACGGTTACCAGTATATTACCATTTACCCAAGATCCATAAGAAATTGGATAACCCACCTGGGAGACCAATCATCTCAGGTATTGGATCCTTAACAGCCAATTTATCAGAATATATAGATCAATTTTTACAGAAAGCGGTAATACGAACCAAATCATACATTAAAGATACAGGCCACATTTTACGAATTTTAGAAGATTTAGACTGGAAAGATGATTATATATTATGTGTGGCCGATGTGAGTTCATTATATACAGTAATTTACCACAGGAGGGGTTTGGAGGCGGTCAGGTTCTTTCTGGAAACACTTACAGATATCCCACTAGATCAGGTCAGATTTATCGAGAGAGCCATTTATTTTATTTTAACCCACAATTTTTTTTATTATAATGGACAGTATTATTTACAGCGGGTAGGAACAGCGATGGAGACTAGGTTCACACGTGGGTTCGCTAATCTTTTTATGGCGTAGTGGGAGAAGTTTGTTCTAGGGGGCCCAGAGAGCCCAGGTGCGGACCTAGTATTATGGCGGAGGTTTATTGACGACGCCTTTTTTGTGTGGGGTGGGGGAGGAGCGAAATTGGATTCATTTCTCACATGGATGAACACCAATGAGTATAATTTATCCTTCAGTAGTGAATATAGCAGTGTAGTGGTCCATTTTTCAGACCTAAAAATATTTATAGAAGCAGGCAAGATTAAAACCACAACTTTCTTTAAGAAAGTTGATACAAATAGCTTTGTATATCTGGATAGCTGTCATATGATGAAGTGGCTAACTAACATTCTAAAGAGTCAATTCTTACGAATTTGTAGGAACTGCTCAGAACTGACAGATTATAATAAACATGCTGTGACCTTAAAAAAGAGATTCACAGAGAGGAAATATAATGAACTGACATTAGAAAGGGTTGAGGAGGAAGTACGTAATTGTAGCAGAGGGGATTTATTGAAACCGAGAAATAGACAACCGACTTCACCACCATTGAGTATCAAAATGAAATATACACAACAGCCCAATAAAGTTAAGAAAATTGTCGGGAAATATTGGCATATACTACAGCAAGATAAGACACTAAATGAGATTTTATCAGAACAACCCAAATTCACCTTCAGCAGAGCCGCCAATTTAAGTAGTATCATTGCACCGACTGTACCTTTAAGAGGGGGGAGAAAAAATGGGAGGGGGGGGTCATTTCAAAAGATGTAGCTTCTGCAATCCTTGTAGAAATACTAGACACATAGACCCCATAAGTAAGTTTAAATCATGTGTAACAAATGAGGAGTACAACATCGGGGACAATTTAGATTGTACAAGTATGGGAGAAATATATGTTATAGAGTGTGGCTGTCCAAAGCAGTATGTGGGTAGAACTAAAAGGAAATTACTGTCTAGGATTGGGGAGCATATTAATAACATCAAAGGGGGGAATGACAAATTTCCTTTGAGTAAACATTTTAAGGAAAAACACAGTGGCAGCTTGACTTCATTAAAATTTTATGCTATAAAACAGGTAGAGAAAGATTGGAGGGGTGGTGATTTTATCAAGAAAATCTCAAGAGAAGTAACAAAATGGATATATTCTTTGAATGGTCTGGCCCCGTACGGATTGAACAATGATGCAGAACTTTTTGCTTTCTAAAGGATCTCTGAGACAGAACATTTACAGATTAATAACAAGGATGCAACCTACGTAAATGGAAGAAGAATTGTGATTATAAGTTACCATGGCGATGAGTGGAGGAGGTGGAGACACAGCGATAAAGGACAGAGGAGGAGAACCAATCAGGAAGGCCCTGATGAAGGTAGGCCTTCCCTGCCGAAACGCGTAGGCCCTGATTGGTGGACACGGAGTGTTGACGTCACCTGAAACTTCCGGTCCACGGAGAATACCATCGCAAGTTACAAGCGGCTCCGGGCTCTTGGTGTCTCCGGCCGGGACAAGGGAGCTCGTTGAGCTGCGGGAAAGGACTATCATAGTCTGGCTGCCAGTCTTGAACTTCTTAACCGTTCAGTGAAGGACGCGTGAGTCTATCAGCCACACGCTATATGCGGAGCAGCAAGACTGCTATGAATTGTTTGACAATTTGAATCTATCCACAATACGCTTTAATACGTGGTGTGCGGAGCATATGAATGTTATGAATTATAACACAAGTGACTAACGGAATCCTTTTTTACATTTTTTATGTTTTTAACTATTTTGCATGCACTTATTTTTTGGGGTGTTAATCACGCTGCCACATTCAAAGGACAAGCCTGCAGCCTGTTACCAGACGCAATTGGGATAGAATCTCCCTACACGATCACGGGCGGCAGCAGCTGGCTTTTTGTGGGGGGGGGGATTTAACCAATCCAGGTTGTGAATGGAGCAGTGTGCATGAAGGTATGCAGTGTGGTGAGGTCAGCTGATCTCAGTAAAAGCTTGGGAGACATTTCAATATCATTAATTTTTATCCTGACCAATTAATTTTATAATAAATTTTATTGAAGCATTAAATGTATGGTCATTGAGGCGCAGCGAGGCAAACAATATACATGTATTAAATATGGGCCTGAGTCTTTCATTGGAAATTTCTACCTATGATTTGCATCGTGTTTCACATATGTCTCTGTAAGTTTAGGTATGTTTGACTGATTGCTTCAGATGCAGGTCTGGCAAAACAGTTCACAAACTCACAAAAATGTTCAACACAGCAGATAGCTATTGGTCACTCAATGCCATTAGCTTCTTTCATGTCCCTTGATAAGACAATATCCATGGTTACATTCTTTTAAATTGTCATATTTTAGGTTCTGTTCAAGTCTGGCAATATAAGTGGGAAAAATTATATATTTTTTGTTCTAAATGCCTTAACCTCATGTAATTGCTCAGTCATACAATAGAGGGAATATGTCCTGCTACGCACTTAGATTGAAGCAACATTAAAGTTTATAAGCACCTGTAACTACCAACCCTTTGCAGATAGAAAACATAAAAATATAAGCAGCTTGCTGAGTGAGTCATGCATCCTTTCAGCTGCTGTCATCACCTGCTAACTTGGAGATTTATTTAATAATAGTGCAATGAATATGCTGTAACTCCAGTCATCAGCAGGAAATGTGAGCACTCCGGAACAGTTTCTGTTATCGCTAAAGGAATCTTGTACATATATGGTAGTGATGACCACATCTCATAAAGCACACTTTGCAACAACTTTAGCCTCTGTATCCACTAGTTGACAGAACAGGTTGTTCCCACAATTGATACTAATGCATTATACAATATAGGTCAGCACTCCATTTATAAGGGCCCAAATAAAGACATCATTTTAATAAATTTTTTCTTTTTTTAATCCAGCCAAGGACATAGAGAAAATGAAGGTTATTTGTAACATAACTCATATTCAACCATAAGTGATGTGACCAACTCCAGCAAAAGTGAACTTCTACGCACCTATATATTTACTTTTCCCAATGATAAAATGCATGCTTTTAATATATTTATTATATTTATTTTCTTTGTGTTCCCATTAGAAGTATGGCTATTACGTTATTGATTGATGTCTAACTTTAAGATATTT
Source organism: Hyperolius riggenbachi (assembly GCF_040937935.1). Classification (NCBI taxonomy): domain Eukaryota; kingdom Metazoa; phylum Chordata; class Amphibia; order Anura; family Hyperoliidae; genus Hyperolius; species Hyperolius riggenbachi. The sequence continues at coordinate 238,650,231 of NC_090647.1, read as the reverse complement.
TAAGCAGGCTTAAGTGTTACTAGGTACATTTTAGTATGGATATTTATATAACATACTGTATGTCTTCACTACACAAATGTTGTGGTTAAATTACTTTAAATGTCATCTTTAATTTAAGTTTACAGCTGTTAGGGCTCTTTTACACTACATGCTATTCCAATTTTATATGTGATTCCAATTTCGTATGCGATTAAAAAAGGTTCTGTATGCTGCTTTTTTTCTGTATTTTTCTTCTTGTGTTGCTGGCATCCAGTGAAAACCACAAACTGGAAGTGCAAATCCATATCAGATTTGCGATTTACAGTGGAAGCCTTATATCTTTTTTTTTACAGGAAAACTACTGGAAAACAGTATACGGCTGACTTGGTGTTAAAAATGCTAATAAGTCACCTCTGTGGCCCTCATTCAATTCACTTTGGCCTTTATTAACTTAACTTTTTCTCCTAAGTTTTCTCCTAGGAGATAATTTTTCATCTTTATTAAAAAAAATACCAATTGTTTCAGCATTTTTCTACCTAGAAAATACCAAAAGGTAAGGGGAAAAGTACTATCAAAATTATTTTCAGTGTTTTCTTTCTTCCTGGTGGCTTTAAAGGCATTATATTGTCAATGTTATCTGGAACTCAATTAACCAGCAGTCTCAACCAACCAGCACAAATCGCTAGCAGTCCTCACAGTGGTGAAGTCCAAATTCTTCCTAAAGACTGGTTTCAATTGCTGTTATATTAATATAAATATACTTTCAATTACTGTATTTTACCATTTAATACAAAGTTCATTTTACAGTGGAACCGTGGTACTCTTTTATCAAAGCAAATTTTCCCATGAGAATTAATGTTAATTCAAGTGATTCGTTCCACAATCCAAAAACAGTTATAGAAAAATATTTGATACAAAGGACTGTACAGTATAAAATAAATATGTAATCAAGACTGTCACTATAACCAAATCATTATTATCTATTGGTTCTCCCTAACCTTTTGCGTGTGTGGCTTTAACAAGAAATGTATCCAACCACAGTTGCTTTTGCCTATTTTTGAGGATTTCATGGAACTATGACATTGTACAGTTCCTACACTCATATTAAGTACAATCCTGCGGTGTCAAAGGGAGAACTATCAGCTCAGTTGTGATGAAGTGATGCATGTATACTTTTTTTTTTCTTGTATATCATGACCTTGCTTGTATATTAAGTAAAAAAAAAATCATCAAAAATGTTTACTTGTACTTCCAAACTCTCTCAAACCAAGTTACTCTCAGTTCAAGGTTTTACTGCATGCATATAGAGTGGGGTATATTACTATATTAGTTAGGCCTATTTTAAATATTGAGTCTCAAGCGTCTAGAAAGCAAACAAACTTTTCAAAGCGCTTTAGCAGAGCGATTTGAAGTAACACCTGGCGCCAGGTGTTACTTGGACGGACTGCTGTTGTGTACTCCTACTGTATATTGCCTGATGAAGCAGGTTTAACCCTGCAAAACGCGTTGCGATCATCCTCTGGAGTGTACCAATAAATCTACTTTGTTGTGAATACACAGCTTTATGTGTCTGCTTGCAGGAGGTAAGTCCACCACTGCCTCTTAAGCATTTTTAGACTTTTTACTGATTGATTTTATCCTTTTGGTGCCTCTGTCCTCTATTACGTTATATAATATCCACCCCTGGTGGAGGGGGATACCCCTTTCTTTCTTATCTACAGAGAGACTTCTTAACCCTGAGTGAGGACAGGACAATCTCCTCACCTGCCTTTACAGTGGTTGCCTGGAGATAACCCTGGTTTGTGAGTATATCCTTATACTCTTATTTACATTATCCAATTATCAGTACCTACTACACTATATTGGGCTCTCGGTTCTCTCTCTTTTACATATATTAGAGATGTTCAGCACAATAGAAAAGCGTGGGCACCAGCAGCTTGACTTGAAGCATTTATTGCACCAACGTGTAAAACAATAGTAGTATCAAATATTAGTTGTAAAGCCTTAGGATTACATCACCCGTCCAGATGACACCCTGCACACAGAGCCCCCGTCCTCCGACAATTGTTTTGCACCAGCTGGTATATTAGAGATGTGCAGCATATATTAGAGATGTGCAGCATATACTAGAGATGTGCTGCATATACTAGAGATGTGCTGCATATACTAGAGATGTCCTGCATATACTAGAGTTGTGCCGCATATACTAGAGATGTGCTGCATATACTAGAGATGTGCTGCATATACTAGAGATGTGCAACATATATTAGAGATGTGCAGCATATATTAGAGATGTGCTGCATATACTAGAGATGTGCTGCATATACTAGAGATGTGCCGCATATACTAGAGATGTGTTGCATATACTAGAGATGTGCTGCATATACTAGAGATGTGCTGCATATACTAGAGATGTGCTGCATATACTAGAGATGTGCCGCATATACTAGAGATGTGCCCCATATACTAGAGATGTGCTGCATATAATAGTGATGTGCTGCATATACTAGAGATGTGCTTCATATACTAGAGATGTGCAGCATATACTAGAGTTGTGCAGCATATACTAGAGATGTGCTGCATATACTAGAGATGTGCAGCGTGTACTAGAGATGTGCAGCATATACTAGAGATGTGCAGCATATACTAGAGATGTGCAGTGTATACTAGAGATGTGCAGCATATACTAGAGACGTGCAGCATATACTAGAGAACTAGAGATGTGCTGCATAAAGTAGAGATATGTTTCATATACTAGAGATGTGCTGCATATACTAGAGATGTGCAGTGTGTACTAGAGATGTGCAGTGTGTACTACAGATGTGCAGTGTGTACTACAGATGTGCAGCATATACTAGAGATGTGCAGCATATATTAGAGAACTAGAGATGTGCTGCATAAACTAGAGATATGTTTCACATACTAGAGATGTGCAGCATATAATAGAGATGTGCAGCATATACTAGAGATGTGTTGCATATACTAGAGATGTGCAGCATATACTAGAGATGTGCAGCATATACTAGAGATGTGCAGCATGTACTAGAGAACTAGAGATGTGCAGCATATACTAGAGATGTGTTGCATATACTAGAGATGTGTTGCATATACTAGAGATGTGCAGCATATACTAGAGATGTGCAGTGTGTACTAGAGATGTGCAGCATGTACTAGAGATGTGCAGCATATACTAGAGAACTAGAGATGTGCTGCATAAACTAGAGATATGTTTCATATAGTAGAGATGTACAGCATATAATAGAGATGTGCAGCATATACTAGAGATGTGAAGCATATATTAGAGATGTGTTACATATACTAGAGATGTGCAGCATATAATAGAGATGTGTTACATATACTAGAGATGTGCAACATATACTAGAGATGTGCAGCATATACTAGAGATGTGCAGCATATACTAGGGATGTGCTGCATATACTAGAGATGTGCAGCATATACTAGAGATGTGCAGCATATATTAGAGATGTGCAGCATATACTAGAGATGTGCAGCATATACTAGATATGTGCAACATATACTAGAGATGTGCAACATATACTAGAGATGTGCAGCATATACTAGAGATGTGCAGCATATACTAGGGATGTGCTGCATATACTAGAGATGTGCAGCATATACTAGAGATGTGCAGCATATACTAGAGATGTGCAGCATATATTAGAGATGTGCAGCATATACTAGAGATGTGCAGCATATACTAGAGATGTGCAACATATACTAGAGATGTGCAGCATATACTAGAGTTGTGCAGCATATACTAGAGATGTGCAGCATATACTAGAGATGTGCAACATATACTAGAGATGTGCAACATATACTAGAGATGTGCTGCATATACTAGAGATGTGCAGCATATACTAGAGATGTGCAGCATATATTAGAGATGTGCAGCATATACTAGAGATGTGCAGCATATACTAGAGATGTGCAGCATATACTAGAGATGTACAACATATACTAGAGATGTGCAACATATACTAGAGATGTGCAGCATATACTAGAGATGTGCAGCATATACTAGGGATGTGCTGCATATACTAGAGATGTGCAGCATATACTAGAGATGTGCAGCATATATTAGAGATGTGCAGCATATACTAGAGATGTGCAGCATATACTAGAGATGTGCAACATATACTAGAGATGTGCAGCATATACTAAAGATGTGCTGCATATACTAGAGATGTGCTGCATATACTAAGTATTTACAAACCTTTTAGCAAGTAGAAATACTTATTTTTCATTTTAAGTACAGGTTTTCTAAGTGGATTTTGAGGTACAGCCTAATTTCCTTAGTATACAGCCCCAGAGTTCACTTTCATGTTGGAAAAATACAGCAGAAAATAGCTATCATTTTTTAATAGCTCCTTTCAAAACTATAGCGTCTTGCATTTTTTAAAAATAATAATAACTTAACAGGAAGTTCAGCTGTATACAACAATTACATTGCGGTACGATTAATTTGCTCTAATTTGCTTCACTCTACAGGATACTTTTATTGATGTATACAGCTGAAGATTTTCCATTTTGACTCACATATTTATAGTGCTTACAATAGTGTGATGTACTGCATTACATTTCCCTGTGAGGCTCAGCACTGTGCTGTCAAAATGCACAGTTGCAATGTGATTATACCGAAATAGCTCTCCCTCTACGGAGTTGTTGATGTAGGCCATTAAATGGTGGATATTACGAGATAATGATAAATTAATCACTGTGCAGCTGACTGCCAATATGTTTTTACTTGTATATTACCCTATTTATTTAATTTACTGGTTAATCTTGGGGAAAAAAAAACTTGAAGATTAAACTGAAAATTAAGCGAATTCATATTTTCTTGTTTAATAATCAATATATTTATTTCTCTACAAGCCATGAGGTTCCAAAATACATAACTGTACCCAGGAACAATGACAAAGGTAAGCATGCATAGGTACTAGGGATGATCAATGACATGCAAATATTTCCAAATTCATGCAGGGTTATGTACATTTTTATGCAAATATATGCAGCTTGAAAATGGACCAATCAAGTCCCACCAAGGTTTAAAATGATTGACCCATTTTCAAGCTGCATACATTTGCATAATAGTTACATAATCCTGCATGAACTCGGATATATTTGCATCTCATTGATCATCCATAATAGGTACGGCTCAGTAGGAATACAGAATTCATTTAGAATCATAAGTTGCTTTGTAATAGTTACTGACAAGGTATATTGATATGTGGATGACTTTGTCCTGTACTAGTCTGTCCGATATGTTGGGAACTTTCTTTTTGTCATTCTACATAACTTTCTGCTCCAGTGGCTCTAAAGATATTGTCTTGCAATGGCACATTACCCTTTTAGCATGAAATAGACAGTCCAGATCAAAGGCTCTGCACAGCCACTCAAAATTGCCTAGTGACTATGTAAAGATTATCAATATAATTTGCCCGTGGTGACTTGAACACTGACTCAAATGACAAAAGCAATTACACTCAGACATTGTCTGTCCCACTAAACATGATAAATGTTCAAGCAAATTCATTGCTCATTTTTTTCCTGGGTATTATATTGAAATGTGGATCCGATGAGGTATGTAGCAAGGGCATTTATAGAGCAAACCTAAGAGCAACATTATATCCCCTCAAAACAAAAGACATATTCAATATGATAGAAAGTATGCCTGACTATGCACTGCTGTAAAATATGTTACAGTGCTATTATTTGCACTGCTGTAAAATATTTTTAACTCACACTGTTGGAATAACACTGTTAGTTTGCAGGTAGTTACTGATTTTATGTAGGCAGGTAAATAAAATAAAATATTACAATTTAGTATTAGAGAAGTCTATAGGAAGTGGGGCAAACTATTCACACAGCAGATGACGTATTATGAAGCATGACCTTGAAAAGATGTTTCTCTCATTGACAAGTCTGTAATCCATGGGTCCTAAATTGACCTGTGATGAACAAACATTATGGCTGATAACTGATATTATGTAACTATGAGAACATAAAGTATACTGATTGGGCAGCATTCTGTTTTTCTGCTGACTGGCAGATAAACTTACAGTGGAAATGCATGAAGGAATACTTATAATTCTGACCAGCAAGTTTTGTGATTGAAACACCTCTGCTTAAATGCACAGCTATTCTGGTGACAGCCTAATTTCCTGTTTAAAGGACAACTGAAGTGAGAGGCATATGGAGGCTGCCATATTTATTTCCTTTTTAACAATACCAGTTGCCTGGCAGCCATGCTGATCTATTTTGATGCAGCAGTGTTTGAATAACACCAGAAACAAGCATGCGGCTAATATTGCCAGATCTGACAATAATGTCAGAAAGACCTGATCTGCAGCATGCTTGTTCAGAGTCTATGGTTAAAAGTATTAGCGGCAGAGGATCAGCAGGATAGCAAGACATATTGCTTAAAGAAAATCTGTAATTAAAAAAAGTTTCCCTTGGGGGACTCACCTCGGGTGGGGGAAGCCTCTGGATCCTATCAAGGCTTCCCCCGTCCTCCTGTGTCCCATGGCAGCAGCGATAAAGCTCTCCGAACGGTCGAGGATATAAATATTTACCTTCCCGCCTCCAGCACAGGTGCAGTATCGGCTCTCCGCTCGGAGATAGGCGGAAATAGCCGATCTCTGTCGGTCAGCTCTACTGCGCAGGCGCAAGTCTTCTGCGCCTGCATAGTAGAGCGGACCCGACAGAGATCGACTATTTCCGTCTATTTCCGAGAGGAGAGCCGCAACAGCTCCCCCGCTGGAGCCAGAAAAGGTAAATATTGCACAGCCTGACAAATTGTCGTCTGTGCGTTCCGTGAGCGGCAGCAAGACTGCCGTGGGACACAGGAGGACGGGCGAAGTCTCGATAGGATCCAGAGGCTTCCCCCACCCGAGGTGAGTACCCCTACCGAGGTGAGTAACCCTACCGAGGTGTGTACCCCTCAGGGGAACTTTTTTTCATAAGAGTCTCTTTAAAAGGAAATAAATATGGCAGCCTCCATATCCCTCTCGCTTTAGTTGTCCTTTAAGAGTTTTGGCCCTGCCTGTTTGCTGGACATGAGGAGAGCTGTATGACTGCTTTGGTCTTTATCTGCATGTACATTACCGTGGCAAATCAAAGACGACTTATGATTTGTGACAGATTTGGCATGGCATGTTGCCTGTGTCAGTAAGAACGTGAACCAAGCATGTTATGCCCATGTGACAAATGACTTGTGTTACCCTGCATTGCAAGGCGTGCGCTAATTTGAATTTTTTTCAAAAACATATTTTTTCAGAACTTTCCAAGCAAAATAAATAATAATAATTTTTCTGACTAACTTCATACTCCACATTTCACACTGAGAATGTTGGGTTGTGATAAGATCACAATGCAGTAGTACTGTGCAGGCTCAGATTGCTCCCCATGTTTCTGGCGATGGGGCGTGTGCACGTGGCCAGGCCAAAGCATACTGCTTTGATGCACTGAGTTAGTGGGGCATCTAATGGAGGATCCAGGCAGCCCGAAAGGATGGCGAGTGACCGATTAGGGGGCTGGAGGACGTCCCAGGTATGTACAATTTTTCATTTTTATCAGTCTCAGGTTTACTTTAAAAGCTTTTATATAGACAAGGTGTAATACAGAGAATGAGGAATAATTCATGAGAAAAGTTTTGTAAATGAACCCAAAAATCATCATGATTTATGCATTACTGTATTTTGTTTTTCCATCCTACGGCATCTCCAGTACACATGATCATTTTTTACATATCATATGTAATTCAAATAAAATAGCCAGGCTGGCATATTGAGTTACTGCAAATGTATGTAAAAAATATCTATCTATCTGACGCAAAAAGTATATTTTTAGCATTTGTAAATTAATCATGTAAAGTTTTTTGATGTGTAGTTTTGCTTGAGCCTTAATTGGAAAGTCAGCACATCCTACTTGCATGAACCATGTTTAGCTTTGTGCTTTACAGCTGTGATGCAAGCTGAAAGATTAATTCCACTAAACTTGAAAATACATTCATATCTCCTCCATTGCTCAGGAGCCTTCCTCCTGTTAAATCACCAGCAGACATCAAAGCAAACTCCTGCCCTTGAAATAGCCAAAAGGAGAAGTAAGCGAACAAGCTTATAGAGCCATCACACCAGCGCTCTAATTATAAAACTGAGAAATAATGAGCAATGACGTTCATGCTATTTACAGAGAACAAGCACACAGCCTTGCCTGAATAAGCCTTCAAGAAAAAGTTCCCAGGAAACCCAAGTATATGTATCTCAAGCCTCACAGTAATTGATAACTTAATGAATCTATAGCTTTTAAAGCACGTTAACACAGATGACACATTACAGTCTGATTACTTACTGAATCACTGTGAAAAGTCCCAGTGGATTATTATCACAGAGGTCCATGCTGTTTAACGGAGTGAAAGGAGCTTTCGCCTGCAAAGACCTGTGCTGGCTTTCATGTGAGGGATTGAAGCTATTGTGTCTCACTTTGAATTTGCACTGAGCAGTTGACAGTATTGGTGCACATGGAACTATTTAGCTTGAGGGGTTGTCATTTGTTGCACAGCAGTATGTTTCTGAATGTAGAAGCCACAAGACCAAATACAGCGATGTATGCTTTCACACTTAAATCCGCATGACAAACAATATTATTCTACTGACTGCAAGATTAAAAAGTACTGCAGTGCAAAAAATGTGAAATGAGCATATTGAAAAATCCCTGAAATATTATTGTTCTTAAATGGAGGATGATGGCATTCTACTCGCCACAATAAAACAGGTCATTGCTATACCTATTACAGTTAAATTGATGCATTCTTCATATTTTGTATTCCTAAAAATTCTCAGGATCAATAAATACTGTTCATATGCTTGTGACTGGACTTGCCTATATAACTTGGGTTAAACTGAGTGCTTTCTAGTTTTTTTTTTCTGTGGTGTTAAGGGCCTTTTTCCACTGGCCTGCGATTTGCAATTTGATTCTGATCGCAAATCGCAAGGTACATTAAACTAATGGAAACTGCAGCAGCAATTTCCATTAGTGCGATCCGATTGCGATGCGATTTTGGTCAAAGCGCAATCGTCCTCCTGCCTCATTTTGTATGCGATTGAGCTGTACTGTAATGAGTATAATAGCTCAATCGCAATTGCAATCGCATGGTGGAAATTGAAACGCGATTGCGATCATTTCATAGTGGAAAAGGGCCCTAATACCTGTTAATGTGTCAACAACACAAAATAAATAAGACAATACCAACGCATTTGTAATTGCAACAATGTTCTTGTAGAAGTAGTGCATTTTCTGACATAAGTATAAAGGTGCCTATATCTAAGTTAAGATTGTAGGTTGATATCCAAGACTTTCATGGATTTGGCTGTCCTAGTTACCCATCCTGCATGGTCAATAATGCGTTAATGAGGTTTGGGGGCAGGTATATTTAAAAAATAAATAAATACAGTCCCACATTGCATTAACAAAAAAAAGTTGATAGTCATCACAATGCAGGGTTCTCAGAAAACAGTAGACTTGTTTACCTTGGCATTAGTAGTTAGCATGAGCTGGGCTCCCTCAGGACATGGAATCCAAGTGGCTATTGGTCCTCACCAGAGCACACTGCAAAGGCTGCCACCCCTAGTGAGTGACCGAATGCTCCAGTGCAAATAGTCACCAGGTTGTGGCTTTAGTGTTGTCCCTTAGAGAGAGAGAGAGAGAGAGAGAGAGAGAGAGAGAGAGAGAGAGAGAGAGAGAGAGAGAACAGGAGGTTCCTTTGGGCCTAGTTGCAGGCTCGTGTCTGAAGGATGTATTGTTCAAAGATAAACTGAAAGGTTTGGGCAGGTGGCAGATTATTGTAAATGGTAAGACTAGAAGAAGTCTGGGCTGGTGGTGAACAATCTACGCTGTGTTCAAGCCAAAGTCTTTGGAAAGTTTAAGTCAAGTTCAATAACAAGCAGGGTAACTATAGGAACACAGATTCAAAAATAACATACAAAGGTATGGACACAATCTGATCAGCAGAGTATACAGCAATGTTTGCTATCTGAGTTGACTGGTAACAGGACGTGCATAGTTACATTTGTGCTTTTTAAAGTACAAGTTGCCCCAGCACATGCAGATAATTGTGGCCATGAAACCTTGATGCCTGCACCTAAAAATAACCCAAAATGGCCTCCATTGTGGTATATTCAGGTACACACAACTGTGTGATCCAGATGCCAAGCACGTAATTTGTAACAAGGGCAAACAAACAATTATTTCATAAATAGTCCTGTAGCCTGTCTGTCCACGGAGCAATAAGGTGCCAGCAGTGAATACAGAAATGTGAACATGTGCCTTTTCCACATTCACTTCAGTAGAACCTGTCATTGCTTATGGTGTACAGAAAGCTACAGGATCCCATGACCTGCTTCTCTCTGATGAGACTGATGAGATAACAATGCCAGTCTGTGATACAAGGAATGGACTTGCTTGACATCAGCTTATCAAGCAGCTTCTATGCACACAAAATAAACTATCCAAAAAAGTGCCCACGCAGATGTATGGAAATATTTCTGTCTATATGGGTTTTTAAAATCTGTAACGGAAACCTGTAATGTCCCTGGAAGAAAAAAGTTACACAATCATTGAAGTAGAGGGAAGCCACTGAATGCTCGTGAGACTTCTCATGTCCTCCCAAACCCTACAGCCGCTGGCCATAACCTTCCTCTAGTTTACAGCTGCACTCCCCTTCATGTATGAGCGTGGCTGTACTGCACACATGGGAGTACAGCAACACCTCCATAGTAGCACAAAGCCAATCATGAACAGCTTCAGCTTACTGTGCAGGCATGGCTGAACTCGCACATGTGCAGTACGCCCACGCTTGGACAAGAAGGGGAGCGTGGCCACAAGTACAAGGCTCTTGTCAGATATGTTCAGAGGGTGGGGGGGGGAGGAGATAGGAAGTATCTGGACTATCTAGAGGGTTCCTTCTACTTGGGTAACTATCTAACATTTTATGTTAGATGTTTTGCCATAAGTACGCCCTATTCAATGTATTTTATTATTTTTTTTCAATTATTTGAAATGCAGAAAAATAATTGCAGGTAAGATGTTTATCTCAGCATTATCTTCTGTACGTTTGAGGAAAATGAGTTATGAATAAACACACACAGCAACCATATGGACTTAGCATGGAAATATGATTAAAAGTAATGTTGCATTAATGTTTTAATGTGAAAATTAGGTAAACTGTTTTCATTGAATGTTAACCAGTTATTCAACTCAATAATGAATGTAAAGTAAATTACTCTTTTTTCTTCTAATTTTTTTCCTTCTAATTTTTTTCCTTTCAAATGAAAGTTATACAGTTCATTATGTTAGATTTAGGCATTGCGGTGTATAGTAGTAGTTTTTTTGGCAAATTTACTGACCAATTGATTTTACGATCGTTTTCCATTCACTTCTATGAGAAAATCAATCAGGAAAACAATCAAAATCGTATCGGACCTGTCGGAAATGATCTATTGAGCCATCTATCTGCCAAAAAAAACTCATGGTCTACTCCTAGCATTAGGTTCAGAACTCTGCCAGGACTCTATCTGAATAGGAGAACTCACAGAGTAGAATGTGATCCGTTTCATCAGCTGAAAGATTTGTAAGGCTCTGATTTGCTGGTCATGATCACGTGTTAAACTGGGAAGTCATCACAGGAAATCAGAATCCTTCTCTGTGAGTTCTCCTAGGCAGGACCATCCCTATACCTGAATGGAGTTCTTCTATGTTCTCCCTGTGCTTAGTTTCCTCTCGCATCCCAAAAACATACTGGTAAGTTAACTGATTCCCGTCAAACTAGTATAAAGATGGCCACACACGATAAAATAAAAACGTTACATTTTTTCAATTTTTCTATGAAAACATTGCAGATTTTTCCACTATCTGAATGAGTAGTGTATTGCTTATTTTCCTCACCAACACAAACTGAGTGACTGGCAGCAGTTTTAACACTCCCAGTCAGAAGCTATCTTATAGGACCATTCTGGAGTAACTGTATTTTCTTCACCTAATAATGTTTTCCATTAATCTTAGCATTCTGTAGAGCTGGAATGAAGGGTATTCTTTTATCTCAAGCATAATAATCCCAAAGAGATTTTCTCGTGGTTCCTTATGTAATGACAATCAACGCAAATCAGACCAATTTTCCAGCAGGCTACAATATAAATGACTTTTCTTTTCCAGAGTGTTACAGACCCACAGACATGCTGCCACTATGTGGGTATGCACTAATGATTCTAGTAATAGCAATGGTCATACACATCTCAGCAAGACGTACTTAATTAAAGTAATTGTAATGTTAACCTTTGTTAATAGGATTATTTATTCCAAAGTGATTGCAATTTATATTTAGTTTACTGATACAGGAAGTAAAATAAGCATGACATAATATAAATAACATTTACGACCGTTTTATGTATACTAAATATATATCCTGATACTTTATATTAATGAGACTTTATATTTTTTAAGAATACATACTATTTTTGAAACCAAACCATACTTCCTTATAGGGAAGTGTTAATTAAATGTAACCACAGCGACATCATTGAGTGCCCTAAAAAGTTCCTGCTGCTGCCCATAGCCAGAATGAAAGTGCTCCTGGGTTGTCCTCGCACTCAACCTGCCATACCGCAACTCCAGAGAGCACTGTTTCTCCAGGCTCACCTCCCTCTCAGTGACTGAATGGATAAGCATAGCCAAACAGGTCACAATTCCTGAAATTGCAGCTTAAAGAGAACCTGTACTGAGTAAAATTATTTAAAATAAACACATGAGGTAACTTCATATTAACATTACATAGTTACCTCGCCATCAGTTCCTCCCAGAAGCTCACCATTTTCTTCTGACAATAATCCCTTCCAGTTCTGACAACATTTTGTCAGAACTGAAATATATCAGTTGCTGTCAGTTATATATCAGTTGCTGTCAGTTACATCTGAGAGGAGAACTGATGTGTCCATGTTTCCTTATGGCTCAAGTGGGCGATGTTACAGTTTAACTGTGTGCTGACCAGAAAGCTGTTATGGGGTAATGGCCATTTTCAAAATAGAGGACGGAGAATTCCATTGATCACAGTGGACAAACAGGACGCAGGAGAGGAGAAGAAATTGAGGAGTAGTCTACACAAGAGGTAAATATGACTTATGTATGCTTATTTTGACTTTTAATTTTCAGTTCAGGTTTTCTTTAAGCAGATTGAAATGGCCTGGGCATGGATGAATATTACTAAACATCTTGTACAGCCATTGCTTTCTGAAATCAGCCCAACAACTTTTATGCCACTTACCTAACTGCCCAGAGCCCTCAGGAAGGATTTTTAATGCTTATTGTCTCAAGCCTTGTAAGGGTTTTTTACCTTCCTCTGGATCATCTGGCATATGTGAGGGTGCAGGCTAGTGATGTACCACTTTTTCTGGTTAAATGTAAAGGACGGTGTCTTTTTTTTAAACCAAAATAACTGTATGTTACCATGTAACTAATCAATTCACCTACCTGGATATCAAGCAAGACATTCATAGTTACATAGGGTATCTTATGGCCCATACTCACGAGGGACTTTTGTCGCCTCAACACGCGGCGCGCGCGTGTTGCGGCGACAGGTCGCCCGTGAGTATGGGCCGTCGCACGCGCGCGCGCCCCCGAACTGTCGCCCGTCGCTATGTCGCCATGCGATTGAAACTTTCAATCGCATGGCGACAGTCGCCGCTGCCCCCCCGCCGCAACTGTCGCTAGTCCGCGTGAGTACGCGGACTAGCGACAGCAACCTCCATTGAGGTTCACAGACCTTCCGGTGAGCTTCCGGCGGGGGGAGGAGGAACGTCAGCGACAGCTTCCGCCTTGCCGCTGGTCCCTCTTCCGCATGTGTACGCGGAGGGACCTGGCGAGAAGCTGTCGCCGGCCTGTCGCCCACACGCTCACGTGTGCTGGCGACAGGCGAGTTTTGCAGCCCGTGAGTACGGGCCTTTATAGTAGCCATCTGAGATAACGCAGAGACTCATAATTAGTTTGAATACTTAAAAAATCCCAATAGCCAAATCAAGTACCTGCCGCTTTTGCATTGGGCTCTAACCAGCGCACATTCCCAAATAACCTGCTTCAACCTTACTACACTATTTATTCAACAATGATATGTTTAAAACTTTTGAAGACATGTAATTGGATCATCACCAAACTAAAAACACATTCTTTCAACACTGCATCATGCTCTCTCATAAAGCGGACCCAAACCAAACATTTTTTTTAATTCAAAATATTTAGTTGCACCACTCTGACACATACAAAGATAAATAAACACTCCTTCAAGCCTATGAGCATTTCAGTGCATGCTTTTCACCCTTCTCTTTTCATAACTAGGGTTATACATGTGGCAGCCATTAGCAATTCCTCCTTTGCTGGACACTATCTACAACACCAGTTTGCCGGATTCTGTCCCGGCAATATGAAAGGAAGGGAGGGGTTTCTCCAATAAATGTAATATGTTGGCGCTATATAAATAAAAAATAATAATAATAATAATAATTTTATATTTGTCTTCATGCGGCTGAAAAAAGGCTGCTATTTATTATTATAATTTAGAAAATAGATTTTATTTCTGAAATGTTGTATTTTTAATTTGGGTCCACTTTAACCACTTCACAACTGAGGGGTTTTACCCCTTCAGCATCCAAGCAATTTTCACCTTTCAGCTCCTTCCATTCATTTGCCAATAACTTTATCTCTACTTATCAGAATGAAATGTGTTAAATGTGTTTTTTTTTATCACTTATTAGGCTTACTTTGGGTGGTACATTATGCCAAGAATTTTTTTATTATAAATGTTTTTTAATGGAAAAATAAGAAAAAAAAATGGAAAAAAATCCTTATTTTTCAGTTTTCGGCCATTATAATTTTTAAATAATGCATGCTACCGTAATTAAAATCCACGTAATTAATGTGCCCATTTGTACCGGTTATTACACCATTTAAATGATGTCCCTATCACAATGTCTGGCGCCAATATTTTATTAGGAAATAAAGATGCATTTTTTTCAGTTTTGCATCCATCACTAATAAAAAGCCCATAATTTATAAAGTAACAGTATTATACCGTCTTGACATACATATTAAAAAAGTTCAGTCCCTAAGAAAACTATTAATGCATTTTTTATAATTGTAAATTTATTTCATTGTATTTTTTTACAAAAAAAATAAATGTTGGTAACTATTGGGGAGTGTGGGAGGTAAGGGGTTAATTTAAAATGTAAAAACAGGTCTTTGCATTTAAAAAAAGTACTTTTAGATGTAGTTTTACTATTTGGCCACAAGATGGCCTCAGTCTTTTTTTTGTTATATGTCCTGTAAGCGAAATATGTATGCTTACAGGAAGTGTACTGAAGATGGGAAACTTTTATTTATTAGAATGATCGTGCAGCTTCTCATAAAAGGCGCCGATAATTGCTACGGGGACTTAGATCAATGATTAGGAATTGCTTTCCCATTCATTGATCTCCTGGCGGGCAGATGGCAACATGAACGAGCGCACAAATAAGCGGGAGCGCTTTCAGCAGTGGTAGCAGCGGGAGTACGTATATTTACTCCCCTGGGCGGTTAGATGAAGTCTGCAGGGGAGTAGATATACTGTACTGGAGCTGTGAAGTGGTTAAGTCACACAGAATTTGTTTTTGATCAAGGAGGGGTAGTCAGTTGATGGTCTTTCACTGTATGCTTTGTCTTCAGTCCTGGTTTCCTCTTCTTTAAATGTCTTCATCCATTTGTGCACATTGCTCCTGTTAATAGTCTCATCTCCATAAACATTCTGTAGCCTTTTGTTTATGCCCCAGTGCACACCGAGCAGTTTTAGCAGTGATCCGCTAAACAGCACCCACCTGTGAAAACGCTTGGCTAATGTATTTAAATGAGATAGTGCACACTAGTGGTTTGAGGTTTTTAGCAAACCGCAAATGTGCCTCCTGCTGCACGTTTGCGGTCTGCAGAAGTGTATCTGCCTCAATAGGGGCTTAGGGGGGTAGGGTTGATGTTGTTGTCAATCATGATATGCATATCTGGGAGGGGTGCAGCTGTGTGGGGCGGGAATATCAGAAGCTCAATCTTGTCCAGATTAAACTTCAGGAACCTGGCATACAGTCTCTTTAGAGTGAGTTTGAAGACGTGGAAACGTGAATGAAAACTGTTCATTTGCAGCATTACTGATGCTGCGATCTTCCTGCACATGCATTACTAGAGTGTAAAATTGACACTACTACTTAGAATGCATTATTCACCAGGTAGTCAACCAGACTGGGTTGTATCCACTAGACTGCCTACAAGTCAAGATCCAGGATTTAACTATTTCAATAGCTCAAGGCTTCTTTAATCAGATGCAAACATGTAAATTGTCAAATAAAAGGTACAATATTCAAGATGAACTTTATCCAGTGCTATACATGCCCAGGTGGTAGCTGATGGCAATGTGTTTTAACATACAGAAGATTGTCCCTATGTAGAAAAATATCATAAAGGGTGCAACATGAACAAATTATATGTGTGTTATTCATTACTGACCATTCTGCCTGTACTTAAGCACTGTAAAGCTGCAGCTATCCTCTGATGTACCAGAATATATACAAAATGTAGCACCCACCCACTCCATTATGGGTCACTAATGTATGTGTACAGTACAGTACATATTTAAAAGGCCTCTTTCACATGGGAGGCTGAAGGTAATGAATTTACTGACTGTCAGCTCCCCAGTGCACTGGCTGGTCAAGTGCACAGTTCAGTTTCTAGTATGAAACACTGTACTAACTTACTAACCCAATATATCATAAATTGTGGGAAGTGATAGAAATCTTACACAATGGGTATGTAGCCATGAAATGCATACTCCTGTGACTCTCTGCATATCTGGAGCAAGTAGCAGCTGGCTCCACTAAAAGTAAAAGGTAAAAACACATATGCATGCACTTTTCCCTATTCATCACTAGTCTTTGCTGCTGGAAGGAATCTTCATTCAGCTACATAAAATATGTTGGCATTGTTAGAGTGGACCCCTTACAATAAATGCATAATTCATACAAATTAACAAACAGAGACGGATTTATAGAGAACCCCAGGCGGATTTTTAAAATCTGAATAGAACACAGAGGCATGTTTTGTGCCCAATGACACGGCTCGGTGTCCTTCTATTGCTGCCACCAGCCCCCCCAAGTACTTCCTGAGTCACAGCTTAGCTTCCGATTAGAGGAAGCTTAAGGAGGCGGTGAGTGAGGGGACAGAGGAGGGGAAGCCCTGCAATAGAGGAGGCGGGGGAGAGAAGCTAATTGACAAATACAAGGTAAATAGCAAGCTAGCAACAAGCATATTGTCACTAGCCTGGCGTTATTTTGCATGGGGGACAGCAGAGCCATGGGGGGACTGGCGGCGGCAATAGAAGGACACAGAGGCATGTCAATGTGCACAGAACATGCCTCTGTGTCCTATTTAGATTTAAAAAATATGCCTCGGGTTCTCCTTAAGCACAGGCCACAGAGGCCAGTGTCTTGGGCGGAAAGAGGGCTTGGGTGACTCAGCAAGCATCCCGCATTATACAGTTTGTGTCCCTGTCAGCCTCGCTCAGCACTGCACATTGCAGCATATGTAATTTTGAGAAAGCGAACATATAATAGTGAGGTTGACCGCGGGCTCCGCACGCAGAGCAGCTATATGGATCCTGCACTCCTGATTTGTTAGTAAGCTACTGTATATCACAATTGTCTTACCAGTTCTCTAATCTTGTTTTTTTGGCTGTGTCTATTCTTTCCTAGTCTTGCACCCGCGGTTATACTATTCACATTTTTTCACTCTCAGCCCACTACTTCTCTGGATACAAAAATGTAACATTTACACTCTTGGTTCACATAGACTTTCAGATGCTCTATGCTATTTTGCAGGCAGTTTTTTGATTGTTTGGCCACACATGCACATTAATTATTTGGTGTTTCCACTTTTCTATTTTCCTTTTGCATGCACTTTTGTCACATTAGCACTTTAGGAATACAACTTGGACTTATGCAATTTATTCTATGCCTGGCACATAGCATTTTGTAACACAGTTGACTTAAATATTTATCAATTAAGCAGGTCCTCGTGTTATAGGATATTCTTTGTATATCTGTATATTAGGCTAATTTTCAGCAAATAGGTTGTATCTCCTATGGTATGTTTAATTATATGACAGGGCAATAATATATTCCATAAGCAATACTGATCAGAGATTGCTTTCTTCACTCCCCCTGTTGGGTAGGCATGTGTGGGCACTACATATATATTTATGGTCATTTAAAAATGGTCTTTACTTTGATTGCAATTACTTTTGTTGTGATTGGTCAGAGGGAGAAGGGGGGGGGGGCACTGGTCAACAATTGGCCTAGGGCAGCACTGGGCAAAGTACGGCCTGTGTGCACTGTAGCTTCCTCTCCTCCCTCTCTGCAGAGTTGCGAGCAGACAGAAACAGAGAGTTAACACTCACCTAATCGCCTCCGTTGCAACTCCATGGCCATGTTACACACTGACGGCATGTCACGTGATGCCCTGTGGTTATGGAAACCCAATGCAGGAAGTGACAATTAGGTGAGTGTTAACCCTCTGTTTCCTTCTGCTTACAATTCTGCAGGAAGGGAGAAGAGAAGGTATTTTAGGAATGCGGCCTGCGATCTGCAGCATGCAGGCTGTGCAAAGTTTGCCTAGCCCTGACTAGGGTGATTAAAAGTACAAATCTGGCCCTGTAAACAAAGCCCATGCCAGGATTACAAAAAAGAAAATCATTTTGAATAAAAAAATGACTAGATGTCTCTTTTTGCAGTGAATTAAAATAATGCTCCAAAGCTTTTAGTTACAGTTCCTTTGCATAAAAAGTGGAAGTAAAAACATGGTGAAGTAAATAGTTTTTCTTTGTGTCATTTTAGAAAAGGACAGCATGTAACTTCCATCTCAGTACATTTTGCTTGAAGAGAACTATTGAGCAAGATAGGAGATAAGAATAATTATGATGCAGATTTTCTCCTGCAATCAGCAGACATTGCTGCCCCCATGTTAGCCATCCCATTGATTCTTGCGTGGTGCGACTTTACTGACAGATGCAATTTGAAAGAAAGAACAGTAACGGTAGTGAACAAAAAATGGCATTGTATTATATATGCCTTCTCAAATTATATGCTTTTTTTAATTTCATATTGCTGATGAATTAACAATTATGATGAATCTGTTTGAAAAAATAAAAATAACAAATATATTCTCTTTTTTTTTTCTAAGTGTCTTCACACATAACAAAATATGACTACATAAAACAAATAATTTACCTCTTTTTTATATATAATAAAAACTAAAAACATATATTTTGGTAGAAGTAAAAAGGAACCACCTGACATATGATTTTAACAGTCTATATAAACTTGCAAATGGGCGACAATGCTAGTAATTACCATACAATAGGTTCCTCCATTGACAGATGCACATTGTCCTCTGCTGTTGTAGGAAGCGCTCGGACAATGAATTGAAGCTCCCTAATGATACATTTGAAGTGGACGTGGACAGAATTGGCCAATTATGTATATTGGTGTATGCTTTGAAGGCAGCAATTCATTTAATGACATGGCAATTTTCTATTTGTGATGCCAACAGATATCTGATGATCTGATACGATGCAGAAAATCATGACATGGTTATTTTTAAGCCACATCTGGATTCATTGAAATGGTTCCCAATTGTGACATGCATGTTCTTTAAATTAGAAAAACAATGCAGATCTACTGAAAAATTGCTAAGGACATGCATATGTTTTAGATATGTATATTAAAATTACTTGTTTTTTTAACCTATTTTTTCTTTTTGTATGCATTTGATTTATAGTGTTTTATTTATTTTCTTACTTTCTAATTAATTTATAGCTGTAGAAAATATATTACAGTATTACCATTTACTACCGATACCATTTTCCTATAAACCATTCTTAGACTTATTCTCCCAACTGAATATTTTAGTTAATTCATAGCAAAAGAAAAGAAAGGTGTTTATAATTTACCACATTCTGCCTCTCAGCCCTTTTTAAAGCGGATCCGAGATGAAAAACTAACTATAACAAGTAACGTTAATATATCTTATCTAAAGTTTAGATAGTTTACACAGCAAATCTAGCTACAAACAGCTTCAACAGAATATGATTATTTCTTCCTGTGATACAATGAGGGCAGCCATGCTATTTGTAAAGATTACACACAGGCAAAGCTGATAGCTTCGCCAGCTCTCTGCCTGTGACAAATTCACTCTGCTCTCCTCCTCCCTCCTCCCCTCTGCCTCTGAAATCTCTGGCTAGTAACTTCCTTCTTCTCCTGCCCAGACTGATCTCCCATAAGCCCTTGCTACAGTGCCAAGGCTCTCTGAAAAAGCTGTGGGCGAGGCATGTTTAGTTTATAGGGAATTAGAGTATTAAAACAAAACAAAACAAAAAAAGTATTTTGCTTGATGAATGCCCAATAAACTATATGAAAGGAACACAATTATGCAATGAGTAAAAGTTTATCTCGGATCCACTTTAAGATGGGCAGCCCGACTACTATGAAGCAGTTCAGCATCCCATCTGCTGCCACAGGTGCTATTATGACACAATTTAAATGCAGCTTAAAGAGGAGCTGTCAGCCATACTATCTCAGAAAAAAACACATATATAAGTACATAAATACTTGTTCTACTTACATAAGATATGTATTGCACTCTCCACGTTTTGATTTTAGTGATTTTTCTATAGTAAAACAAGAGAAAATCCTTCTTAGCATTTCTCATACTAACTGTAGCTATTTTGAAGCCAATCCTGATGTAATTGCCTCCCTTACTCTCAACTGTCTGATTTGCCCACTCATCACTACAGAAAGTGCATTGTCTAAGCATGAGAAATATTGGCCAATCAGAGAGGAACAGAAGTGTGGGAGAGGAAAACAGGAGGGAAAGAGGCTTCAGCCAATCAGGCTGCATTAGTTAAGTCTGAGGGGAAGTAGAGAAGCAAAAAAGGACAATCCAGCATGCCCTGCGACTTCCTTTTTTGTACAAAATTTTGTGTGTACCAAATAAGAGTCAGGAAAACTGGGGAATGATCATTTATTAACAAGAAAAGTAATAGGGATTTAAACTTTTGGATTGCCTGGTTAGCACCCTTATTGCTTTATTGCTTGTTTTCCAGATACAATTAAATAATTGAATTTTATTTTATGCCCAACAGTTATACTTTAATGGCAGCGGTTTTAACACCACGGGTGTCTGATTATGTCCTGTGGTGGTGTAACTCCATGACACCATACCAGCTGCTGGTGGGACCTTGGCCCCTTGGTAATTCCTACTGTGCCACTGCCAGGCCCAGCACATTCAGTGACTACCTGTGTGTGTGACAGCTGCACATTTGTAATACCAATCACTGCATACCCACCTGTTCAGTGCACCTACCTACGTGAGCTCATGCAGTGTCACTGCACCTGTTCACGGTACCTGTGTGTGTGACAGCTGCACATTTGTAATACCAATCACTGCATACCCACCTCTTCAGTGCACCTACCTACCTATGTGAGCAGACACAGTGTCACTGCACCTGTTCACGGTACCTGTGCGTGTGACAGCTGCACGTTTGTAATACCAATCACTGCATACCCACCTGTTCAGTGCGCCTACCTACCTACGTGAGCGCATGCAGTTTTATATACCACCAGTCGCTGCACCTGTTCATGGTACCTGTGTGTGTGACAGCTGTACATTTGTAATTCCAATCACTGCATACCCACCTGTTCAGTGCACCTACCTACCTACGTGAGCACACACAGTGTTATATACCAGTCAGTCGCTGCACCTGTTCACGGTACCTGTGTGCGTGACAGCTGCACATTGTATTGATACCAGTCACTGCATACCTGTTCATTGCACCTGTGTGACTGCACATTGTATTAGTCAAATCAGTGCATACCTTTCACTTCATCCCCCCCAATATGGGCAAAACAGGCAAAGGCAGGCCACCTGGCAGGTCTGTTCGAGGTCGTGCTGTCATGATTTTGTGCTGCCCTGGACCAAAGTACAGTGTTCAGAAGGTGCGTGCCATCAACCCCCAAGATTGTCAGAACGTAGTTGACTATTTAACACAGAACACCTCATTTTCCTCAGCTTCCACATGGAACCGTGACATATCTTCCTCCTCCTGCTGTGATTCTGACACCCCACGTAACACTCAGTCGGCCGCCACCACCAAAGTGCCATCACCCCAGGGCTCAGAGGTGTGGAAATGTTTGGAATGTGGGGAAATGTGGCACACAGCGTTGGGTCAAAAGTCCATCTGACCACGTGGTCTGCAAAGCACGGTCAGGCCTGCCCGAAGACTAAGTCAGTCCTCAATCACAGCATCTCTGCCTGCACGCAGTGTGACTGCCTTCTCCGCCACCACCAACAGGGTCCAGGCGTATTCCTGAATTTTTAAGGCCGCTGCTAGCAGTGGCCGCTAAAATAATTTTTCTGGTGCGTGTACATGGCTGCCTAATTTTTCTGGCTGCACTGCAGCTGCAACAACAAAGCAAAAAGCATGTACATGTGCCAATTCCCCTTCGTGATCATTACCTTACCAAGGTGAAGGGGCTTGCGTATCACAATGAAGCAATGACCGATGGCTATATGAGTGTCTCGGGGGGGGGGGGGGGCACATCCAAGATAATAAGGTCGTTGCTTCATTGTGGACAGACCAAATTTGATCAGCTGAACAGTCACTGTTCTGTCATTGAGCTACCTCAGCCCGGCGACCATATAGGCTGGAAAGCCACTCTCGTCATGGTGCGCACCAGTCCAGCACGGCCGTTACTACACAAACAGCTGTTTGCAGTCACTGCATACCTTTCACTGCATCTGTGACTGCACATTGTATTATACCTGGCAGTCAGTGCATACCTTTCACTTGAATGGATGGCAGACTTGCCCTCCATAACAGATTCTCATTAAAGGATTTAAAGATCAATCGTCTCATAAACAGCAGGGCCTCGAAAGTCCTACCTACAGCCATGCCTGCTGCCTCCCTTGGATTTGTGGTGGTAGCCGTACCTGCTCCTTTGCCAACAGCATGCCTG
Source organism: Hyperolius riggenbachi (assembly GCF_040937935.1). Lineage (NCBI taxonomy): Eukaryota > Metazoa > Chordata > Amphibia > Anura > Hyperoliidae > Hyperolius > Hyperolius riggenbachi. The sequence goes on along the minus strand of NC_090647.1, from coordinate 238,627,105 downwards.
CTGCCTTCCTTGGAGGTGTGGTGGTGGTAGCCGTTTCTCAGGCTCCCACTCCGTACCGGAATCGAACCCTGATTACCCGGCCATTACCCGTGGTCACCATGGTACTGAGAAAGTAATATGGAAACTTGTTTATCAGTCACACAGTTGAATGAATGGCAGACTTGCCCTCCATAACAGATTCTCGTTAAAGGTATTGAACAGCAAGCAGAACAAGTATTTAAAAAAATAGATGTAAGCTTTAAAAATGGTAGAGAAAGAACCATCGAAAGTTGATAAGGCAGTCAAACATTACCTTACATCACTAAGCGAGGAAGAGCAATCTCGCCATGGTGCGCAGTAGTCCAGCACGGCCGTCACTACACAAACAGCTGTTTGCGGTGCGTTACACAGTGAGTTTGGTGTGTCAGTGTGAAGCAGTACACTAATTACACTCCCTGGCCCTCCAGTTTAGCATGCAATGTGATTTCTGCCCTTAAAACGCTGCTGTGCGTCAAATCCAGATTTTTCCCCGGGACTTTTGGCGTGTATCCCACTCCCCCATGCAAAAACTCAGATGTTAGGCTCCTTGAAACATCTTTTCCATCACTTTTGTGGCCAGCATAAATGTTTCTAATTTTCTAAGTCCGCCTCCCCATTGAAGTCATTGCAGTTCGCGTAAGTTCGCGCAAACCAAACTTTTTGCAGAGGTTCGCTTTCGAGGTTCGCAAACCAAAAATCGGAGGTTCGAGCCATCTCTACTGCTAAGCGGTTTTAAAAACCTAGCTAGCGGTTGGCGGTGAGCGGGAACCTGCACGATTCCCGCTCAGATGTGAATGGGGCCTAAGTGTGACCTCGCTAAAGGTACTGACCAATAGGGATGACCAATAGGGATGCTCATGCGGATCCGTGGAAATGAAATTGCTGCATTTCAGATTGGAAATTTCCATGGAATCTCTAGTCACCAACTCCTTTATAAATCGTAACATTCTACAGAATGCAGCACATTATTTCACATATGAATCTAAAGCACAAGATACAGGAATAGATTAAACTGAAGGAGACGTTACCTCAGGGCACAAATGAGACAGCTGTTGGTGTATCACAGGTCACTCTGGTAACAGGAGTGCATGGTATCATTCAGACCACAAATCATCATTAGTTAGCCCTCTAATGTCAGAATGTTTCATAAGAATCAGTCCATTCTAAAAATAATGAACATTACTATGGTAACTGTGCAGCCGTATATACCCACATGCCTATAAATTCATGGCAACTAAACAAAGAACATTCTGTGTCTTTTCCCCTTGATTTTAAAATGCAAAAATGTAACAAGGTTCCATAAATACAGTATATTAGTGCTTAAATGTAAGGTATAATTTGCGGCTGGTGCACTTGGATATCACCTTGACACGGGATATATGTGTGACACATTAACTCCAATATTATGTTAATGTGCTTAACCAAACTACCCCATCTTTATCTGCTCTCTGGATACTTTATTACTAGCTTAAGCTTTGTTTTCTGATCTCTCCCTGAAACTAAGCTTCCCCTTCCCATCCCACATTATGCTTGATACTAACCTCATACAGACAACCCATGTACAGGCAAAAACAAAACTTAAAGTGTGAAATACATTTAACCACTTTACCCCCGCGCGTACGGATTTCTCCGCCCCTTTTTCCATCCTTTCACCCCCAGGGATGGAGAAATCCGTACTTTGCGCACTCCCGCCGCTGTCCGCGCTCCTGCTCGTAAACACGCCGCCCGCTGCTAGTAAACATGCCGCCGCCCGCTCGCCCAGAGATCAACGAACGGGAAAATCCATTCCCGTTCGTTGATCTAAGCCCCGCAATGATCTGCTGCCGCTCGGCTGAGCAGCGCGATCATTGTGAAAAAATAACAAAGTCCCAGCCTCTTTCTACTTCCTGCAAGCGTCCGGAAGGACGCTTGCAGGTCGCATGAAAAAAATTGGTAATGTTGCCATCTTGTGGCCAAATAGTAAAACTACACCCTAACCATTTTTTACACACAAATAAACTTGTTTTACACAAAAAATTAACTCCTTACCTCCCACACTCCCCAATTTTTTTTTTGTAATTAAAAAAAAAATAAAAAATTTACAATTTAAAAAAAATACATAAATAGTTACCTTAGGGACTGAACTTTTTAAATATTTATGTCAAGAGGGTATAACACTGTTACTTTATAAACTATGGGCTTGTAATTAGGGATGGACGCAAAACTGAAAAAAATGCACCTTTATTTCCAACTAAAATATTGGCGGCAAACATTGTGATAGGGACATAATTTAAACGGTTTTATAACCGGGATAAATAGGCATATACATTTAATGGGTTTTAATTACAGTAGCATGCATTATTTAAAAACTATAAAGGCCGAAAACTGAAAAATAATAAATTTTTTCCCACATTTTTTCCTATTTTCCCATTAAAACACATTTAGAATAAAATAATTCTTGGCATAATGTCCCACCTAAAGAAAGCCTAATTGGTGGCGAAAAAAACAAGATATAGTTCATTTCATTGCGATAAGTAATGATAAAATTATAGACGAATGAATGGAAGGAGCGCTGAAAGGTGAAAATTGCTCTGGTGGTCAGGGGGTAAAACCCCTCAGTTGGGAAGTGGTTAAGCCTCTTTCACAGTAGGACGTTGCGTTTTGATGCGACGTTAAAGTCGCAAAGCAAATTACAACGCAATGCCCCAAAAAAGTTGCAACGCAACTTAATGCCCCATTATCGTTGCATACAATAGAGCATACAGGCAATGAAAAGTATGTTTCCAAATTATTACTTAGCATGTGCAAACAGTCCAATGCAGCTAATAACGTGCATAACGCACTGCATGCAGTACTTTCACTTAACATGCAGCGTTAGTCACCAATGTAACGTGTGCACTGTGAATGGGGCATTGATTTTTCATTGTAGTGAGTTATTCTGCGTTAAATGTTGTTTTAACGTGCGACTTTAACGTTGCACTGTGAAAGAGGCCTACATTTCTTGTTTTCAGCACTCCTTTTTTATTATTATTATTATTATTATGTATTAATATAGTGTCAACATCTTCCACAGCTCTCCATAGAGTAAATTGTCTTGTCACTTAGAGGGGCTCACAATCTAATTCCTACCATAGTCATATGTCTATGTATTTATCGTGTAGTACATGTATTGTAGGCTAGGGACAATTTAGTCTAGGGCCAATTTAGGGGAAGCCAATTAACTTATCTGTATGTTTTTGGGAGGTGGGAGGAAACATGAGTGCCCGGAGGAAACCCAGACAGACATGAGGAGAACATACAAACTCCGTGCAAATAGTACCCTGGCTGGGATTCAAACCGGGGACCAAGTGCTGCAAGGTGAGAGTGCTAACACCTACACCACCATGCTGCTTAATTGTGTTTATATATTTAATTTTAAATCTGGGCCAGGAGAGTACGTATGTTCTCCTCATGTTTGTGTGGGTTTCCTCCAGGCAGTCTGGTTCCCTTCCACATCCCAAAAACATACAGGTAAGTTAATTGGTGTCCCCCCCCCCCAAATGGTGCCCTCAAACAATGATAAGAACATTAGACCATAGCAGGGATTCGATTTTGAGTTTCCGCTAAAACGTTAATTATAAAAAGCATTACTAGGGGTGTTACGAGCCTCCTATAGCAATGTTTATGACTGGAGAGAAATCGAAAATACATTTGCTAAATTTCAATTCAATGGAAATCACAATTGCTTAAAAAATTATGTAATAAAATGCAATCTCATCGCTAAAGAAATAGCTGTCTCATTTGGGCTTAACAGGAATTCAGCTAACATCAATCACTTTGCAAACATCCTGTCTTCATAATAAAGGCTGATATGTACTAGTTAACTATTTCCTTTCTTGGTTTTGTATTAAGTAAATCACAGCACTGGGAGTTTTATCTCAGTTTCCTTTTCTCAGGTCTGATGCTTGCATTGGGGGAGTAGGAGACATATTCTGCCAGAGGACTAAATTACTGTATGATGCAATCAGAACATCAACAAATATTTTAAGTTGGAGGGGCACTAGGCATGGGTATTTTGCCTAAATAAATTCCATGGTTCAAAGTTTTTTATGGGCGAACTGAGCCCCTAGACCAGGGGTCGGCAACCTGCAGCTCCGGAGCCGCATGCGGCTCTTTTCCACCTTCGCCGCGGCTCCTAGGCGGCTCCAGTGTCAGTGGCTGACTGGCTGCGGCGCGCGTGTGACGCGTGTGCTGTCGCTGGCCGGCAGCCTATCAGAGAGGCCGACGGACCAGTGCAGTGCAGGACTTCGGGCGGCCATTTTCCCGTAGCCCTGCAGTGTAATGCAGGCCGGCAGGACGTGACGTAGTAGGAGGATCGTGGGAGTTGCGCGCCACAAGGTCGGGACCGGAGGTCCGGACAGGAGGACATCGTGACAGGAGGTCTTCTGACTAGGTGAGTAAATGTTTTTTTTTTCAGATCTGCTAATGAGCTGTGCATATGGGGGTTATATCTGCTAATGAGCTGTGCATATGGCAGTCATATCTGCTAATGAGCTGTGCATATGGGGGTCATATCTGCTAACGAGCTGTGCATATGGGGGTCATATCTGCTAACGAGCTGTGCATATGGGGATCATATCTGCTAACGAGCTGTGCATATGGGGGTCATATCTGCTAACAATCTGTGCATATGGGGGTCATATCTGCTAACGATTTGTGCATATGGGGGTCATATCTGCTAACGATTTGTGCATATGGGGTCATATCTGCTAACGATCTGTGCATATGGGGTCATATCTGCTAACGATCTGTGCATATGGGGGTCATATCTGCTAACGATCTGTGCATATGGGGGTCATATTTGCTAACGATCTGTGCATATGGGGGTCATATCTGCTAACGATCTGTGCATATGGGGGTAATATCTGCTAACGATTTGTGCATATGGGGGTCATATATGCTAACGAGTTGTGCATATGGGGGTCATATATGCTAACAAGTTGTGCATATGAGGGTCATATCTGCTAACGATTTGTGCATATGGGAGTCATATCTGCTAACGATTTGTGCATATGGGGGTCATATCTGCTGAAGGATTGTGCATATGGGGGTCATATCTGCTGAAGGATTGTGCATATGGGGGTCATATCTGCTAATGATTTGTGCATATGGGGGTCATATCTGCTGAAGGATTGTGCATATGGGGGTCATATCTGCTGAAGGATTGTGCATATGGGGGTCATATCTGCTAACGATTTGTGCATATGGGGGTCATATCTGCTAACGATTTGTGCATATGGGGGTCATATCTGCTAACGATTTGTGCATATGGGGGTCATATCTGCTGAAGGATTGTGCATATGGGGGTAATATCTGCTAACGATTTGTGCTTATGGGGGTCATATCTGCTGAAGGATTTGTGCATATGGGGGTCATATCTGCTAACGATTTGTGCATATGGTTTTGCGGCTCCCAGTTTTTTTTCTCTTTTCGGAAACGGGTCCAAGTGGCTCTTTATGTCTTAAAGGTTGCAGACCTCTGCCCTAGACTATCTTTGGATACACTGCGTTTACCAATGAGCAAGGGAGGCCTTGCCCTTCCTCACTTTCAATTATATTATTATGTGGGTCAACTTACCTATGTGTATCAGTGGCTTCATTGTATTAGGGATGACGCTTCTCTGGATGCGGAGGTAGACATGGCCTACTCATACGGAGCATTATGTAATCTTATTTATCGGGGGGATATATGTGTATCGGAAGGAATTGATTTTCTTAAATATTCCCTAAGGGCCTGTTTCCACTACACGCGAATTCTGGATGCAGAAAAACTGACTCCAATGAATGCCTTTCTGCATCCAGAATCCGCGTGGAATGGAAACAGGCCCTTACTATTAATTATAAATGCCGGAGACTGGTGAGTGAGAATAGATCCAACTGTTCATCAAGTGCTCCTCTCTGGAGCAATCCGAAATTACCTGAATTTCTGTCTTTAGATGGTGTGGGTTTCTGGCTTCAGAGGGGAGTGAAATACGTCAATCATCTTTTTTTGAATAAGTTTAAAACTTGGCCTCAAATGGTTATGGAATACCATCTCCCTCTCCATGCTCAGTTCCAGAGACAAACTCATACAATTGCGCTGGTTTCACCAGATTTACCATATGCCTCAAAAAATCTCTTGGTTTTCCAAAGGTATAAGTGATGCTTGTTGGAGATGTGGACTAGGCCAGGTACTTTTATATATATGGCATGGAACTGTCCATTGATACAGGCATTCGGAAATAAAATTTAACATTTTATGGATAATGAGTTGGGTCTTCATGTGGTCTCCTCATACAAATCCTGTCTCTTGGGCTTACTGGATGATCTGCATTTGGGTAGTAATAAAACACTATTGGTTAGATTGCTATTTTTTTACACTAAAAAAATAGTTTCTCTAGAATGGAAAACATCTTCTGAACCCTTTAACCCTTTGGTAACAATTGATAAATACAGCCTTACCCCTGTACCAAATGACTTGGGTGGCTAGATGATCTGGTTTAAAATTTTCTAAGCTGTGGGGGGTTTGGTTGCATAATACTGAGTCTGTTATCGTGAATATGGATGTGACCCCAAATATTATTGATGCTTTGTGATGTTTACCCGTATGAACATTTATTTTGCCCTTATGTTATTCTTCTCTTGTTATAATGTCTCTGACTTCTTATGGTGTTTTGTACTATACGGTAATAATACCAAAACATTTTTGAGGTTAGCCTGTTCTACTACTATAATTATAGTGGAAGGTGCTTGTACTCCTTTTAAAAAGCTCTGTCATGCCCCTACTGTGATGTATACTATGTTACACTGTCAATTGACTGTTATATGCTTTGTTGGTACTATTCCGTTAGCCAGGCGCAACCACTAGGTGACGCTAAGTAATGCAGAATGTAATCTCCCTCGGCCTGCAAAATCCCAGCAACTTTCACTTTCCTCCAAATGGTACATGCCTCACACTTTGGTAGACATTGGTCTACACATATACAGAATATCATAATTTATAAATATGATTGCAAAACAAACTATTTCAAGAAAGGTGTGCAGCAGTTCTGAAAGCTGGCAGTTTGTTATATTTGATGTACTCAATATTGTGCATCAGGAAGGTAATACAAAATTTAACAAATTTAAGCTTTGTTCTCTTTTTTTGGTTCGCAATTTATCTTGCAGTCATGACGATCAGATGAACACTAAACAGTACTTTATGCTTATATCTACAAATTGATATTAGATTTGTTTCACACTTTCAAATAAGCATTTTTTTCATCTAATAATATAAAACCGTATAAGTTATGACGCAAGTATAGAGACACAGCCAATATTATAATGTGTACCAGCAGGAAAAGAAAATTGGATATTCAGACACAATGTTCTACAGAAGAGTTTTAGCATTCATAAAAAGTCACTTTCTGAGATTCATTTTTCTAGACTTATTGGGGAGAATATATTGCTAATTCCATGTCCTAAAGAAAGTATACAAAACACTGAGAATTATTACTCATTTGGAGACTCTCCAAGGCATAAAATAATGTAATTTACATTCAGCAACATAACTGATAACTGCAACTGGCCAGCCTTGTGCTTCACTCATTAGTTAGAGAACATTAATTATGTACAAAATTTATTTGGGCCACCCAGTACAGAAAGAAGAAGAAGAATTGTCCCATATATAACAGGGAGAATGAAGAAACTGATTACAGTACATAGAAGTTACTAGAGAGCAGTAGTTCTTAAACTGTGCCACAGGCACCACTGATGGACTATGGGCTTATGTTCACATGGTACGGATTTTTAGTTTCTGTAATAAATCCTCATTCATGCTATGCACATTGCGTTATAACGCCCATGTAGTGCAACTCATATTGTGTGCATTCTTTTATAGTCTGGTTATAAATATCACTTCATACATCAGATTCTGCGAGAACTCATGTGTGCCGACCAAATTCTTCAAGGTGTACCCAAACAAAAAAGACGTGGTTATCCAACAAACTACAGCTACTGTGGAACCGCAAGGAGGCGGCATACAAGTCGAGCATCCTGGAGGACTACAGGAGGGTGAGGAATGACATAAAGTGGGATCTGAGAGCTGCTAAAAGGGAGTTTGCTGAGAGGTTGGAACATAACCTGCGCTCGAATGACTCATGAGCTGTATGGAAAGAGCTTAAAGCTGCCACCAGCTGCAACCCTACCCCCTCCTCCCCCACACACACACATGCATCACTTAGCCCCGAATTAGTGGAAGAGCTCAGCAAATTCTATAGCAGGCTTGAGAGCCAGGCAGCGTCAGGGTGAGGGAACATGTCCCCACCAATTACCCCTTAGCCCTCGAGAACAACGTCTCAAGTCTTAGCTCCCCCTCCCCGGAGGTGTGCAAGGATGATGTTCTGCACCTCCTGTCTACACTAAATGCTAGGAAAGCCTCGGGCCCGAATGGCGTGTCTCCAGCCTGCCTTGAAACCTGCGTGCAGCGACTTGCTCCCATCCTCACTGCCATTTTTGCCAAGTCACTAGAGCAGAGGTTCCCAACCGGTGTGCCGCGACACATTCATGTGTCGCGGCAGCACCAGCTATGTGTCGCCGCTCTCTGCTCCCCCTGCTCGTCTCCCCCGCAGATCGCCCTTCTCAGGGCTACAAGAAAATGTTCACATTTGCAGACATGCGGCGGCCATTTTCTTGTAGATCTGCACTAACTACAGGCAGAGGGCGGAGGCAGCGCATCGAGGACGGAGCCACGGTGCGAATGAGCGGCTCAGGGAGAAGAAGGGGCGGAGTGGTGGCTATGGAGGGGTGAGTTAGGGCGGGGATCCCCAACCTGCCTGTGGTCCGCGGGACGCTCCCAGTTGGGCCGCAGGACTGTCCTCTTCCCTTCCTGGGGCGCTATACTGGGGCACTATACTGGCTATCCTGGGGCACTATACTGGGGCACTATACTAGCTATCCTGGGGCACTATACTGGCTATACTGGGGCACTATACTAGCTATCCTGGGGCACTATACTAGCTATCCTGGGGCAATATACTGGCTATACTGGGGCACTATACTAGCTATCCTGGGGCACTATACTGGCTATCCTGGGGCACTATACTGGCTATCCTGGGGCACTATACTGGCTATACTGGGGCACTATACTGGCTATACTAGGGCACTATTCTGGCTATACTCTATTCTGGCTATACTGGGGCACTATTCTGGCTATACTGGGGCACTATTCTGGCTATACTGGGGCACTATACTAGCTATCCTGGGGCAATATACTGGGGCACTATACTAGCTATCCTGGGGCACTATACTGGCTATCCTGGGGCACTATACTAGCTATCCTGGGGCACTATACTAGCTATCCTGGGGCAATATACTGGCTATACTGGGGCACTATACTAGCTATCCTGGGGCACTATACTGGCTATCCTGGGGCACTATACTGGCTATCCTGGGGCACTATACTGGCTATCCTGGGGCACTATACTGGCTATACTGGGGCACTATACTGGGGCACTATTCTGGCTATACTCTATTCTGGCTATACTGGGGCACTATTCTGGCTATACTGGGGCACTAATCTGGCTATACTGGGGCACTATACTGGGGCACTATACTAGCTATACTGGGGCACTGCAGCATCAGAAGATTGTTTCTGAGCCCCTCATTGTGCCTGCAGCATCATCAGATTGTTACTGAGCCCCTCATTGTACCTGCAGCATCAGCAGATTGTTACTGAGCCCCTCGTTGTGCCTGCAGCACCAGCAGATTGTCACTGAGCCCCTCGTTGTGCCTGCAGCATCAGCACATTGTCACTGAGCCCCTCATTGTGCCTGCAGCATCAGTAGATTGTCACTGAGCCCCTCATTGTACCTGCAGCACCAGCAGATTGTTACTGAGCCCCTCATTGTGCCTGCAGCATCAGCATATTGTCACTGAGCCCCTCATTGTGCCTGCAGCACCAGCAGATTGTCACTGAGCCCCTCATTGTGCCTGCAGCATCAGCAGATTGTCACTGAGCCCCTCATTGTGCCTGCAGCATCAGCACATTGTTACTGAGCCCCTCATTGTGCTTGCAGCATCAGCAGATTGTCACTGAGCCCCTCATTGTGCCTGCAGCACCAGCAGATTGTTACTGAGCCCCTCATTGTGCCTGCAGCATCAGCAGATTGTCACTGAGCCCCTCATTGTGCCTGCAGCATCAGCAGATTGTTACTGAGCCCCTCATTGTGCCTGCAGCATCAGTAGATTGTCACTGAGCCCCTCATTGTGCCTGCAGCATCAGCAGATTGTCACTGAGCCACACATTGTGCCTGCAGCATCAGCAGATTGTCACTGAGCCCCTCATTGTGCCTGCAGCACCAGCAGATTGTTACTGAGCCCCTCATTGTGCCTGCAGCATCAGCAGATTGTTACTGAGCCCCTCATTGTGCCTGCAGCATCAGCACATTGTTACTGAACCCCTCATTGTGCCTGCAGTATCAGCAGATTGTTACTGAGCCCCTCATTGTGCCTGCAGCATCCGCAGATTGTTACTGAGCCCCTCATTGTGCCTGCAGCATCAGCAGATTGTTACTGAGCCCCTCATTGTGCCTACAGCATCAGTACATTGTTACAGAGCCCCTTATTGTGCCTGCAGCATCAGCACATTGTTACTGAGCCCCTCATTGTGCCTGCTGCATCAGCACATTGTTACTGAGCCCCTCATTGTGCCTGCAGTATCAGCAGATTGATAATGAGCCCCTCATTGTGCCTGCAGCATCCGCATATTGTTACTGAGCCCCTCATTGTGCCTGCAGTATCAGCAGATTGTTACTGAGCCCCTCATTGTGCCTGCAGCATCATCAGATTGTTACTGAGCCCCTCTTGTCTATCATACGGGACGTGTCATGTATATCTGAATGTTTGGCATGATGTGACGTGTCCCGGATATCTGAATGTTTGTCGTGATGTGTCACGACCTGGAAAAGGTTGGGAACCACTGCACTAGAGGAAAGCAAAGTCCCTGCATGTTTCAAGAGATCCACCATATCCCTAAGAAACAGGCAGTCTCTGAGCTCAACAATTTCAGGCCTGTGGCCCTGACGTCTGTTATCATGAAGACCCTGGAGAGGGTGGTCCTATCCATCCTTAAGCTTTCCACCTTCTCCCTGCTGGACCCATTCCAGTTCGCTTACAGGGCAAACGGGTCCAGTGATGATGCCATAAATATCAGCCTGAAGCACATCTACGACCACTTAGACAGACCAGATGCATATGCCAGAATACTACTCTTGTACTTTTGCTCGGCATTCAATACCATCTGCCCACGCATTCTCCAGGAGAATCTTGTCGCACTTGGGGTCCACCCCACCCTGCGTCTATGGATCACAGACTTTCTCACCAACAGGACCCAGGTTGTTAAGCTGGAGGACATCTACTCACTAGAAATGACCACAAACACAGGCACACCTCAGGGCTGCATCCTGTTTCCACTGCTCTTCTCCCTTTACACGAACAGCTGCAGATCTACCAATGTTTCTGTAAAGGTCATTAAGTTCGCCGATGACACCACCATTGTTGGCCTTGTCACCAGGGATAATGTCCAGGCATACCACCAGCAGGTGGAGAGAATATGCCATTGGTGCAAACAGAACAGGCTGGTGATCAACACGGCTAAAACTGTTGAGTTGAGCATTGACTTTAGAGGATCTGCCCCAACCCCTAATTTACATTGACGGCACAGAGGTGGCCAGAGTACCCTATGCCCGTCTCCTGGGCACGACTATCTCCACAACCTCAGCTGGAAGGCCAACATCACTGCCTCCCTGCGGAAAGCCCAGCAGAGACTCTTCTTCCTTCGCCAACTGAGTAAGTTCTGCATGGCCCAAGACATTCTGATCCTCTGCTCTTCCATCTTGGTCTGGTATGCTGGCGCCACCGCTGGTGACAAACTGCAGAGGGTCATCAGATCAGCAGAGAGGATCATTGGCCGGCCCCTCCCCTCACTTGCCCACCTGTACAACACCAGACTGCTGTCTAGAGCACTGAGAATCGTCAGCGACTCTCACCCGGATTGCTGCTTCTTCAACCCGCTCCCATTGGGTCAGAGGCTGCAGGCCATTTCCTCCAGGACTGCTAGACACAGGAACTCCTTCTTTCCATCAGCTGTCAGCCTCCTGAACTTCCTTCACATACTGCCACCACAAGCTGCGGCCAACCAGTCAACCTGACCATATGTTCAAAAGTTTAACAAGTTTAACTGATCATTGTTTTCATGTTGTTTTTGAGAACTGTTTACATAATGTTACTCTGCGTTTACTGTATGTTCTTGGTGTGTACCTATTTTCTATACTATTATCTATTCTGAGGCTTGTATTGTGCCAAATCCAATTCCGGGCAGGACCCAGTCATGCTTGGCGAAATAAACAATTTTGATTCTGATAATAGCTATGTTGCATGTGCATTTTCACATGCATTTTTCAAAAATGTTCTGTGGGCAGTGTGTTCAAATGGCGCAGGCCAGTTTAATGTAGAGATGAAGATGCCTATACTGTAATAACATAGTCTATACTGTCTATACTGTACAATAGTATGGGTAGAACAGCTGCTTCAGAGAAAAAGAAATATGGTCATTAATTCTGTTTATGAAAATTTTAGCTGCTGTTTTACTTAAATAAGAAGTTTAGAAATATATTAAAAAAAGGTTTACTTGTTTTTTATTTGAATTACCGTAAGGTTTCATTAAAATTTTTTATAGACATAACCTAAGTTTTTGCAGTTTTCATAATCACTAATCAGGCTTAGAAAATGTATGCCCTTTGGGTACCGCAAAGGTCATATTAAGCCTAACAGAGGAGAAGGTGACTAAGAATGAGAGTGATATGTGGGAAGGAGATGGGTGGGAAGTTGGCAGTAAAAATGGTGGTATACTACATTTATTTTAGGTGACCTAAGATTGTGGTGTGGGGTGAAGCAGAGAGGCAGTCATTAATTATGGTGTGCCTTCAGGGAGGAGCAATATGTCTCAGAGGGGCAGGGCAGGGCACAGACAAACACATACGCATGGCAAACAGCAAATATGGATGTTGAGTCATTCTGGTGACAACAATCAAAATGACAGACCCTGCTTCACATTCAGTAGAAAAAGTTTATTAAAGCATGAAAAACATCACTGCATAAGCACCATAGTGTTACTTTAAAATCATACTTTGATTGTATACCTCCATACCGCATGAGGTTGGAATTGCGGCCACACAGTTCTTCATGCGGGAGATAGGAGGAGTTCCACTTTTAAGAACTCAATTCATCGTGGAACTATTGGAATTCATTTTACAGTACAATTGCTTTCGATTTGCTAGAGACTACTACCGCCAGATCAGGGGCACGTCGATGGGGGCGGCCTGCGCCCCAGCCTATGCCTGCCTGCATCTCGGATTATGGGAAAGCAGTGAGGTTTATGGGCATGTGGAATTTGGGGCGCACGCCGCCCTGTGGATTCGTTATATCGATGACGTGCTCCTGGTCTGGAGAGGCACTTATGACATTTCTCGATCAGCTCAACCAAAATGACAGGAATATTAGGTTGACGTTCGATATTGACCAGATGAAAATTACGTTCCTGGACCTGATGATTGAGAAACATGACAAGACTCTCATAACCAAAACTTATCGTAAGCCCACTGCAGGCAACACATTGCTGCATGCAGGGAGCTTCCACCCACCATCATTAATTAAGGGGATACCAGTAGGACAGATGCTTAGGGCACGCAGTAGCTGTACCCGTGACTCGGACTTTAAAAGAGAGCTAAAAGCTACGGAACAAAGATTCCTGGAAAGGAAGTATGACACCGGGACAATTAGAACAGCGATAGACAGAGCCGAGAAAACTGAGCGGCCAGATCTTCTGACTAGAAGACACCGTAATAATGACGGACAGGGACCCACTAGAATAGTGACGCGATATGGGTCACATTGGTCACAATTAAGAAGGACGCTAGCCAAAAATTGGCATATATTACAACTGGACCCGACCCTAAGAGAAGTGGTGGGGGAGCGCCCACTACTGACCGCTAGACGCGCACCCAATATAAAAGACATGCTCGTAAGATCAGACTATAACTCGACCATGATAAAAGCAAAGACAATGTGGCTGGGCCCCCATATTCAACCAAAAGGCATGTACATGTGTGGCAGATGCAATGTCTGCAGCCTTGTTGATCGTACATCTACCTTTAGAAATGCACGAGATAGCCGGCAATACGACATAAAAAAGTTCATAAACTGCGATACAAAATATGTAATTTATGTACTGGAATGCCCGTGCCGGCTACTATATGTGGGGAAAACAGCCAATGAACTAAAAAAGCGTATTCAAAAACATATGTCGATAATTAGGAGTAAAGACAATTATGACAAATCACCTGTAGGTCTACATTTCCACCTCTTCCACGATGCTAACCCGACCTTACTAAAATTTAAAGGTATATATAAGATGGAGCCTCCGGCAAGAGGTGGAGACCTAGACAAGACTTTGAGACAAATTGAGACGCGGTGGATATACCAATTAGGCACATTGACACCAAATGGCCTCAATACTGAATTTAGCTTTGCTCCCTTTTTTGTAGGAACACAATACTTTGATCGGATAATTAAATTTAACAGTAGTGAAATAATCCCTGATGAGTATGATATCTGGGACCCATACAGGGGCACACACGTGTCTTAGTGTGGGTTTTAGGGTGTATCAGTCAGCCATGTCCTAAACTATAGGATGGATAGGATGATGTGAGATGAATGTGCAAATGTCACGAACAGCTGAGTGAGTATGGTGGCCAGACATCAATGGATGCAAATATGGGTGGCTATGAATCAATGGTAAATATGGAGCGATTGCACACACCTGGGGTTTGTGTGCTAAGTAGATCAATACCTGCCCAAACTTTAATGATGATAACATAGCCAAGGACAGGAAGTATAAGAATAACATATCTCCCACTCCTTGCAACCCAGTGTGATCGTAACCGCTTCTATTACCTATAACAGAAAATAGTCCTTGGAATTGAACTGTTGTCGCTTGGATGGATATATACAAACATATGAGAAAATCAAGCTAAGATGGCGAGGTCTGTAAGCGTCCTTTTGGCCGTACTGATGCGCATATATGATGATAAATAAGCGTACTGCATTGAGGAAAATAAGGACACAATGCAGTTAGAGAATTATCCACAAGATGGCGATGATACGAGGCGACCTAATGGCCGCTTTCAAGCGAATGGAGAAATCACAATACATGGCCTGCATTAAAGAAAACAACCACATGATGGCAGCAAAGAGAGGTGAAGCCTTTACACTGCTGCATGACGTTATTTAAGTAGCAGCTTTGAACTACTGCCTCCAGATCACATGATTAAGGCCGGAAGCGGCCGATACGCGTGGTGAAGGCGTTCTTCACTGACTACCAAGCGCTGCCCGACCACACACCCTGCATGAAGCCTACCACGGAGCCTGGCGCCGGCTGACCGTGTGGGAGGACATACAAGAGAAGGTCTGTGTGGCTGGAGAGATCACTGGCTGGCAAAACACGTGTGCACACGCTATCCATCAGCTGCATGAGACACCTAGGACCCTGCCTGCCCTGCTGAGCATGTGGACTGCCCAGGGTAGTGAAAGCTGCCTGCTAAGAGACTGCCATGTTCCTGATACAGTAGATGGGAGATGACCAGAAACTGTTCCTGAGTGGTGAGAGCCTCAGTGAGGCAGATTCAAGCTGGTTTATTGCAATTCCATGCTTCAGGCTTTATGAATCCATGCTTTACCCTCGCCCTCTGTGACCTGCATGTGCTTCTACTGGCTTTGCTAAGCCCTATGCAGGGTTTGTTACATCTCCTTGCTTGGAATTTTGCTGAACTCTGGCTTGCTGTACTTATAGATAGTCCCCTGCTATACAGTGGATGAGTGAAGGGATCCCGGCTGTGACTGATGTGATACAAGTGGAAGGTGCATGTGTGAGCCCAGCCGGCTGCGCTTGTTTACACCAGCAGTGAAGTATGATTTTAAAGTAACACTATGGTGCTTATGCAGTGATGTTTTTCATGCTTTAATAAACTTTTTCTACTGAATGTGAAGCAGGGTCTGTCCTTTTGATTGTTGTTTCTGGTTTAGCCATTGCCAGCCCCATGCTCCCATGATATTGTGGTATTCATAGTTCAATACCTGTGAGTTCCAGGAAATAGTTTTTTCTTGTTGTGAGTTATTCTGGTGAGGTAACAGTACCTCCGCCATGCTTTTTGGCACCATGTTTTGGTTTTGTGTTGCTCCTGCCTCCCACCCAATGTTGTATTTTAATTACTCCTTTATTATGTCATCTGTGTATTTCCCTCCTCCAGTGGCCATCATATTTAGAGTCAAAGAATAATTGCTGCACTGCCATGGCACATTTCTTGCATTGCGTCAGGCTTATTGCTCCATGCCCTCATGCCATCTATAACTACATGGTGAATACATACCAATCCAAAACATTGTTACCTAATTTCACTTTCACTATGTTTTGTGCTTTTGTTCCCACTCCTCGGGGCATGATGTTTATCTACCATACCCCCTTATTATGTGTACATCTCTATACTCCCTAACATAATCAGAGGCCTGCTCCACCCCACACCGTTACCTGAGTACTGGAGCACAACTCTCCCCAAGATGCATCATTAATACATATTACCTCTTTGCTCTGTTCCTCACTTCCTAAATAAATGTAACTTCGCCAAACTCCCATTCTTAGAGCCCATTCCCAACAACTGGCTAGGGGCCACCTGTGCCGTGCACATATTTCATAGTTCCTGCTAACAGGGATGCCATATCTATAGTCTTTAAAAAGTTACTCCCATAATAGATCACTGCAAGAAAATCAGTGAATCACGCAAACCATTCATTCATGAACTTTCCAGCATACACCCACTGGTTGCGGATGTATGTGATTGAAATTTATGCTCTGTTTGGAGCCCCTTATCACTGCCAGGGAGTAGATTTCAACCTCCCATTGCTGTCTAATGACAGATGAGCTCCATATACTGGCTCCTGACCCTCTGATAACCGTGAGCCAATCACAGTGATCACAGAAGAAAAGGGGAAAAAAGGTTCTGGCACTAAAAGAAGAACTTCATTCAAGGATTGAACTCCATTCCAATCAGTAGCTGATACCCCCTTTCCCATGAGAAAGCTTTACCTTTTCTCAAACAGATCATCGGGTGGTCTCTGTGGCTGGTATTGTGGTGAAAACCCTCCCACAGTGTGATGTCATGACCAAGGTTCTGACAGTTTGCTGTATGTGAACCTCATTGCATTGTGGGAAATAACAGCTTTTTCCAATTGCCAAGCAAGCAATATCTCCCTATGTGCATAGAAATGAACATTCCGTACAGATCACCTGGCAGGACTAAAGATGTCACCACCTGTGATAAATTTCAGAATGTAAATCAGGGAGAGGAAAGATTTGACAATGGGCAAACATTGACTAAATAAACTATAAATTAATATTGTACAAAAATAAGCAATTTTATTCATTATATTATTTTCACTACAGTTCCTCTTTAAGGGTCAAGAGCCATGCATTCTCAAAAATGTAAATAAAGAACCCAGATTCTAGGGCTTGCCAGGTAAAGGTATTATCATGAGCATCCAAAATCCCATTTATATTTGTAAAAGACACACCAAAAAAGCTAAAAAAAAAAACAAACACTTATATTTTACAGAATCCTATAAAACAACTTTCAAACACTTTTTTTGCATTATAAATAGTACCAGGGCCAAAGCTCAGGTACAAAATGAGATACTTACCTATAGAGAGGAAAGACTCAGGATATTGAGTCTTCCCTCAGTATTCTAATGTCCCCCCTCGCTGGAAGATTAGCAAAAAAGCATTGTGGCTAATCATATCAGGGCCGCGCAGCTCCTCTTCCTGCAGCGTTGCCACACAGAAGCTCATTCATGCACAGTAAGCCGGAGCCGCTCGTGTATGAGCAGCTCCATGCTACTGTGCATTGGTGGCTACTGCACTGCACAGCCATGCTTATAACAGAGGAGGAACAAGGCCCAATCTGGAGGGGAGCAACTCTCAGCGACGGGGGGCACCAGACTACCGAAGGAAGCCTCAATAGGATCCTAAGGCTTCCCTCTCTTCGGGTAAGTATCTCATTTTGATCCATAGCTTCAGCTCAGGATCACTTTATGCCTTTTCTCATTGCTCAGCAGAGAAACTGAATCTGAGGGACTGGAGAAAATCAACAGTATACCACCAAAAAAGCAACACGAACCTCTTACAATAAGACCACTAACCACAGTCCTCTCCTCTCTGAGCTTTGGATATTTGTCCACTTTTAGAGTTGAGCTGAAATTTTCGTAATTTCGCATTACTAAAATTACGCATGCGAAATTTGCGATTATGATGCGAAATTACGGTAGCGTAATTGCCATTAAAATCGTAATTGAAAATACCGTAAGCGTAATTTTCAACGCGTAATTTCGCGTTTCGTTCATGCCGTAATTTCGCATTAAACGCTACCGTAATTTCGCGTTAAACCGTAACGCTCCGTATGATATAAAAAAGCCGCCGACTTTAAAGGTTAATAGCAAAGCCCCCTTAAATGCTAAGAGCCTCAAATTTGGAGAATATATTAAGCAGATCAGGAGGAATAAGAGGAAAAATTTTTTTTTTCAAAAAGACCTTATAGTTTTTGAGAAAATCGATGTTAAAGTTTCAAAGGAAAAATGTAAACATTTAAAAACCCGCCGACTTTAACGGTTAATAGCAAAGCCTGCTTAAAGTTTAGGAACACCAAATTCCCAGGGTATATTAAGGGGATCAGTGGGAATAAGAGGAAAACATTTTTTTTCAAAAAGACCTTATAGTTTTTGAGAAAATCGATTTTTAATTTTCAAGGGCGAAAATGTCTTTTAAATGCAGAAAATGTCAGTTTTTTTTGCACAGGTAACAATAGTGTATTATTTTCATAGATTCCCCCAAGTGGGAAGAGTTTTACTTACTTCGTTCTGAGTGTGGGAAATATTAAAAAAAAACGACGTGGGGTCCCCCCTCCCAGACCTCTTTAACCCCTTGTCCCCCATGCAGGCTGGGATAGCCAGAATGCGGAGCACAGGCCGCGTGGGGCTCCGCACCCTGACTATACCAGCCCGCATGGTCCATGGATTGGGGGGTCTCGGAAGGGGAGGGGCAGCCAAGCTTTCCCCTCCCCCTCCGAGCCCTTGTCCAATCCAAGGACAAGGGGCTCTTCTCCACCTCCGATGGGCGGTGGAGGTGGAGGCCGTGATTTCCTGGGGGGGGGGGTTCATGGTGGAATCTGGGAGTCCCCTTTAAAAAGGGGTCCCTCAGATTTCCACCCCCCCCTCCCAGGAGAAATGAGTATAGAGGTACTTGTACCCCTTACCCATTTCCTTTAAGAGTTAAAAGCTATATAGCTCAGAGCTCTGTCGGGTCCGTGCAGCGCAGACGCGTATGCGGCGGCGGCAAGTGACGTCGGGTGCGGCGTAGTTACAATGTAACAAAGTTGTTACATTGTAATAACTTTGTTACATTGTAACTGATAGAACATTTCCGAGGCTATTTCGAGGGATCATTTATTTAAAGGGACAGGTAAGTATTAATGGTTAATTAAGAATATTAAAGGACTTTTTTTGTGGTTATGTTTTTTGTTCAATTAAAATACTTTTTCTAAGTGTTTGTGTGTTTATTTACTTTTAACTCTTAAAGGAAATGGGTAAGGGGTACAAGTACCTCTATACTCATTTCTCCTGGGAGGGGGGGTGGGCATCTGGGGGACCCCTTTTTAAAGGGGACTCCCAGATTCCACCATGAATCCCCCCCAGGAAATCGCGGCCTCCACCTCGCCCATCGGAGGTGGAGAAGAGCCCCTTGTCCTTGGATTGGACAAGGGCTCGGAGGGGGAGGGGAAAGCTTGGCTGCCCCTCCCCTTCCGAGACCCCCCAATCCATGGACCATGCGGGCTGGTATAGTCAGGGTGCGGAGCCCCATGCGGCCGGTGCTCCGCATTCTGGCTATCCCAGCCTGCATAGGGGAAAAGGGGTTAAAGAGGTCTGGGAGGGGGGACCCCACGTCGTTTTTTTTTATATTTCCCACACTCAGAACGAAGTAAGTAAAACTCTTCCCACTTGGGGGAATCTATGAAAATAATACACTATTGTTACCTGTGCAAAAAAAACGGACATTTTCCGCATTTAAAAGACATTTTCACCCTTGAAACTTAAAAATCGATTTTCTCAAAAACTATAAGGTCTTTTTGAAAAAAAAAATTTTCCTCTTATTTTCACTGATCCCCTTAATATACCTGGGAATTTGGTGTTCCTAAACTTTAAGCAGGCTTTGCTATTAACCGTTAAAGTCGGCGGGTTTTTAAATGTTTACATTTTTCCTTTGAAACTTTAACATCGATTTTCTCAAAAACTATAAGGTCTTTTTGAAAAAAAAAAATTTCCTCTTATTCCTTCTGATCTCCTTAATATATTCTCCAAATTTGAGGCTCTTAGCATTTAAGGGGGCTTTGCTATTAACCCTTAAAGTCGGCGGCTACCTAACATTGATCCATGCGTCAACTTTTCCGCTTCGGGAGCATGGCCATACGCATTAATTTCGTAATACCCGTTGCAATGCGAAAATTACGCGAAAATTACGCTTACGCGAAATTTCGCGAAATCCTTCTTCATTACGATTATGTACTTACGGCCATAAACGTAATTACACTAATTACGCGAAATTTCTCGAAATCGTAATTACGCCATTACGCTCATCTCTATCCACTTTTACCATAAGGTCAGGGCATTGCTCCAATTTGAGAAGGAACGAAGGTACATTTAAAAATGCTGGATTACAGGAATTATGAAGGTATTACTCATTTTTAATATATCTAATACTACTAATATCTCTCTAGCAGGCAAAAATTCTGTCAAAAGCTTCTCTACTGAAAAAAATATCCTAAGTATCATTTTTATTTCATAACATGGATGTTATTTAAGTGTTCAGCAGCACAAGAGCAAGAAGTTAATAATAATGCAAGGAGAAGAGTGAGTAAATAGGCACATAATATGTTCCTCTGCAAAAATTCTAGTGGTTCTAGTTCTCCATGACATCATTGGATACCTTGTAATGCATTTCCCTTTTTGCTTTAGGAGCGCTTAGTAAGCTTCACAGATTTGGCTAAAAAAGTTATCACCGTTTTCCAAAATAGAGGAATCTGGTTTCATTTTTAGCAACTTTACCCACTCAAAGTCTGCTTCACATAATTTAAAAAATATGAGTAGCAACAGCAGGGATGATATGTGTATAGTGTCGACCTAATGTGCCTATAACTCAGTACAGGCATACTGTGTGTACAGGCAAAATACACATATCATGGCCCTATTACAGCACAGATTCCCTTCTTCAGTCAGTCCCAGTGACAAGTGTTTTTTATATACGGTATGCATTTATGAGCGTTTTCCTTTAGCATAGATAATGATGTCAGCTGATGTAAAAAAATTAAGAGAATTATTTTTGGTTAACTGAAAGCATGGAGAACGATATCCAGCCTAAAGCAGAGATTGAAAGACAGGTGTTTAAATTGTCGGTGAATCTCATCCAGTGAACAGTGATTACTGCCTAACTCCACATATGATTTATTCAGCATTCATTGACATGTGCCAGTTTAAGTGAAGGCTGCTTTCCATGATACCTACAAAGTGCTCATTATACCTTATACTGAAGGCAGTCTTATCATTTAAGGTATATCATTAGCATCTTTTAAATCAATTGAGGTCAGATCAAAATACAAGGTTAAAATATAAATCTTGGGAATACCGAAGAATTGACAAAACAATTGCTAGTGTTTAAAAGTGAATAGTAAATAGAAATAAACTGATACTACACACTAATGAACTATTTACAAAAGCAATAAAGCTTAGAGAGTAGTGTTGGGCGAACACCTAGATGTTCGGGTTCGCGAACGTTCGCCGAACATCGCCGCGATGTTCGGGTGTTCGACCCGAACTCCGAACATAATGGAAGTCAATGGGGACCCGAACTTTCGTGCTTTGTAAAGCTTCCTTACATGCTACATACCCCAAATTTACAGGGTATGTGCACCTTGGGAATGGGTACAAGAGGAAAAAAATTTAGCAAAAAGAGCTTATAGTTTTTGAGAAAATCGATTTTAAAGTTTCAAAGGGAAAACTGTCTTTTAAATGCGGGAAATGTCTGTTTTCTTTGCACAGGTAACATGCTTTTTGTCGGCATGCAGTCATAAATGTAATACATATAAGAGGTTCCAGGAAAAGGGACCGGTAACGCTAACCCAGCAGCAGCACACGTGATGGAACAGGAGGAGGGTGGCGCAGGAGGAGAAGGCCACGCTTTGAGACACAACAACCCAGGCCTTGCATGAGGACAAGAAGCGTGCGGATAGCAATTTGCGTTTTGTCGCCATGCAGTCATAAATTTAATACAGATGAGAGGTTCAATAAACAGGGACCGGAAACGCTAACCCATCACAGATGTTCATTGTTCATGTTACTTGGTTGGGGTCCGGGAGTGTTGCGTAGTCGTTTCCAATCCAGGATTGATTCATTTTAATTTGAGTCAGACGGTCTGCATTTTCTGTGGAGAGGCGGATACGCCGATCTGTGACGATGCCTCCGGCAGCACTAAAACAGCGGTCCGACATAACGCTGGCTGCCGGGCAAGCCAGCACCTCTATTGCGTACATTGCCAGTTTGTGCCAGGTGTCTAGCTTCGATACCCAATAGTTGAAGGGTGCAGATGGATTGTTCAACACAGCTATGCCATCTGACATGTAGTCCTTGACCATCTTCTCCAGGCGATCGGTGTTGGAGGTGGATCTGCACGCTTGCTGTTCTGTGTGCTGCTGCATGGGTGTCAGAAAATTTTCCCACTCCAAGGACACTGCCGATACCATTCCCTTTTGGGCACTAGCTGCGGCTTGTGTTGTTTGCTGACCTCCTGGTCGTCCTGGGTTTGCGGAAGTCAGTCTGTCGGCGTACAACTGGCTAGAGGAGGGGGAGGATGTCAATCTCCTCTTTAAAGTCTCCACAAGGGCCTGCTGGTATTCTTCCATTTTGACCTGTCGGACTCTTTCTTCAAGCAGTTTTGGAACATTGTGTTTGTACCGTGGATCCAGAAGGGTATAAACCCAGTAATTGGTGTTGTCCAGAATGCGCACAATGCCTGGGTCGCGTTCAATGCAGTCCTAGGCCGAAGAGGTCATAGCCTAGGGTCACAAAATCCTGTTTATTTGGGCTATTTCAATGGTAGTGATGGTGACGTACATAAATCTCAGCCATGGCCGTTAGCAACGTCTGAATTTCACGAAATGTCTCATGCAGGTAGAAGACATATTGTTAGACTTGGATTCCAAAGATGGGGTCCCTACATCTCTGCAAACCAGAGTTACAGGGGTCCAAAATTGGTAAAATCCCCCATAGACTTTCATTGCCACCCTATTTCACTTTCCAAAATCTCACATCTTTTCAAAGGGCAATGGCTCAGCAGTACCAAATTTTCTAGCATTGTAGGGACCCTTAGGGGGAACATGACTGGTGAGTTTCGGGCCCCTAGGCCAAAGAGGTCATAGCCTAGGGTCACAAAAACCTGTTTATTTGGGCTATTTCAATGGTAGTGATGGTGACGTACATAAATCTCAGCTATGGCCGTTAGCAACGTCTGAATTTCACGAAATGTCTCATGCAGGTAGAAGACATATTGTTAGACTTGGATTCCAAAGATGGGGTCCCTACATCTCTGCAAACTAGAGTTACAGGGGTCAAAAATTGGTAAAATCCCCCATAGACTTTCATTGCCTCCCTATTTCACTTTCCAAAATCTCACATCTTTTCAAAGGGCAATGGCTCAGCAGTACCAAATTTTCTAGCATTGTAGGGACCCTTAGGGGGAACATGACTGGTGAGTTTCGGGCCCCTAGACCAAAGAGGTCATAGCCTAGGGTCACAAAAACCTGTTTATTTGGGCTATTTCAATGGTAGTGATGGTGACGTACATAAATCTCAGCTATGGCCGTTAGCAACGTCTGAATTTCACGAAATGTCTCATGCAGGTAGAAGACATATTGTTAGACTTGGATTCCAAAGATGGGGTCCCTACATCTCTGCAAACCAGAGTTACAGGGGTCCAAAATTGGTAAAATCCCCCATAGGCTTTCATTGGGCCTACTATTTACCGTTCCAAAATTTCACACCATTTCAAAGGGCAATGGCTCAGCAGTGGCAAAACTCACCAGTCATGATCCCCCTAAGGGTCCCTACCAGGGGCGTAGCAATAGGGGTTGCAGCGGTAGCGACCGCATCGGGGCCCTTGGGCCAGAGGGGCCCCAAAGGGCCCTCCCTCAACTACAGTATTCGCTCTCTATTGATCCGGTGCTCATAATAATAACTTCTATAGATGCTGTGTGTAGTGGTAATCATTAACAAACTGTTCCCCATCCCCTTCTTGCACCTCTGACACTGTAGTTGCCATTGGCAGGTTTTGGTGCGCCGTATCCATTGTTATGTATAGAGTGCTTGGGGGCCCCATTGTAAACCTTGCATCGGGGCCCACAGCTCCTTAGCTACGCCACTGGTCCCTACAATGCTAGAACATTTGGTACTGCTGAGCCATTGCCCTTTGAAAAGATGTGAGATTTTGGAAAGTGAAATAGGGAGGCAATGAAAGTCTATGGGGGATTTTACCAATTTTTGACCCCTGTAACTCTAGTTTGCAGAGATGTAGGGACCCCATCTTTGGAATCCAAGTCTAACAATATGTCTTCTACCTGCATGAGACATTTCGTGAAATTCAGACGTTGCTAACGGCCATAGCTGAGATTTATGTACGTCACCATCACTACCATTGAAATAGCCCAAATAAACAGGTTTTTGTGACCCTAGGCTATGACCTCTTTGGCCTAGGGGCCCAAAACTCACCAGTCATGTTCCCCCTAAGGGTCCCTACAATGCTAGAAAATTTGGTACTGCTGAGCCATTGCCCTTTGAAAAGATGTGAGATTTTGGAAAGTGAAATAGGGAGGCAATGAAAGTCTATGGGGGATTTTACCAATTTTGGACCCCTGTAACTCTGGTTTGCAGAGATGTAGGGACCCCATCTTTGGAATCCAAGTCTAACAATATGTCTTCTACCTGCATGAGACATTTCGTGAAATTCAGACGTTGCTAACGGCCATAGCTGAGATTTATGTACGTCACCATCACTACCATTGAAATAGCCCAAATAAACAGGTTTTTGTGACCCTAGGCTATGACCTCTTTGGCCTAGGGGCCCGAAACTCACCAGTCATGTTCCCCCTAAGGGTCCCTACAATGCTAAAAAATTTGGTACTGCTGAGCCATTGCCCTTTGAAAAGATGTGAGATTTTGGAAAGTGAAATAGGGAGGCAATGAAAGTCTATGGGGGATTTTACCAATTTTGGACCCCTGTAACTCTGGTTTGCAGAGATGTAGGGACCCCATCTTTGGAATCCAAGTCTAACAATATGTCTTCTACCTGCATGAGACATTTCGTGAAATTCAGACGTTGCTAACGGCCATAGCTGAGATTTATGTACGTCACCATCACTACCATTGAAATAGCCCAAATAAACAGGTTTTTGTGACCCTAGGCTATGACCTCTTTGGCCTAGGGGCCCGAAACTCACCAGTCATGTTCCCCATTAAGGGTCCCTACAATGCTAGAAAATTTGCCACTGCTGATCAATTGCCCTTTGAAAAGATGTGAGATTTTGGAACTGTAAATAGGAGGCCCAATGAAAGCCTATGGGGGATTTTACCAATTTTGGACCCCTGTAACTCTGGTTTGCAGAGATGTAGGGACCCCATCTTTGGAATCCAAGTCTAACAATATGTCTTCTACCTGCATGAGACATTTCGTGAAATTCAGACGTTGCTAACGGCCATGGCTGAGATTTATGTACGTCACCATCACTACCATTGAAATAGCCCAAATAAACAGGTTTTTGTGACCCTAGGCTATGACCTCTTCGGCCTAGGACTGCATTGAACGCGACCCACGCATTGTGCGCATTCTGGACAACACCAATTACTGGGTTTATACCCTTCTGGATCCACGGTACAAACACAATGTTCCAAAACTGCTTAAAGAAAGAGTCCGACAGGTCAAAATGGAAGAATACCAGCAGGCCCTTGTGGAGACTTTAAAGAGGAGATTGACATCCTCCCCCTCCTCTAGCCAGTTGTACGCCGACAGACTGACTTCCGCAAACCCAGGACGACCAGGAGGGCAGCAAACAACACAAGCCGCAGCTAGTGCCCAAAAGGGAATGGTATCGGCAGTGTCCTTGGAGTGGGAAAATTTTCTGACACCCATGCAGCAGCACACAGAACAGTAAGCGTGCAGATCCACCTCCAACACCGATCGCCTGGAGAAGATGGTCAAGGACTACATGTCAGATGGCATAGCTGTGTTGAACAATCCATCTGCACCCTTCAACTATTGGGTATCGAAGCTAGACACCTGGCACAAACTGGCAATGTACGCAATAGAGGTGCTGGCTTGCCCGGCAGCCAGCGTTATGTCGGAACGCTGTTTCAGTGCTGCCGGAGGCATTGTCACAGATCGGCATATCTGCCTCTCCACAGAAAATGCAGACCGTCTGACTCAAATTAAAATGAATCAATCCTGGATTGGAAACGACTACGCAACATTCCCGGACCCCAACCAAGTAACATGAACAATGAACATCTGTGATGGGTTAGCGTTTCCGGTCCCTGTTTATTGAACCTCTCATCTGTATTACATTTATGATTGCATGGCGACAAAACGCAAATTGCTATCCGCATGCTTCTTGTCCTCATGCAAGGCCTGGGTTGTTGTGTCTCAAAGCGTGGCCTTCTCCTCCTGCGCCACCCTCCTCCTGTTCCATCACGTGTGCTGCTGCTGGGTTAGCGTTACCGGTCCCTTTTCCTGGAACCTCTTATATGTATTACATTTATGACTGCATGCCGACAAAAAGCATGTTACCTGTGCAAAGAAAACAGACATTTCCCGCATTTAAAAGACAGTTTTCCCTTTGAAACTTTAAAATTGATTTTCTCAAAAACTATAAGCTCTTTTTGCTATTTTTTTTTCCTCTTGTACCCACTCCCAAGGTGCATATACCCTGTAAATTTGGGGTATGTAGCATATAAGGAGGCTTTACAAAGCCCGAAAGTTCGGGTCCCCATTGACTTCCATTATGTTCGGAGTTCGGCTCGAACACCCGAACATCGCGGCCATGTTCGGCCCGAACCCGAACATCTAGATGTTCGCCCAACACTACACGTGACCCGTTCGGCCAATCACAGCGCTAGCCGAACGTTCGGGGAACGTTCGGCCATGCGCTCTTAGTTCGGCCATATGGCCGAACAGTTTGGCCGAACACCATCAGGTGTTCGGCCGAACCCGAACATCACCCGAACAGGGTGATGTTCTGCAGAACCCGAACAGTGGCGAACACTGTTCGCCCAACACTATTAGAGAGTACATTACAAGCTCTTTCATATTCAGGTGTAGAAGTACCTTTCACAGGAACAACAAAAACTCGGTACACAAAGGCGCCAGAGTAGAGTAAAACGTTTTAAAAACCGCTTAAAAGCAGAGGGGGATGTTAAGGTGGACTCACCTCCCTCTTACAAAAAAAGAAAACTCACTTGAGTCTCGATAAAACAGAATTGACAAATAATTTATTCAACACCACAAATGCTACTTGCTACTTTCACAGGAACAAAACTGTTTAAAATAAGACAGCACAATGACTGTACTGATCTCACTAACAATTTCTTCCTTTCCTCAAAGGAAGGACCTTCCGCAATCAATAAATTGACAGATAAAAAAAGTCCGGTAAGAAACACTTGAACTGAGGCACCAATCAGAATGTAAAATACATTTAAAACAAAAAGGGAGGTAGTGGTGGACTGACCTCCCAAAAGAAGACTCGATTTTGTTGAATTTCAGACAAAAATTGTCTTTATTTGACTATTCCACAGTGCAACACTTTTCGCAGGTATGGCCCGCTTCATCAGACAAGATAGGGAGTAACTAGAACGCCTCTATCATAGAGGTGCTTGGTTTGAACTACGCTCATTCCTGTTACTCCCTATTTTAAGTTACAGAGTGGGAAGTCAGCATTGTGCATGTTTTCCAGTACTGTCATGTATATTTGTTGTATTTCATAATCGTATAGTTCTGTGGCATAATAGCATCTAATGTACACACAATGTCAGTCTCACCTGGCATCAATCCTGCCAGAGTGTCTGCTGAAGGTAGTGTGTGTGCACTCTGCCTTTCAGTTTTCTCTCTGCCCCCTCCTCTCCCAGCAGTAGTGATAACAGTTAGACTGCAGGGTCCTAATGCTGGCTCACTGTTTTTAGTAAGTAAAGTGCAGTTATTATTTTGCATTTACTATGCTGCTTATTTTTTTATTGATACAATGAGGGACTCCCGTCGCAAAAGCACTACATTTAACCCTGCAACGTAATTATAACACATGTATAGGGCATTGTGTGTGTCAGTGGCATAGCAATAGGTGTTGCAGAGGTCTCGACCGCACCGGGGCCCTTAGGTCAGAGGGGCCCCGTAGAGCCATCGCTCCGCCACAGTATTAGCTCTTTATCGGTCCTTTGATTGTAATTATAACTTCTATAAATGCTTTGAATGATAATAATCATTAGCAAACTGTTTCCCATCCCTTTCTTGCACCACTGACACTGTGTTGTCCTTGGCAGGTTTTGGTGCGCCGTCTCAATTGTTATGTTTAAAGTGCTTTGGGGGACCCATGTAAAACATGCACTGGGGCCCATAGCTCCTTAGCTACACCACTGGTGTGTTTGTGTGTTTTTTAATAGTGTTTTTCTAAATGTATAAATTGAATTAATTTGCTGCAGGATATGTGGCACAAGACTCCTATAGGAGAAGCTTACTACATATCACCTGTAATGCAGGTGGTATAATCCTTTTTAAAATTTTCCCCCTTTACTCTTCCAGCTGTCGTATGTCTCTCTTTATTTGCCATGCACCCTCTAGTGCCATCCAACACTCCTTCACTAAACCCCCCACCACTTTTAACCCATGCGGACGCAGTTGTCCTCCTTACTTTCAACATGGCCCGGAGGCTTATTGCGCATGTTACACAGAGCTGAATGCCGGGACGGTGTTCAACGGGGCTTAGTGCACATGTTAAAAATATGTGTGAAAATCTGCTCCACACTGAAACTCCCTCTGTCATTGCCAGCAGAGGGCAAAGGCAGAAGCGCAGGATGTTGCCGTAAGAGCAGCGGTTCCAGAGTGTGGCACATAGAGTGGTATAGTACGCTTTGACTACTAGAGAAATTAAGCTCTTCACAGTCTGTCCATTTTTTGTTACATATTCTGCTGCATCCAATATTATATTAAATGTACAGAATATAAAAATGCCCTATACATGTGCTGTATCTACTGAGCGCTGCTTTTTGAGAACAGAATGCAGGTGTGAGTGCATTGTTAAAATGCACTGCTGCATAGTGCATGAGTGTTAACATCAGACCCTGCTGTCTACGCATCTGATGTCCTCGCTATTGCCCACTGAGACATGCTGCTGACCTGATTTCATCAAGTCCAGTGCCCTATCTCCATGGCTACAGGGTGTGTCTCTCATGTGACCCGCCATAGAGAGGATGCTGGACATGCCCTAATACAGGATCTGGCTAATATTTGGGAGCACCTCTTACTACCTATACTTGGGGGCACTGCTTGCTACCTAATAGTTGGGGCACAGTGGTGTACCTGAGGAGCTTGGGGTCCCAGTGCAAGTTTTAAATGGGGCCCCAAGCACTCTATTGATAGAAAGTCCCATACCCTACCAAGGACAATTTCAGTGTCAGAGGTGTGTATTAAGAGTAAGGAAACAGTTTGTTAAGGATTATCACTTCCCAATGCACATATAGAGGTGCTCTTTACCAACATAGCACCACTTGCAAGCTAATAAGATGGATGAAGGAGGACCCCTAACGGGGACCCCAATGTGGTTGCAACCTCTGCATCCCCTATTGCTAAGTCATTGTTGGGGCACCTCTAGCTACTTAATACTGGGGGTACTTCTGGCTACCTAATACTGGGAGAAACCTCTGGCTAAGTAGGCTAGGCAGAGGAAAGGGAAAAGGTGACAGCTGCGCCAGCCAGCACACTTGCAGAGCGATTTTTTGAGCATTCCCGTCAGGATTTGTGGGTGGAGACTAGGACGCCAGAACGTTTGTGCCTATAGGCTCCTGTGATGTAAATCCGAGCCTGATTCCATAGTATAGAATTTCAATAACATAATTATAAAAATTGGAGAATCAGACATATAATGCAGACTTTTAGACAAATCTCAGGTACATTTGATATTTCTAAAATACTATACTAAAGATGTCTAATTTCAAACATGTGGGACAAACTGGAATCAGAGCATGAATAAATAAATATAATTGGCAGGCTATATGTGCAATCTGGCCATCATCTGTTATCAGCCCTCTGCTTCTATGAATGCCTTCATATATTTTTATTAAAACCTATAGTTGCTTTGTCTAAAAACTGGTGTTCTGCAAAATCTCCCACATTTTTACTGAAAATTGATGACACAGTTTAAGTGAGATACATTTGCAGCTGTATTGTACTTACATAAATGACACATCAGGCATGTACAGCATATCTAAGGCATACTGTAAATAACAAGTTTTAACTCAGAATCACCACTGAAGGACATTACCAAAATCAGCACAATTCAGCTAAATTAAAAGTGTGATCTGATCTCTGTTACCATCCATGTTGTTTGCGGTTTATCACAGCTCTATTCACTTAAATCAACAGAAAATGACACTGAAAATTTAACAGACCCAAGTAGACAGGATTGTCTACACAAGAGAAAACACTCAAAGATGAGTCTGCACAGGGCCGTGCAGAGAATTCTCAAGGGGGGGGTGCTCAAATTTGAAAAAGGGGCAGCTAAATTGTGTATGTAATACCCCTTCTCCAGAAAGCACTAGGCAGTCTTAACCCCTCCCCCCCACCAACACACACACACACACACGCACGCACGCACGCACGCACGCACGCACGCACGCACGCACACACACACACACACACACACACACACACACACACACACCTTTATACCTTTATAGAAGTATCAGGCAGACCTTGTGTCTTCTTCCAACCAACTTCTTTGGTGCCACCACCCTCAAATCAGCAGTCATAGGTGCGCACTATTAGAGTGGGCACAGTGGAGCCTGATGTAGGCATGGATTCACCTTTCATTACTGGGACCTCTGTCCCTCTAGATCAGCACCCAAGCTTCTTTTCAGGCAAAGAAGCAGTGGTTGCCAATATGCAGTGGTTGCTAAGCATTAGTAGATGCAAAACTGCAGTAAGTGCCAAGGTGCAGTGGGTGCACAGATGCAGTGGGTGGTAAGACGCAAAGGTCCAGTTTGTGCTAATTTGCAGTGGGTGCCGATGTGTCAAAGTACAGTCCGTGTCAAGCTGATGTGGGTACCAAGGTCCAGTTTGTATTGGGTGTTTATTTGCAGTGGATGCTATGCTGTATTGGGTGCTGAATGAGTAGCAGAAGGCGATAAACAATAGTGGGTGCCATGCGAGTGCTAATTGGTACAGGGAGCCATGTGAGTGTTGGACATGAGTGAGCAGGGAGTGCCATGTGTGGTCTGGATGTGTGCCATGGGAGAGAACTGAGTCTCATATGGGTTCAGACCAAGGGTGGGTACTGGTTGCTATTTGAGTGCTGGCCATGGATGGGTACTAGGTGCATATAATGGCTTTGGAACTTTGTGCTGTGTGAGTACTATGCCATGTGGGTGTTGATTATGGGGGTTATAGGGTGTCATGTGGGTCTTAGGTGCAAATACTGAGTGCCAAGTGGGTACTGGGAGCGAGTACATGGTAACATCTGGGTAATGGGTGCTGGCTAGTGGGGTATTTGTTGTCATGTGAGTGCTAAATGCAGAAGCTGGGTGCCATGTGGGTTCTGGGTGCTGGCACAGGGTGTCATGTGCATTCTGGCTGTATGGGTTGGTGTCAAGCATCATGTAGGTGTTGATTGCAGTTACTCAAGCCCTTGTGAGTTCTGGGTGCAAGTACTAGATGTCATATGTGAGTGTTTGGTGTTTGTGCTGGGCACCAAGTGGAGGCTTAGTGCAACTGGAACTACTGCAGATGAAACATGTGGGTGTTGGGTGCAGGTACATTGGTGCAAATACTTGGTGCATTTCCTGCACTAGGTGCTAGCTAGGGGTGGGCATCGTGTGTCATGTGGATTCTGAGTGCAGGTACTTTGGGTGCTAGTACTGGTTTATGTGAGTTCAGATAATGTGCAAGTACTGTGCCAAGAGGGTGTGAGTACTGGGTGCCAGCTATAGGGTGAATGATGCAAGTACTAAGTGCTATATGGAGGTCGGATATACATATTAGGTGAAAGTTGCTTGGTGCAAGTACTGGGTGCTTGCTATAGTGGGGGTTACTGGTTGAGTGTAATGTGGTTGCTGAATATTGGTGGGATTGCTGTGGGTGCAGGGGGTGGGAGGTCACTGTGGGTACTGCTATGGATGGCATAGTTGCTGCTAGGGGAGGTAGAGGTCAGTGTGGTTGCTGGGGGAGGTAGAGGTCAGTGTGGGTGCTGGTGGAAGGGTAGGTCACTGTGGGTTCTGTGGAAGGAAGAGGTCAGTATGAGTGCTGGAGGAAGGGGAGGTCACTGTGGGTGCTGGGAGAGGTCATTGTAGTTATTGGAGGAGGGAGTAGTTGTGAATGCTGTGTGTTGGGAGAGATCAGTGTGGGTGCTGCTTTTGGGATGGGAGGTCCCTGTAAGTGCTGCAGGGGACAGGAGGGTAGCCTCTGGGGGAGGGAAAGATCACTGTGGGTGCTGGGGAAGGATAGGTCAGTGTGGGTGCTGGGGTAGGCAGGATCACTGCTAGATTTGGGGAAGGAGAGGTGATTGTGGGTGGTAGGTGAAGGAAGAGGTCACTGTGGGAGGGAGAGATCACTGTGGGTGCTGTTGGAGGGAGAGGTCACTGTGGGTGCTAGGTGGAGGGAGAGGTCACTGTGGGAGGGAGAGGTCACTGTGGGAGGGAGAGGTCACTGTGGGTGCTAGGTGGAGGGAGAGGTCACTGTGGGTGCTAGGTGGAGGGAGAGGTCACTGTGGGTGCTAGGTGGAGGGAGAGGTCACTGTGGGTGCTAGGTGGAGGGAGAGGTCACTGTGGGTGCTAGGTGGAGGGAGAGGTCACTGTGGGTGCTAGGAGGAGGGAGAGGTCACTGTGGGTGCTAGGTGGAGGGAGAGGTCACTGTGGGTGCTAGGTGGATGGAGAGGTCACTGTGGGTGCTGGGGGAGGGAGAGGTCACTGTGGGTGCTAGGTGGAGGGAGAGGTCACTGTGGGTGCTAGGAGGAGGGAGAGGTCACTGTGGGTGCTAGGTGGATGGAGAGGTCACTGTGGGTGCTGAGGGAGGGAGAGGTCACTGTGGGTGCTGGGGGAGGGAGAGGTCACTGTGGGTGCTAGGTGGAGGGAGAGGTCACTGTGGGTGCTAGGAGGAGGGAGAGGTCACTGTGGGTGCTAGGTGGATGGAGAGGTCACTGTGGGTGCTGGGGGAGGGAGAGGCCACTGTGGGTGCTAGGTGGAGGGAGAGGTCACTGTGGGTGCTAGGAGGAGGGAGAGGTCACTGTGGGTGCTAGGTGGATGGAGAGGTCACTGTGGGTGCTGGGGAGGGAGAAGTCACTGTGGGTGCTAGGTGGATGGAGAGGTCCCTGTGGGTGAGGGAGAAGTCCCTATGGGTGCTTGGGGAGGTAGAGGTCAGTATGGGTCCTAGGTGGAGGGTGAGGTCAGTATGCCACACTAGGATTCCTATCCAGGCCTCTTCACCTGAAAGTGCCCCAGGTGGAGGCGGAGCTTCTCGCGGGTGGGCGGGGCTTACCGCGGTAGGGGGCGGGGCTTATTTTGCGCGATCAGAGGGGCCTTTTTTGCTGATTTTAAAAAGGGGGGTGCCTGGGCACCCAGAGCACCCCCCTCTGCACGTGCCTGAGTGTGCATTTCAACTCTTGTGACTTAGAGCCTATTTCCACTGGGTGCCGCATCCATTTATGAATCAGCCATGTACGGCTATATGGATTCCGGCCTGTGGCAAACTGCAGTGGATGCTATGTTTTTTTGTGGGGGGGGGGGGCTGCATGTGATTTTGGATGCAGCCTGAAATCGCGTGTGGAAATAGGCCCTAAGGGTGCCTGCACACTCACTTTAACCCTCCTGGCGGTTTGTCAAAATGCGCCAGGGGGCAGCAAATACGTTTTTTTTTTCATGTAGCGAGACGAGGTCTCGCTACATGATAGCCGCTGCTCAGCGGCATCCCCCCAGCCCCTCCGATCGCCGGCGGCGATTGGAGATCAAGAGATCCCATTCAAAGAACGGGATCTCTTGGAGGGCTTCCCCCGTCGCCATGGCGATGGGCGGGATGACGTCACCGACGTCATCGACGTCGTGACGTCAAAGGGGACTCCGATCTACCCCACCGCGCTGCCTGGCACTGATTGGCCAGGCAGCGCACGGGGTCTGGGGGGGGGGGGCGGCTGCGGCGACGCGTATAGCGGCGGATCGGCGGGTAGCGGCGGCGATCGGGCACTGCATGCAGCTAGCAAAGTGCTAGCTGCGTGCAGCAAAAAAAAAATAATGCAAATCGGCCCAGCGGGGCCTGAGCGGTGCCTCCCGGCGGCATAGCCCGTGCTCAGCACGGGCTTACCGCCAGGGAGGTTAATCTACAATTTTTGCCTGGCTTTTTTGCATTCTTCTGTTTTTGCGATGCTGCATTTTGCAAATTTTTACATCCAATTCTTTATTTTTTTGTTTGCACTTTTTATGTGGATTTTTGCATTCCGATTTTTAAATGCATGCCAATTAAGTTTAATTACATTTCACAATTACAATTGTAATTAAATTACAATTATTTGTATGTAATTAACTAAATTTGCATGCACATTTTTGCACTTGGAACTAAAGAACATCAAGAGTAAGGTAAAGGTAAGAATTCAGAATAGATTCACTTTAAAGAGTAACTGTCGGGCATAAAATAAAAAATCAGTTCTTTATTTTTATCTGGTAAACAAGTAATAAGGATGCTAATCAGCCAATCCAAAAGTTAAAATTACTATTACTTTTGTTGTTGATAAATTATCATTCCCCAGTTTACATGACTCTTATTTGGTACACAGAAAATTTGGTATACAAAAGAGAACTTGCAGGGCATGCTGGGTTGTCTTTTTTTGCTTCCCTTCCTCCCCTCAGACTTAACTAATGTATCCTGATTGGCTGAAGCCTCTTTCCCTCCTGTTTTCCCATCCCACACCTCTGTTCCTCTCTGATTGGCCAAAATTTTTCAGGCTGAAACAATGCACTTTCTATAGTGAAGGTTGGGCAAATCAGGCAGAAGAGACTAAGAGCGGATATTACATCACGACTGGCTTCAAAATAGCCACAGTAAATATGGAACCTGTCTAGAATAGGATTCTCTACTTTTCCTTTATAAGATTCACAGGAATCATAGCGTGGACAGTGCAATACATATATTATGTAAGTAGAGCAAGTAATTATCTACTTATATATTTGGTTTTTTTTTCCTGAGATAGTATGGCTGACAGCTCCTCTTTAACACACCGACCTAAACTTCAACGATACTCTAATAATTATCCAAAGGCACAGATCTCAAGGCATTGAGAGTTTCTGAGTGATTACACTTAAAAAGTGTGACGGCATAGTGATTATGCTATCATAGTGATTGAAGTGGTAGTGAGCAACTCTCATGGTCTCAAAGCTAAAGTTTTTTTCCATATTTCATTTTCACTCTTAACATGTTCATTTTTATATACGTAATTCTAAGGTAAAACATACACTGATGGCATAGTAAAAGATTATTCATTTTGATAACGAAAGCAAATCAGTTTGAGTGACTTTTAGTAGTGTCACACAATCTCTGCAATTAACACAGTTTGCAAAGTAATTTAAATTATATACGTAGATAATTTAATCCTCAACATAAAAGCCAATCTCAGCATCGGTGGCTCGCAAATCAATAACACATAACTAATTAGGATCATTCTCTTTCCCAGTTGCTAAGGTGACTGGTGCACAGAAAGCGATGCTGATAATAAGACCCCACATGCTCTGAATTCCTTGTCTTTAAAAATAGAACTGGCCTGTGTTTGCTACAGAAAAGCTGCAATTGGTAATTTACTGCATTGTGATTTACGTGCCTGGTTTGCTGGAGAAATAACTGAATATGTTTAAATTATTAAGGCCTGTATCTTCTACAGCTTCTTAACACGCTAATATTTTATGTATGGGAAACCTAAACATTGCACTATAATAAAAACAACTTTATTAACAAGCATGTGATTGAGTGAGATTGACAACATGGGTTTACTAAAGCTTGGTGAATAATCTCACTAAACATAGAAAGATAAATAGTTTCAAGAAAATACAAATAGAGAAGCATAAGAAAAACAGAGCATAGAAAATGCATGTTGTAGATTAAGCCATCATTGCCACAGCATTAAAATAATTAGTCTTGCACTTTTAAAAATGCTGAGCAGTGTTGCTTGCGAGTTTTCGCCGAGGTAATTTTTGCATCGAAAATGCTATTTTCGATTTCAAGAAAATTTCAGCGAAAATCTAGATTTTACAGTGAACAGTGCAAACACGTGGAAAACCGTTATTTTTAACACAAAAATTTGAAAAAGCTGTATTTTACTGCGTAAGTTTACAAAAAACATGAAAAATAACAAAACTTATTTTCGATGGCATTTTCACTCGAAAATCGAATTACCGTATATACTCGGCTATAAGTCGAGAAATTTAGGACTGACTCAAAGTATAAAAGTGTGTGGGGGGGGGGACTTATACACGAGTAGTCCTAAATTTCCCAACTTATAGCCAATATACCGGTGTATTTTTAATACCCCCCTCCCTCCCACACACCATCATCCAAAGGGATTCAATTTCCTACTTGCGCTTTTTAAACCTGTGCAAAGCGATTTCCGCGCACAAGCCGCCACCCCCATCAGCGTGCGCTGTTTCCTCTCTTCTCCCTTCACTCCCTTCACTCGCGCTGACCTCCGTGCTGTAGCGTAGCCCCGCCTCCCGATGTCAGAAGACAGAAGCTAATCGAAAGCACGGAGGTCAGGGCGAGTGAAGGGAGAAGAGAGAAAGCAGCTCACGTGATGGGGGTGATGGCTTCTGCTGCGGGAATCACTTTGCACGGGATGAAACAAGTAGGAAATTGATAGAGACGGCTCCCTTTGGGTGATGGTGGGAGGGAGGGGGGAAGTTAAGGGCAGCAAGTGTTTGGGTGATGGTGGGAGGGAGGGGGGAAGTTAAGGGCAGCAAGTGTTTGGGAGATGGTGGGAGGGAGGGGGGAATTAAAGGCAACACGTGTTTGGGTGGGGATTTAAGGGCAGCAAGTGTTTGGGTGATGGTGGGAGGGAGGGGAGAATTAAGGGCAACAAGTGTTTGGATGATGGTGGGAGGTGAGGGGTGAAATGGAGACAGGGGCTCCCTATGGGTGATGGTGGGTGGGAGAGAGGGGGGAATTACAGGCAGCATGGGTTTTGGGGAGTTGCAGGCAGCATGCATTTGGGTGATGGTGGCGGGGATATGGAGTTACAGGCAGAAGGTTAATGGCTGAATGTGTGCTTGAGGAGTTATTGGCTGTACTTTGGGGCCAGGAGGGTATAATGACTACAATGTTGTATGAAATTCATCACTGGGAGATTTCACTTTGACATCTCAGCCGTTGGTGCACTGGTGGGCCTTGTCCTGGTCCTGTATGCAGCTACCAGCAAATACAGCAGTCTTTGAAATAACATAATAAGTTAAAACGTTATATTGTATGTATTATTGTATTGTACAGGTACCCTACTCATATTAGCAACCCACTCTAGGTGGCCATGTGATATTCAGAAACATTTCTCTTTTTAGGAGGATACACGCTATTTGAAGTTGTTTATCCTTACATTACGTTTACATTAACCCTCAGATGTACATGTATCTCACCTGGATTTCCAATATTCCAGGATGCTGCAGTCACAGGCACATGTCTAACATGACCAATGACATGTTATTAATGAAAACACAGCTGTGCACCTCCACTAAGATAGCAGGTGGTTGCAGATGTGCAAATAGGCTGCAAAGCCCAAGAAATGTCATGTAGTAAAGTTGAAGTATTAACACATTACGAATGCCCATGCTCACGATTCTTCTAAGCTAAACTCCAACTAGCAGCTTGATCTTTATTTAAACTCCACACTAAAATGTATTGTACAGAGTACACAGGTCATATTTCAAACGTCTAATGTAAATAGCTTTACAACATATTCATATTATGTAATGCTTGTTTCATTAGAATCAGTACATTAGTTCCATATATAGATCGCTATTCGCTACATGAAGAGGGTGTCTAAAATAATTGAAACTAAGTAATAGAACCCCAAACCCAAGCTTTGTGAAATGCATGTTATTAACAAAGAAGTTAGAAGATGTTGTCAATAATATTTCTTATTTAGGCTTAATGCCTTTACATCACTGCCATTCTACAGATCGATGGGTAGGAGGTATTCAACTAATGCACTTTAAGCTTCGATTGCTGATTTTGCTCAGTGTAAAACTATATTTCAACCTCAGCTAGTAAGTCAATAAGTAATATAGGCATCCACACAAGCACCACAAATTCATTATAGTCAGTTTGTAAGTTTGCAGCATTAATATCAATATCACTAGAGCTTAGATGTATGTTGCAAAAACAGAGTCAACAACACATCAGGATTGTCTTTACTGTCTAAATACAACTACCCTTTATTTATCACAAAATCAGAAATAAGAAATCATAAAGGAATACATAAAACAATTATAAATTGGTGTGTAAACATTTTTTAAACCATACAGAATTTTAAATATTTCTGCATGAATAAAACTTAAATGTGATCTCTGTTTTTTTACTTAAAGTGGACCCAAATAAAAAAATACAAGATTTCAGAAATAAAATCTGTTTTCTAAATTATAATAAAAATAGCAGCCTTTTTTCAGCTGCATGATGACAAATATAAAATATTTTACATTTATTAGAGTAACCCCTCCCTTCCTTTCATATTGCCGGGGCCGAAACCGGCAAACTGGTGGAGTAGCAGGTGTCTGGCAAAGTAGGAATTGGTAATGGCTGCCACCTGTATAACCCTAGTTATGAAAAGAGAAGGGTGAAAAGCATGCACTGAAATGCTCATAGGCTTGAAGGAGTGTTTATTTATCTTTGCATGTGTCAGAGTGGTGCAACTAAATATTTTGAATTAAAAAAATGTTTGGTCTGGGTCCACTTTAAGTCCTAAATATAGATACTCAAACCCCAAATACACAACTCAGTCCAAACATTTTGCTTGTTTGTTTTATTGATGAAAATGATCCAAAGTTACATATAGTATTTGGATGTGACAGAAATATGCAAACATCTGGGATTAATACTTTACTGGGAGAAGAATTAAGGGGATGATAGTCAAGTGTGAGTGTTCTTCCACATTTAAAAAAATGAAATACCGCTATTCTTTACTATCCAAGTCTGATCTGGTCAAATAAAAAGATTTTGGAGGACATCCTAAAATATTGTTGGTACTCACCAGGCTAACAAAAAGTTACAAAACTATTTCCAAAGAGTTGGGACTTCACCACACACCAGTCTGTTGTGTGAGTGGTAGATCATAAACTAATGGAAATGTAGTGGAAAACACATGTTTTTTACAACATTGATTTCTCTGTGCCACTTGGCTGAATGGCTGAAACATGCTTTGAACATGGTTTAACCACTTAAAGGGAACCTTAACTGACAAGTGGTACGATGAGATAGACAGGTGTATGTAAAGTGCATAGCACACAAATAAATATGCTGTGATGCTTTCCTTCTTTCTCTGCCTGAAAGAGTTAATATTCTGCTATGCAACTGTCTAGTCGGGACCCAGTCAGACTACTGATAAGGAATTACAGCTATAAGAACCCTTTCTCACTACATAGTAGCAAAACCTTAGCGCTACTGTATTGCGCGGGTGATTTTGCCGCGATTAGTATGGTAAAATCACTGTACACTCCCGTGATTCCCGACGATCGTGATCAGCACTTGTTCAAGCACTGTACCATGATCGTTCAAGAATCGCGGCAAAATGCGGCAGGTAACACGTTTCGCAATTGCCGTTAATCGTAAAACACCCGCGATCAATGGCAATCGTGGCAGAGGTATCACTGCCATCAGGTTACTATTGCGTTAGCGCTAGCACTTTGGCGATTAGCGGGATTTACCCGCTAATTGCCCTAGTGGGAACGGGCCCTGAAATACTTTGCTCTAGCCTAGGCCCATTTCTCTGCCAAGAGAGGATAAATAAAAAAAGGTCAATAGTTCATACATTTAAGCACTCTGAGACACAGAGACAGACTGCTACATTCAGCTGTGACGAAACGATAAATCTGCCTTTTTACCTTTTAAAACATAATATAAAACTGTGGGATATCTAAAAGTCATTTTCATGAGTAGGAGGATAGATACAATTGTTTATCTCTTCACTTTGCTTTTCAGTTAAGTTTCACTTTAATAAAGTCAGCTATCTTTTCTAGATCAAATCAGTTTTGACAGAAAAATGACCATGGAAATTCTATAATAAAGCAAAGATTACATAAAAGTACAATAACCAGTTTGTTTGAATACAGCTATTTTTGAACAGAACAGCCCAGTTTAGCAATTGTAGGTACACTGCCAGATGCAGATCTCTAGTTGAAGCTGCTAGTCAAACATACTACCAGTTGTAGAACACAATATTTATTAAAGCAAACTTGTGTTGTTAGTCGTGCCCCCTCCTCCCCCCCCCCCCCCCCCAAAAAAAAGTCAGATACTTATCTTGGTAGAGGGAAGCCTCTGGAGAATACTGAGTCTTCTCCAACCGTCATGTGTCCCACCCATGCTCACTGGCACCCTGTACTTTTTTAAAATCCGTGAATGAGCATGGTCACACTGTGCAGGTGCACTGATAGCCCACACCTGGAGCCGCCCATGTATGGAGGAAAAGGCGTGGCCACGCAAACCTATTAGACAAATCCTTGTCTAATATGTTCAGTGGGTCCCAGCGCTGGATCAGTGAGGTGGAGGAAGATGGGGGAAGCCTCTGGACTGTTCAGAGGCTTCCCTCTAATGAGGTAAGTATCTACCTTGGGCATTTTCTTTCCATTCAGGTACACTTTAAATAAATACCACAATATTCATCACTTACCAGTAAATTCACAGCCTGTTACAGAGAATGTAGAGTCTCTCAAAGCAATATTCCTCACAAAGATGGGATTAAAGTATGTCACAGATCAGTATGATCAGTATGTCATATTAACCAAACCAAAAATATGCTGCTGATGAATTGAAAAAACTCATTCAATTCACTCTCACAGATAATGACTGAACTTTTAAATTACCATCTGCCTCCAGTTTATGGAGACAGCTATGAAGAGCAAACATGGCTAAATATATAGTATATGGCTATATTAGACTTTGCAACAACATAAATAGATACATAAATTAGTCAAGAAACAGTGGCACCTTCTCATTAGGGATCACAAAGTTGAACCAGTTATCCTTAGTTTTCTGAAAGTTATTTACACGAAAACTGATTCAGTCAAGCGCTTCATCATTCATACATCAAGTATAATAAATATGGGAACTTGCTATACCATTGAGATAACCTGTACTTGTTGGGAATATACAGTAACATGCAGCAGTATTACTTGCCATAGTCATGTCACTAACCTTCTCTCAGAGCAGCTCACAATCTAGTTTCTGGACTAAGACTATGGAGCCTTTTAATGTTCCTCGCTCAATTCAGGAGCTTCTTATCTTGAGTATTATATTAACCCATGGGAACGTCAACCATTGTGCACCATTGAAATTAACAAAATCTGCTTTTCAACATAATTTTGCATTTGTCCAATTCCATTACTACAGCAGTTTCTTAGTGTAACAATTAAGAATGCTCACTGGTGCATATGTGTTTTTTTCAATAATATGTATTCATTTTGTGATTTATGTAATAAAATGTGCACTTTTACACAATCACCCAGCTACAGCATACATGTAAAAAGGGCCCAATTTAGAAAGATTGCCGCAGATAGCCACTAAGCTTTACCAATATTTTACTATGACCTAATATAATTCTACCCTAACATGTGCCCTCCCTCTTGATGCCCACACTAACTTATCCCCCCCTGGCACTACCTAACCCTAAACTAACCTGGTGGTACCTAACCCTAACCCCCCATGCCTCACAGTTAGTGGCTGGGTAGTGTACTGGTGGTTAAGTGCTCTGCCTCTGACACAGGAGACCTGGGTTTGAATCTTGGCTTTTCCTGTTCAGTAAACCTGCACCTATTTCCTAACACTGCTACTACCTACTGAATGCACCCTTGTGGCTGCAGCTCTGGTGCTTTGAGTCTGCCAGGACTCTTGTCTTTTTTGTTACTTTATCAGCGTCCAAATATTTATTGACAAAACTGTGCCAGGACTATGTCTACTACAAAACTTGTGAATAGTTTTTTTTTGTTATAGTATTTTCTAACAGAGAATGACTACCTGGAGAGCAATTGGGTTTGGAGAATTTAGTTCTGCCTTATAACCTTTCAAGCCAAAGCCATATACCATTATGTGTTTTATTTCAGTGTTCAAATGTGGTAAGAATTATCTGAACACACAGCCTTACCGCAGGTACATCCCAGTAGAACAACAGTAATAGTTAGGTGTTTAGATTCTCTCCAGATTCATAGTTCATATTCTTGCCACGTACAAAGATGGAATGTACGTATATAAATCAA
This sequence comes from Hyperolius riggenbachi, assembly GCF_040937935.1. Classification (NCBI taxonomy): domain Eukaryota; kingdom Metazoa; phylum Chordata; class Amphibia; order Anura; family Hyperoliidae; genus Hyperolius; species Hyperolius riggenbachi. The sequence continues at coordinate 238,584,173 of NC_090647.1, read as the reverse complement.
GATAGATTGTTTACTTCAAATCTGTAATGCACAATTTTCCTTACTCACAGCCTATACTGCTTGAAGCATTAATAAAATTTGACAATGCATTGCCAGCAGTCTTTGTTGAATTAAAACCAGGAACGTTCTGGCTAAATGTGTGGCTTTGGCAGAAATTGTGTCTGACAAAGAACAACTATTGGGCTTTCTTGAATTGATATATCTGCACAATCCCAAAATCTTTGCAGAGCACAAATATTATTTAACAGGATGTATAGCAGCTTGAATAACTGATTGCCACTATATGCGCAAACTCAGCTGTCTCGCTTCATTGCAATGTTTATGATGGAACTGTGTAGTATGTGAGATCATTAAAAATGTTATTATGCTATTCCACATATTTTAAGTTATTTCAGTATGTCTGGTCTTCTAATCAAAATATTCTAATTCTATAATTAGTGATATACTAAAGGAGATGTGGTTTGAAGACCAGATAAGTGAGCCTGTCTTTACAAGGCAAGGCAGCAGGGACAGATATGGTGCAAGGTGAAGGAAAGAACAGAGACAGATATGGTGCAAGGTGGAGGAAAAAGCAAGGCAGCAGAGACAGATGTGGTGCAAGGTGGAGGAAAGAGCAAGGCAGCAGAGACAGATGTGGTGCAATGTGGAGGAAAGAGCAAGGCAGCAAAGACAGATATAGTGCAAGGTGGAGGAAAGAGCAAGGCAGCAGAGACAGATATGGTGCAAGGTGGAGGAAAGAGCAAGGCTGCAGAGACAGATATGGTGCAAGGTGGAGGAAAGAGCAAGGCAGCAGAGACAGATATGGTGCAAGGTGGAGGAAAGAGGAAGGCAGCAGAGACAGATATGGTGTAAGGTGAAGGAAGGAGCAGAGACAGATATGGTACAAGGTGGAGGAAAGAGCAGAGACAGATATGGTGCAAGGTGGAGGAAAGAGCAAGGCAGCAGAGACAGATATGGTGCAAGGTGCAGATATGGTGCAAGGTGGAGGAACGAGCATAAACAGATATGGTGCAAGGTGGAGGAAAAAGCAAGGCAGCAAAGACAGATATGGTGCAAGGTGCAGATATGGTGCAAGGTGGAGGAACGAGCAGAAACAGATATGGTGCAAGGTGGAGGAAAGAGCAAGGCAGCAGAGACAGATATGGTGCAAGGTGGAGGAAAGAGCAAGGCAGCAGAGACAGATATGGTGCAAGGTGGAGGAAAGAACAAGGCAGCAGAGACAGATATGGTGCAAGGTGGAGGAAAGAGCAAGGCAGCAGAGACAGATATGGTGCAAGGTGGAGGAAAGAGGAAGGCAGCAGAGACAGATATGGTGTAAGGTGAAGGAAGGAGCAGAGACAGATATGGTACAAGGTGGAGGAAAGAGCAGAGACAGATATGGTGCAAGGTGGAGGAAAGAGCAAGGCAGCAGAGAAAGATATGGTGCAAGGTGGAGGAACGAGCAGAAACAGATATGGTGCAAGGTGGAGGAAAGAGCAAGGCAGCAGAGACAGATATGGTGCAAGGTGGAGGAAAGAGCAAGGCAGCAGAGACAGATATGGTGCAAGGTGGAGGAAAGAACAAGGCAGCAGAGACAGATATGGTGCAAGGTGGAGGAAAGAGCAAGGCAGCAGAGACAGATATGGTGCAAGGTGGAGGAAAGAGCAAAGCAGCAGAGACAGATATGGTGCAAGGTGGAGGAAAGAGGAAGGCAGCAGAGACAGATATGGTGTAAGGTGAAGGAAGGAGCAGAGACAGATATGGTACAAGGTGGAGGAAAGAGCAGAGACATATATGGTGCAAGGTGGAGGAAAGAGCAAGGCAGCAGAGACAGATATGGTGCAAGGTGCAGATATGGTGCAAGGTGGAGGAACGAGCAGAAACAGATATGGTGCAAGGTGGAGGAAAGAGCAAGGCAGCAGAGACAGATATGGTGCAAGGTGGAGGAAAGAGCAGAGACAGATATGGTGCAAGGTGGAGGAAAGAGCAAGGCAGCAGAGAAAGATATGGTGCAAGGTGGAGGAAAGAGCAGAGACAGATATGGTGCAAGGTGGAGGAAAGAGCAAGGCAGCAAAGACAGATATGGTGCAAGGTGCAGATATGGTGCAAGGTGGAGGAACGAGCAGAAACAGATATGGTGCAAGGTGGAGGAAAGAGCAAGGCAGCAGAGACAGATATGGTGCAAGGTGGAGGAAAGAGCAAGGCAGCAGAGACAGGTATGGTGCAAGGTGGAGGAAAGAGCAAGGCAGCAGAGACAGATATGGTGCAAGGTGGAGGAAAGAGCAGACACAGATATGGTGCAAGGTGGAGGAAAGAGCAAGGCAGCAGAGACAGATATGGTGCAAGGTGGAGGAAAGAGCAAGACAGCAGAGACAGATATGGTGCAAGGTGGAGGAAAGAGCAGAGATAGATATGGTGCAAGGTGGAGGAAAGAGCAAGGCAGCAGAGACAGATATGGTGCAAGGTGGAGGAAAGAACAAGGCAGCAGAGACAGATATGGTGCAAGGTGGAGGAAAGAGCAAGGCAACAGAGACAGATATGGTGCAAGGTGGAGGAAAGAGCAAGGCAGCAGAGACAGATATGGTGCAAGGCAGAGGAAAGAGCAAGGCAGCAGAGACAGATATGGTGCAAGGCAGAGGAAAGAGCAAGGCAGCAGAGACAGATATGGTGCAAGGTGGAAAAAAGAGCAAGGCAGCAGAGACAGATATGGTGCAAGGTGGAGGAAAGAGCAAGGCAGCAGAGACAGATATGGTGCAAGGTGGAGGAAAGAGCAAGGCAGCAGGTACAGATATGGTGCAAGGTGGAGGAAAGGGCAGAGACAGATATGGTGCAAGGTGGGGAAAGAGCAAGGCAGCAGAGACAGATATGGTGCAAGGTGGTGGAAAGAGGAAGGCAGCAGAGAGAGATATGGTGCAAGGTGGAGGAAAGAGCAAGGCAGCAGAGACAGATATGGTGCAAGGTGGAGGAAAGAGCAAGGCAGCAGAGACAGGTATGGTGCAAGGTGGAGGAAAGAGCAAGGCAGCAGAGACAGATATGGTGCAAGGTGGAGGAAAGAGCAGACACAGATATGGTGCAAGGTGGAGGAAAGAGCAAGGCAGCAGAGACAGATATGGTGCAAGGTGGAGGAAAGAGCAAGACAGCAGAGACAGATATGGTGCAAGGTGGAGGAAAGAGCAGAGATAGATATGGTGCAAGGTGGAGGAAAGAGCAAGGCAGCAGAGACAGATATGGTGCAAGGTGGAGGAAAGAACAAGGCAGCAGAGACAGATATGGTGCAAGGTGGAGGAAAGAGCAAGGCAACAGAGACAGATATGGTGCAAGGTGGAGGAAAGAGCAAGGCAGCAGAGACAGATATGGTGCAAGGCAGAGGAAAGAGCAAGGCAGCAGAGACAGATATGGTGCAAGGCAGAGGAAAGAGCAAGGCAGCAGAGACAGATATGGTGCAAGGTGGAAAAAAGAGCAAGGCAGCAGAGACAGATATGGTGCAAGGTGGAGGAAAGAGCAAGGCAGCAGAGACAGATATGGTGCAAGGTGGAGGAAAGAGCAAGGCAGCAGGTACAGATATGGTGCAAGGTGGAGGAAAGGGCAGAGACAGATATGGTGCAAGGTGGGGAAAGAGCAAGGCAGCAGAGACAGATATGGTGCAAGGTGGAGGAAAGAGCAAGGCAACAGAGACAGATATGGTGCAAGGCAGAGAAAACAGCAAGGCAGCAGAGACAGATATGGTGCAAGGCAGAGGAAAGAGCAAGGCAGCAGAGACAGATATGGTGCAAGGTGGAGGAAAGAGCAAGGCAACAGAGACAGATATGGTGCAAGGCAGAGGAAACAGCAAGGCAGCAGGTACAGATATGGTGCAAGGTGGAGGAAAGGGCAGAGACAGATATGGTGCAAGGTGGGGAAAGAGCAAGGCAGCAAATACAGACATAGAGCTTGATTCACAAAATGGTGCTAACCGTTAGCATGCTGTGAAATGTGCTTTGCGCGAAATTTCACGTGATAACGGTTATCACGTGCAAAAATTTGTTAACGCTAATTTTTGCACGTTAATGGTCGCATTCGCGTGATAAATTTGTGTTAACGTGCAAATGTAAATTTTTGCACGCGATAACCGTTTTTCTGTGCGAAACTCGATTCACAAAGTGGTGCTAACCCAGTTAGAGACTTTAGGCGTGATAACCATTGCACCACGCTGGTGAAAAGCCAGTTTAGGCGTGATAAGTTTAGGCGTGATAAGTTTAGATAAGTTTAGATCGCGCGCAAAGTCCCGCACGCAAAGCAGCGCCATTAAACTCTATGCGAAGTGCACCAGACTTTGCTAGCGCAAAACTTTTGATCAGCTGTGCACTGTGGTGCTAACCCAGTTGGTGTTATAGTTATAACGCCTAAACTTATCAAACCTAAACTTATCACACCTAAACTTATCACGCCTAAACTGAGTTTAGGAGTGATAAAGGGCTTTTCACCAGCGTGCTAACTGTTAGCACCGCTTTGTGAATCAAGTCCCATGAGTGGAATAAGGTAGATGTACTCTCCTCCCTCACACCTTTTTATAGGACAACAGACCTGAGAGGGATATGGAGGCTGCCATATTTATGTCCTTTTAAATAAGACACAGTGCCTGTCTGGCTCGCTGATCCTCTGCCTCTGATACTTTTATTCATAGACCCTGAGAAAGCATGCAGATTAGATGTTTGACTTAAGTTTGACTGTATTTGCAGCATGCTTGCTTCAGGTGTGTGATTCAGACTCTACTGATACATGAAAGATCAGCAGGATGCCAGGCAACTGGTATTGTTCTAAAGTAAATCCTGTAAATATGGCAGCCTCTATATCCCTCTCAGGTCAATTGTCCTTTAAGGGTAAACTGGATAAAGCTTCCCTTGTGTATTTGTTTTGCTACCTTTGCATTAAACCTCCAGAGCAGTGAGAGGCTGAACTTAAATTTCACAGTTGTATTAAAATGTATGTGATGTAATAAAACTATAGTTGAGCTTTTAAAGGCCTGTTAGTTGAGTTAAAAACCTAATTTCTCTTAGGATTCATCATAAGAAAGAGATGTAATTTCCATTATGTAATTCCACAAGACAGATAATCTCTAGTATATAAGTCATAAGTTATACAGCCTGAATTACCGGAAACAATTCTTGCAAAGACTGATGGAGATGGAGGTTAATATACAGTAAAATGATGTAGATCAGTACTCCTTAGTGCTGATGTTGAAAGGCATTATCACAGCCAAGTGACTTAGACCCTAATGCAATAAACTTTTCCAATGAGTTTTTACTTTTTATATTCCTTCCTTTTTGTTTCTGTTTCTTTAAAGAGAGACTGAAGCCATTAAAAAAGCTAGTTTTTACCTTTTATTTAGCTTAAAGCGGAATATAACCCTGCATTTCAACTTTGCTCTAAAACATTATTTACAGCATATTATATGCAAAAAGCATTTTTTTTTTTACTAGACCAGCATTGGAAGGGTTAAACACAGAGGTTTTAAGTTCCGTGCAGACGTTCAGATAGTTACATTCTATTTAGTTATATGTATATATTTAGAAATGTTACACACTCTTTGGCTGTCCTCCAACTCCTTCTCAGTGAGAGAGATGAGTCACAATAAACACTTAGATACATTTGTGTAAACAAAAAGTATCTAACTCAAGTTCGGATGCGTCTGCAAAAATCTCCAGGGATTTTAAAGCCCTGTGTAACCCTTCCAATGCTGGTCTAGTAAAAAAAAAAATGCTGGTTGCATATAATATACTGTAAATAATGTTTTAGAGCAAAGTTGAAATGCAGGGTTATATTCCGCTTTAAGGATGATGGCCACTGCTAAAACGCCACATTCCTGCGGCAGAATGAGGGTTTTATAACCCCCAAATCCCCAGGGCAAAAACCGGGGAAGAGCTTCCTGATCTCAGTCGTCTTTCACTGAGAGAGGGGAGAGGCGGAGATCCCTGAGCAGGTTGACGTGAATGGAGTCAGAGCTACAGCGCTAAACTCTGCCTCCCTGGGCAGCAAAATCCATGACTTTTAAAGTCATGGATTTTTGCCCTAAGATTAGGGGGTTATAAAACCTTTGCTCTGCCGCGGGAATGCAGCATTTTAGCAGTGACCATCATCCTTAAGCAAAATAAAAGGTCAAAAACTAGTTTTTAAACTGGCTTCAGAGTCTCTTTAAGTATATAGCATTCAAAAAGCATTCAAATAAATCGTTTGAAATTATATAAAACTTCACATCCATATTATTTTCTAACAGATCCTAAGTCATGCACTTTACTGGCCCACACAGTGGATCAAGGAAGAAGACTGGGAAGACAGGAAGGAACCTACAAGACTACAGGGGCTGGAAGAAGCATCAGGTAAGTAAAAGGGAACACTATATTTTCAATACGGGTATCCTTTAAGCTAAGTACACATACTCAGTTGATGTCAGCAGTGAACCGTGAGCTGGATCCTTAGGGACACTGTGGTGTACAGTACTACCCAATGGTTACAGCTGAGGGACACATCTTTTTGTATGGTCTATGGAAAAGGGAAGAGGGACATCGATTTCTGGCAGGCAATGGAGTTGCTTCCAGTGGGCTGAGCAAGGAGAAGAACAATTTGGTTGTTATGGATAAAGATCTGGCATGCCAGAACTTAAGGCAATGTCAGGGGACACCTGTACACATGCGAGATTCTCAGCCAAGATGGTTCTGAACAACTGCCTTGGCTGAGTATCATCCAGAATGTGTACTGAGCTGCAAGAGTTCTAGATGCCCAAGTGGTGAGTTTCCTCATCTGCTGTTACAGTAACACCTTACTCGCAACCCTGCTTTACAGGTATCCTGCCTGTAAAATATACATATATATATATATATATATATATATATATATATATATATATATATATATATATATATATATACATATATATATATATTTTATATATATATATATATATATATATATATATATATATATATATTTTCCACATTTCCCGGGGTCACTTTAGACTTCCAGGAGCAATTAAGAATTGAATTAAAAGTTAGTGTACATAATACACAGGGTGAACAATAACAATACACACACAATAAATCTTTACATGACAACATTTTATGTTTAGATTTACCAAATGGATCTCGATTATATGAGTTGCAATGGGAAATAGACTAGAAATAAACAGACCTGCAGGTTTATGAACAGATATATTAGATACTACAAATCACATCGCACAATGTCAAACTGCTGTAATAACATGACATAAAACATCTCCAATAAAATGAAATTAGCTTTAGTAGCCGCAGTAAATACCTGCTTTCTATATGTGAGGTTGTCTGGTCAAGAGACACCCTTATTATTTACATTTATATTATATCAGTATAGCACTCCTTTGCCTGTACAATACCTTTACCTACATATTCATTGATTTTCCTACAAGAAATAATGAAACCCTTTGTTTATATGTAGCCGGGTGTTTTATCAACTACTGGAAGGTGAAGCTACTAGGTCCAGAGGCTTATTAGGCTTATCAGTCAGGCTGAAGCTTTAAACATGGCAGATGACCTTTATTACTGTGAACAATGAAAGAGGCCATCACAAGGCACATAAATAACAACATGTTTATTGTATTTAACCACCTTCTTCCAAAGTACTTCTTATTTTCTTCTGTTACCTACAGACAGAGTTATAACAAAACTCAGGCAATATGGGGCCCAATATTTTGCACATTTCCTCTGTTTTTGCTCATCCACATTTGCTTCATTTGATATGTGGAAGTAACATTTTCTGCATTTGATATGTGGGGCTAATGTTTGCTGCATTTGATATGTGGGGGGGAGGGGAGGTAATGTTTTCAGTATTTCTTATGTGGGGTAATGTTTTCTGCACTTCTTATGTGGTGTGTTTGCTGCATTTTATGTGTGTGGGGTAATGTTCGCTGCATTTCATATGTGGAGTAATGTTTGCTGCATGGGGGGAAACACTGCCTTAGTGTGTGTGTGTGTGTGTGTGTGTGTGACACATCTACCTTTAGGGTCACTTTGCCTAACTGTGTTTTGGGAAGAAACTCTGGTCCACTTCCATCGAGTTACCCTGTTACATTACAGTTGGCTTTCCCCACCTCCTGTCATGGCCATGACTTTTATCCTTGGTGCCTCTGAGGGTGTCCCAGATCTTTTGGAATCCTAGCAACACCCCTAGAGGCAGCCCTTCTGTTTATCACACCCTTGTCCATCCACTCCCCTCCATAGTAACAGTACATGTCCCAAGCTTGTAGGCTTGTGACTCATCTGTACAGCACTCAACATGGAACTGTCGCAGAGGGATCAGTTATGGAACTATAGACATCTGCAGCACCTGCATTTCAACATTTTTCTAATTAATTTCCAAGCTACTTAGAAATATTACAAATATTTGCACTGTAGGTAGGTGCTTTGTGTTTTGGCAATCACATAATTACTTTTTCATATATCTTTTAGCAATCCCTATAATGATATGATATGACACAGGTAAGAGCAGAGAATCTAACCACCTAATAACAGATCATCTTTCAAATAACCCAGTCCTGATTTCCTAGATCACTGAAGCTCCTCGCTGCTTTCTAACCTTCCTAAATTGGTGCCATAGTCACAGTTATGTGGCTGTAGCTCCTGTCCCCATTACACTACTTGGCACAATGATCATTCTTGTGGATAAGCTGAAATTACTCAGTTCTGTGATCAGTCGGAAACTGTACAAGGTTGTTCAGAGATTACTGCAGGATTAAACCCAATCTCACTTGTATATATGATTAAAAGACTTCCTGATGATGTTCAGGGGGGCAGCTCATTTTGTGTACACATTGCAGAAAAAGCTGTGACATTGCTGAAAACTGTCAGCCTGTTCTGAAGTCAGATGGGGGTACCCATTTAGAACATGTCAAACATACATATATCTGTAACTATGCCTTCCAATGCCCTTATACAAAAAGCAATGCCAATACATGTGTTTGAACATATAAACTACTCACAAATATGTGTGTGACATATCTATGCATGCAGATAAAAGATAATTATTAAGTTCAGTCTATTTCCTAACAACCAAGCTTGATCTAAAGCATATGGTCGTCTTTTGTTGACATATTTGCAGATCACTCAATTGTTTACTAGCAAAGCTCAAGACAACCGATGACATGTTTGTCTTACTGATTCAGCATACACACAGCCTGATATTAAGCCCTAGAAAACTCAGGTTTTGCCACAAGAAGTGATCACGTTTACCTCTGTCCACGCGAGCCTTCCGTACGTCATGTGCAATCCAGTGCATCGCCCAGAGAAACTGCTTCCAGCACTGACCTAAATATCGTATTTCATCTTGATTTTCAATTCCATGCTTTAAATATCATTAAAACCCATTTAGTCTTGTGTAATTTTACATAAAGATTAATCAGGTTTCCCAGTAAAGCATCTTATTCCACAGACCTAATCTTATTACACATAATTACCAGTGAAACCAGTATCTGTTGAAAGAAATAGCTTGTGCATGTATGTACATGATGCCACAGCCAGGGCCGGTTCTAGACTTTTTGCTGCCTGAGGCAAACTTGTGAGGATGCGCCCCCCCGCCCCCCCCCCCCCAACCCAATTTGGAATGATCGCACAACACCTGATACTTTACTCTGCTTCATTTAATGTTCTTACATGACATGCTGCAGCTCAACACAATTGCACACTGGCTGGCTGTGTGGCTCCTCCTACTCTGACTGCATGCTGTTAGTGTGAACAGAGTACAAAAATGCTGCCCCTGTAATCTCTGCCACCTGATGCAAAAGCTTCACCTTGCCTCATGAGAGAACCATCCCTGGCCACAGCTCAGTCAAGTGCAGTAACAGACTGGTTAGTTAATGAAATGGATTCTACAGTTCTAGTGCAATGCCTGGCAGGGAAGGGCTTGACCATACAATACACAAGTACACACATGATTGTGGAGATAATAGGATGACAGAGGCGCCAACAGGATAAAAAACACTAAAAGAGCTTAAAAACCAATCTTGGTAATAGAGGAGGCAGTGGTGGACTTACCTCCTCCAAGCAGAACATACAACTGTGGCTTTTCAGTCAAAACTATTTTATTGGATACTCCAAATAAAGTGCAATGCATTTAACGGGGTACAAACCCGCTTCATCAGGCAATAACAGTTAGGAGTAAACAGCATCTGCCAGTATCATCAGCACTGAATGCCTCTGTGACAGACAGAGGCGCTCAGTGCTGATGATACTGGCAGATGCTGTTTACTCCTAACTGTTATTGCCTGATGAAGTGGGTTTATACCCCGCGAAACTCGTTGCACTTTATTTGGAGTATCCAATAAAATAGTTTTGACTGAAAATCCACAGTCGTATGTTCTGCTTGGAGGAGGTAAGTCCACCACTGCCTCCTCTATTACCAAGATTGGTTTTTAAGCTCTTTTAATGTTTTTTATCCTATTGGCGCCTCTGTTATCCTATTATCTACATCGGGTCCACCTTTGGTGGAGGGTTGTACCCTTCCTTCTTCTACTACAGAGAGCGACTTTTTAATCCTGAGTGGGGTCAGGACAATCTCCCCACCTGCTTTGACAGTGGTTGCCTAATTGGTAACCCTGGTTTGTGAGTATTAAATTAATATTATTACTCTTCCAATTATACATTACCAGTACATACTACACTATATTGGGCTCTTGGTGTTCTCTCTTTTTCTCATGAATGTGGAGATGCACAGTAACTTAAAATTGGGACTCATCTTTTTTACATGTTCATGGATGTAGGATGATTACTGCAAGAACATTACTGGATTAAATAATTTCATTTTTGCTTGACTCACTGCCCATACAATTCTAGGAACCTGTTCACAGTACTGCATTGTAATGGATCACATTATTCTAGCTCGCTGCATGCAGGCTTTGTATTAAAGTCTATGGTCAGTCTCTATTGCAGTACACACTGACCACTGTGAAATCAGCCTGAGGCTGGGTTCACAGTGGTCAGCTGCATAACGCACGCAGCAAGTTAGAATAATGTGATCTGTTTTACCCAGTACTATGAACAGCCTTATAGAGTTGTATGGGCAGTGAGTTCACATGCAGAGTAATTCTGTAATGCAGCTGAGCACTGTGAACAGGGCCTTAGGCTTACAATTCACACCTATGTACTGTAAGAAATTATTTACTGGTAACAAAAGTTCTACATTTAATAATGTCACCCTGAAAAGTAAAACATTTTGTATAGAATAAAGACATGTAAATGCTTCAATAAGAGAAAAATGATTAATTAAAACACACAAACACACACACACACACACACACACACACACACACACACACACACACACACACACACACACACACACACACACACACACACACACACACACACACACACACACACACACACACACACACACACACACACACACACACACACACACACATATATATATTGTATGTAATGGAGAGAAGAAAATACGTGCACCTTCTGTCCTCTGATACATGTGTTTATTTCAGCAGTGACAAGTCTATCACATTGGATCCCTTATAGCGGTCTTCATGGTAACAAACCAACTTTTGAGGCAATGGTGGTGGAGGAGGTGGGTGGCGGATGAGGACGGCGGAGAGCGATGGCCGTTTCGTGTCACAGAGACACTTGGTAACGCTGCGTTCCACCTTGTGACACGAAACGGCCGTCGCTCTCCGCCGTCCTTATCCGCCACCCACCTCCTCCACCACCATTGCCTCACAAGTTAATTTGTTACCATGAAGACCGCTATAAGGGATCCAATGTGATTGACTTGTCACTGCTGAAATAAACACGAGTATCAGAGGGCGGAAGGTGCACGTATTTTCTTCTCTCCATTACATAGATTTGCTGCTTCTTTTCTTGTGACTTTACGGAGCACACATCCCACATGTGACTGACAGCAAGGACCCAGCCAAAGGTGGTGAGAGTATATTTTGCTTTTTATTCCTTTTTACTGCATATTTGAATGGGAGTGCCACACTACTATTTTTCCTTCTAGTGAAATAGCATACATATATATTGTACTCATAATGCACAAAATGACTAAAGACTAGAACTATAATCACTGATAAGATGTAGCTTACAAAAACACACCTGTCTCAGCAGAGCAGAGGAGGTGGGCAGGGTAGATTCCCCCCCCCCCTCCCGACTATTCTACCTCATGTAGGTGATAAGACTGGGGAGTTGTTTGGACAGTTCACTAACTGTTATTCTGTCTAATCAAGCTGGAGTTATAGCAGAATCTGTGAGCCCCTTTTAGGGAAAAGGGTACTCCCAAGTATCCACCCTCTTCCAAGGTAAATAAATAAGAAGGGTCAACCCAGGATGAAAAATGTATGTATTTCCCAACCCTTTTCTTCCCTCACTATTCCTTTAGTCCTTTAGATTGTAAACTCGCTTGGGCAGATTTCTCCCCCCTTTTGTGTTTTGTTAAATGCAGTATGTTTTGTCAATCACTATAGATTGGTTACTACTACTATACTAATACTGTCTACCACTTCTCTATTATGTACCAGTGCCTGTATTTGTATGTAAGCTTGTCTGTTTCTTACTCTGTGCACCACCATGAAAGATGATTGTGTTATATAAATCCTTATTATTATTATTAATAATATTACTGATAATTCGCCTAGTCAAGCAACTGGATGTCCCTTCACAGATGTATGACTATCACTGCACCATTCTTATGGTTTTCATCAGTGGTGCCCCAATAATATAGCAAACAGGTAACTGGAAACATATGAATAAAATGCATTGGAGTACTCTTTAGGATTTCTGAAAACATAACTTTCACTTCTGTGTGTTGTTGTATATAAAATCCAAAACATTACTAGTGAAAGGTCAAGTACATAAAACATTAAGTTTACAATTTTACAAATCTTGAGCACAAAGAGTGACAAATAAGACAAGACAAATAACATTTATATTGCGCTTTTCTCCTTGCGGACTCAAAGCGCCAGAGCAGAGCAGCAGCCACTAGGGCGCGCTCTATTGGTAGTAGCAGTGTAAGGGAGACTTGCCAAAGGTCTCCTACTGAATTAGTGCTGGCTTACTGAACAGGCAGAGCCGAGATTCGAACCCTGGTCTCCTGTGTCAGAGGCAGCGCCCTTAACCATTACACCATCAGCCAACTGATGTGAGTGTGCTAATCTATTCAGCTCATACTGTATGTCTACATTTCCGCGATGCCTATTAGTGTGGACATGGGAGAACAGGTACCAGGAATTTGAAGAGACCTTTATGGGGGCTGACAAGGGCATTCTGGATAACTGTTCTGCACAAGTACATACATCCTTTAAAGAGTAACTGTTAGCCCCCAAATTTAAAAATTTAAATCTGTATTGCAATGTTTTATTTAGTATTTCAGTGAACCAAAAAGCCAATGCAGAACTTTAAAATCAATCTAATTTTTTTACAATGTAACCTTTTTCCCCGCTCCGGACGCAAAGCCGCATATCTGATACTGCTTAGCATGCAGAGCATGCCTATGTCTGCCCGACCCCCCTCTCCCCACCAGGACCAGGTGCCAATATATTCTCCCCACCAAACAGCTGACCGCTCTGACACGGAGAGAGAGCGGCAGCACTTCCAGCACCGTCACCGCAGAGCAGCCGCCGCCGAGTCACATGTGAGAGAATCACATGTGAGAGATGCACGGCGGCGGCTGCTCTGCGGTGACGGCGCTGGAAGTGCTGCCGCTCTCTCTCCGTGTCAGAGCGGTCAGCTGTTTGGTGGGGAGAATATATTGGCACCTGGTCCTGGTGGGGAGAGGGGGGTCGGGCAGACATAGGCATGCTCTGCATGCTAAGCAGTATCAGATATGCGGCTTTGCGTCCGGAGCGGGGAAAAAGGTTACATTGTAAAAAAATTAGATTGATTTTAAAGTTCTGCATTGGCTTTTTGGTTCACTGAAATACTAAATAAAACATTGCAATACAGATTTAAATTTCAATTTGGGGGCTAACAGTTACTCTTTAAAACTGACCTCTGATCCATAATTCATAGATTCGTCAGTTGTATTTTTGAGGTTTTTATTTATATTCACATCTGAGAGGGTAGTAACCACCACCCTTTATTTGCATGTGACTGTCTGAGAAGGCAACACATTGGCTCTGGAACTCTACTGTCACAGTCAAATTAGGTTAGGGACAAATATTAAACTGAACTAACATGAGATTGCTCACTGGAAAGAGACCCTGTGCCTAGCTTTTACTCATATATCTCTAACCAATTAACTTATCTAGCTAATGCATCAGTCTGTATTTTTGGCTCTATTGGTTGCCCAGGGTTTTTTATTTTTAAATGTATTAGTCTCTGTTTTAGTTGGCCATTTCACCTTTCAAAGCTAAATATTTTGGTAACAAACTGGCTCCCATCTCATACTGGCATTCTCAATGTGGCAGCACAGTGGCGTAGTGGGTAACACTGGGTCCTTGGTACAAATCCCAGCTAGTGGATTGCCAATGGGCACTCCGGTTTCCTCCCATATCCCAAAAACTTACAATTGGCATTTGATTGACCTTTCCCTAAAAATGGATACAGACTATGCTAGACATGACATGACTATGGTAGGGATTACATTGTGAGCAGTATAATAAAGGAAAAAGGAAAACAGGGACAAGTGTGTATTTGTATTCAGAGTCCAACATTACTTTCAAGAAAAAGACTATATAGAAGGTATCAAAAGTTATATAAGTGATAAGTAAATAGACATCAGATAAACACACAGCTCACAAACGATAAAATATTCTTTATAAACACCAGATTCTAACTGACACAAGATGTCCTTCCACTGGCTGCTCTATCAATCAGATAGATATGCACCTAACAAGATAGATAAGATTGTGATGGGCCCTTCTGAGGGACAGTTAGTGACATGACTATCCTCTGTAAAAGTGCTGTAAAAGATGTTAGCGCTACAGTATATAAATACTAAATAATATTAATAATGTGGAAATAGTTTGATAGCCCCTGATGAGTCATAGGACGAAACGCGTTGGGTGTGGCTAAGCGGGCAGAAGGTGGCAGTGCACGGAGGAGGAGACGTCCTCTGAACTTTTTACATGATATTTATATAAATCACTAACACGCGCTTAGTCAAATTTCAACACTTTATTTAAAATTAAAATGTTATATCCTCAATCATTACCCACACACACTTGTATTCCACATCCACACTCTCGAGAGGCCTCTCCACTTACTACAACCTCCTAATCTATCCTCCTTTATAAAATTAATTGGATATATATTTCCTAAAAAAGTAATTGATTGCGTAATGGATCTTCCGTTTTAATCCCTTTAAAATTGTGTCGCCACTTATTTGCAAAAATGAAGGGAAAGAAAAAAGCGTTACTCCACTCTTAATTTTGTAGAAAATAGTAAATGTCACTTTTTAAAAGCTGGCGATATGGTTAAAACTCACAATTTCCTTATTGACAAGTTCATCATTTCTTTAGAGCAAAAAATGGAAGGGGGCAAAAAGCATTGCTTCACTCTTAGTTTGCAAAAAAATACAATGTCACTTTTTAAAGCTGGCGTTGTAGTTACAAACTCACAGTTTCCTTTTTGGCAAGTGCATCACTTCTTTAGGGAGTCCCGTCCGTTATCTCCCCCGTGTGCAGTCAGCTTCTATGCCGCTCCGATCGTCCAGGGTTATCCCCTTCTGCCCGCCGCTTACCAGATAGACGTTATTGGACAGCCTACGTCACTTCCACCTAGGTCACCGGAAGTCCGCTCGCTCCGTTCTTCCCGTCTTCTGTTTACTGGCTTATACTACTATGGGTGACGTCACCTCTCTAAGCTGTTTGGTACTTTGCTGGCGGTTGCTGCGCGCTAGCAGTACACCATTCCCAATGCTTATGTAGATTTATATGGGCATTCAGTTAGCTTGAATAGACACCTTTACGCGTTTCAGCCGATTTAGCCGTTGGCCTTCTTCAGGAGGATTCAAGAGTAGAGAGAGGTTATAAGTCATGGGAAAAGAGGGGGGGACTATATTCAGAAGATGTCCAGAAATGAATCCAAATGGATCAGCTTTAAAAAGTGACATTGTATTTTTTTGCAAACTAAGAGTGAAGCAATGCTTTTTGCCCCCTTCCATTTTTTGCTCTAAAGAAATGATGAACTTGTCAATAAGGAAATTGTGAGTTTTAACCATATCGCCAGCTTTTAAAAAGTGACATTTACTATTTTCTACAAAATTAAGAGTGGAGTAACGCTTTTTTCTTTCCCTTCATTTTTGCAAATAAGTGGCGACACAATTTTAAAGGGATTAAAACGGAAGATCCATTACGCAATCAATTACTTTTTTAGGAAATATATATCCAATTAATTTTATAAAGGAGGATAGATTAGGAGGTTGTAGTAAGTGGAGAGGCCTCTCGAGAGTGTGGATGTGGAATACAAGTGTGTGTGGGTAATGATTGAGGATATAACATTTTAATTTTAAATAAAGTGTTGAAATTTGACTAAGCGCGTGTTAGTGATTTATATAATCTTCTAGTACAATTTTGAGGGTTGGGGAATCCCTCCACGCAACACGCAGCTTGTAGAATAGTAACCATTTCCAGCGCCGAGAGTGTTCTATATAATTATATACAATTTTTTTACATGATATGCCTGAACTTTTATTATGTTTGTGAGTAGTACTCTTTTTACATTGATCTTATTAAATGATTTTACACTATATTAGGTTTGTTTAGTTGCAGTAGGCTGCCTTGTTTGGCTTTTGACTGTGAGGGAGTGACATACTGAGCAAAAGCCTGTGCTGAGGATCGCTCACCAAACATGCTAAGAAGCTGTCTGTGATTGGGGCAGCCTGGATTCAAGGAGAGCACGGTCCTGCTGGTGGTGGATCACTTTTGAGTAGATTGGTGGTCCCCTAGATTTGGAAGCACGGTGCTAATTGGTGGGTTAGTGACCTCCCTCCAGGAGTTTTTTTAGCAGCCTACACAATGATATATGTGTATATATTTTTTTAACATATTCGGGATCGTGTGAGTCATCGTGATTGGTCTGAAGGAAGCTGGAACCCGGAAGTGGTGTTTTCATATGCATTGATAGCTGTCTGTAGGGTCTGGGCAGCCTAGGCTAAAGGTGAGGTTATTACCTACGGGTGGTGGAACACGAGGAGAAGGTGTTACCTTTTAATAACCACACGGGTTTTTAGTTGGTGGAAGATCTGGTGGACTGATGGTCTGCGCGATTAAGTGTTTTCTGTTTTCTTTTGTCTGAGGTACTCTGGATACGAAGAAGAACAGAACTGTATACTCTGACCTTACCTGGTGACTACGAGGTCGAAGACTTATATTTCTCTAGTGGACTGTGAGGCAGCGCACAAAACTTTCTTTTTTTCAATATTAATTATGTGGTCGCCAAGCTGTTAAAGTAAACCTGTAGGGAAAAAGTGACCGTGGAGGGTACTTACCTTGGGAGGGGGAAGCCTAGGTATCCTAATGAGGCTTTCCTTGTCCTCCGCAGCCAGCTCGTTCCAGTGCTGGCTCCCCCACAGCAACACTGACAAAAATATTTACATGCGGCGGTGGAAATAACAAAGCCTGATTGGTTCCACTCTGCTGTGCAGGTATGAACTGTCTGCTTCTGCACAGTAGAGCTTAGACTTAATCAGGCTCCACTATTTCCGCCAGAGCCCTTTGGATAGCCACTACTGTGCTTGCAAGGGAGTTTTCGGTGAAGCCAGCACTGGATTCCTTCTGGTGAGGAGGAAGGGGGAAATTTCTTTAGAAGGCTTCCCCCTCCTGAGGTAAGTAAACCCTAGGGCAGCCTTTCTCAACCTTTTTTTTTTAGCCTGGAGGAACCCTGCAAATACCGTATATACTCGCATATAAGCCTAATTTTGCAGCACAAAAAATGTGCTGAAAAGTTACCCCCTCGGCTTATATGCGAGTCAGTGTAGCAAAACAGATGGTGTAGCAGGTTTTGTTAATTGCAGAGGACCGTAAGGATTTTGCACTAGTAATCCTGCTCTTACCAGCTTGTGCCCTACTATGTCCATGCCCCCCATCCCCAGCAACATGGTGTGCAGAGTGTGCTGCTCAACGCTACCTGTGTCCCCTGGCTTGTGGAGCAGAGTGTGCAAGCAACGTGTCAGCGGAGCAATGATCGGGGATTCTTCCTGTGTGGCAATTGCTGTGCCTCATATCTATGACGCCATCTAGTGGCTTCTTGAGACACAGCTGTATGATCCTGGGGCACATCTGGCTATGGGGGAGAGGGCTTACTTGTACTGGGGGAACATCTGGCTACTGTGGATGGGGCTTTACTGGGGAGGCGGCTTATTTGTGATTCAAGGCGGCTTATACTGGTTGAACTCGATGGATGTATGTCTTTTTTTCAACCAAAATAACTATGTAACTATGTAACTATGTAACAATCACTTTTTTCTTGGTTTCTTTTCTTGGGGAAAAGTGGGTACTTCGGCTTATACACGGGTCGGCTTATATGTGAGTATATACGGTACCTTTTGGATCTCAAAGAACCCCTGCAAGTGATTTTTGGATCTCAAGTAACCCCTGAATTTATGTTGCAGGTGACATGGTCTGGTGTGGCCGTTTATGTCATTACCTCTTATTACAGTGCCCTTTATTATAATGTATCCTTATTCTAGTGCTTATTCTTCTTCTTCATAATTGAATGCTTCTTTTTACAGTACCCACTATTGTAGTGTGCTCTTTACCATACTTCCCCCAACCCCCACAATGGGGGGAGATGCCAAGGAACCCCTGCAGAGTACCCAAGGAACCCTGGTTGAGAAAGCCTTCCCTAGGGGCACTTTTTTCCCTTCAGGTACACCTTAAGGCTGCAGGAAGAGGAAGAGATCAGAAAACACTAGAGCTATCTGGAACTATGTAAGATAGCTAAGCAGTTATATACTGTATGTCCTACATTCTTATAACATCACTCACACCAATAAAATAAGTCGTATTATTCAGCTATACATCACCAAAATGTAAGTACTTGTACTTACTATAAAATTATACAGTATGAATTATACAACATGAAGCAATTTATCACAGGTTGATGGCCATATGCCCATTTTGAGAGTTGGATATCTCCCAAAGGAACTTACCTGTAGAATATTAGAATTCAAAACCTGGCACATTTCATATCAGAATTCTTTATGTATTATAGAATTATTCTCCCATTTTAAGAGATAATTGGTGCTGCTGCACAAGGCAGATGTCTGAGATATATTCAGTTCATAGGTCACTTTCACAACTAAGTGACTCATTTAAGGAGGCTGACTGCATCTCACGCTTCACATTATTTAGCCTGAGAATAAACAAGGCTCTCAGATTCATTATGGTGCTGTTTCCAAATTATCATTTTATCTAAAACGCCTTTTAAATTGTGGCCATTTGCAGTAAAAGGTTGTCGGCGGACAACTTTATAAACTCACTGCGCCAACCGTATAATATGCCCAATATGCAAACAGAAATATTTGCGAGTAAAATGAGGTCACTTTTCTCTAATAATTTCATTTTACTGCATATTTTAAATGTTAATTCACAAAGTCTATTTCTCAGCCCTGTGTAATGCCAGCAACATTTTTAAAGAAAGAAAAACAAGATTCTTTAAAGGATTCCCGAAGTGACATGTGACATGATGAGATAGACATGTGTATGTACAGTGCCTAGCACACAAATAACTATGCCGTGTTCCCTTTTTTTTTCTTTCTCTGCCTGAAAGAGTTAAATATCAGGTAAGTAAGTGGCTGACTCAGTCCTGACTCAAAAAATTCCAACTATAAAACACTTCTGGCTTCTGAGAGCAAGAAAGAGATAAAATGGGAATTTCTTTTTGATATATTTGAATTTTGTGATAATTCAGCTCAAAGCGGAATGAAACCTAGAAAATCTTCTTTGCTCTAAAACATTATTTACAGCATAGTATATACTACCAGCATATTTTTTTTACTAGAACAGCATTCAAAGGGTTAAACACAGGACAGAAAAGCTCAATGCCAAGACTGGAGAAAATGTTATCTTGTGTTTAATTGTATCAAGGGAGGAATCTAAACACTTCTCTGACACTGCAGACTCTCCTGAACACAGACAGACAGTCAGAAAGCATTTCTGCTTATATTTCAAAATGAAAAAAACACAGTTATGAATAAAATGCAAAGTCAGCTCTCAGAGCAAGAAAGTGTACTTTGGAAGTTTGTAATTTCTAAATAAATAATAATACTTATGCACAAAAGCAAATATGCTAACTGTATGGCATATAAAAAGTAGGAAAACATGTTTTTATTGAATATTATGTCAGGGTTTTATACCGCTTTAAAATCAGCAAACGTGGTTTCCCATGATGCATCTTTCCTGAATATGCAAATCACCTCTTCTGGGTGGTTCTGGGTCCCCATGGGCTGCTGTCTAGGTATTCTGTCATCGAGATTCAGTGTTCAATGTCTACTGTACTTTATTTTTAAATATAGAAAGGATAATGCAATGTGACAAACTTTACGTAGTTAGAACAATGTATTTTTTTTCCAACAAATATAATATTATATATGTTACATGAAGGGCATCATCAAGGAAGTCATAAAGATCATGAGTTTCCATGACTATACATTGCAGTTCATAAGCACCCCGCAGTGTTCACCTTCTATGCACAAGGGAGAATTGGATTTAACTAGCTAGCAATTATCGGTAACATGGGATAAAATCTTTACTCTGAGAGCACAATATAAACGCATTTTGCCACTGCATCTGCAGCTACACATTGAAATGAGAAGACAATAAACAGTAGCAAGAATGAAAGAAAGAAAGAAAGAAAGAAAGAAAGAAAGAAAGAAAGAAAGAAAGATAGATAGATAGATAGATAGATAGATAGATAGATAGATAGATAGATAGATAGATAGATAATAAATAATCCAGTTACTCTGACTCTTAAGCAGTATACAGTAATCAAATGAGTACTGGATATCAAAATAAATTATTTGCAACATATTCATTACATCATCAGCTGTTTGTCGTGGACTAATTTACGAAGGACAATATTTTGTCTTCTGTTTGTGGTTCGGCATTGTAAGCTTGCACATGATATAATTGCCTCACTCTGTTATTTAACTTTGCGGAACAAAAATAACCCAAAAACTTCACAGAGACATTATAAGGTTATTTTTCATTATTTTCCAACTACTTTTCAATATGCTCACTGTATAAACTGCTTGATTCGTCTTATACTAACGCTCTTACTAACATTCTTGCAAAGCAGTTTCAACTAAATTGACCCAATGCACACGTTGCTGCTGTATGAGAAAGTCATATTTGCCTTATTGGTAAACATAGCTATACATTTTTTTTGCATCAAATTAATTTCTATTTACCGTACATATGTAATTTTTATCATTAAATATATTGCCCCAATCTTATAATAATTGAATTATTTCACTTACTGGCAAATAAATTGTTCTGCATTCTCCTCATCTTCACCATACGTGTCCCAGAGAGTAGGATCAATATATTGACATTCATCTCCTACAAAGTCTTTCTCCATTATGGACAATAAATATTCTTAATATAAGTCTGTAGTCATAGTTCATATGTGTAGATTTCTCCAAATTTACTTTAGTATCAGACAGAGGCGATAGATTGTGCTCATTAATATCAAGGGTGCAGCACGGATGGAGATGGCATTTGTAATGGAGGACAGTTGGTTTTGCCACTGAGATAACGGGAAACAAGATATGCTTTTAGTGTCATGTGATTTGACTGAATTAGAGATACTGCAGTGGTAATCTGATCTCAGTTTTACCTCTGAACAAATGGGCTTTGTATTTATGGCTAGTCAGCCATTTTACTTAAGGTGTGATTTCTCAAACTTGGTCATGTACGGAAGACACACTATATATATATATATATATATATATATATATATATATATATATATATATATATATATATATATATATATATATATATATATATATCCTTGTTCTCAGTTATTATAAAAAATAAGTTTTTTTATACCTAGTACTCTTTGTTAGCATAGTGATGGTAATTTTAAAGCTATATTTTAAGTATATGTATATTTTTCTAAACTATTTCAATCCCTCCTCCATCATCCCCTGCAAGGTGATGTCAGAATATCTGAGAGAAAAAGAAAAGTATTTTGTAGCCAAGATTCCCGATAAAGGTAACCATATATCAGGCGATGATGGGCAGATTCTACCTAGAGTCAAATCTCTCTCTCTGATCAAATCTGATTTGAGAAAGATCTGACGGCTGTCGGTACACCGCAGGCCGTTTCTTGATCAATTTCATGCAGAAATCTCTTGTGAACTGTCCGAGCCCGTCACGTCCCCCGATCGATCACAACGGCCTGAAATCTTGCACCACTTCCGATCAAATTGGCAATTGGTCGCATCATTGATCAGGCATGCACTTGGCAGCAACGATTTTTATCCGATTCAATAATAATTATCGAATCGGATGGTGGATCATCCACCAAGTTGCTAGATGTATGGGCACCTTAACATAACCACAGCAGGAATCAGAGATGATTCTGCTTGAAGTATCCTTAGTATATCCAAATGCAGGCATCTAATTTATTCGCTAGAAACAATAGCCAATTGTCAGCATCCAAAAAAGCCCTGGAGAAGGGAAATGAAAAATGGCAAGCATTGGTTGGGGTTTGGATTAGGCATTATTGTGGTGGGGTTAGGGTCCATTTCCACTGAGTGCAAATTTGCATTGTGAAAATTAATAGATTTAATAGTTTCCACGTGGTTTTAAACGTGGTCTTTTTGTACTGTATGTAGTCTGTTCTGAGCTGAAAAAAATGTTGCTGTAGATTTGTGCACCAAACATCCATTTTTCCATGTAACGTTTGTCAAGTAAAAATTCACATAAAATATCTTGAAAACTTGCATATGGCAAAATGCATGTCAAATGTAATAGCCTTGTGAAAAATGGACCCTTAGTATAGGGCGTAGGGTAGGGGGAAGTTCAATTTAACATTTGGAGTTTAGGGTTAGGGGTTTAGGAAATACTTTATGTTAGGATGGGAGGTTACAGAGAGTCTGAAGACTCACAAAAAACAAGTTTTGATTTCTTATTTCCTAGTCCTCTTAAACATTAATGCCCTACCTGAAACGCTGCATCCCCGCAACTGAACTCTCACTTAATCCCCCAGAAATCCCCCGGGGAAGATTTGGGGATCACTTCCGTGTAGAGGCAGAGCTTTGGGCTGTAGCTCTGCCTCTACTCCTGTCAATCTGCGTGGATCTCTACCTTCTCCCGCCCCTCTTAGTCATCTTTCACTGAGAGGGACGGGAAGAGGCGGAGATCCACACAGATTGACGCGAATGGAGGCAGAGCTACAGCCCAAAGCTCTGCCTCCCCCGGGCAGCAAAATCCACGACTTTGAAAGTCAAGGATTTTTGCCCCAGGATTTCGGGGGATTAAGTGAGCATTTAGCCGTCTGATATCTGACGACTCTCAAAGGGCCTTCCTGCTGGCGCTCCTGAATATTATTTTGAGAGAAAATTATTTTCTTTTTGATGGGTCTTTTTATCTTCAATGCAGGGGAACGGCGATGGGGTCGAGTGTGGCCCCTGTCTATGCTAACCTTTTTATGGGTCTTTATTAAGAAGCCTTTGTCTATACCAATTCTTTTTTTCAGAAATATGCAAGATGTTGGCTTCGTTACATAGACGATGTTTTTTGTCTGTGGGCGGGGCCACACTCGACCCTAGTTGATTTTGTCAGTTCCCTGCATTTGAAGTGTCCCTTCATTAAATTGACCATCAATTATCATCAGTTGATGATTTCTTATTTAGACACCATGGTTATCAAGGAAGATGGACACTTGGTGACCTATCTTTTTCGTAAAGAGACCGACAGGAATGCTATTTTACATTTCAGGAGTTTTCACCCGCAGCACATGATCCATAATATCCCTGGTGGACAGTTCCAACGGGTTGACAGAATTGTCAGCCAGGAGGGCAAACAAGACTTGAGGTTGCCCGAAATGGTGGTACGCTTTAAGCAAAGGGGATACCCTACCAAATTACTTCTAAACCAACTTGATAACAGACCAGGTGGGGGTAGGAGAAGGAGAGGCTCTGGTAGACAAGACAAACAAGATAGGGTAGCATTTGTCTCCACTTATAGTGTAGTCAGTAGTCACGTGGAACGTTGTATTAGACGACATTGGAATATTCTTAGGGATTAATTACCTTATATTAAGGAATTTAATCGCCCCCCTATGTTCTGTTACAAAAGAGCACCCTCCCTTAGGAGTAAATTGGTTCATTCTGATATTAATAAACAACCAAAGCAATGTGGCATTTTTCCCTGTTTACAAAGCCATATATTTGTAATAGCCTCATTAAGGGTGATACCTTTTTTCACCCTATGAGTGGTAAACGATATGCCATACGAGATAGGTACACTTGTGATTCTCGTTGGGTGGTTTATATACTTAAATGCCCATGTGGTAAGTGCTATGTTGGCCAAACGACACAGAGATTGAAAGATCGTTTGGCCTCGCACAAATCTACCATTCGCAAAAAGAATGTGGATCAGGCCGATTCAGAGCATTTTACTACATTTGGGCACAATGTTAGTCAGCTTAGGGTTTGTGTCATCGATGGGGTTAAACAGGATAATAAAGGGGGCGAGAGATTGTCTAGATTATTGAAGTTAGAATGTAAATGGATCAGAGAACTTGACACTGTGAATAGTGGGTTAAATAAAGAGTATGATTTGAGACTAGATTGGTGATACTGATAAACTCATAGGTATATATTTATAGGCCTTATTAGCTTTCTTTTATTGGATATTTTTTATTATACTACCAATCATTTGATTTTGTATACCATTGGTGGACATTGCTGAATTAATTTTTTCATATATGGCATTTTTGTGGCATTTTTTTGAAATTTTTTTTGACATTTTTTTGACATTTTTTTTAGCATTTTTTTGGCATTTTTTTTTTACTTTTTGACATTTTTTGGTGTTTGGTTAATTTTTTTTTTTTTGTAAAGTGTTTTATTAAATTTTTGATATAAATCCACACTTTATACATATCAGGTAGATTATTGGTCTTGACGCAACAGGCGTCAGCTTAACTAATGTGAACAACTTCCCCAACCTATTCCTACCCCCCTCCCCCTCTCAGAAACCCTCCCTCCTCCCCATCCACTCTCTGATCATACTATTTTCACCTACTGTGCCTCTTTCTCCTCAGGCTACCCAATGGCTTCAGTCCCATCCAATGTTCTTTTTGTTTATACACCAAAATCTAGGCGACCCAGGGTCCCCGCAATAGTGTTTGGTTAATTTTGACGCGTATTTTTAGTCGCAAAGATTGCGTATAGTTAGGACGCGTTCATGTGGCACTTTCTAGGCAGTTGTTTTATTGATGCGTAATTTTTGATGCGTTCATGCGTCATTTTTTGAGCGCTTGTCTCATGCGTATATACGTCCGGCATAGATGCGTATTTTTGGTCATCAGTAGTCTGGATAGAGGATATGCATTATTGCGTCATCTGTACGCGTATGCGGATATGGCGTCGCGTCTTATTGACGCATTTATGCGTCATTTCCATGCGGATTTTGATGTTTTTTTTTTTTTCTATAATAAAATGTTACTTTCTGGATTATTTCTTTTTTCTGCTAATCAGCATATTCCACCATGGCGTTTTGGCTGATATTTTGCCAATACATCTTAGAGGTATGCCTGATCTTTTATTCAGCCATTATTGATTGTTATTTTTTGAATGTTTGGATCTTGCTCAGATCCACCAATGGGTGAGTTGGAGGTGTGACTAGATATGTAAATAGGCTGTTTCCCATCAGGGCCTCTAATTAGTATATACTCAGTGATTGGTTGTTTTTCTGTATATATGTTGGTGTTTTTGTATGTCACTTCAGAACTAGGCAGCATGAAGATGGGCAGGAGCCCGAAACAGTGGACTGTCCTGCCTTAAAGTTCTTTTTAAATTTGTATGTCTTTTTCCAATAAAACAGACTAAGCTTTTCTGAAGGTGGTGCGGATCTTTTTCTTCATTTGCTACAGTTTGAGTCCTATGGTGTCCGGGACTATTGGATCTGCACACCTGACCATCTGAAATTGATGGAAGCCAAGCAAGTGCGACTCCACACTCAAAATTATATTATTATGCATTGACAAATATGGTAATTGCATGGCGGCCATTATGTGTTTTTAGTATTTTGTTGAATAAAGATGATGAATTTATTAATTACTCATTGAGTGGTGCGGTTATTAAGGGAACTACTGTTCTTTGTTAGTTTTTTTATTGTTCAGATCTAAAATCACAATCGCTGAAGCCAGCATTTTTGCGATTTTGTGAGTGATTTTTTTTTTCTCCTCCTGGCACTTACCTTCGCGTACGATTTTTTGTAAAGCACTTTTCAAAGCGCTTTTGCAGAGTGATTTGTTTTTTCACTTCCTGACGCAAGTCAGGAAGTGAACGCTTTGTCCCGGAAAATAATAAATACTATGTATTTATTCTTAAAAGCGCAAACGCAATCGCCGCATAAAGCGATTTTGTGAGCGTTTTGCGCTTTTCCTAATACCTTCCAAAATTGCTCTAAAAATGGACATGCAAAGCTTTGCTGAGCGGAAAGCAGACAAAACGTTGAGATATGAACTATCCCATAAGGATTCATTGCACAAGCGATTTTAAGGCATTTTTAAAATCGCTGGTGCTCAAAAAAAAAACAACCCTGCAAAAACACCCTAAGTGTGAACAAGCCCATACAGGGCAGTAATGTGAATGGACCCATCTGTGAGTTGTAATGCAGAATAATTCTGCAACACAACTGACCACTGTGAACAGGGCCAGAGTCAAAAGATTTACATTAGGGTAGAGAAGTAGGTTGAGCATTAGTAAGGGATTAAGGGATGAGTGGTTTACTTTAGCGAGAGATCAGGTTTCGGCATTAGTAATAAGAGCATTGTTTAGGTATAGCTGATCAGCGCACAGATGAAAGTACTGTTGCACAGATAATAGTAGACTATCCGTAACAGTACATATCCACAACAGAAATGTGCCTTCTTAAAACAGAAGGTATTTGCAAGTATTCAAGTTGGAGTGGGCATCTGAGGTGTCCCACAGTGCATCACTGCTGAATATGCAAATTGTCCATTTGTTGTCTTGGTAGGCTAAACACACCTCCAGAACAACTGGAATGCAATTATGTGTCCGCTTGTTAATTGTATTTCCAGCATTCTATTGCCATAATCCACATCCAAATTACCTTGCATATGAATTACATGCACAATCCAGAGAAGTTTTTTTCGAGTATAGAGGAACACTATTTTATTTCAAATAAATACACAAAAATGAAACATGTTCTTCAGGCTTTTTTTTTTTATTTGTTCGTCTTCTATATACTTTTTGCTTCAGTTATGGGTCAGGAGGAGTTTACTGCCCTGTGTGTCAACTTGTCTTTACCATGACACAAACCCAAACCGTAAGGAGGAAGTCACGTGAAGTGTAACGTGACATGCAGGGCAGTAAACTTCTCCTGACCCTTCTCCTGACCGTCCACTCATTCGGATGCTGAACAGCGGCTGTCGGGAATATTGGCATGTTCACATTCACTCACTACAACGAATTCGAACACCAACACTCATCCCTAGCAGCTCATCTGAGCTATTTCTAGAACCACTTATTGGTTCATTCACATAGACCATTTGGAATGCTCAGGAGTAAATTCAAAAGCTGAATTTTCCATAGGGGATTTAATTAGAATTTTCCTGCCAATGACTCCTATTAGTCTACAGGAATGGACCAAAAGAAAGCTTGCGTGCAGTTTCAGAAAATTCATGTTTCAAAACCACCCAATCAATGTAGCCGAATGGAGACTGGGATGTGGCAAAACATGCTTACCTGTAGCTATCATAGCATACACTGTTTGGTAAACACCACATGCAGAACTCACATTGCAGAGTTTATGCAATCTTCCTGCAGAAAACTCATATCTTTTATTTTGCAGCACATATGCAGCTCACCTGGGAGAAAAATAAAATACATTATATATATATATATATATATATATATATATATATATATATATATATATATATTGTAATCTATCACTATAATATCATGAGTAAGACCTTGAATGGTGCATGAAGTTTGTATATAAAATGTGGGCTCTGAATGCAGCATCCATGTTCTCATCTGTACGTGGCACTAATTGCTGCTAGGTTACCTTCAGTCAGTACTGGCCACTGGAATGTGGTGTAATCACAAATGCTATCACTATATTAGGTTTGGCAAAGTTTAATTACAATTATGAATGTAGAAAACTCAGCATTATATTTGTCCATTCAGTTCAGCTCTGTTGACTATCCATCGTGTTGACTGTGTGTACCTTTACTGACATGATCTCCTGGGAGCTGCAGGCAACAGCTACACCATAAGCCAGAATTTTACAAATATGCCTAACTGTGTTGACATGGAAACCAGAGACAGATGTAACCACATTTGCAGCAAGAGAGTTCTCATTTTCTATGAGTGCTGAGAGCTTCAGGGATGTTGCAGCAGTTAATTGCTCACAATTGTTTTCAAGCAGTGGGGAGACTGAAACAGCTCTGATGTTGTTCATGTTAGATTCTTTCACAAAAGCATTTCATTTTTACAAGTTAGTTTTTCTCGAAGTCCAATAAAATAATTAGGGTATATTGCCTGCATTTTATCATAATGGTTATGCATCCAACTATTAGAAGTAACACTTCAGTAGTACAAGTGGCGACATTTGGAATTCAATTTCTTTATAACTCTGGATGTTGCAATGGCAAAATAGCATTTATAATCCACAAGATTCACTTACAAGTACATTTTGCAAACAATTTTGTGATGTCATTGTTCCTCCGAAGCAAATGTAGTCATTTTTAAAACAATTACTTGGATGGTTTGGCATCTTCAGAAAGTAAAAAATCACATAAAAGCAAGCAAATTAGGAGATAACTATTATAGCATATTTATATAGTACTGAAATCTTCCGCAGTGCTTTTACATCATGTCACTAACTGTTCCTTGGAAGCTCGCAAACAAATCCGTACCATAGTCAGTTATTGTTTTATGTTCACATTATTCCCATTTTTTTGGGGGGGGGGAGGGGGATTAAGATCTGTATACTTTTCAAGATATGAGATGAAACCGGGGTACCCAGGGAAAACCCACACAAACTCCAAGCAAATAGTGTCCTGGCCTAGACTTGGGATTCTTGCTATCCCCTACGCTACCATGACATCACTAACTACAGTGTTTATGAGTTACTTAAAGAAAACCTGAACTGAAAATTAAGAGTCAAAATAAGCATACACAAGTCATACTTACCTTCCATGTAGTCTACTCCTCAGTGTATTTCTCCTGTCCCACGTCCTGTTTGTTCACTGTGATCAAGGGAATTTTCCGTCCTCCATTTTGAAAATGGCCATTACCCATAACAGCTTTCTGGTCAGCACATAGTTAAACTGTAACATCGCCCACTTGAGCCATAGGGAAACATGGACATTACCTGGTACAGCTACCTGCTATAGCTGACAGCAACTAATATTTTACTGACAGCAACTGATATATTTCAGATCTGACAAAATATTGTCAGAACTGGAAGGGATTAGTGTCAGAAGAAAATGGCGAGCTTCTGGGAGGAACTGATGGCAAGGTAACTATGTAATGTTCATTTGAAGTTACCTCATGTGTTTATTTTAAATATTTTTACTCAGTACAGGTTCTCTTTAAAGAGAAGCCGTGACCAAGAATTGAACTTCATCCCAATCAGTAGATGATACCCCTTTTACACGAGAAACCTATTCCTTTTCACAAATGAATCATCAGGGGGCTCTGTATGGCTGATATTGTGGTGAAACCCCTTCCACAGGAAACTGTGAGGACCATGGTCCTGGCAGTTTCCTGTCTGTGAACCTTGCTGCATTGTGGGAAATAGCTGTTTACAGCTGTTTCCAACTGCCAAAAAAGCAAGCAGCAGCTACTTCCAGTGACCCCCTTCCAGCAGTAAAAATGTCACCATGCGATAAATGTCAGAATGTAAATTTAGGGAGATTAGGAAAGATTTTACAATGGGCAAACACTGACTAAATCATTTATACATAATTACTGTATAAATGAAGCACTTTTTTTATTACATTATTTTCACTGGAGTTCCTCTTTAAAAGAACTATGACAATTTAACTATTAAAGGTAACATGAATAAAAAAATGTCACATAAATACATGTAGAGTCACAGGCCCGTAGTCAATTCACTTTTTCTCCTACGTTTTTTCCTGGGAGATAATTTCTCATATTCTATTTAAAATAACTTTTAAAGGGAACCTAAACTGAAAAGGATGTGGATTTTTCCTTTTAAAATAATGCCAGTTTCCTGACTCTCCTGCTGATTCTGTATCTATAATACTTTTAGCCACAGCCCCTCAACAAGCATGCAGATCAGGTACTCTGACTGAAGTCAGACTGGATTAGCTGCATGCTTGTTTCAGGTGTGTGATTCAGCCTCTACTGCACCTAAAGAGATCAACAGGGCTGCCAGGCAACTAGTATTGTTTAAAAGGAAAAATCCATATCCCTCTCGGTTTAGGTTCCCTTTAAGCACCCTGTAATTGAAAAAATATCAAAAAGTAAGTGAATATGTACTGTCAAAATTATTTTAACCAGTTTAGATTTTTGGCCGTAAATTTCAATTGTGAAATTCACATCCTGCACTTTTAACCCCCGCCACAAGTGCGCGCCCGTCGTTCTTGCATGTGCACATGTACGTGCACGCTCTCATGCATGCTTGTGCACTCACTTAAATGTGAATGACTGCTGCTAATAGCAGCACTTATTAATGTAAACAGAAAAAAAAATTCACAGTTAAAAAAAAAAAGTTTTAACGTGACAGTGTCCACATTAAAAGATAAAGTGTTCAACCCCCTCCCCCCCAGCAAAGTATTAATGCTTAACTAACTACTTAACCCTTTGTGTCACCTATACTTAGCCTTAAAGAAAACCTGTACTGAAAATGAAAGGTCAAAATAAACATACACAGGTCATACTTACCTCCCACGTAGTCTATTTCTCAATATCTTTTTCCTGTCCCGAGTCCTGTTTGTCCGCTGTGATTAAGGGAATTCTCCGTCCTCCATTTTGAAAATGGCCATTACCCCACAACAGCTTTCTGGTCAGCACACAGTTAAACTGTAACATCGCCCACTTGAGCCATAAGGAAACATGGACATTTCCTGGCACATCAGTTGTTCTCTAAGCTATAACTGACAACAACTGATATATAACTGACAGCAACTGATATATTTCAGTTCTGACAAAATGTTGTTAGAACTGGACAGATCATTGTCAGAAGAAAATGGTGAGTGTTAAAGGAAAATTAACTTACACATGAGACATTCTCCATTGAGTGCCAAAAACGTAGAAATCTTTATTCACTTGGCCAAGGACTTTTCTCAGCCAGCATATAGAGTCTGCAACTAACACAGGCCCTGCACAGCAGTAGAAAAGTGAATTTCTCCTGGGTGCAGGGAACTTTTAAATCCTAATTAATATGATAAAATATTCCTCCTTTTGGGCAGTCCTTTCTGGTAAAAGTCCAACCAGCATATTCAGTTCTCCTTTTGGGTGGGGTCGCTTGACTCCTCTCTGTCCTGAAAGTCAGCCTTTCAAGGAGGTCCCCTGAAGCAATATCCTCAGTTTCGTTTCCTTCAAAGTCACCCCCCCTTCAGAAAACTGGCTCAGACTGCTTTTCAAAGAGTCGTTTCTTCTGTGCCTAGTACACCATGACACTGAGGGGGAAGGGAGGTGTTCTGGAATTTTACTGAAAAGGACATAGGAAACTGTGCACAGTAAATGGTTCAAAAACATATATAACATATATTCAGTGATATTGTGATAACTCTTAGGGTAATAATAATTCCATTACTTAAAGTGTCACTCTAACACACTAGTCTGATTCTGTGCATGTGGTCCTTATAGCCACATAAGAATATAAAGGATATATATATAAAGATTAACAGATTCATTATAAATTTCCATAATTCTTTCCACATGAGCTTCTGGGAGGAACTGATGACAAGTAACTGTGTAATGTTCATTTGAAGTTACCTCATGTGTTTATTTTCAATAATTTTACTCAGTTCAGGTTGCCTTTAAGATCAGTGGACACTTCTAATGGCTGCCGCCCATAGCGATCGGATGTGATTACTAGGGTGACAGTTCCGAGACCCAACGCTGTACAGATACAGCGCTATGCTTTTGCTTAGCAATGTATCTGTACAGCACTGGGGTCCCCAAACTGTGTGCCATTGCGATCGGATCCAATCGCTACAAACATACAGGCTGGCCACATTCCCAACTAGTGATGAATATGTAGGGTATCATTTTAACCAGAATAAGTAATAAATAATATAATAAATAATATATTTAGAGGTGTTTTATAACTGTGGCACTTGTCATGTAAAAATTATAAAGAGTGTAAAATGAAAAAATTTTGTCTTTTCTGCATTTACGCCTAATTGTTTTCCTACAAAATGCCTATGAAATTAAATAATTATTGGAAACAAATATTATCAGAAGAAAGCCTAGATTGTCCTAAAAAAATATGTGTTGATGACATAAGTAATAAAAAAAATTATTGCTGTATCATTGCCACATAGCTGACTTGCCAAAATAGTCAGGAATCTTAAGGGGTAAAAACCCTGAAATGCTAACTGGTTAAAGGATACCAGAACCGAAAGGTTCTGGTAAAAATGATGGCTGCAGTGTGTGGGGGGTTAAAAGTACATATCATCCGCTCCTCCTGCCCCCCTCCGTCTGCTGCGGTTAGTGTAATATACATCCCGGTGTCCGGCGACTTGCTTGACCCGGACATACTGCAGCCTGTGTGCGCAGTATGTCCTCCCCTCTTCACTTCTGGCTGGCGCATAGCGAGCGGCTCAGAAGCACGCTGATCCCTCTGTTTCCTCTGGGCTGCGTGTGCGCTCCACTACACCAAGCGTCACATGCTAATTGGCGGTAGTCGGAGGGGGGCCAGAGGAGTGGATGGTATGTACTTTTAACCCCCCACACACTGCAGCTATCATTTTTACCAGAACCTTTCGGTTCTGGTATCCTTTAAGTATTTTCTTTCTTTCTGATGGCTTAAAAGATATTTTATTGATAAGGTGTGAAAATATCAACTAGGAGAAAATGTTAAAGGAATAAGGGCCATTGGCCCATATCCTATTCATTTTTCTCCAAGGAGATATTTTAGAATCTTACCAATAAAATACATACTGTATAACGCTCCCACTAAGCAAAAAAATTGCTCAAAATAAGTTTGATATTACATTTTTATTTAACCGGTTCAGCACCGCAGTGCCAAAAATCTCATGCATCCGAGCAACGTTCACCTCCCATTCATTTGCCTATAACTTTATTGCTACTTATCACAATGAATTGATCTATATCTTGTTTTTTCGCCACTAATTAGGCTTTCTTTGGGTGCTACATTTTGCTAAGAATTATTTTTTTCTAAATCCATTTTAACAGGAAGATTAAGAAAGAAATTCCATGGCCATTATAGTTTGAAATTAATATAAGCTACCGTAATTAAAACTCATGTATTTTATTTGCCCATCTGTCCCGGTTATTACACCGTTTAAACGATGTTCCTATCACAATTTATGGTGCCGATATTTCATTTAGAAATAAAGGTGCATTTTTTAAATTTGTGTCCATCACTATTTATAAGCTTATAATTTTAAATAATATAATAACATACTCTCTTGACATGCATATTTAAAAAGTTCAGACCCTTGGGTAACTATTTATGTTGGTTTTTTTTATTGTATTTTTTTTATTTTTTTTAAAATAAAATATGTATGTGGGTAATTTTTGGTGTGGGAGGGAAACTCCTAATTTTAAATGTAAAATAATAGAATTGTTTTATTAAAAGTGTATGTGGGTGCAGTTTACTATTTGGCCACAAGATGGCCACAGTAAAAAAAAGTCCTGGATGCGAACAATCTCGCATCCAGGAACTAAAGTTCACGGAGAAGTTTCCTGGCGGGCAGAAATACTGCGCTCTCTCACTAGAAAGCGTCGGTTTTTCTGCGGGGAAATTAGATCGGTGAATGGGAATTATATTCCCATTCACTGATCGGGGGGCTAGCGGCGGGCGGCGGGTGTGCGCGCGGGAGCGCGCCCGATCGCGCGCACCATGCGGCAGAAGCAGCAGTGCCTATCTGGACGAGGAAGCTCGTCCAGATAGGCCGAACTGGTTAAGAACAGAACTTCTGCTGGGTGACAATAATTCCCATAATTAACAAAATAACATATTAACTTTAATGGGGCAACACATCTCACGATCTGATAGGATAAAGTGCTAGTGCATAAGATAATAATAAAGTGCATCAAAAATACAGTACAATGTAGCCTAAATTAAGTGGCACATTCATAAGTGTCTATATTTCAAGATGTGAAAGCAAACAAGTATGCAAGCATAAAACAGCCCATCAAGAGGAATCTGTGAAAAGTCCATGGAAAAAGAGGGCTGAAGTGCATATAAAGTATGTGGAGGAAATCCACAATCCAGAGTGCAAGAGGCACAGAGAACCAACAGTGCAGAGGACAGTGTCAGGAGACCTACGGAGATGTGAACAGTACTGTGCCATCAAGCACCTCCCCACACCTCACTAGCACTTTATCCTATTGGATCATGTGATGTGCTGCCCCATTGAAGATATACATGTTATTTTGTTGATTACGGGATTTATTGCAGAAGTTCTCTTTTTAATTGTTTTATATTCATATGCTTCAATAACATTTCGTTTTTCATTATTCATACATAGCAGTTTGGTGCGTTTTATTAGCCTTCTTTGTCTACTTTATATTGCCATGTATCTGTTGGGCTTTTTCTGCACATTTTGAAATGTTATTGATATTAGCTACATATACATATATTTATTGATCTTGCTTGTCCAAATTAGTTAGTAGTGTGGTTTACTATTTAGGGTCTCCTCATGTTCTAAACTGATGCTTCAAATCTCAGACTTTTGTGCTATCAGGAGGAAGTGTCTCCCTACATCTGAGTTCCTCTGTGCATGTAAGCACAGTTTTTTGTCCTTCTAGATCTTTGGTTTGTTTATAGTTCTGCTATCTAATTAATTTTGTATGCTCTTCATTTCAATTAGTGTCAACAACCTTACATTTCCAAAAGTGTATGCTCTTCATTTAGTAACAACAGACTTAGGGTTCCAAAAAACCAAATCTGAACCAGACCAGGAAAAATTATTATTAGTCTACAGCCGATTTTTTGGGGTTCAAACTAACTTTAATCTGTAAGTTTTGGGGATGTGGGACAAAATCAGTGTACCCAAAGGAAACCTGCACAAATAAAGGGAGCAGGTGATGGTCTGACAGGGACCCAAGTAAGATGGTAAGTTCCCATTCCTCTCTGATTTGTGCTCCTGACGTTTGCGGTGTATTTGACTGCCCAGTCATATCAGCTGCTCGGGGTAGTTGGGAAACCCAACCCAGGCAAGCTCATCATTCAGTGGATTAGACAGCTTGATGCTGTCAGGACTCTCGGTCTGTCTGCCACTGCAGGGATGAGCTAGCAGTGGATCTGATCCAATATGCATATGCATGGGAGTGTTCCATCACCTGCAGGGTAATTGCTCCATTAGTGGAAGCATTTAGGATCCTGAGTTCCAAGCAGGCTTTGCTGTTGCATTGAGTTGTCTAGCAAAGCTCTAGCAGCTGGTCCTCAGCTCCTGATCGCTGTCTTGTATCTAGTGTTATATCCTGAGTTCCTGGATTCCATGCCTGAATGCCTGTTCATGTCTTGATTCCTGGATTCTATGTCTGTATGCCTGTTACCTGGATTCCATGCCCCTTATACCTGTTCCTGTCCTGAGTTCCTGGATTCCTTGCCTGTATGCATGTTCCTGGTTAAACCTGCATATCTGTTCCTGGAAAACCTGCATATCTGTTCCTGGACTTGTATCTGTTTGCCAGCCTCTGGGTAATATTCCTGCATATTGTTCCTGAACTTGTGTTGCATACCTGTTCTTGGATTATGTTTGGAAACCCTTCTTCGAACATTGCATGTACCTTTCACTGTAAATAAACATCACTTGCATCAAATCCTGGGCGTCTGCATATTTTGGAGTTTCCACTGCATAGAGCATGGCCGAGCCTGACAGATGCCAAATTGGTGTTTGAAAGCAGCTTTGTTCCACTGATTTCCAAAACTCCATGTGCAGAAATCAGATATGCAATTTTGACTGGCTGATGACTGTAGACAGCATGACAGGGATCATCCTGCTAACATTGGTGTATTTTATAGCCCTACCACCCTGGACCTGGTCAGCTGTCAACAGTAGGTTCAGCCTTCATCACAGCCAGTGACAAGGAGGGCTCACTGTTTGGATGGCAACCCTACACTGTCTTCCAATATTATCTGCTCTGTTGCTTCCAATAAGAAGGAACATAAATAAATAGTGGCTCTGTCAATCAAACCAACTCCCCCTTTTTCCCCCAAATTAGTAACTACCTAGTGTTAGAAGAGGTGGAAACTGGGGGTCATCAAACAAGTTTTATCTTAGATACAGCTTTCTGACTCCAGTTGCATCTTCTATCTACTCATTATCCTCTTACAAATTTATATTTTTTGTCTTTGTCTTTTTTGTCTTTTCATATACCTTGGTATTGCTGTATGTACTAAATCTCTTGTCTATATACTTAATACAATAAATGCAGTCCACATCTAAGAAAAAAGGTGGGCATGCCTTAAATTAATAATAATAATAATCAGACAAATTATTGTTATTACTTTTTTTTTAAACTAATTCCAGAGTACCACTTTAATCTTTTGGTATAACAGTTCTTTTTAAGCAAAATATTCCATCATAAATTAGTGGATTCTTTTTGGTAGTCATAGTTTTGAACTGCCTGTGCTGACATTCTTGAAAAGTTTTTTAGCAAAGGAATTTGGAAATAAAAGACTAATTTCACTGCATTGTACACTGAATTTGAAATTGTATTTTTGGCAATTTAGCTGCTAGTACAAAGTTATACAGCACTCCTTTGAAATATTATGTTTTTCATACATAAAATCTGTTTGATGCTTAATATTCTACACAGGTTTTTGCCACTTGAGTTGGAAATAGTGCCCCGAAAAATATGTAATAAAATGAATTCTAAAAAGTATATGAGCTGTACAGTGCAATAAACCACCCGACTGTAGGCCATGTAATGTCAGATTGATTTAAATGGTAGGTTGGCCTTGATGTTTTACTGAAGTGTATCGAATGTAAAATTTATCCACAGCAAAAATACAAAGACATAAAAGTGTGTGAGCTGCTTAATACGGTGCAGTTGAAATAACATATTTTCACATGGAAAACAATGTATACTGTTAAATAACGACATGCTGCCTTGAGAGTGCATTCCTGTCCATTTAATGCCAGTATCTGGCTACTTGATTCTGATGTCTGGGTACACAGAGATACTTACCCACCCTAAGGCCGGTTTCACACTACAATCTGGCGTCAGCACCACACCACAAAAAACAGGCCTTTAGGGAATACCGCGTTACAACACGGTATTCTGTTAGGCATCCGGCCAAACAGGAAGTGACGCATGCTTGCGGTCACTTTCTGGTTTTGGAACGTGGAAGTGTATGGAAGCATATTGTAAAAATACGCTTCCGTGCATGCACGTTGTCTCATCGTCACCGCCAACATTTTTTAAATCCCTGCATTACTATAGAGTTTAATGACTTCCGGTCCAACGCAGAGTGACGTAGGTGTACACGGTAATGTAGTTTTGGAAGCGCGTCAGATTAAGGACTTCCAGCGCACCGCGATGCAGGAAATATGATTTCCCCCATAGGTTTCCATTGGAGTGCGGTAGCAGTGCGTCAATTTGACGCACCGCCCCAGTGTAAAAGGGCCCTCAGAGGGCTTAGAAACTACCCTACGTAGACCTAACTTATAAAGCTGTTCTCTAATTGTTCTCATCTAGGTGCACTCATGCCGTGCACATTCCCAGCTAATTGTGATAATAATATCAAAACTTGCTGTAAATTACACTTTAAAGAGGAACTTCAGCCTAAACAAACATACTGTCATTAAGTTACATTAGTTATGTTAATTAAAATAGATAGGTAATATAATCTCTTACCCACCCTGTTTTAAAAAAGAAAAGGAAAATGTTTGATTTCATGAGGGCAGCCATCTTTTTGGTTGAAAGGAGGTGACAGGAAGCATGAGACACAGTTCCAACTGTCCTGTGTGCTGATCACCCCTCCCAGTTCCTAGGCAACGTGAATAACAACATAGGAAATCCCATTATGCTTTGCACAGCTTCAGGGGGGAAAAAGTCCAGGCAGTTTTCTTTGATGGGTGGAGCTTAGCTAAAAATGCAGCTGAAAATGATGCTTTGGTAAGAAAAACAAAGTTCTGATGCTGTGAAACTGTTAAAGAAACACCAATCCTTTTCAGTTCTGCTCAGTAGATTTTTAGTCTGGAGGTTCACTTTAAGTTCATTTTAACAGAACATTTAAAGGTTCCAGGGATAGGAAACTATGCCGACTAGCAGTGCATGTATTTATTCATATTTTATATTTACAAGTTTTTGAACTGATGTTTTATGCCTTTTTAATTTATGATAAACTTTTGTTATATTATTCCATGAACAAAAATATAACATTCCTCAGTGCTGATTGACAGTTCCTCAACATTATCTTCAACTGACAGAAATTGTGTACATTCAACACTCATTTTTTACTTGTCCCTCTCCTTCGCACCCCACATCCAAAACATTAGCCAATCCTGCGACTTCCACCTTCACAACATCTCCAGGATTTGTTCCTTCCTTTCCCCTGATGCTACCAAACTCCTCATCTGCCGACTTGACTATTGCAACCCCTTTTTGTCAGGCCTCCTTTTAAACAACATTGCCTCCCTTCAATTCGTAATGATGCAGCAGCAAGACTGATCAACTGCTCCCATTGCAGCGCTCCTACAACTCCACTCTGTCTACCCATCCACTACAGGATCAACTTCAAGATTCTGTGCTTGGCTTAAAAATCAGTATACATGACCTGCTCAGCCTACACCTCCGATCTCGTCCACAGGCATTTACTGGCCTGACCCCTCCCATCTTCCAACAAATTGGGACTGTCCGCACCGTGCACTTGCTACTCCCACGTGCAACAGCAAGACTTCACTAGGGTTGCTCCCACCATCCAACAGACTTTCTCCCTCCTTTAATGCCTTCAAACAAGCCCTTAAATTTCACGTTTACATGATTGCCTACCCCCCTGCATTAGTACCATTTTTTCAATTTTTATTGATCCGGAATGCTGGAAATTTTTCTTAATTTTTTCAACAAATAACAAATGTGTGTGGTACATTGGTCATATTTTTGAAGGGTTACAATTAGTCAGAAAAATTGATTGCTACACAGCTGACACATGTCTGTACAGGCTGGCCAGCGATGTCGCTCAAGAGGATTTGGTCCCGGTCCCCAACAGGCGACAAAAGTGAAGAAGTATGTACCGTATTTTTCAGAATATAAGACACACTTTTTCTCCCCAAAAAAGTGGGGAGAAAAAGTCAGTGCATTTATATTCCAGATGCACAGCCAAATGTCCTATAAGCAGGTGCAGGACATATCAGAAAGCCTCACCTATCCAGCCGCGGGCACGGAGTCCTGCAACCTGCTTCCTCCTTCTGTGCAGCATGCATTGGCTCTCCTGCAGCATACGGACCACCCGCGCACGCTCTGCGCTTGGCATCTTCGAGTCACGTGGGCCATCAGCTGGAGCTCCTGCAGCGCCTCCCATGTAATGTCTACCGGTACCGGCTCGGTGGGAAGACGGGATCGGCAGCTCTCCTTGAGGAGTTGTGGACAAGCAGGAGATTGGTAGTTCTCCTGTGCAACCTGCATGCTGCTCCCCAGACACCAGAGGATCAGCAGACAAAAACGATCGGCGGCTTGGAGTCACGTGGGCCATCAGCTGGAGCCGCCCACTTGACTCTGGCTCCTGCAGCGCCTCTGATGTAAAGTCTACAGGTACTGGCTTAGTGGGCAGACAGAGGATCAGCAGCTCTCCTTGAATGGTGGACAAGTAGGGGATCAGCGTCTCTCCTCCTTTACAGCCTGCACTCTGTTCCCTGGATGGCAGAGGATCAGCAGATCAGGGCCGGCGCTACCATTAAGGCAGAGGAGGCAGCTGCCCCAGGGCCCCAGAACTTGTAGGGGCCCCCAGTGGCTACAAGAGGAAAAAAAAATTTTTCAAATCGGCCTTATAGTTCCTGA
Organism: Hyperolius riggenbachi; assembly: GCF_040937935.1. Lineage (NCBI taxonomy): Eukaryota > Metazoa > Chordata > Amphibia > Anura > Hyperoliidae > Hyperolius > Hyperolius riggenbachi. Next base: position 238,543,865 of record NC_090647.1, on the reverse strand, counting down.
GAAAATCGATTTTAAAGTTTCAAAGGAAAAAAAAAACATTTAAAAACCTGCCGACTTTAATGGTTAATAACAAATCCACCTTAAATGCTAGAAACCCTAAATTTGCAGGATATGTTAAGGAGATCATTAGGAATAAGAGGAAAAAACATTTTTTCAAAAAGACCTTATAGTTTTTGAGAAAATCGATTTTAAAGTTTAGAAGGAAAGAAGTATAGTTTTAAATGCGGTAAATGTCACTTTTAGTAGCAAACCTAACGGTAGTGTAATTTTACATGCATCAAACGAAAGAGCAATACATTTCCTGACGGGGTTTCCAGGGGGTCCACACGCAGCCGCAATGCTTTGGCCAGGGATCGCTATACAGCCGCAATATGGCTGTATGAAGATCCCTGGCATTTTTTCCTATTTTCCCAAAAAATTTTTATGTTTAGAGTGTGGGAATTTTTTTTTTTTTTTTTAATTATGTGGGGTCCCCCCTCCTGAAACTTTTTAACCCCTTGTCCCCCATGCAGGCTGGGATAGCCAGAATGTGGAGCTCTGACCGATTGGGACTTCACACCCTGACTATACCAGCTGCAAAAAAGGTCCCCTAATGCCGATTTTTGTTCCGGGGTATATGTTGGGGGGGCCCCCCAGGTTTATTTTGCCCTGGGGCCCCATTGTTGCTTAAACCGGCCCTGCAGCAGATTGAACGATTTGCAGCTTGGGCCACATGGGCCATCAGCTGGAGCTGTCCACGTGACTTTGGCTCCTGCAGCTGCTCTGGCTTCAGGAGAAATCTGGCCATCGATGTCACTGCTTTTCCACCTCCAGCACATTGGCAGCACAACGGGGACCTGCCACTCTGAGCCAAACTGCAAGGGACCTGGGATTCCAATCATGCCAGACCGGCAGCAATCCAGGATCTAGAGCAGTCCAATCCTATGGTTCCTGTGTCCCTAGCAGCACCCTTCTTTCCTAGGATCGGTAAGTATTAAAGAAATACGTTTGTATTTAATGTAGGTAACGAGGGGAATTATGTGGTGGAACAGCAGGAGTTAATGTAGTGTAGTGTAGTGTGGCTTGTATGGCATTAGGAGTTACTGTTAGTGTAATGTAATGTAAATGGGGGGCAGCAGGGGTTAGTGTAGCTTAGATAGAGGTAGTTTAGGGGTAGAAGGTCCATAAGACGACCCTGCACTATAGACGCACCTAAGTTTACTGTTCCAAACCCCCCCCCCCCCCCCGATTTGTGCATTCTAAACCTAGGTGTGTCTATATATATATATGCCAGAGCATCTTATATTCCAAAAAATACGGTATGTACACACCTTTAGAGGCAGAGTACATACATTTTGTTATTGGCTAAAAAGAATTATGGCATTTAACCCATCATACCAGCACAAAATGTGTGTAAGTCAATGGGTGACACAGGGCTTTTAAATATGTTGGTGGCCGCGGTGCAACGCCCATGTGCGGAATAACAGAAATACAACAAGGAAACCTATGAATCCCAGCGACGTACTTCCTGTCCAGTAGGGAGTACATCACGTGGCGAGGAGCGGCAAGGAGCATAAAGGAGGGGCGCTATGCATATGACTCTGTCGGTGCACTCTGCCACAGGGTCATATGACTGCCATTTTTGTGCGGTTCGATGCGATGGGGGCAGTACATCAGACAGCTAACGCAATGGCCAGTTGTAAAAGCGTTATTATTGTATGGGATTGGGATCCAGTTGGCCTACCTGGCCCAGTGACAGCTGAACAAAGAACTGTAATTAAAGGGGAACTTCAGCCTAAACAAACATACTGTCATTAAGTTACATTAGTTATGTTAATTAGAATAGATAGGTAATATAATCTTTTACCCACCCTGTTTTAAATGAACAGGCAAATGTTTGTTATTCATGGGGGCTACCATCTTTGTCTTGGGGGCAGCCATCTTTTTGGTTAAATTGAGGTGACAGGGAGCATGAGACACAGTTCCAACTGTCCTGTGTCCTGATAACCCCTCCCCAGCTGCACGCGCTAGGCTTCAAATGTCAAATTCAAAATGTAAAAAAAAAAAAATTACACCACAACATCAGAAATCCCAAATCCCATCATGCTTTGCACAGCATCAGGGGAAAAATGCCCGGGCAGTTTTCTTCTGTGCAGCTAAAGATGAGGCTTGTATAAGAGAAACAAAGTTATGATGCTGTGAAACTGTTAAAGAAACACTAGGCCTTTTCAGTGCTGCTGAGTCGATTTTTAGTCTGAATGTAACGATCGGTGTCAGCACACACAAAGAATCTGATTATTGGTGATCTGCAGTATCACCAAGAATACAGATTATACCTGATTATTGATGATCTGCAGAATCACCGATAATCTAAGTATAACTAACCTCTGGACACCTTTATAATGTGAGTGTTTGGTGCAACAGTAATGACTTTGAGTAAGACCACCCGGGGAGCAGGTGGTCTCAGGCAGTATGGGCGATACTGCCTTTGAGAAGTGCAAAAACTGTCCAACAGCCTGAGACCTCCAAAGGGGTGGAGTCCCAGGTTGAAGGTAGGAAGAACCTGTGGGTGAGTGACACCTGAAAGGTGGATGTCACTAGCAGGTCTGGAGACTATCTCTTAACCTCCTGAGCGGTATGGACGAGCTCAGCTCGTCCATCACCGCCGGAGGCTGCCGCTCAGGCCCTGCTGGGCCGATTTTCTTCAAATAAAAAGCAGCACACGCAGCCGGCACTTTGCCAGCCGCGTGTGCTGCCTGATCGCCGCCGCTCTGCGGTGATCCGCCACGAGCAGCGGCGAAAGAGGGTCCCCCCAGCTGCCTGAGCCCAGCGTAGCCGGAACAAAAAGTTCCGGCCAGCGCTAAGGGCTGGATCGGAGGCGGCTGACGTCAGGACGTCGGCTGACGTCCATGACGTCACTCCGCTCGTCGCTATGGCGACGATCTAAGCAAAACAAGGAAGGCTGCTCATTGCGGCCTTCCTTGTTTATTCTGGGCGCCGGAGGCGATCGGAAGAACGCCTCCGGAGCGCCCTCTAGTGGGCTTTCATGCAGCCAACTTTCAGTTGGCTGCATGAAATAGTTTTTCTTCTCCCTGGCGATCTCAATAGAACGCCGGGGAGGTTAAGGAGAGAGATAGCTCTCAAGGTTGGGCAAGCCAGGTCGGCAACACACAGACAGACAAGGTACATAGACAGAAGGCTGATTCGGTATCCAAAGTCAGGCAGGGTTGGCAACAGGTAATAAGATATGCGTAGGTACCGAATCAGAAAGCAGAGGGATAGTCAGGAATGCAATAGGTCATAACAGATATCAACAATGCCTAGACTTGGGTGTGAGGTCCGTGGTCTCTACACCCTGGAACTAGTCTGGAGTATAATATGATGGTACAGGGTATTCCTAGACTTGGGTGTGAGGTCCGTGGTCTCGACACCCTGGAACTAGTCTGGAGAATAACAGAATGATAACACAGAGTCCCTAATCTTGGGTGTGAGGTCCGTGGTCTCGACATCCTGGAACTAGTCTGAAGTATAACAGAATGATAACACAATAATACACAGAAGTAATCTGGCTCAGTGTGAATTCCCAGGTCCTCCTGGTTCTAACACACTGTAGGATCTGACTAAGGTCTGAGTGCTTCCACGTAGTGTTCGCAACGGCAGACAACTTGAGACTGACCAGCAGTGACTATATATAGCGCGGCGCTCTCCAGTGCCACCCATCCGCGATCAACCAATAGCCACTTGCTTTGAGGTCAGCTGACCAACCTGGTCAACTGATCCCTCCTTGTTTGTCATAAAGGTTCTACCTCTCAGCGCGCGCGTGCATGCGTATTCCTCAGCCTGTGTGAACTAATAGGCCCAGGCACACCAGACGCACGCTGCTGCGTGCAAACCGCCGTGCTGGACGCGGAATCAGCCGCCTTGCCGTCAGTACACGCGGCAGCTTTTCCGCGTTTTATCACACTGAAGATTCACTTTAAGGAGTATATTTTTATATATATCTTCCTCACATGGTCACCACGATTAGTAAGTGAGAAGAAATCTTTCCAGTGGAGATAAGGAATAAAAAGCTGGCATATTTACTAGCTCTTCCTCAAACGTCCCTGTATTGAGTTCATTAATGATTTGGCAGCAATTAGCATACAAGATACTCAGAGCTCAAATTAGTGGAGCCAGAGGATCAACTTTAATGTCGGCTGTTTGTTAATCAGACCTGTTGCTACTATATAACACAAGGCTACCACACAAATAACAGGATATTAATAGGTCTGTTTTCAGTGCATGTTGGAAAAACTGTCATTTTTCATGAATCTTGAATATGTGATTGAAAGTTTGTGTCAAAGAAGCCTTATACTGACCTCCTGTGGAAGTTCTGTGAGGGATGAGTATTGGAAATGACCTTACTGCACAGTTTCTGTATACCGGTTGTGCAATTTGTATATAAACAGCTTTTCCTTTGTACCTATTCTATTCTGATAGATCTGACTCCTCATACATACTTACCTACAGGCAGTGGCGTACCTGGTTATTTGACACCTGGTGCTGATAGACGCCCCCCCATCAAACAAAAAAAATTTAAATGTCGCTGTAATAATCAAATATTTAGTCCCTGTGTGTGACTACCTGACAGCCTTAGTGCTGGTCCTTATCACCTTCGGAAAGTATACAGCCGATAGCAGACTTTCACAGAATTGATCGCCAGAGCAGTTAAGAGAGTCTTTATTGTATCCAACCGGGATACTCGGTATAATCTTGGTTACAAACTTATATTGAAAAACATACGAAGCAAAGCAAACATCAGTAGTTAATAATACAGATATTGAGCAAAGCTGATTAATATGAGCGCGCTAGCTACAAACCTATACGGATCTACCTTATAAAAGGAGAAACCTCCAGATCCACAAGTGTTAACTAACAACACGCCCCCGAAGGTGGGATATGGGCGAGTTCCAGATGTCACCCCTATTAAACGCTTGCTATTGGCCTATAGAACTCTGTGATTGACATCCAGAACTCTGTGATTGACATCCGTCTAGTGCGCAAGCGCGAAGCCGATGCCCTGTACCCTAAATACTCAGAAACTGGTGTTTAGAAACACCAGGCATTGTTTGGCATTGTATGGCCCTGGGCATCCCAGGCTCAGACAGCTAGTCTGCACATCCCATAGATAATGCTGCGTTCTGACCTTTTACTATTCCCTGTAATGTTCTCTCTTCTATTCCACTCTCTGCCTGGCCTTCTAGAATCTGTATAGCAAGAGAACTCTGCACATAATCTTTGACTGAAACACAGGTTCACTTTGGCTATAATAAGGGCCATACCTTGCAAGACCCTCTAAGAATCTTACAGTGGCCTGCTAAGTGCATTGCGGTCAAATTTTGGGGAAAGGAGTGAGTGCAGCATGCTTCATTGTAGTGGCGATAATTGGCCAAGGCCATGACAGTATGTGAGCAGAGCTAACTGTAAAGTAATAGTGTAACTCAAACGCAGTGGGTCCAAATTTACTCCCAAAACAGTTAGGCAAAGTGATCCTACAGGTAAAAAGGCATTGTTCCCCTCTCAAAGTAAAGAAAACCCCAAACACATAATAAGGTAATGTAGGTAGTGTAAAATCCTCTGAAGGACGTGATTGTGGACCCTAAATTCATAAAGTGCTGCACATGTCAACGCTAAATCAATACATATACGTAAGTAATTAACTTCAGGTCCCTTTTACACTTGCCTAGCAAGTGTGCATTGCGTTAACCTGTTTTGCTGCAGGGTAACAATGACAATGCGAGGCAACGCTTTCCGCGTCGCGCCAGAAGTTTCCGATCGACCGCCAACTCGCAGCGCGTTACTATAGGGTGGCACTCATGTAAATAGATGGGTGATGCGGGGATTGTAAATTTGTTGGCGGCAGTTGTAAAGCATGCATGCAAATACGATGGGGAAAGTAATCCCAATGACGTACAATACTTACTGTCCAGCAGGAAGTATGTCACTGGTTGAGGCTGACGGTCGGCAAAGGGCATGCGGCCTCATGCATATGACCCTGGCGGCACACTCTGCCCCAGGGTCAGATGAATGTAGTTTTCCGCGCTGCGGTGTGATGGAGGTGGAGCATCGCACTGCAAATGCAACACCTGGTGAAAAACCAGCCTCAAGAAAATCTAAAGTGAGGGAAAGAAGTTGATTTTTACATACCTGGGGTTTCTCCCAGCCCCCTGTAGTCCTTCAGGTCCCTTGCTGTTCTCCCAGTCCGTTCTGTTGTGCAACTGTCACGCCATGCGCTGTCCCGGCCCTATGCATCTCCATGATCGAGCTCCAGTGGTGGCAGCATTTTAGGCATGTGCATTTTGTAAAACTTGCAACTGCACATGCACAGAATGCTCTCAGAATGTGTGGCGCGTGGCTGAGACAGCACATGGGCAGTAGCCCATTTTTGGTCCAGTCGGCGAGATTTTAGACAGGCACACAACAGAGTAGACTGAAAGGACAGTGAGGGACCTGAAGGGATGCAGGGGGCTGGATGAAGCCCCAGATAAGTAATAATGAATTTCTTTTCCTCACTTTAGGTCAGTAAATCAAAACTTCTTGGCAGCTTGGCAGTGAAACACTTCGAAGACATAACAACAAAAGTTGTTTAGGTGATACCTTTAATGACTTAAGCTGGCCATACACTGGCCTGATTTGCGCCCGTTTTGACAGCAGATTCGATCACTGGGATCGAATCTGCTGCCAATCGTTCGCGCTAAACACACCCGCCGATCCGATTTCCTCCCGAAATCGGATCGGACCGTCGATCGCGCCATGCGGGAAATTACCGTCGATCGCCCGCGGGTAGGGAGCGCGTCGTTAGCGGCGGCCGATCCGATCAAGTATACATTACCTGACGCTGGCTCCCGGGCATCTTCTCCGCGCTGCACCGCTCTGTTCCTGCTTCCATCCCAGCGTATATAGAGGGCGCTCTATTTGAACTTCCTGGTCACGGAGTGACACAGTGTACGCTGGGATGCGGTGCGGGATGCTGGGATGTGGTGCAGCGCGGAGAAGAGGACCCGGAGCCAGCTTCAGGTAATGTATACGGGGGGGGGGGGGGGGGGGACAGGCGGCAGGAGCAGCTCAACAGATTGTGATCGGTTTCAGCCTGAAACTGATTCACAATCTGTTTGCAGTAAAGGCAGCCATACTCTTTGATCAGATTCGATCAGATAGGGATCTGTCAGTTGGTTGATCTAATGGCAAATCGACCAGTGTATGGCTACCTTAACTGTACAAGATTCCTTTGCAAGCTTTCGAAACTTTAAGTTTCTTTTTCAGGCATGTTTCAGAGCTGGATCAGAACCATACAAAATACTTTCACATACACAGGCTTTATATATGATTTTGTAGCCTCCTGCATTCGGGAGGGTTTGAATGAAGTTTTAAAAAATATATATTAAACACCCCCCTTACCGTTTTTCTTTTATCTTGGCCGCTCTCTTTTATCCCTCATATGTCGTTTTATATTGAATTAATTTTATTTTGGAGCATAGATATAATGGTATATATTTATATATAATTTTTGTATACTTTTTATGAACATATTAAAAAAAAAATATCTTATACTTTTATCTTTATCTGGATCTGATCTCTAAATATGTGTTACCCCAGAAGATAACATCAATATCAAAAAGCAAAATCTTTCTCACCATCTTATTGCCTGATGAAGCAAGCTGAGCCTGCGAAACGTGTTGCATCCTTGGGGTACTATTTAATAAATGTTTATAATTCATCAGACAGTCTTTCGAGTCGTTGTACTGGAGGTAAGTCCACCCCTTCCTCCAAGCAAATTTTAGAGGTTTTATCTACTTTTATCCTGCTGGCGTCTCTGTTCTCTTATTGCGATCTGCCACAGCATGGAGGACTTCAGAGTCACCATATTAAGGGTAGGTTCTAAGTCAGGTAATGAAAGAAGGACATGCGAATATGAATTCATGAAACATGAATTCATGAAACTGGTCGGGACTTTGAAACATGGACTTAATATCAAACCTGGGTTCATGGAGAATTATGAGCATTAGAAAAGCATTACCTGACTGACAGGAAAGACACTCAAACTTTCACAAATACCTATCCCCCGCAGCCCTCAGATCTGCCAATATATATGGTAACTGATGACGTTTTTCATTGTTTGATGCTGCCACTGGAAACTTGCATCCAATCTGTACAGGCCCTGCTGGCTTTCCAACCTTTTATGCCCTGTTGTATCAACTGTTATCACCTGTTACCACCTGTTCTTTAACAGCTAATTTAATTAGAGTTTGTGTATACCTTTGGTTAGGTGCTGGCAATTAGCTAATTTGTTTAACGTGTGGATGTTTCTACCTATTGTATAGAGCCTTTGGAGTGAATAGATCTAAAGCCTCATCTACACGTGTAGATGAGGCTGCGATCCGGCGTCTCGATTAGCCACCGGATCGCCTCTTCCGCGTCCCCGCGCGTGCCCTCCGCATCCCCGCCGCATTCGATTCCCCGCTTGTCCCCGCCGGCGCCGCTTATCTTCCGCTCGATTCCCTGCCATTGTCCCCTCGCGGGCAGCGAGCAGGGAATCGGCAGAAGCAAGATCCGTCCTGTCGGATCTTATCAATCGAGCCGCATCAGCGGCTCGATTGATAAGGAACATCGCGGCCGCATCTATGCGTGTAGATGCGGCTTAAAACATGCCTGAAGAAGAAACGTAAAGTTTCGAAAGCTTGCAAAGGAATCTGGTACAGTTAGTCATTAAAGATTCTTGTGATAAACAAAAATGACACAGAGGGACCAGGAGCCCGATCTGGTGTGATATCGTCAGGTCACCAAGAGGTGTATGTATTAGTGTAGTTGTTATACTCATAAAACTTGACTGTCAAGTGCTTATTTGAACAATAAACCGTAAGAAATGTTTAAAGATACCACGTCTAGCATACTATTTCTTTAAGGTAGGAGAATTTTATTCTTATTCTAACCTACCCTGGTTATAACAACATAGAGTATAAGTATACTTACAAACCAGCTCTTGACTCCACGGGCGCCTCCTATCCCTCTCCTAGACATTAAAGGTATCACCTAAACAACTTTTGTTGTTATGTCTTCGGATTCTCTCCATGACCAATACCGGACCACACGCAAGTGAAACGCTTATTGCTGTCTGACAGTACTTACTAGAAAGTAGCACGGTAACATTAGGACACTGAAGTCTCATTTATGCAAGTCCGGGACCTTATTAGTGCTGCCCGGAGTGAAGGGGGGTAGGGAGAAGAAGTCTCACTGAAAGGGGAGGCTGAATGTCACTACAGCCTGTCTCCCTTCTCTGATCTCCCATGACAGATCACAGCATAGCATAACACTAGGACAGAGGAGGGGGCGGGACTACTCTCATACACACACACTTACTGACTCACACAGAAGCTACAGGCTGGCCTCAATGTGTCATGCAGTAGAGAGGCACCTGCACTTAAGTGTGACTTACACCACCTTTATCACCCCTCTCTGTCATCACCTGGGGTGGGCCGCTCTCTGCACCCTTGTGTTCATATGCCACTGCCTACATGGGCTCTGAATGTACTGCCTGGCTCCTCCTCACACTAGCAGTGCCATCAAATTGTCCCAATGCCAACTTCATATCAAGACCACACCCATTCTCATAGGATGTTGAGTGGTAGGCTCCTCTTGCAAACCACTAACACATATAAGATACTCTAAACCACATGTGTCGAACTCCAGGACTGGAGGGCCAGATCCATGCCAGTGTTTAGGATGGACTGAGAAAGAAAGGAATGTATTCTACCTGATGGACCACACCTTTCCTGATTCAGACCCATCAATTTATTTGAGCTGTATCAGAAATGTGTGAGGATCTCGGCCCTCATAGGATTGGTTTGACATCTGTGCTCTAGACCAATCACACAGTTTTCTTGCCACAACAGCCATAGCCACCCATCCCAGATTAGTGGCTACAACAGCCATGTCCTTCTCCAATAGCAGGTGAGGGGAGGGTATGAAGGATGTGCCCCCCCATCTTACTTTCTTAGGAGTTACTGTCTCATACACACACTAGATGGTTCTCAGCCAACTCTGCCCAGAATCTATTGTGCATCAGCAAGAGATCCGGTCTACCGGCTGAGTCCATTGTTCTCCATCTTTACCCCTTCCACCTATGCCACTCCATCTTGTGCCATGTGTTGCCCCTCCTACCCCCCTTCATAGCAACAGAATTCATCACTGGGTGCTAGTGACATACCTGCAAAGGGCTTAAAGGGAACTAAGCATCCTTTCTTACCCTGGAATTTGTAATGGCTATAGGAGCTGCCATGTTCCCCCCTCCCCTTCTCACTGTCCTTATTTACAGATGGCAAAGATGCTATCTTAACACATTCCCTTTGGATAATCTTTGTGAAGCAGTTGTCCTAATTACCCACCTCCAGGGGCAAACGCAGGATTTTTAAGGGGGGGGTTCCTGAAAGATCCAGAAGCACGTATGTCCCGAGTGCTTCTGAATACAGGTGGCTCCATACTGCCCATGCACAAAAGTGCGCTGGCGTATTACGGAGCTGCCTATCTTTGGAAGTACTCAAGGACACGAGTGTTTCTGAGGGCTTCTGGTAGCAGCAAATGTGAACGGGGTACAGCGCTGGAACAACTCCCCAAGAGAGGAACAGGAGATAGACTTAGTTTGGACAATTCAGTGGAATATGCTACATAGTGTCACATAGCGCAAGCGATACCCATATGATGCAGGGATATATGCATCTGCGGAAGATGGCGGCGCTATATAAATACTAAATAATAATATTTTGCCTCACCAGGATTGCACTTTTATTTAGCTTTCCTGTATGACAAGAACACACAGCCAGCTCTAGGGGAAGAGGGAAACAAAGGTGAATGAAGGAGGCTGGTGCACACCAAGAGTGCTTCTGAGCGTTTTTCAAATCAACAGTGATTTGAAAAGCGCTTGGCTAATGTTACCCTATGTGGGTGTTCCCACAGCAGCGTTGTGATTTTTTCAAAATCACAGGTATACTGCATGTAGCATGTTTTTGGGCAATTCATTCAAAAATCGCTCTGAAAATCACTTCACAAAATCACACTCACAAATTGCTAGCGATTGCTATTGTCATTTGGGCGTGCACTAGCCCAGAGAGAGGAGTGGAGAAATTGAGAATAGCCTGAGATGGAGCAGAGAACTTATCTGTATTGCAGTCCCACATCCAGGGCCGGGCCGAGGCATAGGCTGGAGAGGCTCCAGCCTCAGGGCGCAGTGTAGGAGGGGGCGCAGAATTCATTCAGTTGTCATTCCTAATTATGTTTGAAGCAGAAATAAATAAGAAAAGGGGATACATGGCAGTGACTGCAAGCCAGATAACTAGATATTAAGGTGTTGGGGAGGTTGTGGGCCCTGTGGCACCTCTTAGTCTAATAGCAATCAGTGTGTGACGGCTGGGGAGGCAGGGATGGAGGGGCGCACTTTGGTGTCTCAGCCTTGGGCGCTGGAGGACCTTGTCCCGGCTCTGCCCACATCACACAGGCTACTTGCCTGTAATCGGACTCCTGTCCCTGTCAGTCTCTCACACAAGTCAGAAAGAAGCCCTCCTGGAGTCTAGGGACTGTCAAAAACTTTTCAGCTTGTTAAACACCTTACCCACACATGCAGTCATTATAACAATGGGGAGAGACCAGACAGATGTTTGCCCACAGACCCTGAGTCCAGGCAAGCTCTGCATCATGCTGTGTATATTTACCAGCTTGCCTGTACTCTAATTTCATCATGTCTGACACTTCTGTGCTGTGGAGAGTCCAGGACTCCATAATCAACATTCTCTCACTGCAGGCTGCATCTTCTTGTGAGGGAAGCTGGGCTGCCTCTCTCATTCTATTAGCTGGAGGGAAGCACCAGAAGTAAGAAGGGAGGGAGAATGAGGCTGTTTATATTATGCGGGCTTCCCTGGCTGAATACACAGCTCAGTGCAGGGGGGAGGTTCCAGACACCCGGAATAGCCCCCTCAGTTCGCCAGTGACCTCCTCTGTTGATTAAAATGTATTGTTTACTTCTTGAGTGCAATAAAACAATTACTTAAGTCATTAGATGTCTGAAATCTCTGCTGGACGGGTCGGATGGGCAGGCCTGCTGAAGTAGGCCAATAAAACCTCTGCTAAAAACTTTAAATGTAAAAATAAATGGTAAAATGGAAGTTTTTTTTAATAATGCATTTTTAACCCTTACCACATAAATATAGCGGCGGTTTGCAGGCACATCAGTCCCCTAACACTGCCCGATCTCTCTCCCCTAGTGTGCCCCAGCATGTAGATTACAGCGGCTTGCAAAAGTATTTGGCCCCTTTGAAGGTTTCCACATCTTGTCACATTACTGCCACAAACATGAATCAATTTATTGGAATTCCACATGAAAGACCAATACAAAGTGGTGTACACATGAGAAGTGGAATGAAAATCATACATCATTCCAAACATTTTTTACAAATAAATAACTGCAAAGTGGGGTGTGCGTAATTATTCAGCCCCCTGAGTGAATACTTTGTAGAACCACCTTTTGCTGCAATTACAGTTGCCAGTCTTTTAGGGTATGTCTCTACCAGCTTTGCACATCTAGAGACTGAAATCCTTTCTCATTCTTCTTTGCAATACAGCTCCAGCTCAGTCAGATTAGATGGACAGCGTTTGTGAACAGCAGTTTTCAGATCTTGCCACAGATTCTTGATTGGATTTAGATCTGGACTTTGACTGGGCCATTCTAACACATGGATATGTTTTGTTTTAAACCATTCCATTGTTGCCCTGGCTTTATGTTTAGGGTTGTTGTCCTGCTCCGCCCCAGTCTCAAGTCTTTTGCAGCTCCAAGAGGTGTTCTTCCAAGATTGCCCTGTATTTTGCTCCATACATCTTCCCATCAACTCTGACCAGCTTCCCTGTCCCTGCTAAAGAGAAGCACCCCCTGAGCATGATGCTGCCACCACCATATTTGACAGTGGGGATGGTGTGTTCAGAGTGATGTGCAGTGTTAGTTTTCCGCTACACATAGCGCTTTGCATTTTGGCCAAAAAGTTCTATTTTGGTCTCATCTGACCAGAGCACCTTCTTCCACATGTTTGCTGTGTCCCCCACATGGCCTGTGGCAAACTGCAAACGGGACTTCTTATGCTTTTCTGTTAACAATGGCTTTCTTCTTGCCACTCTTCCATAAAGGCCAACTTTGTGCAGTGCACGACTAACAGTTGTCCTATGGACAGATTCCGCCACCTGAGCTGTAGTTCACTGCAGCTCGTCCAGAGTCACCACGGGCCTCTTGACTGCATTTCTGATCAGCGCTCTCCATGTTCGGCCTGTGAGTTTAGGTGGACGGCCTTGTCTTGGCAGGTTTAAAGTTGTGCCATACTCATTCCATTTTTGAATGATCGCTTGAACAGTGCTGCATGGGATGTTCCAGGCTTTGGAAATCTTTTTATAGCCTAAGCCTGCTTTAAATTTCTCAATAACTTTATCCCTGACCTGTCTGGTGTGTTCTTTGGACTTCATGGTGTTGTTGCTCCCAATATTCTCTTAGACAACCTCTGAGGGCATCACAGAGCAGCTGTATTTGTACTGTCATTAGATTACACACAGGTGCACTCTATTTAGTCATTAGCACTCATCAGGCAATGTCTATGGGCAACTGACTACACTGACCAAAGGGTGCTGAATAATTACGCACACCCCACTTTGCAGTTATTTTTTTTTTTAAATTTGGAATCATGTACAATTTTCGTTCCGCTTCTTACGTGTACACCACTTTGTATTGGTCTTTAACGTGGAATTCCAATAAAATTGATTCATATTTGTGGCAGTAATGTGACAAAATGTAGAAAACTTCAAGGGGGCCGAATACTTTTGCAAGCCACTGTATATGCCCACACCGCTAGTACCCCCCTGGCTGAAACCGGAAGTACGCAATCAGCGCTACCAGGAAGTGACCACTGCATTTAATTTTTCTTGCTTATTCCTTACTGATTCCTTGCTGATTCCTTCTTGCAGATTCTTTTCTGCAGATTCCATTGCAGATTTCTTGCAAAGTTGCATAGAGGAGCAATGGCATCCTATGCAATGGACGTGGAGGAGCGTCCAAATAGTAGCCAGCATTTCATTTCTCTAATTCCCAATCGAAATACCAAAGATAGCATTGTGTGTAGTGACATGAAGACACCGGGTGGCGAGCATAAAACCACCTATTATTGCGAAACTTGCTCACGCAAGCCAGGATTACACCCAGGAAATTGCTGTAAAATTTACCATACCTTGGCTTTCTTCTCTGCTGCCAGCCAATAGAAGATGCCAAACTGTCCAAATAAGGTATTAAACTAAACGTTATAATGTGTTCTTTAAAACAAGATATACCATGTTACTATGTTATGTTCCATGTTAAAATGAGAGAGAGAGTAAGAGGGAGAATGCATTTCTGTAAAAAAAAAAAACTCCGAGCAGAAACGACTCCCTTTAGGAAAAAACTCCAAGTGGAAAGGGTTAATGTGCTATTGAGATGCCCTAGGTGCTAAAAATGGTGCTCGGTTCACTCTAAACCTGAATTGTTGCCAGAGTGATCGTATCCTTGCAGTGACTGTAATTGTGCGTGTATGCACCTTAAGGAAGTGTACAGCAATGTGTGCCCTTTAGACAGTAATGGACTAATTGTATTAAGACTTGCGGATTTAACAAGAGCTGAGCTCAAGAAGTGGTATTTGAAGTGACATCAGAAACGGATGTCTGAGATAAATTTATGGAGTTGTCTGAGCCAATGTTTACTTTCAATTATGACTTTGATTTATCTTTTTGTGAGCTTCCTCTAAGTTATGTCAACTAACAAAGATTCTTTTATTACATTGCCTCTACATGGAGAAAAACCTGATCTACATGCCTGAAGTTCATTACATCAATAATCTCATTCAACAAGGCAGTACAAAGAGCAGAGATCATGTACAAAAAAATAATCTAGAATCTAAAGTGCACAAGGGACAATATCATAAAGATGAGTTAAAATGTAGCTTCTTATCGCTAAAGAAAATAAAAATGATCAAATCATGACTATACTTTTCAAGTATTTTAACAAGACACTTTAGGCTATAGATGTCAAACACAAGGCTCATGGGCTGAGTTTGGCCCTCCATGCCATTTTATGTGGCCCTCTAGAGTTTCTAATGTCCATCAATGTAAATAGCAAAAGAAAGACAGCACACTGCCTCCAATCCAAAGAGCACTCCGGTGACAGTGTTTCTGATGGAAGCATCGTCAGTTTTAAAGAGAACCTGTACTGAGTAAAATTATTTAAAATAAACACATGAGGTAACTTCAAATGAACATTACATAGTTGCCTTGCCAATAGTTCCTCTCAGAAGCTCGCCATTTTCTTCTTACAGTGATCCCTTCCAGTTCTGACAACATTTTGTCAGAACTGAAATATATCAGTTGCTGTCAGTTATGTATCAGTTGCTGTCAGTTACAGCTGAGAGGAGAACTGATGTGTCCATGTTTCCCTATGGCTCAAGTGGGCGATGTTACAGTTTAACAGTGTGCTGACCAGGAAGCTGTTATGGGTAATAGCGATTTTCAAAATGGAGGACGGAGAATTCCATTGATCACAGTGTACAAATAGGATGCAGGAGAGGAAAAATAGATTGAGGGGTAGACTACACAGGAGGTAAGTATGACTTGTGTATGTTTATTTTGACTTTTATTTTCAGTTCAGGTTTTCTTTAAATAAGGTGAAGCAATAATCCACCCCCCCCCCCCAGCAAAATTAGCATGGGGCTCCCTTCTTGGATCCAAGCCCGCCCCCAACCCCTGGTAAATGGGAAAATCAAATACATACATCTACACACCTTTCCCCTTAAAACCATCTCCAAAAATAGCAGAGCAGCGGAGCAAAGTAATGTTTGCCTGCTCCAGTGATACGCTGTCTCTTCTGTTCTTCCTGGCAGTAGCACGCTCTGTGCTTCCATACCACTTTCTGCCAATCACATGACTAGCCTCAGTGGTTTAGAAATAGGGCTTGCAGAGGTTGCGACTGCACTGGGGCCCTTGGGCCAGAGGAGCCCTCCTGCAGCCCCTGAGGAGCTCTGAACTGCAGTATTAGCTCTTTATTGGTCCTGTGCTTGTAATAATCACTCCATAAAAAATCATTCTATAAATGCTTTGAATAGTAGTAATAAAACTGTTCCCCATCCCCTTCTTGCACCTCTGACACTGTGGTTGTCCTTGGCAGTGTGTTGTATCAATTGTTATGTATAGAGTACTTGGGGGGCCCAGTGTAAAACTTGTACTGGGGCCCATAGCTCCTTAGCTATGTCACTGCACCTCTAACAGAGATGATTCTTAAAGGGGAACTTCAGCCTAAACAAACTTACTGTCATTAAGTTACATTAGTTATGTTAATTAGAATAGATAGGTAATGAAATCTTTTACCCACACTGTTTTAAAAGAACAGGCAAATGTTTGTGATTCATGGGGGCAGCCATCTTTTTGGTTGAAAGGAGGTGACAGGGAGCATGAGACACAGTTCCAACTGTCCTGTGTCCGGATAACCCCTCCCAGCTGCACACACTAGGCTTCAAATGTCAAATTCAAAATGTAAAAAAAAAATTGCACCAAAACAGCAGAACGAGAACAACAACATCAGAAATCCCATCATGCTTTGCACAGCATCAGGGGAAAACTGACCGGGCAGTTTTCTTCTGTGCAGCTAAAAATGAGGCTTGTATAAGAGAAACAAAGTTCTGATGCTGTGAAACTGTTAAAGAAACACCAGGCCTTTTCAGTGCTGCTGAGTCAATTTTTAGTACAGAATGAATCAAAAATGTTTGTAGCAGCAAAATATGAAGTGTTCTCCACAAACCACCCAGTTTTTAACAAAATATGAAAAATGTATTAATTGCAAAAACTAGCTACTCATTCACTCACCAGAGCTTTTTAGGCAGTCTCTCCTGGGAAGGTAAATTGACCAGTCTTTGGGGTTGATTCACTAACAATAGCACTGCCAAACAGTGATGCTTCATACACACTTGAGATAACAGTCTTTGGAAAATGAAAGATCACAGACCAATTTTACCCCATTGCATATAGTATGATAGCCATACTCTACACAGTCTATTCTATGGAGCTGAACTCCCCATCAGATAAAATCTTTGCAAGATGCTGCACACAAAGATGCCCGTACACACTCAAAAGATCATTATCTGCAAAAGATCTGTTCCTGCAAAATATCCATTCCTGCAAAATGCATTCATAGTCTATGAGATCTGCAGATCCTTATACACACTTGGTTTAACAGACTTCATCTGCATATCTGGCAATTATCTGCAGATCTGAAAATCCACCCTGGTGAATCTGATCTGCAGATGATTGTCTGTTAAACCGAGTGTGTATGATGATCTGCAGATCTCATAGACTATGAATGCATTTTGCAGGAATGGATCTTTTGCAGGAACAGATCTTTTGCAGATAATGATCTTTTGAGTGTGTATGGGCATCTGTGTGTGCAGCATCCTGCAAAGATTTTATTTGTTGGGGAGTTCAGCTCCATAGAATAGACTGTGTAGGTATGGCTCTCATACTACATGGAAGGGGGTAAGATTGGTCTGTGATCTTTCATTTTCCAAAGACTTTTATCTCAAGTGTGTATGAAGCATTAGAGTAAATTACAGTTACGAGTGCTAATATAGCAGCGCTATTTACTATTTACTTTGAGCACACTACGCGCGCTAGTGGCAGAGTAGTGTGCGTAGTTAAGCACAGTCAAAGAAGCGGGTGCTGAGCGCACACTATGCTGCGGTAGTGCAGTATAGCGAGCGCTGGTAACTTACGCCGGATCTTTGCCAAAAACGGGCGCTCCATTCGTCCCGCCCTCAGCCCCTTCAGGTCCAGTCACTTTAAAGGACATGACTTTGATTGGTCCAATAGGCTGCCTGTCACTTGATTGGTTTGCAGTGGCTCACTGTGCCCTAACCTTCATTCTGTACTTTGGCTGCCATGACAGGGTGGTTCTAGTCTTTGGCTGTTAAAGGATAACTGAAGTGAGAAGAATATGGAGACCGCCATATTTATTTCCTTTTAAACAATACCAGTTGCCTGGCAGCCCTGCTGACCTGTTTGGCTGCAGTAGCGTTTGAATCACACCAGAAACAAGCATGCAGCTAATCTTGTCAGATCTGACAACAATGTCAGAAACACCTGATCTACTGCATGCTTGTTCAGGGTCTATGGCTAAAAGTATTAGAGACAGATGATCAGCAGGATAGCCAGGCAACTAGTATTGCTTAAAAGGAAATAAATATGCCAGCCTCCATATCCCTCTCACTTCAGTTGTCCTTTAATGGCAAATACAGCAATGATGAGGAGTGATGGCAGTGAAAGTTAAAGAGAATGCTTTCATTGAAAAAATGATGTAAACAGATACCAGCACATGTATTTATTGTTAAAAATTGGCATTACTTTTCAATCAGCAGCCAGCTATGCTTTACTAGACAAAACTGAAAAATTATTTAACCACTTCCCAACTGAGGGGTTTTACCCCCTGACCACCAGAGCAATTTTCACCTTTCAGCGCTCCTTCCATTCATTCGTCTATAATTTTATCATTACTTATCGCAATGAAATGAACTATATCTTGTTTTTTTTCGCCACCAATTAGGCTTTCTTTAGGTGGGACATTATGCCAAGAATAATTTTATTCTAAATGTGTTTTAATGGGAAAATAGGAAAAAATGTGGGAAAAAATTTATTATTTTTCAGTTTTCGGCCTTTATAGTTTTTAAATAATGCATGCTACTGTAATTAAAACCCATTAAATGTATATGCCTATTTATCCCGGTTATAAAACCGTTTAAATTATGTCCCTATCACAATGTTTGCCGCCAATATTTTAGTTGGAAATAAAGGTGCATTTTTTTCAGTTTTGCGTCCATCCCTAATTACAAGCCCATAGTTTATAAAGTAACAGTGTTATACCCTCTTGACATAAATATTTAAAAAGTTCAGTCCCTAAGGTAACTATTTATGTATTTTTTTTAAATTGTAAATTTTTTATTTTTTTTTTAATTACAAAAAAAAAAAAATTGGGGAGTGTGGGAGGTAAGGAGTTAATTTTTTGTGTAAAACAAGTTTATTTGTGTGTAAAAAATGGTTAGGGTGTAGTTTTACTATTTGGCCACAAGATGGCAACATTACCAATTTGTTTCATGCGACCTGCAAGAGTCCTTCCGGACGCTTGCAGGAAGTAGAAAGAGGCTGGGACTTTGTTATTTTTTCACAATGATCGCGCTGCTCAGCCGAGTGGCAGCAGATCATTGCGGGGCTTAGATCAACGAACGGGAATGGATTTTCCCGTTCGTTGATCTCTGGGCGAGCGGGCGGCGGCGTGTTTACTAGCGGCGGGCGGCGTGTTTACGAGCGGGAGCGCGGACAGCGGCGGGAGTGCGCAGAGTACGGATTTCTCTGTCCCTGGGGGTGAAAGGATGGAAAAAGGGGCGGAGAAATCCGTACGCGCGGGGGTAAAGTGGTTAAACACAACGTACTTGGAAACAGAATAGCACATGTTGTTCCTGTGATCTTCCTTCATGTGCTGTTCACCTGCTAACACCTAGTAATTGGCACTAGGAAGTAGGTTTGGTCAATGAGATATTAATAATTCAAAGATCATGCTAATTTTATGCAAGCTCATGCAGCTTGGAAATCCAATGCAGAAATTGCAAGCATTTAATTTAATTGATCATACCGGTTGTACTATGAAGTTACAGTTCAACTACCTTTACAAAATATTTTTAACCAAAAAGTATAGATTTCCGTTAGCATGTTCTTTTCTCGACTTAAAGCGGGATTGTAAGCCGTAAAATTCCATTTACCCCCTGCTCTGTGTTTATTATGTAGTCTACATCCTGACCCTGCATTGCAAGCATTCCAATATAATCATAAATGGTTCTGCTGTAATTAATCTTATCTTAGTCAGCCTGGCTCTATTTTGGTAAATTGCAGGAGAGGAAAGCTTATCTCCCTTCCCACATTCATGCTGCTCACTAACTGGCTGAAGGCAGTTCAGTGCGACACAAGGTTGAGAAGGGAAATACACTTCACCCCTCTGCAGAAGCTACTGAAATACAATCTATGGTGTGCTCACATGTGTTTACAAAGCAAGCTAGATACACAGTGCACTTTCTAGATACAGAGCTTAGTGGCTGGAGGGCTGCAAATTCATTCACCATTTTAGGCTGGAGGGGGAAAAAAAAGGAAGTAAGGGTGTGTTCACCCTGGAGGCACTTTTGGAGTTTTTGAAGCGCTGGCATTTTTCCCAAATCGCCCTGAAGGCACTTGTGCAATGATTCTCTATGAGATAGCTTGCATCTGAGTGGTTTGTTTACGATCTGCTCAGATGTGCTGCATGGACCATTTTTTGAGGCGATTTGCCTCAATGGAAGGTATAGGAAAAATGCAAAACACTCACAAAAGCGCTTTGTGCAGAGATTGCATTCGCGTTTTTAACCACTTGCCGACCGTGTCACGCCGATGGACCGCCTATATTTGTATAGCGCTTTTCTCCTGTCAGACTCACGTTTGTGAGTCAGCCACAAGAGCGCACTCAGTAGGCAGTAGCAGTGTTAGGGAGACTTGCCCAAGGAACTCTTTACTGTGTAGAGTACTAGGTGCTGGCTTACTGAACAGGCAGAGCCGAGATTCGAACCTAGATCTCCTATGTCAGAGGCGGAGCCCTTAAGGTGTGTACACATGCCATACCGATGGCAACCATGGGTCCGTCAGACCCTCCCGCTGGGCGGATTGTTCAGAAACAGCCTTCCAACAGCACGTACACACGTGCCACTGTCGGCTGAACGTCCGCCCAGCGGGAGGGTCTGATGGACCAGTTGTTAACGGAAGTAGTGCGGTATACACATCTTCAACCATTACACTATTGAGCCTTGGAAAATACCTGGAACAGTTTTCTCTTTATTTACTATATAAAATCAACTGAAATCAAATGGTGGAAAGCACAAGAATGTATCTTTTTTCCTGTGATAGTATGGCTGTCCCTGCTGCTTTAAACATAGGAGAAGTATAACAGTTGCAATTAATATCTTCTCAAAATGTTTGTTTCGCCAACACGTTTCTTCAAAAGCTCTACATTTTTCCAATGAGTTATCTGACCACTTCTCTTAAACACAAATCTCTTGGTATTATTCACCTCCTTAGCGGTAATCACGAGTACAGCTCGGGGTGTAAAAGACATGCCAAGAGTGGTAATCCCACCAGAGGTCTATGCAGAACAATGTGCACAGCAGGCGTTTCTCACCCACCTCCCTGGGGATCCAGACTTTCGGCTGCCATTCTTAGAACTGGGCAAGGGATTTTTTATTTTTTTTTACTTATTCCCACTATTCATCCTAACATACAGTATCTAGCAAACTGGTTTAGATAGCATGTATGAGGGCTTTGCAATTAACTGCAGAAGTTGGCAGCTTAGTACCAGTTACTTTAATGCAAGCTCACAAAACTGATTTACTGACATTTTGGAAGTTTGCTTCATCTTTTATTTCATTGTTCTTTATTGAAAGAAGTGTGCAGAAAATGTGTAATTATTAATTATCACTGTTTTTCATCCACTTGAACATGGCCGTTTCTTGGGCCGTGCGGCCGCCCTGAGCGCTAAAGAAGGGGCGCTGTAATAGAGGGGGATGTCAGCCGCAGGGAGGGAGGCCCGATCTCTCCCTCCCTTTCTCTCCGGGCGCCCTCCTGCTCCCCCCTCCGATGCAGAGCGGAGCAGCCAGCAGGGAAGCGCTGTAATAGTAACAACTCACCTCCCAGATTCCAATCTCTGGTCACTAGCCGCTGGTCTTCTCTCTGCACACACGCTGCTTCCTGTTTAGCTGGAAGCAGCGTGTGTATCAGTGTGTGTGCAGAGGAGGAGACCAGCGGCTAGTGACCAGCGATTGGAACCAGGGAGGTGAGTTGTTACTATTAGCGCTTCCCTGCTGGCTGCTCCGCTCTGCATCGGAGGGGGGAGCAGGAGTGCGCCCGGAGAGGAAGGGAGGGAGAGGTCGGGCTGCCCTCCCCGCGGCTGACATCCCCCTTTATTATTGGGGGGATCACCTACCAACCTACCTACCGACCCACCCTGGGGGGAAGCTACCTATCTAATCTATACTGGGGGAACCTACCTAATCTAACCTATACTGGGGGGCACCTACCTAATCTAGCCTATACTGGGGGGCAGCTACCTATCTATCCTATACTGGGGGGCACCTACCTAATCTAACCTATACTGGGCGGCGCCTACCTAATCTAACCTGTACTGGGAGGCACCTACCTAATCTAACCTGTACTGGGGCGGCACCTACCTAATCTAACTTATACTGGGGGGCAACTACCTATCTAACCTATACTGGAGGGCAGCTACCTATCTAACCTATACTGGGGGGCAGCTACCTAATCTAACCTATACGGGGGGGGGGAAGCTACCTATCTAACCTATACTGGGGGCAGCTACCTAATCTAACCTATACTGGGGGGCAGCTACCTAATCTAACCTATACTGAGGGGCAGCTACCTATCTAACCTATACTGGGGGGCACCTACCTAATCTAACTTATACTGGGGGGCAGCTACCTATCTATCCTATACTGGAGGGCAGCTACCTATCTAACCTATACTGGGGGGCAGCTACCTATCTAACCTATACTGGGGGGCAGCTACCTAATCTAACCTATACGGGGGGGGGGGGAAGCTACCTATCTAACCTATACTGGGGGCAGCTACCTAATCTAACCTATACTGGGGGGCAGCTACCTAATCTAACCTATACTGAGGGGCAGCTACCTATCTATCCTATACTGGAGGGCAGCTACCTATCTAACCTAAACTGGAGGGCAGCTACCTATCTAACCTATACTGGGGGGCAGCTACCTAATCTAACCTTTACGGGGGGGGGGAGCTACCTATCTATCCTATACTGGAGGGCAGCTACCTATCTAACCTAAACTGGAGGGCAGCTACCTATCTAACCTATACTGGGGGGCAGCTACCTAATCTAACCTATACGGGGGGGGGGGAAGCTACCTATCTAACCTATACTGGGGGCAGCTACCTAATCTAACCTATACTGGGGGGTAGCTACCTAATCTAACTTATACTGGGCGACACCTACCTAATCTAACCTATACTGGGGGGCAGCTACCTATCTAACCTATACTGGGGGGCAGCTACCTATCTAACCTATACTGGGGGGCACCTACCTAATCTAACTTATACTGGGCGACACCTACCTAATCTAACCTATACTAGGGGGCAGCTACCTATCTAACCTATACTGGGGGGCAGCTACCTAATCTAACCTATACTGGGGGGCAGCTACCTATCTAACCTATACTGGGGGGCAGCTACCTAAATCTAACCTATACTGGGGGCAACTACCTAACCTAACCTATACTGGGGGGGGGGTCAGCTACCTAATCTAACCTATACTGGGGGTCAGCTACCAATCCAAGCTATAATGGGGGCAGCTACCTATCTAACCTATACTGGGGGCAGTTACCTATCTAACCTATACTGGAGGCATATACCTATCTAATCTATACTGGGGGCACCTAGTTATCTAACCTATATTGGGGGCACCTACCTACCTAGCCTATACTGGTGGCAACTATACTGGCTACCTATATTGGAGGCACCTCGCTAACCTATGCTGGGGGCAACTATTTTGGCTCCCTATAAGAGGCATCCACCTAGCTAACCTGTACTGGGGGCACCTACCTATCTAACCTCTACTGGGGGCACCTGCCTATCTAACCTATACTGGGGCAACTATACCGGCTACCTATACTGGAGGCACCTACCTGGCTAACCTATACTGGGGGCAACTATACTGGAGCACCTATGCCTGGCTACCTATACTGGGGGGAGTACATTTGAAATCGGCGCCGGTAGACTTGGACGCAGGATACAGCCGGTATATGGCTGAGGATCAGCAGCCTGTGCTGCTGCACAAGTCCAGGCCGTTTTAATTACTATACCCCCTTCAGGCTGCCATGGATAGTGGGAGAATTAAATAATTCGGCTTCCAGCGATTGCTGGAGGCCGAATTATTGTGTTTTTTAAGCAACTTCGGCTCCGTCTTCTGACGGAGCCAACGTTACTCACTGAGCGTCGCTATAGACTGATTCCCACTACAGTCTATGGCTGCGCCCAAATCTAACAGCGCTGAAAAGCACTGCTCCGTACTGGGGGACCTATAGCTGGCTACCTATACTGAGTGCAACTAGACCTGGCTAACCTAAACTGCAGGCACTTATATCTGGCTAAACTGGGGGCACCTATACCTGGCTCCGCGAGGGGGGAGGGGCGCAATTTTTACACCCTCACCCTGGGTACATTTTAGCCTAGAAACTGCTCTGCACTTGAACACAATTATGCAGAGCTTGAAAGATGTACAAATGTTACCAAGACAGACATGAGAGCACTTGCCATATTTTTTTATACTAGCCATAGGAGTTTACATACAATTTAAAAAAAAAATCAAGTCATGTACCGTAAGTGCTTTTCCAGCTGAATTTAAAAATGTAGCAAAGTATCACTAGCCTGCAGGTCATACTGAGAAAGCCGGTGATGATTTTTAAACAGCCGTACTAAGCTTGTGAAGGCTTTCAGCACAGGTATTTGAGGTCAGTGAGACATTTGCTTTGTCAATTTGCTGTACTGCAGTGTTTGCTTTTCATAGGGGCACTACATGGTTCCCAGTGAATTTAAGCTGCCCCAGGAAGAACGTAGGCATATAACCTAAGTTGGCATGACTACAGCTTTGAAGCATGCTTTGCTGTCTAAAATATAAGCCTGTTCATACATACAGTAACTGCATCCTTTAAATAGAAACAAAAAGAGGAAAAACAAAAACAAAAAAACAAACAACAAAAAAAAAAACAATCAATACATTGCAAAGTGAGAAGTTAAAATTAGAAAAGAGCTCAAGAAATGATTGATATTCCCCATGTAATTTGTTCATGTTGTTTAATCCACAATCAGCCTTCACGTCATCTTTACGGCTAGCAGACGAGAAAAAAACTAAACACCATCAAATGCCATTATTCACTAACAATGCAATAGGCTAAAAGGTTGTTTTTTTTTTTATAGATATACATTCAACCATCTTCACCCAATTTAGTTTAACCACTATTTCAGGTACCTTGCAGAAATGCTTTCTATGGCCTTCTTCAATCCAGACTAGTAGCGTTGATCCAGTAAATGTTATTTTTTTCAGAGCACAAACTGTAATTTTTAAAGCAAATGTAAAGTGGCACAAAAAAAATAATTAAAGGTACACTATCAAACCAAGTGTTCTAAAATGACAATGTACAAATAATGTCGAAGTAGCTGAGTAAACATTTTCCTACTTTTCATGTTAAATTACTCCAATTCACTACTGTCTACTTGACATATAAACTTTATTACAATATGTTATTACAAAATCACCCTAAACCCATTAAAAAGAGCAGTACTGCAATGACTCGCCTAAGCTAGTACACAGCCGGCTGTGCCACACACTACGGTCCCCACTGCATACCAGCACTCATGCATACATGACAGTCATTATACTCCCAGGAGTCTCGATGTGCTGTCTGCAGCCAGCAAACTGTGCTCAGTTAACTCCGGATTATAACTTTTCTTTCATGCATAGGCTGTTCATGCATAGGCTGTGATGTGTTAAGTTAACATGTCCCATATAAAGCAGGCTGGATTAGTTGCATCATGGACGCTCACACTCAGCGCTAGTGGTTAGTGGCACAAGCATCTAGCACACATCGCATAGCATGGTCATCTGACGAAGGCTGGTGGGCAGCCGATACTAGTGATGCAGGGAGCAGAGCGGTGACGTCACATCCGGGTCCCGGGCGGTGAGACACTGAGACATCACGGAGGAGTTTCTGTGTGGCAGGCTGGTAAATATGCAAGACGCCAATTGCGCGGAGTGGACTGATTGAGACGCAGGACACACAATACAGGACTGTGCAACAGATCCAGGCAGAGCGGGACAATGCGCAGGAGGTGGTGAGAGCCCTCAGCGGCAACCCATGCTATGCAATGTGTGCTAGATGCTTGTGCCACTAACCACTAGCGCTGAGTGTGAGCGTCCATGATGCAACTAATCCAGCCTGCTTTATATGGGACATGTTAACTTAACACATCACCTAGCAAACAGCCTATGCATGAAAGAAAAGTTATAATCCGGAGTTAACTGAGCACAGTTTGCTGGCTGCAGACAGCACATCGAGACTCCTGGGAGTATAATGACTGTCATGTATGCATGAGTGCTGGTATGCAGTGGGGACCGTAGTGTGTGGCACAGCCGGCTGTGTAACTAGCTTAGGCGAGTCATTGCAGTACTGCTCTTTTTAATGGGTTCAGGGTGATTTTGTAATAACATATTGTAATAAATGTTATATATCAAGTAGACAGTAGTGAATTGGAGTAATTTGGTGTGGAATTTGGCATCACTACTGGTTCCCCAAATAGGGTGGACATCATTAACATTAGTTTAGGCGCAGGATATTGTTGTATGGCATTACTTTTCATGTTAAATATCAGAGGCAAGAGCTGTAATTCACTGTGTGTAGATTTTAGCTATGTTTGGAAAGTCTAATTTGCAGAGATGAATCTCTGCAGTCGGACAGGCTAAGAACAGTGTAATATTGAAGCAGAGTTATATGCAATGGCTCTGGTATCAGGTTTGACACACTACAAATGTTTATGTTGCACATAAGATACATTTCCTCTGCTTTCTGCAGAGAGCTCTCAGAGACAGCTGCTAAGAACTTTCTCTTACACACAGGATTAACTGATAGAGTGTGAGGGAATCCCCCCTCCTCTCAAGGTTCACTGGCCAGTCAGAATCAGGCTAATCAGCAGGGAAGTGTGAAAGGAATTTGATAACAGTAAACAAAGATTAGCAGTCAAATGTATACACCCATACTTAACAGCACTTCCCAAACAATTCCTATCTCAACAAAAAAAAAATGTCCCTTTAAGAAAAAATAAGAGTTTAAAGAGGAGCTGTCAACCAGGGGCGGACATACGGCCGTGCAGGCCGTGCCGCCGCACGAGGGCCCCTGAAGTTCCGTTTTCTTCAGGGGCCCATGGCATTAAGTACTTTTTTTTTTTTTTTTTTAATATTTTTTTTTTTTTTTATTATTTTATTCCCGGGGGCCCCCCGACTCCTATCCTCCCTCCCTCCCTCACCTCGGGGGCCCCCTCCCGATATGCGCGGCGGGAGAGCGAGTGAGCGGCAAATGCAGGAAGGGCTCTCCAGGCATCCGCTAGAGGCCCAGCCGCTTGGTCTCCAATATGTCTCCAGTTGGAGACATATTGGAGACTCAGCGGCTGGGCCTCTAGCGGATGCCTGGAGAGCCCTGAAGACTTCCTGCATTTGCCGCTCACTCTCCCGCCGCGCATATCGGGAGGGGGCCCCCCGAGGTGAGGAAGGAAGGGAGGGAGGGAGGATAGGAGTCGGGCCCCCCACCCGGATAGCTACCCACCCGGCTACCTACCCACCCGGCTACCTACCTACCCACCCGACTACCTAACCACCCACCAGGCTTCCT
Organism: Hyperolius riggenbachi; assembly: GCF_040937935.1. Taxonomy (NCBI): domain Eukaryota; kingdom Metazoa; phylum Chordata; class Amphibia; order Anura; family Hyperoliidae; genus Hyperolius; species Hyperolius riggenbachi. Next base: position 238,516,269 of record NC_090647.1, on the reverse strand, counting down.
ACCTACCTACCCACCCGGCTACCTACCCACCCACCAGGCTTCCTACCTAACCACCCACCCAACTACCTAACCACCCACCCGGCTACCTACCCACCCACCAGGCTTCCTACCTAACCACCCACTCAACTACCTAACCACCCACCCGGCTACCTACCCACCCGGCTACCTACCCACCCGGCTACCTACCTACCTACCCGGCTACCTACCTAACCACCCACCCGGCTACCTACCTAACCACCCACCCGGCTACCTACCGGGCTAGTTACCAACCCACCCACCAGGCTACCTACCCACCCACCCGGCTACCCGGCTACCTACCTAACCACCCACCCGGCTACCTACCTAACCACCCACCTGGCTACCTACCTAACCACCCACCCGGCTACCTACCGGGCTAGTTACCAACCCACCCACCAGGTTACCTACCCACCCACCAGGCTACCTACCTACCCACCCACCAGGCTACCTACCCACCCACCAGGCTTCCTACCTACCCACCCGGCTACCTACCTACCCACCAGGCTACCTACCCACCCACCAGGCTACCTACCTACCCACCCACCAGGCTACCTACCCACCCACCAGGCTTCCTACCTACCCACCCGGCTACCTACCTACCCACCCGGCTACCTACCCACCCACCAGGCTTCCTACCTACCCACCCGGCTACCTACCTATCCACCCACCCGGCTACCTACCTACCCACCCACCCGGCTACCCACCCACCAGGCTTCCTACCTAACCACCCACCCGGCTACCTACCTAACCACCCACCCGGCTACCTACCGGGCTAGTTACCAGCCCACCCACCAGGCTACCTACCCACCCACCCGGCTACCCACGCACCCACCAGGCTACCTACCTACCCACCCACCGGGCTACCTACCTACCTACCGGGCTAGTTACCCACCCACCCACCAGGCTACCTACCCACCCGGCTACCTACCCACCCACCCACCAGGCTACCTACCCACCCACCCACCAGGCTACCAACCCACCCACTCAACCAGGCTACCAACCCACCCACCCACTCACCCACCCACTAGGCTACCTATCCACCCAACCACCCATGGGAGCTGCGCGCCGGATGGAGGCTGGGACAGGAGGTCTGCTGCTGCAGGTGAGTAAATGTTTTTGTTTTATTTATATTAGCAGGTGTATGTTCTGGGCAGGTCTGCCACATGATTGCATGTATTTTCTTCGCAAATCTGCCGACATGATTGCATGTATTTTCTGGGCATATCTGCCGACATGATTGCACGTATTTTCTGGGCATATCTGCCGACTTGTTTGCACGTATTTTCTGGGCATATCTGCCGACTTGATTGCATGTATTTTCTGGGCATATCTGCCGACTTGTTTGCACGTATTTTCTGGGCATATCTGCCGACTTGTTTGCACGTATTTTCTGGGCATATCTGCCGACTTGATTGCACGTATTTTCTGGGCATATCTGCCGACTTGATTGCACGTATTTTCTGGGCATATCTGCCGACTTGATTGCACATATTTTCTGGGCATATCTGCCGACATGATTGCACGTATTTTCTGGGCATATCTGCCAACATGATTGCACGTATTTTCTGGGCATATATGTGTATTTTCTTGAGAAAACCTGCACAATTATGTGAATTTTCTGGGGAAAGGGTCACCAAAACTTGGGCCCACTGTCTTTGCGTTGCACTTTTCAAGGGAACCTGAGGTGAGAATAATATTGAGGCTGCCATATTTCTCTCCTTTTAAGCAATACCAGTTGCCTGGCTGCCGTGCTGGTCCTCTGCCTCTTATTCTTTCAACCATAGACCCTGAACAAGCATGCAGCAGGTCAGGGGTTTCTGACAATATTGTCAGAACTGAGAAGATTAGCTGCATGCTTGTTGCTGGTGTAATTCAGTTTATTACTGCAGCCAAATAGATCAGCAGGGCCGCCAGGCAACTAGTATTGTTTAAAAGGAAATAAACCCTCACCCCGGGTTCGCTTTAAGTTACAGTTAGCTCCGCCCTCATCCGGTCATTGCCACGCCCATTTTTTTGCTGCGGCGCTACGCGCCGCAGGTTCTATCCACTAATTTAGCCACGCCCATATTTTGCCGCGGCGCGCTACGCGCGCCGCAGGTCATAGGGGGCCCACAATTACAATTTTGCACAGGGGCCCACTGCTGGCTGTGTCCGCCACTGCTGTCAACCATACTATCTCAGAAAAAAACACACATACAGTGGGTTGCAAAAGTATTCGCCCCCTTGAAGATTTCCACATTTTGTCATACTACTGCCACAAACATGAATCAATTTTATTGGAATTCCACATGAAAGACCAACACAAAGTGGTATACACATGAGAAGTGGAACGAAAATCATACATGATTCCAAACATTTTTTACAAATAAATAACTGCAAAGTGGTGTGTGCATAATTATTTGCCCCCCTTTGATCTGAGTGCAGTCAGTTGCCTATAGACATTGCCTGATGAGTGCTAATGACTAAATAGAGTGCACCTGTGTGTAATCTAATATCAGTACAAATACAGCTGCTCTGTGACAGCCTCAGAGGTTGTCTAAGAGAATATTGGAAGCAACAACACCGTGAAGTCCAAAGAACACACAAGACAGGTCAGGGATCAAGTTATTGAGAAATTTAAAACAGGCTTAGGCTACAAACATATTTCCAAAGTCTTGAACATCCCACGGAGCACTGTTCAAGTGATCATTCAGAAATGGAAGGAGTATGGCACAACTGTACACCTACCAAGACAAGGCCATCCACCTAAACTCACAGGCCGAACAAAGAGCGCGCTGATCAGAAATGCAGTCAAGAGGCCCATCGTGACTCTGGACGAGCTGCAGAGATCTACAGCTCAGGTGGGAGACTCTGTCCATGGAACAACTATTAGTCATGCACTGTACAAAGTTGGCTCTTATGGAAGAGTGACGAGAAGAAAGCCATTGTTAACAGAAAAGCATAAGAAGTCCTGTTTGCAGTTTGCCACAAGCCATGTGGGGGACACAGCAACCATGTGGAAGAAGGTGCTCTGGTCAGATGAGACCAAAATGGAACTTTTTGGCCAAAATGCAAAACGCTATGTGTGGCAGAAAACTAACACTGCACAACACTGAACACACCATCCCCACTGTCAAATATGGTGGTGGCAACATCATGCTCAGGGGGTGCATCTCTTCAGCAGGGACAGGAAAGCTGGTCAGAGTTGATGGGAAGATAGATGGAGCCAAATACAGGGCAAAATTGGAAGAAAACCTCTTGGAGACTGCAAAAGACTTGAGACTGGGGTGGAGGTTCACCTTCCAGCAGGACAATGACCCTAAACATAAAGCCAAGGCAACAATGGAATGGTTTAAAACAAAACATATCTATGTGTTAGAATGGCCCAGTCAAAGTCCAGATCTAAATCCAATCAAGAATCTGTGGCAAGATCTGAAAACTGCTGTTTACAAAAGCTGTCCATCTAATCTGACTGAGCTGAAGCTGTTTTGCAAAGAAGAATGGGCAAGGATTTCAGTCTCTAGATGTGCAAAGCTGGTAGAGACATACCCTAAAAGACTGGCAGCTGTAATTGCAGCAAAAGGTGGTTCTACAAAGTATTGACTCAGGGGACCGAATAATTACGCACACCCCACTTTGCAGTTATTTATTTGTAAAAAATGTTTGGAATGATGTATGATTTTCGATCCACTTCTCACATGTACATCACTTTGTATTGGTCTTTCACATGGAATTCCAAAAAAATTGATGCATGTTTGTGGCAGTAATGTGACAAAATGTGGAAAACTTCTAGGGGCCGAATACTTTTGCAACCCACTGTATATAAGGAGAGAAATAAATGCTCTACTTACATATGTATTGTACTGTTCACGGTTTCATTTTTTTTTTAAGTAAAAAAAACCAAATCCTTCTTAGGATTCTACATTTTAACTGTGTCTATCTAGAAGCCAATCCTGATGTAATTTCCTTCCTTTCTCTCCTCTGCCTGATTGTGTATGCATTGCCCGCCCTCCTCCCAGTCTTCAGGCACTCCCACCCAGCTCTGCAATAGAAAGTGCATTGTCTCAGCATGAGAAATATTGGCCAATCAGAGAGGAACAGAGGTGTGGCGGGGGAAACAAAGGGGAAAGAGGCTTCAGCCAATCAGGCTGCATTAGTTAAGTCTGAGAGGAAAGTAAAGAAGCATGCCCTGCAACTTCCTTTGTGTGGCAATGTACTAAATAAGAGCCAGGGAAACTAGGGAATGATCACTTAAAGTGATCCTTAACCTTTTCGGGACCACGTGCATTAGATTCTACACCGCACTTGTGGCTGTTCTAGCCTGATGCGGCGTAAAATCTACGCCGGCCCGCAATTTCCGCCCCCGACGTGATCGTGCGCACCCGGAGGGGGAGATTAAGCTGTCATATGACAGCCGACATCTCCCCCGAGTGATCAGCAGCCATCGCGTATGGCTGCTGATCACGTGATCACTACGATCGCCGTCTGATCGCAGTGATCAGTTTGACAGCTGAGGCGGCAGGGGGGAAAAGAGGATCCACTCACCTCCCTGCCGTTTCCGCGACGATCGGCACCCCCCTCCGCTCTGCTTTACTAAAACGAACATCAAATTGCACAATTGTCTGTGTAGTACGGGTGACTTTTTCAATACAAATCAGCTTTCATTTCACCTCTCAGGAAGATGCATAACTGTGATAAGAGGAGTCTTATTTTTCAGAAACGTTGGAAATGGAAAACCTATAGTATGTTACCACATATCACTCATGGGGGTGAGTTTCTTTGAATGCTTGTGACTATTCAGATTTTACACATTTTGAATTTTAAGATTCAGAACTGAGGAGTCTACTTGGGGTAAAGCAAGCTTCCAATGGATAGACTAAAATGCTGGCCATGTATGAAGTAATTTGAGGCAATTTCTGAAAGAGCGTAGCAACATGCCTGTAACATAGCAGCACACTAGTCAGTTAGTTGAAATGCATTAAAAATGCACAAATTAAAAAAAAGCTAATAAATGGGTTTTACTACATTGTCGAACCACTGTAAAGTGACTTAGAGGGAAAGGAAACCAGCTGATTCAGCTGGACTCATCTGTATAATCCCATGTGCTAGCATTCACACTATCACACATTTCCATGAGTTTTAATCATTTCCAACAAGGTGAAATGCACTGCACAGCAACTCACTGTTGCAGTGTGAATGTTAAAATGAAAGTCTGTGGATGTTCATGTTACCATGTAAAACGCACATAATGGGCTTTATTCACAAAACCATGTGCGGTAACTTTTTTGGGTGAAAAATTACCTCCAGTGATAATTCACTAAAAATAGTGAAAATAGTGAGTATTCACTAAAAATGTACCAAGTGTGATAAATGTTTGATAAAAGTGTGGTAAAACAGGTGATAAAACAGTAATATGTACAGGAAAAAAAGCTTTTTTTGACCACTGTAGGGCAGCCTATATGCTTGTCACCCATTACACAGAAACGACCCAGGAAAGCCTGTCACATTTATAGTTGGACCTCAACTCTTGCGCAGGACAGAATGAAAACATATAAATGCACCTCGTATGTATATAATTTAGCCTGTCTAATTCCCCCTCATCTGTGAATAATCACAACTGTAATTTGAGCTCTCAGCTGTGCCAGCTGGCTGCCTCAGCAGAGCAGCTAATGTGTAAACACAGAATATTAACCCTATGTCTGCTTCCATGAAAGCAGGAAGTACATACACTGGAGATTTTTTGTTAGATTTGTATCAGCTGTAACAAAAAATGTTTTTTCTTTAACCACTTCAGGACTCAGCCTTTACCCCCCCTTAAGGACCAGCACTGATTTTTAAGTTCTGTGCTGGGTGGCCTCTACAGCCCCCAGCACAGATCAAATACCATGCTGGTACAGCATGGGGGATGATGTGCTGGGGGGGGGGGGTCTGATCGCTCCTGCATGCGTGTGGCTGGCAGGGGGGGGGGCACCTCAAAGCCCCCTCCACCGCAGGATTCCCCCTCTCCTCCCTCCCTGCCCCGGAGATCGGAGGCTGCACAGGAACGGATCTGTCCTGTGCAGCCTCTAACAGGCTCCTGCCTGTCATGTGACAGCAATCCCCAGCCATTGATTGGCCGGGGATCGCTGATCTGGTACAATGCTGCTACTGTTAGCAGCGTTGTAAAAATGTAAACAAAGCGGATTATTTCCGCTTGTGTTTACATTTAGCCTGCGAGCTGCGATCGGCAGCCCGCAGGCTATTCACGGAGCCCCCCGCCGTGAATTGACTGGAAGCAGCTGCTCGCGCGAGCGGCTGTTTCCTGATTAATTAGCCTGCAGCCGGCGACGCAGATGTGCGTCGCTGGTCCTGCAGCTACCACTTTGCCGACGCGCGTTAGGAGTGCGCGGTCGGCAAGTGGTTAAAGGTTATTATGCTGTTGCTTATCTTTTAGAGCAGAGAGGAATTTTCTCCTTGGCATCTATAAAATCATCTAAAAAAGACTGTACGAGGTCTGAAAGTGCGCCTTGAGATTAGACACACTAGTCTTTTCTGCCTTCTATGTAAAATGGACATAAACTCGAGCAAACAAAGCTCAAAAGGCTCCATCCTGAAGGCCAAAAGCAGAGACGTGATCATTATCGCCTACCATTTCTAGGTGATAAAAAAATCCTTAAAGGGATACTGTAGGGAGGTCAGGGGAAAATGAGTTGAACTTACCCGGGACTTCTAACGGTCCCCCGCAGACATCCTGTGTTGGCACAGCCACTCACTGATGCTCCGGCCCCACCTCCGGTTCACTTCTGGAATTTCAGACTTTTCAGTCTGAAAACGACTGCTCCTGCGTTGCCATGTGATCGATCCCGCTGATGTCATCAAGAGCGCACAGCGCAGGCCCAGTATGGTCTGTGTCTGCGCAGTACACTCCTGGTGACATCAGTGGGATCGAGGACACGGCAACGCAGGCGCAGTGGTTTTCTGATTTTAAAGTCAGAAATTCCAGAAGTGAACTGGAGGCGGAGCCGGAGCATCGGTGAGTGGCTGCGCCAACACAGGATGTCTGCGGGGGACCATTAGAAGCCCCGGGTAAGTTCAGTTTATTTTCCCCCGATCCCCCTACAGTATAGTATCCCTTTAATTAACACCAACTTTTCAATTGAGAATCTAAAATTGGAGATAAATTTTGAGGTAATCACCACCCTTTTACCGCATGAGGTAATTTAGAGAGAACATTTTTTTTGTGAATTTCAAAATGGAGATATTTTGGTCGGCGTTTATCACTACCTAATTTAACTCATGCGGTAACTCATTGAGAATAGAGCTCTATGTGTAGTGCGTCAAAACTCACTGCAATTCACTTAGCGTGAATGAGCCCTTAGGAATCTTTGGCGAGCATTCACAAGGACAATAAAATCTTCTATGAACTCGTCATACACCTAACAGAATACATTGGGGTGTCTTTTTTCTAAAATGGGGTCACTTGTGGGGTTCCTATACCGCCCTGGCATTTTACGGGCCCAAAACCGTGAGTAGTCTGGAAACCAAATGTCTCAAAATGACTGTTCAGTGGTATAAGCACCTGCAAATTTTGATGACAGGTGGTGTATGAGGGGGCGAATTTTGTGGAACCGGTCATAAGCAGGGTGGCCTTTTAGATGACAGGTTGTATTGAGCCTGATCTGATGGATAGGAGTGCTGGGGGGGGGGGGGGGGGTGACAGGAGGTGATTGATGGGTATCTCAGGGGGTGGTTAGAGGGGAAAATAGATGCAATCAATGCACTGGGGAGGTGATCGGAAGGGGGTCTGAGGGGGATCTGAGGGTTTGGCCGAGTGATCAGGAGCCCACACGGGGCAAATTAGGGCCTGATCTGATGGGTAGGTGTGCTAGGGGGTGACAGGAGGTGATTGATGGGTGTCTCAAGGTGTGATTAGAGGGGGGAATAGATGCAAGCAATGCACTGGCGAGGTGATCAGGGCTGGGGTCTGAGGGCGTTCTGAGGTTGTGGGCGGGTGATTGAGTGTCCTAGGGGCAGATAGGGGTCTAATCTGATGGATAGCAGTGACAGGGAGTGATTGATGGGTAATTAGTGGGTGTTTGGAGGAGAGAACATATGTAAACAATGCACTTGGGAGGTGATCTGACGTCGGATCTGCGGGCGATCTATTGGTGTGGGTGGGTGATCAGATTGCCCGCAAGGGGCAGGTTAGGGGGTGATTGATGGGTGGCAAGGCCAGGGGGTGATTGATGGGTGGCAGTGCCAGGGGGTGATTGATGGGTGGCAGTGACAGGGGGTGATTGATGGGTGATTGACAGGTGATCAGTGGGTTATTACAGGGAAGAACAGATGTAACTAATGCACTGGCGTATTGATGAGGGGGGGTCTGAGGGCAATCTGAGCGTGTAGGTGATTGGGTGCCCGCAAGGGCCAGATTAGGGTCTGATCTGATAGGTAACAGTGACAGGTGGTGATAGGGGGTGATTGATGGGTAATTAGTGGGTGTTTAGGGTAGAGAACAGATGTAAACACTGCACTTGGCAGGTGATCTGACGTCGGATCTGCGGGCGATCTATTGGTGTGGGTGATCAGATTGCCCGCAAGGGGCAGGTTAGGGTCTGATTGATGGGTGGCAGTGACAGGGGGTGATTGACAGGTGATCAGGGGGATAGATGCATACAGTACACAGGGGGGGCAGGGTCTGGGGAGAATCTGAGGGGTGGGGTGGGGGTAATCAGGAGGGGTCAGAGGGGGGATAAAAAAAAAATAGCGTTGACAGATAGTGACAGGGAGTGATTGATGGGTGATTAGGGGGGTGATTGGGTGCAAACAGGGGTCTGGGGGGTGGGCAGGGGGGGGAGGGGGTCTGAGGGGTGCTGTGGGCGATCTGGGGCAGGGGAAATCAGTGTGCTTGGGTGCGACATAGGGTGGCTGCAGCCCGCCCTGGTAGTCCCTCGGACATTGGGACCACCAGGGCAGGAGGCAGCCTGTATAATACACTTTGTAAACATTACAAAGTGTATTATACACTTTGTATGCGACGATCGTGGGGTTAACATCCCGCCAGCGCTTCCGTATGGCCGGCGGGATGTTGCGGCGGGTGAGCGGAGTCAGGTGCCGGCGGAGGATCGCGTCACGGATGACGCGATCGCTCCGCCCATGCCCCTACAAGGACCGCCGCCTCTGTGGGTGAGCTGGTCCTTGCAGAGTCTGCTTCCCGGCCGCCTCTGTGCGTTAGGCGGTCGGGAAGTGGTTAATCCATTCAACAAAATGTTCCTACACGGGCCACATTTGCACAGTAGCACTTTATTTTACCTAACAATTTTGTCCTTTGTAGACTTATCCGGATAGTGCTACTTTGCAAATGGCAGATTCTAGGCTAAAATTCTCCCAGGGAAAGGGTGTAAAAATTGGGCCCCCCGTGCTTGAGATTATTATTTACAATGCGATATTTAAGGTGGGTACACACAGGGGCGCCTGGTCCACCAGGCCGACCAAGCCGTTGCCTCGGGCGCTGCAGGAGAGGGAGGCGCTGCTTTGTATAGTAGGTTAGCAGCTCTGAACAGATTCAGCTTACACAGCTGCCACATTCAAGGTCCCTGCCAGGCTCCATACCTCACGCGTGCGGTCACGGCCACCCGCATGGTGAGCACGCCCTCTCCGAGCGCAGCTCTCCAACTCCAGACTATTGCGTCCCGGGACAATCACCAGGTCTGCCTGTACCTACCTCCACCTCGCAGCCGCTGCACGAGTGATGCGGAGCGGACCACGTGGCCAGCCGACACCACAAGTCCAGAGGCCTCCAATGCGGCTCCCAACCCAACCCACCATCTGCACGCACGATCTACTCTGCTACCACCAGCACTGCTAAGAATCCGCCAGCCCTGCTGAGAGAGGCAAGAGGCCCCCGACGGCGAAGTGGCACACAGGCTCCTCGCCCGAAAGGGCATATCAGCTGACCCGCTTCTCCAGCGCTGAATCGAGGAGCACACAGGACCCCTGCCCGATGAACTGCACAGCCTCCACCGCCAGCCTTGCAGGAGAACTCACTTGAGACACACTTCGCGCTGACACGGATGGTTAATATGACTGGTAGATGTTCGCACACCACTAGTTCGCCTCCTCTGTTTTTAATAATACAAATTCACACATACAGAGGTTGGCGCTCTTAGTGTGGTCCTGCACCTGTGAGTATACCTTTACTGTCCCCCTTGACACAAATGGCTATACATACGATTAGCCATCCAATAGGCTACCCACCAGCGGGCCATAGAATACATATACATTCGATTTTTTCAAATCAGTACCCCCAATGTTCAGATTATATGTTGTAGCAACTACCGCAACTACTATCAAGCTACGGGTGCACAATTCAAAAGTCCTTCAAGCTTTATGTGGAAGCACGTTAGCAAGACAGTTCAGACACTTCATATATCCTCTTGCCCCTGGATATAGTAAACAAACTCCTCCTTCCAATCCTCACTGCTCCTTATATCATTTCCCAAGAGAGGGTTTTATGGATAGTGAAGCCTTCACCACACCCCAGTGAGATGCACTCACCGTGTGTTAAGACCTGCTGATAGGTCAAATGGAGCCTTGGGACAGTTCCCGGGTCGTCCCCCACCACTCTGGCAATGTATCAGACCTCTTCACCTGTATACAGGTATTCTTTGTTCCCTTAGTACCTCAATAAAACAAATGCCTCAAATAGTGTAATACTGCTTCTTTAATAAAAAGGTTAAAAAATCCATTACACTCACAGATTAAAAGATGTCATCTGGCATAGAGTATTTTCCCACGGGCTCTCCCCCGTAATGTTGGCCGGTTGGCTTAGGCACACCCCAATGTATCTGCAGTCCACACCGCCGCACGCTCGGTGAGTTCTCCTGCCCTGGGTGATGCCGCCGTCCGCGTGTGTATACTGGTCTCTTCCGCGTCCAGGCCCCGCCTTACATGTTTCGTCACTCGTGACTCATCAGAAGCTGGGGCTGGACGCTTCCAGAGACCTTTTACGTGTGCGACTCCTCCCCTCCCATGACGCATTACTATACGCGTCCTGCTCCGTCGTCCGCTCGCTTCCTGTTTGCGTTCCAGCTGCGCTCCATTATCTACAATGTGCACATCACTGATATGTATTCATTATCCGCTGCGTGCGCACCACTTCTACATATGCCGATGTTATTTCTACTCTGCATATACATTAATAGGCGGCCCGCCACATGTACCTTTGACTTAATAATCCTATCTCCCAACTCCATTAACTGAATTTAAAATTTGTAATTGAACAAACAATTTATAATGAACCTTTCAGCAGCTGGGCTGATACCTACATGCCCCCATACATCATATGTGTGCTCTTCTCTTTCTTAAAAGGACTTGTTCCCCCCCCCCCATTTTCCTCCTATCAATACCCTAAACCCAAGATCTTTATTTTGCATTCCCCTGGTACAGCTCAGCTGCCTCAGGTTTAACATTCCACACAGTCCCACTGCATACCAATTCATCATAAAATTTGTAGTTAAAACACCATTTTCATATATTCGAGGCTATTTGTATGTTTAACCAGTGTTCTCATATCCCCCCCCCCCTTTTTTTTCCCAGAGGTCCATTGTTCCACTAGATCCATACCATAGGGACCCAGAATCATCCCCTTTATCTACTCCCCCAGAAAGCATACCAAGTCAATGTCTATATTAAGACCCTCTGGTCTAAGGGTCCCCATGCTATAGATCCATTTGGTCTCAGCCTGCGATACCCTCTTTATCCTATTGCTCCCCCTCCAATGAGGCAGGACCTTCTCCAATCCACAAAAAGATAATTCCTTAGGATCACATCTATGCTGGTTGCCAAAGTGTGACGATAAACTATGGTTACTGTATCCCTTCTTCACATTTCTCACATGCTCCCCCATCCTTTCCTTTAGGGTTCTCGTGGTCCTTCCTACATACTGCCATCCACAAGTACACCATGCCAGATATACCACATACCTGTCATTACAGGTAATGAAGTCTTTGATTTGAAATTCTCTACCATTACTATATGATGTAACCTTATTGGTCTTCACCCCTTTGCTTTCCCTACAAGCTTGGCATGTTCTACACGGAAAAAAACCAGGAGTCTGCCACCCCTGCATCCTCACTTGTTTTTTAGGCTCCACACAACCTGGAGCTATTATCTGTTTCAAGTTTTGTGCCTTTCTATATATAAATTTTGATTGATGTGGTATTATCCCCCTAAGTACATAATCGGTGGCCAGAATTCCCCAATGTCTACGTATTATATTCTGAATCCCCTTATACTGGGTGCTATACCCAGTGATGAATGCCATTTCATACTCACCTCCATTGTCCTTCTCCTTTTTGTCTTCCAGCAATTCCCCCCTTTCCATTCCTCTCACTGTATCCATCTGTTGCTCTAAAGTTGTTTTATCATATCCCCTTTCTACAAATCTATCCCTCAAAATTCCAGCCTGTTCATCATAATCCTGGATGTTACTACAGTTTCTTCTCATTCTCAAAAACTGGCCCTTGGGGATCCCCTTTATCCATGTGGGGTGGTGACAGCTCAATACAGATATGTATCCATTTCTATCCGTTTCTTTAAAATAACTCCTGGTCCCTACTTTCTCATCATTTTTTGTAATTTCCAAATCTAGGAAATGTATACTCTTTCTGCTTATTTCTGCTGTGAGGGTTATCCCCAGGTTGTTAGCATTCAATTGTTCCAGGAATGTTTTCAAATCATCGGGCCCTCCCTCCCACACAAAGAACAAGTCATCGATAAATCGACTCCATAGTTTTATTGGGGCCTGTCCTTCCACTATATTCTCTTCCCATTTCCCCATGAATAAGTTGGCGAGGCTTGGGGCATAGCTCGCCCCCATAGCGCATCCCCTATGCTGTCTATAGAAGCATCCATCATGCCAGAAATAATTTCTATCCAATGCGAATTTCAACAACCTTAAGATATACTCCTTTTGTTCATCCTCCAAACTGTCATCTTTATCCATGTAGTATTTCACTGCCTCCAACCCCAATTCATGCTGTATATTTGGGTACAGTGCTGCCACGTCAGCCGTGACCAATATATCCCCTTCATTCAAGTTCTGCCCTTCTAGTTTCTGGAGCATATGTTTTGTATCCTTCAATACATTAGGCAATCTGGCCACCATAGGTTGCAAATATTCATCTAAATACTGTCCCAATTTATGTGTAACTGACCCCAGACCACTGATTATAGGCCTCCCCGGGGGCTTTTCTTTATTTTTATGAATTTTTGGCACTTGATATATAATTGGTATTCGCGGGTTATCTGGCACAATGTACTTGAATTCCTCATCAGTTATTAATCCTCTATCCATCCCCTCCCTCAATATCTCTCTAAGCTCCTTCATATACTTACCTGTGGGGTCACCCCTCAACAGGGTATACGCTTCTCTATCAGCCACCAGTCTATCCAGTTCTTCCTTATATTGTTCCTTATTAAGGACCACTACCCCCCCTCCCTTATCTGCTGGACGCACCACCAGCCCCTTATCATCCAACATTTCCCGCGCAATCGATTTCTCCTTCCCTTTTCTGATTTCTGGCATTTTATTCAGATCATTAATAACCATGTTTTTGAAGACTTCGATGGCATTATAACTTCCATCCTTGGGATTAAAAGTAGATTTGTTCCTTAAATTGGTGTGTTTGAACCTGTGATTCACCATTTCCCTCCCCCTTATATCTTTTCGACCCGCAAAAAACTTTTTTAAGTGCAATTTCCTCGTGAATTTATTTATATCTATATATGTATCAAACTTATCCAGACCTTTTTTTGGTGCATATTTTAAACCCTTATCTAATAATTTCAATTCCTCCATATTTAATGTGACCCCACTTAGGTTATATATCCCTTCACCTATAGATTTCTCATCCTTTTTATTCCCCCCCTTCCCCCCCCTTGTGCCTCGTCTTGACCTTTTTCCTGGATATCCCAGATACGGGTTTCCATTCCTCTCTTCCCTCCTCCATTCTCTCTCCCCATACCTCGGGTCCATCCCTAAAAAAGGTTCAATCTGTCTCTGTTGTCTAATTGGGTCATATCTGTTAGAGATCGGTACATTGTAGTAAGATTGGGCTTCAAACCTCCCTCCCATACCCCCCATTACCACGTCCTGCGTCTCTAGGTGGACCCCCTGTGCCCCCCCACCCCCCTCTCTGGTGACCCACTGCCCCCAAAGGTGTACCACTCTCTCCCCTATTCTCATTCATCCGTACCTCCTCCCTAGGTGGATTTTGTACATTTATGTTCCCATTATTAGCTTCAGATTTCTCCTTCATTTCCATTGCCTTTATCTCCTCCTTCTTTCTGATCTGCCATTTATATGCCTCCTTCTTTCTAGTTGCATCGGCATCCCTCTGGAACTTCCTTTGTTTTTCTGTTTTAATCTCTTTTTCACTTTTGTCCAGCACTTCTGCTATCTTTTTGGACCTTTCTTTGTACTCTTCTGTGTTACTGACTGGTGCTAATTTTGTTTTAATCTCATCTATTTCTCCCCCTAATCTTTCCAGCCTCCTAGTTTTCCTTTTTAGGAGTAATTTTACCAATCCCTGTCCACATCTGTCAAAATATTCCTCCCACTCTTTATCATTTAACTCATCATCCTCCCCATCATTGGCCATGAGGTCCCACCTTAATCTCTTGGGTATAATTCCTTCTTTATCATATTTGGTAAGAGCAGCTAGATCCACCATGTGCTCTGTTCTTTACTCATTACAGTGTGTAGTTTCTTGAATTCCTGCTGCATTGTGCTCCCTATTTCCCCATTATCAATAAACACCTCATCAAGGTTAACTGTTCTTCGAGCTCTATACTCAAACACATCCATGTCTGCTGCGTTGTGTGTAAAAATACTGAAAAAACTCTTGAGACACACTTCGCGCTGACACGGATGGTTAATATGACTGGTAGATGTTCGCACACCACTAGTTCGCCTCCTCTGTTTTTAATAATACAAATTCACACATACAGAGGTTGGCGCTCTTAGTGTGGTCCTGCACCTGTGAGTATACCTTTATTGTCCCCCTTGACACAAATGGCTATACATACGATTAGCCATCCAATAGGCTACCCACTAGCGGGCCATAGAATACATATACATTCGATTTTTTCAAATCAGTACCCCCAATGTTCAGATTATATGTTGTAGCAACTACCGCAACTACTATCAAGCTACGGGTGCACAATTCAAAAGTCCTTCAAGCTTTATGTGGAAGCACGTTAGCAAGACAGTTCAGACACTTCATATATCCTCTTGCCCCTGGATATAGTAAACAAACTCCTCCTTCCAATCCTCACTGCTCCTTATATCATTTCCCAAGAGAGGGTTTTATGGATAGTGAAGCCTTCACCACACCCCAGTGAGATGCACTCACCGTGTGTTAAGACCTGCTGATAGGTCAAATGGAGCCTTGGGACAGTTCCCGGGTCGTCCCCCACCACTCTGGTAATGTATCAGACCTCTTCACCTGTATACAGGTATTCTTTGTTCCCTTAGTACCTCAATAAAACAAATGCCTCAAATAGTGTAATACTGCTTCTTTAATAAAAAGGTTAAAAAATCCATTACACTCACAGATTAAAAGATGTCATCTGGCATAGAGTATTTTCCCACGGGCTCGCCCCCGGGGGGCACAGAGGGTCCACCTAGAGACGCAGGACGTGGTAATGGGGGGTATGGGAGGGAAGGGAGGTTTGAAGCCCAATCTTACTACAATGTACCGATCTCTAACAGATATGACCCAATTAGACAACAGAGACAGATTGAACCTTTTTTAGGGATGGACCCGAGGTATGGGGAGAGAGAATGGAGGAGGGAAGAGAGGAATGGAAACCCGTATCTGGGATATCCAGGAAAAAGGTCAAGACGAGGCACAAGGGGGGGGAAGGGGGGGAATAAAAAGGATGAGAAATCTATAGGTGAAGGGATATATAACCTAAGTGGGGTCACATTAAATATGGAGGAATTGAAATTATTAGATAAGGGTTTAAAATATGCACCAAAAAAAGGTCTGGATAAGTTTGATACATATATAGATATAAATAAATTCACGAGGAAATTGCACTTAAAAAAGTTTTTTGCGGGTCGAAAAGATATAAGGGGGAGGGAAATGGTGAATCACAGGTTCAAACACACCAATTTAAGGAACAAATCTACTTTTAATCCCAAGGATGGAAGTTATAATGCCATCGAAGTCTTCAAAAACATGGTTATTAATGATCTGAATAAAATGCCAGAAATCAGAAAAGGGAAGGAGAAATCGATTGCGCGGGAAATGTTGGATGATAAGGGGCTGGTGGTGCGTCCAGCAGATAAGGGAGGGGGGGGTAGTGGTCCTTAATAAGGAACAATATAAGGAAGAACTGGATAGACTGGTGGCTGATAGAGAAGCGTATACCCTGTTGAGGGGTGACCCCACAGGTAAGTATATGAAGGAGCTTAGAGAGATATTGAGGGAGGGGATGGATAGAGGATTAACCACTTCCCGACCGCCGTATGTACAATTGGCGGCCGGGAAGTGCACCCCGCAAGGACCGCCGTATTGACAATTGGCGGCGGTCCTTGTAGGGGCATGGGCGGAGCGATCGCGTCATCAGTGACGCGATCCTCCGCCTCCGCCTGGCGCCGCTCACCCGCCGCAACATCCCGCCGGCCATACGGAAGCGCCGGCGGGATGTTAACCCCGCGATCGCCGCATACAAAGTGTATAATACACTTTGTAATGTTTACAAAGTGTATTATACAGGCTGCCTCCTGCCCTGGTGGTCCCAGTGTCCGAGGGACCACCAGGGCAGGCTGCAGCCACCCTAGTCTGCACCAAGCACACTGATTTTCCCCCCCCCCCCTGCCCCAGATCGCCCACAGCACCCATCAGACCCACCCCCCAGACCCCTGTTTGCACCCAATCACCCCCCTAATCACCCATCAATCACTCCCTGTCACTATCTGTCAACGCTATTTTTTTTTTATCCCCCCCCTGCTCCCTGCCCCCTCCTGATCACCCCCCACCCCTCAGATTCTCCCCAGACCCCCCCCCCAGACCACCCCCCCTGTTTACTGTATGCATCTATCCCCCTGATCACCTGTCAATCACCTGTCAATCACCTGTCAATCACCCGTCAATCACCCCCTGTCACTGCCACCCATCAGCCAGCCCCTAACCTGCCCCTTGCGGGCAATCTGATCACCCCCCCACACCAATAGATCGCCCGCAGATCCGACATCAGATCACCTCCCAAATCCATTGTTTACATCTATTCTCTCCTCTAAACACACACTAATTACCCATCAATCACCCATCAATCACCCCCTATCACCACCTGTCACTTTTACCTATCAGATCAGACCCTAATCTGCCCCTTGCGGGCACCCAATCACCCGCCCACACGCTCAGATTGCCCTCTGACCCCCCCTTATCAATTCACCAGTGCATTAATTACATCTGTTCTTCCCTGTAATAACCCACTGATCACCTGTCAATCACCTGCCAATCACCTATCACCCATCAATCACCCCCTGTCACTGCCACCCATCAATCAGCCCCTAACCTGCCCCTTGCGGGCAATCTGATCACCCACCCACACCATTAGATCGCCTGCAAACCCGCCGTCAGATTACCTCCCAAATGTATTGTTTACATCTGTTATCTTCTCTAAACACCCACTAATTACCCATCAATCACCCATCAATCACCCCCTATCACCACCTGTCACTGTTACCTATCAGATCAGACCCTAATCTGCCCCTTGCGGGCACCCAATCGCCCGCCTACACGCTCAGATTGCCCTCAGACCCCCCCTTATCAATTCGCCAGTGCAATATTTACATCTGTTCTCCCCTGTAATAACCCACTGATTACCTGTCAATCACCTATCAATCACCCATCAATCACCCCCTGTCACTGCCACCCATCAATCACCCCCTGTCACTTCCACCCATCAATCACCCGCTGTCACTGCCACCCATCAATCAGCCCCTAACCTGCCCCTTGCGGGCAAACTGATCACCCACCCACACCAATAGATCGCCCGCAGATCCGACATCAGATCACCACCCAAGCGCAGTGTTTCCATCTATTCTCTACCCTAAACACCCACTAATTACCCATCAATCACCCCCTGTCACTGCTACCTATCAGATTAGACCCCTATCTGCCCCTAGGGCACTCAATCACCCGCCCACACCCTCAGAATGCCCTCAGACCCCAGCCCTGATCACCTCGCCAGTGCATTGCTTGCATCTATTCCCCCCTCTAATCACACCTTGAGACACCCATCAATCACCTCCTGTCACCCCCTAGCACACCTACCCATCAGATCAGGCCCCAATTTGCCCCGTGTGGGCTCCTGATCACTCGCCAAATCCCTCAGATCCCCCTCAGACCCCCTTCCGATCACCTCCCCAGTGCATTGATTGCATCTATTTTCCCCTCTAACCACCCCCTGAGACACCCATCAATCACCTCCTGTCACCCCCCTAGCACTCCTATCCATCAGATCAGGCCCAATACAACCTGTCTTCTAAAAGGCCACCCTGCTTATGACCGGTTCCACAAAATTCGCCCCCTCATAGACCACCTGTCATCAAAATTTGCAGATGCTTATACCCCTGAACAGTCATTTTGAGACATTTGGTTTCCAGACTACTCACGGTTTTGGGCCTGTAAAATGCCAGGGCGGTATAGGAACCCCACAAGTGACCCTATTTTAGAAAAAAAGACACCCCAAGGTATTCTGTTAGGTGTATGACGAGTTCATAGAAGATTTTATTTTTTGTCAAAAGTTAGCGGAAATTAATTTTTATTGGTTTTTTTTTCACAAAGTGTCATTTTTCACTAACTTGTGACAAAAAATAAAATCTTCTATGAACTCGCCATACACCTAACGGAATACCTTGGGGTGTCTTCTTTCTAAAATGGGGTCACTTGTGGGGTTCCTATACTGCCCTGGCATTTTAGGGGCCCTAAACCGCGAGGAGTAGTCTAGAAAACAAATGCTTCAAAATGACCTGTGAATAGGACGTTGGGCCCCTTAGCGCACCTAGGCTGCAAAAAATTGTCACACATGTGGTACCGCTGTACTCAGGAAAAGTAGTATAATGTGTTTTGGGGTGTATTTTTACACATACCCATGCTGGATGGGAGAAATTTCTATGTAAATGGACAATTGTGTGTAAAAAAATCAAACAATTGTCATTTACAGAGATATTTCTCCCACTTAGCATGGGTATGTGTAAAAATACACCCCAAAACGCATTATACTACTTCTCCTGAGTACGGCGGTACCACATGTGTGACACTTTTTTACACCCTAAGTACGCTAAGGGGCCCAAAGTCCAATGAGTACCTTTAGGATTTCACAGGTCATTTTGCGACATTTGGTTTCAAGACTACTCCTCACGGTTTAGGGCCCCTAAAATGCCAGGGCAGTATAGGAACCCCACAAATGACCCCATTCTAGAAAGAAGACACCCAAAGGTATTCCGTACGGAGTATGGTGAGTTCATAGAAGATTTTATTTTTTGTCACAAGTTAGCGGAAAATGACACTTTGTGAAAAAAAACTATTAAAATCAATTTCCGCTAACTTGTGACAAAAAAATAAAAACTTCTATGAACTCACCATACTCCTAACGGAATACCTTGGGGTGTCTTCTTTCTAAAATGGGGTCATTAGTGGGGTTCCTATACTGCCCTGGCATTTTAGGGGCCCTAAACCGTGAGGAGTAGTCTTGAAACAAAAATGACCTGTGAAATCCTAAAGGTACTCATTGCACTTTGGGCCCCTTAGTGCAGTTAGGGTGCAAAAAAGTGCCACACATGTGGTATCGCCGTACTCGGGAGAAGTAGTATAATGTGTTTTGGGGTGTATTTTTACACATACCCATGCTGGGTGGGAGAAATACCTCTGTAAATGACAATCTTTTGATTTTTTTACACACAATTGTCCATTTACAGAGGTATTTCTCCCACCCAGCATGGGTATGTGTAAAAATACACCCCAAAACACATTGTACTACTTCTCCTGAGTACGGCGATACCACATGTGTGGCACTTTTTTGCACCCT
The DNA here is from genome assembly GCF_040937935.1 of Hyperolius riggenbachi. Taxonomy (NCBI): domain Eukaryota; kingdom Metazoa; phylum Chordata; class Amphibia; order Anura; family Hyperoliidae; genus Hyperolius; species Hyperolius riggenbachi. The sequence continues at coordinate 238,496,187 of NC_090647.1, read as the reverse complement.
AACTGCGCTAAAGGGCCCAAAGTCCAATGAGTACCTTTAGAATTTCACAGGTCATTTTGAGAAATTTCGTTTCAAGACTACTCCTCACGGTTTAGGGCCCCTAAAATGCCAGGGCAGTATAGGAACCCCACAAATGACCCCATTTTAGAAAGAAGACACCCCAAGGTATTCCGTTAGGAGTATGGTGAGTTCATAGAAGATTTTATTTTTTGTCAAAAGTTAGCGGAAAATGACACTTTGTGAAAAAACACAATTAAAATCAATTTCCGCTAACTTTTGACAAAAAAATAAAATCTTCTATGAACTCACTATACTCCTAACGGAATACCTTGGGGTGTCTTCTTTCTAAAATGGGGTCATTTGTGGGGTTCCTATACTGCCCTGGCATTTTAGGGGCCCTAAACCGTGAGGAGTAGTCTTGAAACGAAATTTCTCAAAATGACCTGTGAAATTCTAAAGGTACTCATTGGACTTTGGGCCCTTTAGCGCAGTTAGGGTGCAAAAAAGTGCCACACATGTGGTATCGCCGTACTCAGGAGAAGTAGTATAATGTGTTTTGTGGTGTATTTTTACACATACCCATGCTGAGTGGGAGAAAGATCTCTGTAAATGGACAATTGTGTGTAAAAAAAATTAACAAATTGTCATTTACAGAGATATTTCTCCCACCCAGCATGGGTATGTGTAAAAATACACCCCAAAACACATTATACTACTTCTCCTGAGTACGGCAATACCACATGTGTGGCACTTTTTTGCACCCTAACTGCGCTAAGGGGTCCAAAGTCCAATGAGCACCTTCAGGCTTTACAGGGGTGCTTACAATTTAGCACCCCCCAAAATGTCAGGACAGTAAACACACCCCACAAATGACCCCATTTTGGAAAGTAGACACTTCAAGGTATTCAGAGAGGAGCATGGTGAGTCCGTGGCAGATTTCATTTTTTTTTGTCGCAAGTTAGAAGAAATGGAAACTTTTTTTTTTTTTTTTTTTCACAAAGTGTCATTTTCCGCTTACTTGTGACAAAAAATAATATCTTCTATGAACTCACTATGCCTCTCAGTGAATACTTTGGGATGTCTTCTTTCCAAAATGGGGTCATTTGGGGGGTATTTATACTATCCTGGAATTCTAGCCCCTCATGAAACATGACAGAGGGTCAGAAAAGTCAGAGATGCTTGAAAATGGGAAAATTCACTTTTTGCAGCATAGTTTGTAAACGCTATAACTTTTACCCAAACCAATAAATATACACTGAATGGGGTTTTTTTTTATCAAAAACATGTTTGTCCACATTTTTCGCGCTGCATGTATACAGAAATTTTACTTTATTTGAAAACTGTCAGCACAGAAAGTTAAAAAAATCATTTTTTTGCCAAAATTCATGTCTTTTTTGCTGAATATAATAAAAAGTAAAAATCGCAGGAGCAATCAAATAGCACTAAAAGAAAGCTTTATTAGTGACAAGAAAAGGAGCCAAAATTCATTTAGGTGGTAGGTTGTATGAGCGAGCAATAAACCGTGAAAGCTGCAGTGGTCTGAATGGAAAAAAAGTGGCCGGTCCTTAAGGGGTAGAAAGCCCTAGGTCCTCAAGTGGTTAATAACTGATGAGGAATTCAAGTACATTGTGCCAGATAACCCGCGAATACCAATTATATATCAAGTGCCAAAAATTCATAAAAATAAAGAAAAGCCCCCGGGGAGGCCTATAATCAGTGGTCTGGGGTCAGTTACACATAAATTGGAACAGTATTTAGATGAATATTTGCAACCTATGGTGGCCAGATTGCCTAATGTATTGAAGGATACAAAACATATGCTCCAGAAACTAGAAGGGCAGAACTTGAATGAAGGGGATATATTGGTCACGGCTGACGTGGCAGCACTGTACACAAATATACAGCATGAATTGGGGTTGGAGGCAGTGAAATACTACATGGATAAAGATGACAGTTTGGAGGATGAACAAAAGGAGTATATCTTAAGGTTGTTGAAATTCGCATTGGATAGAAATTATTTCTGGCATGATGGATGCTTCTATAGACAGCATAGGGGATGCGCTATGGGGGCGAGCTATGCCCCAAGCCTCGCCAACTTATTCATGGGGAAATGGGAAGAGAATATAGTGGAAGGACAGGCCCCAATAAAACTATGGAGTCGATTTATCGATGACTTGTTCTTTGTGTGGGAGGGAGGGCCCGATGATTTGAAAACATTCCTGGAACAATTGAATGCTAACAACCTGGGGATAACCCTCACAGCAGAAATAAGCAGAAAGAGTATACATTTCCTAGATTTGGAAATTACAAAAAATGATGAGAAAGTAGGGACCAGGAGTTATTTTAAAGAAACGGATAGAAATGGATACATATCTGTATTGAGCTGTCACCACCCCACATGGATAAAGGGGATCCCCAAGGGCCAGTTTTTGAGAATGAGAAGAAACTGTAGTAACATCCAGGATTATGATGAACAGGCTGGAATTTTGAGGGATAGATTTGTAGAAAGGGGATATGATAAAACAACTTTAGAGCAACAGATGGATACAGTGAGAGGAATGGAAAGGGGGGAATTGCTGGAAGACAAAAAGGAGAAGGACAATGGAGGTGAGTATGAAATGGCATTCATCACTGGGTATAGCACCCAGTATAAGGGGATTCAGAATATAATACGTAGACATTGGGGAATTCTGGCCACCGATTATGTACTTAGGGGGATAATACCACATCAATCAAAATTTATATATAGAAAGGCACAAAACTTGAAACAGATAATAGCTCCAGGTTGTGTGGAGCCTAAAAAACAAGTGAGGATGCAGGGGTGGCAGACTCCTGGTTTTTTTCCGTGTAGAACATGCCAAGCTTGTAGGGAAAGCAAAGGGGTGAAGACCAATAAGGTTACATCATATAGTAATGGTAGAGAATTTCAAATCAAAGACTTCATTACCTGTAATGACAGGTATGTGGTATATCTGGCATGGTGTACTTGTGGATGGCAGTATGTAGGAAGGACCACGAGAACCCTAAAGGAAAGGATGGGGGAGCATGTGAGAAATGTGAAGAAGGGATACAGTAACCATAGTTTATCGTCACACTTTGGCAACCAGCATAGATGTGATCCTAAGGAATTATCTTTTTGTGGATTGGAGAAGGTCCTGCCTCATTGGAGGGGGAGCAATAGGATAAAGAGGGTATCGCAGGCTGAGACCAAATGGATCTATAGCATGGGGACCCTTAGACCAGAGGGTCTTAATATAGACATTGACTTGGTATGCTTTCTGGGGGAGTAGATAAAGGGGATGATTCTGGGTCCCTATGGTATGGATCTAGTGGAACAATGGACCTCTGGGAAAAAGAAGGGGGGGGGGATATGAGAACACTGGTTAAACATACAAATAGCCTCGAATATATGAAAATGGTGTTTTAACTACAAATTTTATGATGAATTGGTATGCAGTGGGACTGTGTGGAATGTTAAACCTGAGGCAGCTGAGCTGTACCAGGGGAATGCAAAATAAAGATCTTGGGTTTAGGGTATTGATAGGAGGAAAATGGGGGGGGGGGAACAAGTCCTTTTAAGAAAGAGAAGAGCACACATATGATGTATGGGGGCATGTAGGTATCAGCCCAGCTGCTGAAAGGTTCATTATAAATTGTTTGTTCAATTACAAATTTTAAATTCAGTTAATGGAGTTGGGAGATAGGATTATTAAGTCAAAGGTACATGTGGCGGGCCGCCTATTAATGTATATGCAGAGTAGAAATAACATCGGCATATGTAGAAGTGGTGCGCACGCAGCGGATAATGAATACATATCAGTGATGTGCACATTGTAGATAATGGAGCGCAGCTGGAACGCAAACAGGAAGCGAGCGGACGACGGAGCAGGACGCGTATAGTAATGCGTCATGGGAGGGGAGGAGTCGCACACGTAAAAGGTCTCTGGAAGCGTCCAGCCCCAGCTTCTGATGAGTCACGAGTGACGAAACATGTAAGGCGGGGCCTGGACGCGGAAGAGACCAGTATACACACGCGGACGGCGGCATCACCCAGGGCAGGAGAACTCACCGAGCGCGCGGCGGTGTGGACTGCAGATACATTGGGGTGTGCCTAAGCCAACCGGCCAACATTACGGGGGAGAGCCCGTGGGAAAATACTCTATGCCAGATGACATCTTTTAATCTGTGAGTGTAATGGATTTTTTAACCTTTTTATTAAAGAAGCAGTATTACACTATTTGAGGCATTTGTTTTATTGAGGTACTAAGGGAACAAAGAATACCTGTATACAGGTGAAGAGGTCTGATACATTGCCAGAGTGGTGGGGGACGACCCGGGAACTGTCCCAAGGCTCCATTTGACCTATCAGCAGGTCTTAACACACGGTGAGTGCATCTCACTGGGGTGTGGTGAAGGCTTCACTATCCATAAAACCCTCTCTTGGGAAATGATATAAGGAGCAGTGAGGATTGGAAGGAGGAGTTTGTTTACTATATCCAGGGGCAAGAGGATATATGAAGTGTCTGAACTGTCTTGCTAACGTGCTTCCACATAAAGCTTGAAGGACTTTTGAATTGTGCACACTTAGCTTGATAGTAGTTGCGGTAGTTGCTACAACATATAATCTGAACATTGGGGGTACTGATTTGAAAAAAATCGAATGTATATGTATTCTATGATCCCGCTAGTAGGTAGCCTATTGGATGGCTAATCGTATGTATAGCCATTTGTGTCAAGGGGGACAGTAAAGGTATACTCACAGGTGCAGGACCACACTAAGAGCGCCAACCTCTGTATGTGTGAATTTGCAGGAGAACTCTGTTCACACACCACCAGCCTTTGGATCTGGTAAGAGAATCGCATGTGGCCCACAACAAGATCCATGAACCTCCACCTTGTCCTAGCTGTCTCCTCCACATCACCCTGCACTAGAAGTCAGCCAAACACAAAACATTGCTGCATTATGATCATTTTCTAATGAAACATTGCCTCATTCTGATTATTATCTAGTGAAACACCGCTGCATTACGATTATTTTCTAGTGAAACACCGCTGCATTACGATTATTTTCTAGTGAAACACTGCTGCGTTACGATTATCATCTAGTGAAACACTGCTGCGTTACGATTATTTTCTAGTGAAACATTGCTGCATTACGATTATTTTCTAGTGAAACATTGCTGCGTTATGATTATTTTCTAGTGAAACATTGCTGCGTTATGATTATTTTCTAGTGAAACATTGCTACATTATTATTATTCTCTAGTGAAACATTGCTGCGTTACGATTATTTTCTAGTGAAACACTGCTGCGTTACGATTATTTTCTAGTGAAACATTGCTACATTATTATTATTCTCTAGTGAAACATTGCTGCGTTACGATTATTTTCTAGTGAAACACTGCTGCGTTACGATTATTTTCTAGTGAACCATTGCTGCGTTACAATTATTTTCTAGTAAAAGATTGCCACATTATGATTATTTTCTAGTGAAACATTATTTAAGTATTTATATAGCGCCGACATCTTACGCAGCGCTGTACAGAGTATATTGTTTTGTCACTAACTGCCCTCAGTGGGGCTCACAATCTCCCTAACAAAGTCATATGTCTATGTATGTATCGTAGAGCGCATGTATCATAGTCTAGGGCCAAGTTTAGGGGGAAGCCAATTAACTTATCTGTATGATTTTGGGATGTGGGAGGAAACCAGAGTGCCCGGAGGAAACCCACACCGACACGGGGAGAGCATACAAACTCCTAGCAGATGTTGACCTGGCTGGGATTCAAACCCGGGGACCCAGCGCTGCATGGCAAGAGCACTAACCACTATGCCACCGTGCTGAATTACAATTATTTTCATGGGGGGGGGGGGGGGGGGGCTAGAGGTGTCCCTGGGTACACACCTGAGATAAGTCTTTGAAAAATGAAAGATCAGGGACCAATTTTACCTACTTCCATATAGCATGAGCCATACCTCCACAGTCTATGCTATTGAGCTGAGCTCTCCATCAGATAAAAATCTTTGCAAGATGCTGGACACAAAGATGCTGTACACACAACAGATCAGTACCTGCAAAAGATCCATTCCTGCAAAATTAATTCATAGTCTAGGATATCTGCAGATCTCATACACACCTTGTTTAATGGACATCCATCTGCAGGTGAGACAATTATCTGCAGAGCTGAAGATCCATTCTAGTGGATCTGATCTGCAGATGGATGTCCATTAAACAAGGTGTGTATGAGATCTGCAGATATCAGACTATGAATGCAATTTGCAGGAACGTATATTTTGCAGGAACTGATCTTTTGCAGATACTGATCTGTTGCATATGAACAGCATCTTTGTGTGCAGCATCTTGCAAAGATTTTTGATGGGGAGTTCAGCTCAATAGAATAGACTGTAGGTATGGCTCTCATACTACATGGAAATGGGTAAAATATGGGTAAAATAGTTCTGTGGTCTTTCATTTTCCAAAGACTTATCTGATGTGTGTACTCACCTTTAGCCTCAGTATGGGTAGCCAGCCAAAGGTACCCCAGTATAGGTTAGCCAGGTATATGTGCTCCTCCGCAGGCTGGGGAATTACAGAGGAGGGGGAGCAGCAACAAAATGGGACTCCGCTACGGGGAGGAGGGCCTGACTCATCCTCTTCCTTCTACGCACTCACAGGAAGTAGTGTGAGCTACTACTACTTCCTGGAACCGGCACTTTACACAGAACAGCCCGGCGGCGCGTGATCATCGCCTGGAGCTCGGAAGGTGAGTTTTTACTAACACTCCACTCCTGTACATTTCTTAAAAGAAAAGGGGAGCACGGAGTGGGAAACGAGGAGATGGAGGGAAGAGACAGGCCCCCCCCCCTTCCTGTGGCCGAATCTCATTGTGCCATTAACCCCCTCCTTCACTTTGCCCCTCCCTTGCTGTGGCCCAGCAGGACACCAACCTGGCCTGCCCCTAGAAACGGGGCTAGTGTTATGTCAGGTACAAACCATGTATTTTCACATTACATGGGTATAATTCATGATTTCAAACATGTCTGATATGATTACTCTTTTTTATAAAAGTTTTACATAAAACAATGATAGAAAATATTGAAAATCATATTGGGCTGGTCTTTAATAGTTTTGAACCATCTATGTGTTTGTAAATTGCATGCTGTGTATCTTGCATTAATAATGCATGCATATTCTTCATACCTTTTTTATTGAAGTAGTTCCGCTGCATGGTGAACATTGCTTTCCCCTGTGCTGTGTCACCCCCTCAGGTACACTCATTTCCCTTCTGCTGCCCCCTCCCCCAGGTGAAGTGTTTTAACCCATGCTGTGTTGTACCATACACATTTTACATTATACACTTTTGTGCAGTTTGAATTCTGCTGCATACTGACAGTCAAAAGGATTATTTACAACAGGTCCAATCTGACTTTTGGTTTTTTTTTCCCGATCTATTTTCGGATCACTTCTATACAAAATTGATAAGAAAAACGATCGGAAATTGGATTGCAAAATTGCATTGTGTGTACCAGGCATAAATCATCTTGAAAAAAGGGAGAAGACTTTGGATCCTTCCTCTTCTGGCAGGGCCGCTGTCCCGCCATTGACATCGGCTGTGGTCTACAGTACAGTGCCGGCATTCTCCTGTGTTGTAAGGGTCCTGACCTGATGACCTCATCAAGCGGGGGCACTTATAGATAAAGGACAATGCCATCACTGTAGTGTAGACCACAGCCGCTGTCAACAGGACTGAGGGTCAGTGACTGTCATTGCTTGAATCCTACATTGGAGGGAGAAGACAGGAAAGGAAAACTGCATGGGAAGGGATGAGCAGGATTCGGACACATCTGATCCAGGGAGGGGAGTGCAGCATCGGTCACCAGGGGGACATCAGCTGTGCATGGGCCTAAGGGAGCAGCTGCGTCTGGCAGCGCAGGGGCCCCTGCAGAGGTCTGGGGCAATTGCCCACTAGGTCTTTGTGACAGCGCTGGCCCTGACCACTGGGTCACCTAAAAAAAAAAAAAAAAAAAAAAAAAAAAAAAAGGTAAATATAAACACTGTACCCCATCGCTGTGAGCAGGCATAGTAGTACAATTTTCTTCAGGCAGAAATAACAGCCCCTTTGGGTCCGCTCTACAAAGCAGGCGATATCAGTCTGTGCCCCCAGACTTTCAACTTTACAAACACCAGATACCCCCAAAAGTCCACAGACAATAGCTTGTTAGCGTCTTTTAAGGCTCAGCTGTGGGATTTCCTCGGTCTTCATTGAAGAAACAGCTCTCTAGGTTCCACTGAACTTCATAGGCACTATGAAGTTGAGTGGAACCTAGAGAGCTGTTTTTTCCAATGAAGACCAGAAAATCCCATAGCTGAGCCTTTAAACACGCTAACAAGCTATTGTCTGTGGACTTTTGGGGGTACCTGGTGTTTGAAAAGTTGAAAGTCGGGGGGTGTTTGGGTTGGAGGGCAGGCAGCATGGCGTGGAGCTTAAAATGAAATTACAGGTGATCCCAGTGAATCAACAATAATAGTTATAATTAATAAATTATCTATGGCAATGAATTTAAAAACATGGTAACACTTTTTAAATAGTTATTTTATGCCAAAAAAAACTAAACTTACAGAATATTTACTTGTATGGGTTCAAAGCTCTGTATTGTAGAGAAGCTTCCAACAGGCTTCTCCATCGACCACTTACATAAGTGATAAAAATAAAGATTATAAGTGGAAAGTTAGGGATCACAACTCGCCCATTCATGTGCATGGGAGCATTTACACAACAAGTGCCATGGCCGGCGGTAGACAACATGAAAGCCTCTGTGTGAACCGGCTCTTGACAACAGATTTCAGAAACAACTCTGCAAAGCTATCCCTCACCACTCTAATACCACCAGTAGATACATTACTAGGACAAAATATTGTACATAATAAAATAAGTGCATACATTACTAGGACAAAATATTGTACATAATTAAATAAGTACAATTTTATTTATGAAACATTTTAACATGACAATCTTAAGACCAAGTCTTTTCCAAATAAATGAGGTCAGCTGACAACACTGACATCTTGTTAATTCTTCATCCACCATGAAGTGCTGAGAAGGAACGCAGTAGTAGTCCCAATTCCCTTTACCTTTCGTCGGTTTATACAAAACTTTAAGTTCATGTCACAAATTCACACAAAGCGCTCATGAAATGTACAGCTTAATCATAGGGTATCCAAGCAGTTCACAGACTGGGTCAATGACGGAAAGGATGACATCTCAGTAAATGGCACGAGGGTTCTTGGTGCTGTAGTAGGCCTCACAGGCAGCCACATAAGCAGACTCTGGAAAGAAGTCTTCATGATACTCAGCAAGAAACCTGTAAAACAATGCATTAAAAAAAGGATTAACAATACCTGTGAATACACAGTTTTTATATCCCCCAGCACCACATTGTTGCACACACTCTCCAATTGCAACACATACCAGGATACAATTCCTCCATATCAATATATTGGGAACGGGGAGAGAGGTTATAGTAGGTGAGCAGCATGAGCACCATCATGGTCCCTTCTAGAAGTGACTGCAGGAAGCCCTTTGCTCTGACATGATGGCCACCTCCAGAGGCTTTCAGAGACCAGCCAGAGGGCCCCAGTGTGACATCATCACTGCACATTTCAGTGAATGTAAGTGCAAGGAGGCGAGGTCAGGGCCCAGTCACATTATTAGATGTTGGGGAGAGGAAAAAAAGAAGCAGTACACCTCTCAGTGCAGCAGTTCGCACAGGTCCTTTGAACCAGTTTGGCTGAAAGTATTTGTGCAAGACTAGGCTCTAACATATCCTGAGCACTTAAATCACCACAAAGATATAGAGCATTAAACGTACAGTAACAAAAGCCAGCCTAACAGAGAAGCTTCTGTTGAAAATACTCCCAAGGTGCAAGAAGCAGTTGGGTGTTTCAACCCACTACGGTATAACCAAAAGTGTTAGTTAATTTTAGGGAGAATACAATATGTACTATAGGAGCAAAAACAAAGAACTTGCAACACAACGACCAAAGTCAAATCCCACTCATGCACAAAGTTTTCTCATGAAACAATCCCATCCATCAGAACCATCTCTAAAGATGTGTTCTCCTTGCTCATTGTAAACTGTTCCTTCAAATCAAGGATATTTCCTGCTTTACTGAAGGAATAAATCATCAGGCCTCTCCTCAAATAAACCTTCCCTGGACCCAGATACCTGTCTCTAACATTCCCTTTTAGGGTGAGGTAATTAAGAAAAAGCTGTATACCTCCAGCTAGAAGCCAACATCTTACAACACAACAGTTATGATGCATTCCAGTCTGGCCTCAGGAAACATCACAACACTGAAACTGCCCTCATCCAAATCTGCAACCACCTGCTCATGGCAAGAGACAGAGGAGAGTGCTACATCCTGATACTACTAGACTTTTCTGCTCCCCAGACATTTTTTCCAGCCGGGTAGTATGAAAAAGTAGCCGAGTGGGGAAGGTTATGAAGGGGTGCCACTAGGTGGGACCCAGCCCCCCCCCCCCCCCCCAAATAAATTGACAGACTATGCTCCGTCTTTTGTAGTGGAAATCTCTTAAAGGGATACTTAACTGAAGAGAAATTAGGCTAGTTACTTGCCTGGGGCTTCTCTCCAGTTCCTCCAGCTGCCCTCATCACCATTCCACGCTGCTGTTACTTAGCCTCGCACCTCCTCGATCATGCTCCAGTGACCAGGAGTGCTTTTCCCATGCACAGTAGCAATTTTTAGTTAGGGCTCGTTTCCACTATCGCGAATCCGCATGCGTCCAACGCATGCAGATTCGCACATGTAATGCAAGTGGATGGGCCTGTTTTCACTGTAGCGTTGTTGAGGTGTGTTTTTTTCAGCGGTGAAAAAACGCACAAAAGAGCCGCAGAATTCGCAAGTGGAATGCATGCGAATCGCCGCTTATGTATTTAATAGGGAATTCGCATGCTGTTTTGGTATACGAATTTTCATGCGAATTCGCATGAAATCACACCGGCATTGCCATGGTTAAAGTCGCATACATCGTCATCCATGCGAATTCGCACAAAAATTCGAAATTCGCATCCGCATGTGAATTTTGCCGCAGCGATTTCGCCACACAATAGTGGAACTGGGCCCTTACTGCGCAGGTGCAGAATGCTACCAGTCACGGGAATGTGATGGGAGGCGAGTGACTCGTGGCCGCACATGCAGCGTTCAGAGAGGAACAAAGCGGTGCGGAACAACTGCAAGGGACAAGAACAACTTAACCACTTAAGGACAGCCCCCAACTGATGGGCAGCGGCAAAGGCTGGGCCTAAAAGACCGCAATACGCTCATCGGCAGTGGGCGTGGTTATGCGGCGTACGTGTCATTTGTGGCGCGATCAGCCGCCGGTGACAGGCTCCGCCCCCTCGCACTGTAACCCGCCGGCCGTTCGGAAGCGCCGGAGGGTTACTAGCTGCCCGATCGCCGGTAACTAAATGTATAATAGGCTTTGTAATGTATACAAAGCCTATCATACAGGCTGCCTCCTGCCCTGGTGGTCCCAGTGTCCGAGGGACCACCAGGGCAGGCTGCAGCCACCCTAGTCTGCACCCAAGCACACTGATCTCCCCCCCTCCCCCTTATCGCCCACAGCACCCCTCAGACCCCCCCCCCCCCCCTGCCCACCCCCCAGACCACTGTTTGCACCCAATCATCCCCCTAATCACCCATCAATCACTCCCTGTCACTATCTGTCAACGCTAATTTTTTTTATGCCCTAAACTGCCCCCTGCTCCCTCCTGATCACCCCCCACCCCTCAGATTCTCCCCAGACCCCCCCCCCGTGTACTGTATGCCTCTAGCCCCCCTGTAATAACCCACTGATCACCCCGTCACTGCCACCCATCAATCAGTCCCTAACCTGCCCCTTGCGGGCAATCTGATCACCCACCCACACCATCAGATCGCCCGCAGATCCGACGTCAGATCACCTCCCAAGTGCATTGTTTACATCTGTTCTCCTCTAAACACCCACGAATTACCCATCAATCACCACCTGTCACTGCGACCCATCAGATCAGACCCCTATCTGCCCCTAGGGCACCCATTCACCCATCCACACCCTCAGAACGACCTCAGACCCCCCCCCCCCTCCTGTGCACTGTATACATCTATTCTCCCCTGTAATCACCTGTCATTCACCCGTCAACCACCACCTGTCACTGCCACCTGTCACTGCCACTTATCAGATCAGACCCTAACCTGCCTCTTACGGGCATCTGATCACCCTCCCACACCATCAGATTGCCCCAGACCTACCCTCAGATCACCTCCAAAGTGCATTGTTTACATCTGTTCTGCCATCTAATCACCCACTGATCACCCATCCATCAATCACCCCGTCACCACCTCTCACTGCTACCCATCAGATTAGACCCCTATCTGCCCCTAGGGCACCCAATCACCCGCCCACACCCTCAGACCCCAGCCCTGATCACCTCGCCAGTGCATTGCTTGCATCTATTCCCCCCACTAATCACACCTTGAGACACCCATCAATCACCTCCTGTCACCCCCTAGCACACCTACTCATCAGATCAGGCCCTAATTTGCCCCGTGTGGGCTCCTGATCACTCGGCCAAACCCTCAGATCCCCCTTCCGAACACCTCCCCAGTGCATTGATTGCATCTAATTTTCCCTCTAACCACCCCCTGAGACACCCATCAATCACCTCCTGTCACCCCCCTAGCACTCCTATCCATCAGATCAGGCCCAATACAACCTGTCATCTAAAAGGCCACCCTGCTTATGACCGGTTCCACAAAATTCGCCCCCTCATAGACCACCTGTCATCAAAATTTGCAGATGTTTATACCCCTGAACAGTCATTTTGAGACATTTTGTTTCCAGACTACTCGGGTTTGGGCCCGTAAAAATGCCAGGGCAGTATAGGAACCCCACAAGTGACCCCATTTTAGAAAAAAAAAAAAAAAAAGACACCCCAAGGTATTCTGTTAGGTGTATGACAAGTTCATAGAAGATTTTATTTTTTGTCAAAAGTTAGCGGAAATTGATTTTTATTGTATTTTTCACAAAGTGTCATTTTTCACTAACTTGTGACAAAAAATAAAATCTTCTATGAACTCACCATACACCTAACGGAATACCTTGGGGTGTCTTCTTTCTAAAATGGGGTCACTTGTGGGGTTCCTATACTGCCCTGCCATTTTAGGGGCCCTAAACCGTGAGGAGTAGTCTAGAAAACAAATGCCTCAAAATGACCTGTGAATAGGACGTTGGGCCCCTTAGCGCACCTAGGCTGCAAAAAAGTGTCACACATGTGGTATCGCCGTACTCAGGAGAAGTAGTATAATGTGTGTTGGGGTGTATTTTTTACACATACCCATGCTGGGTGGGAGAAATCTCTCTGTAAATGGACAAGTGTGTAAAAAAATAAAATAATTTACAGCATGGGTATGTGTAAAAATACACCCCAAAACACATTATAATAAATACTTCTCCTAAGTACGGCAATATCACACGTGTGGCACTTTTTTGCAGCCTAACTGCGCTAAGGGGTCCACAGTCCAATGAGCACCTTTAGGCTTTACAGGGGTGCTTACAATTTAGCACCCCAAAATGCCAGGACAGTAAACACACCCCACAAATGACCCAATTTTGGAAAGTAGACACTTCAAGGTATTCAGAGAGGGGCATGGTGAGTCCGTGGCAGATTTCATTTTTTTTTTTTTGTCGCAAGTTAGAAGAAAGGGAAACTTTTTTTGTCGTCACAAAAAAAAAAAAAAAAAAAAAAAAAAAAAAAAAGGGTCATTTTCCGCTAACTTGTGACAAAAAAAATAAAATCTTCTATGAACTCACCATGCCTCTCAGTGAATACTTTGGGATGTCTTCTTTCCAAAATGGGGTCATTTGAGGGGTATTTATACGATCCTGGAATTTTAGCACCTCATGAAACATGACAGGTGGTCAGAAAAGTCAGAGATGCTTCAAAATGGGAAAATTCACTTTTGGCACCATAGTTTGTAAACGCTATAACTTTTACCCAAACCAATAAATATACACTGAATGGATTTTTTTTATATCAAAGACATGTAGCACAAATCTGGACAAAAATGTATACAGAAATTTTACTTTATTTGAAAAATGTCAGCACAGAAAGAAAGAAAAAAAAAAACAAAAAAAAAAAACCTCGCAGCAGCAATCAAATAGCACCAAAAGAAAGCTGCATTAGTGACAAGAAAAGGAGGTACGATTCATTTAGGTGGTAGGTGGTAAGTTGTATGACCGAGCAATAAACCGTGAAAGCTGCAGTGGTCTGAATGGAGAAAAAGGATCTGGTCCTTAAGTGGTAGAAAGACTGTGGTCCTCAAGTGGTTAAGGGGCTGGAAGAAGCCCCAGGTAAGTAACTGGCCATTTTCCTTTAACAGCTAAAGTGTCCTTTAAGATTCTAACTTCCCTTCTGTTGATTTGACAATGTAACTAGCAGCTTTTCCTACATACATGGGTGGTCCCAGTGTGGAAAAGAGGATTTCTGGACCATAGCATGATATTGATAAGCAGGCAGCTTATCAATATCATGCTATGGCCCCATAGCATGATATTGATAAGCAGGCAGCTTATCAATATCATGCTATGGCCCCAGATATTCCCCCTTACACCACCCATGTATATAGCAAACATGGGAAAAAAATCTTGGTGGTTTCATTTTCAAATTTGCCGACTGAACCTAGCTGCTGGTTGAAATGACACTCACTCACATGGGATATTGCTATGTGGCTGTAAAGGGGCCAGGGTGCCTCTCACTAATCACTCTGTGCCTCTGTCTGCCGTTGCCCTGGGCGAGTCTGTAGCCGTCTGTACATTGGCTCGCTTCCCCCCCCCCCCCCCCCCCCAAGCTGCAGCGCCCACACACCAGTGACACAGACTTCTGGCATTAATCAGGGCCGGGAAAAGCACTGGAAGGAAAGGATAATCATGGTGGTCAAAGGGTCAAGCATCCTAAAGTTCTGGTTGGCTGGGACAGAGTTAGAGGACCTCTACAGGGAGAGGAGGAGAGAGTCTAGAAAAACATTACACAAAGAACAGGGCTGCGTGTTCTCTTCTCTCTTCAGCTCATATGAGCTACAGAGTACAGGGAGAGGAGGAGGACACTGTCTAGCTGAGTGGCTGCACATTCCACTAAGTACAGAGCCGCGCTTCCTCTCCGATCTTAAGCACAATTGAGCTGAGTGTGACCTCACCTGCATTTCCGCGCCTCCACACAGCTGCCGGGAGCTGAGGAGGAGGGCGGAGATGGCGTCCCTGAGCGACAGCGGCTGGCTGCAATGACACAGCCACCGCTGCTCACTAATGAATGCACACAAAGGGGATAATTTCGTCTGGCTAAGTTGTGCCACTTACTACATATAACAAAAAAATATACTGCCTCTAGGTATACATATTGTATATTACCCCTATTCCTTTCAATTATAAGCCAACAAGAGGCAAGGCTCCCTCACCCTTTGGGATCTTTTTAGATATACATGGGAATTTGCTATACATTTTTATAATGTTACATTTGTCATTGTAAAAATTATGTCTACTAATTCATATCATCTACCAATGTCAATATTTTGTGTCCCTCAGTTTCCTCCCAGGTCTCTCTGTTATGCCCCTCTGAAAACTCTGACTGGATCATCATCTGTGGACTACTGCACATGGACGGTTCTGTCAGCATGTCACCTCGATCAATGCGCTTTAGAGAACATTTCCGGCCATGCGTGAACAGGACCAGGTATGTACAGTAACCAGTTACTGGTCCAGTTGATGAACATTGGAGGGGCAGAGTGGCACAATGGAGAAGCCTGGGAGAGAACTGAGGGAACTTCAACCCCCCCTACCCCACACACACACCACCACACTTAAAGGGAACCTAAACTGAGAAGGATATGGATTTTTCCTTTTAAAATACCAGTTACCTGACTCCTGCCGATTCTGTGTCTCTAATGCTCTTAAGCCAGAGACCCTCAATAAGCAAGCAGATCAGGTGCTCTGACTGAAGTCAGACTGGTTTAGACGCATGCTTGTTTCAGGGTTGTGATTCAGCCACTACTGCAGTCAGAGGTCAGGAGGGTTGCCAGGCACTCAGTTAAGGTTCCGTTTAAGGTTCATTTTAAAGCTAAGAGTACTTTTAAAAGGATTGACAGCCACAAAATCAAATTCCATTTACCCACTGCTGTGTTCATTGTGCAGCCTGGAACCTTACCCTGCATTGCAATCACTACAATCTAATTCTATGTTTCTGCTGTAATAAATCTCATCTGTCAGCCTGGCTCTAGTTGGAACATTGCTGGCGAGAAGAAGCTTGTCATCGCCCCTCCCACATTCCTGCTTCTCAATGATTGGCTGGGGCAGTTCAGAGTGACATGAGGCTGAAATCTGATCTTGCTGTGCTCACATTTACAAAGCAAGCTGTGACAGTGCAGTTTGTGGGAGATAGAAAAAAAAAGGGAGGAAATGATTGATTAGCTTCAGTCAGAGGGAAGCAAAATGGCAAATGCCAGAACACAATGCTCTTTATTTACAATATGAAATTCACTAAAATCAAAACGAGGACAGTACAATCCATATATTGTTATGTACGCAGAACAAGTATTTATTTACTTCTCTATGTGTTTTTTTCCCTGGCATAGTAGGGCTGACAATGCCGCTTTAAAGCTAGGTCAATTTTAAGTCCTCTAAAAACACTTACCTCAAAAAAAGTTCAAAGTGCTTGACCAAAACCTTTAGGTTTTTTTCAGCAAAGAACATTTTCCCCATTATTTCTGGAAGTTTCACTAGAAAATAAAATTGATAGACCACCACTTAGTTTGGAAATTCTTAGATGAAAAAATAGCAATGTTTTTACACTGTCATCTTGTAATGTTCAGTATAGCCGTAAAACTAAAATGTAAAAACACCAACAAGCTCAGTTCCTAGTTTAGTTTTGGATGATTTGGTAAAAGGGGTTAGAGGCTCCTGTTTTTTTTTATTGCGGTGCTGTGTGCCCACTAATAGTTTATATGGAGACTGCCAGGTACAGGAAGTGAGAAAATCTGATAAGGGAACACAGCAATTTTGGTTTGTGTTCTGGTCTCCTGAAAGCTGGTTTAGTAGACAGATGTAACAAAGCAGGCAAAGACCTATGTGTTATGCTAGGTACACACAATACAATTTTTTGGCAGATTTACCGGCCAGATCAATTTTTTCCAACATGTCCGATCTGAATTTTGATTTTCTGATCTATTTTCGTCCAGTTTTATTTTAAAGAGGAGCTGTTAGGTATAAGGTCTCAGAGAAAATAAACACATATATCAGTAGCTAAAGATTGGCTGTACTTACATTACATATGCATTTCACTGTCCACGTTTGGATTTCACAGAATTTGTATATAGTATATGCAGAGATAGATGCTCCTGACAGCCCATGGCAGGTTCCATGTTTGTGAAGCCAAATGTGTCGTCATGTCCTGCCTGCTTCTGATCACAGAACAGCTCCTACAGAATAACACAGTGTGCAGTGAATATTAATGAGCCATGTGGCTAGGAACAATAGCGGACTCCTGCAGAGTAATCTTCCTGGAGATTTATCTGTGCTGTGAGTTTAGAAGCTGCTGAAACTTGATCCCGTCTTCTCCTTAGCAGCCGAGGGGAGGGCCCCAGAATGCTTTGCAGTATGGAATGCGGCTTGCGTCCTCCTTAGGAGCTTAGCTTTGGTGATAAGCACACATTAAATGTAAGAGAGATTTTTATCTTTAGTAATGTCTTTTGGCTTCTGTCTAAACTGTTTAACACAGGAGAATAGAGGTTTAAATTAGCTTCTGCAGCCTGACAGTTACTCTTTAAGGAAGAAAAAAAAAAAAAAAAAAGTGGAAAAGCGATCGAAATTCAGATTGGACATGCTGGAAGTCGATCTGGCAGGTAAATCTGAGAGAAAATTGTATCGGGTGTACTTAGCAGGAACATTGTGCTATAACAACAAATGGGTAAACGGTTTATAGCGGTTGAGAGAGGTCATTTATATGCTTTCAATGAATAGCATGTGAAGCCATGTAATGCCTCCAGTCTAGAGCGGAACCTGCAAACGATTGTGGAGCAGCACATTTGTACAATACAGATACAGCTCTGGCACAGTGTGAACATATCCTAAATCTAATTAGCATTAGCAATAAATGTCAGTTTCCTCACATGCAATTTGTCAGTTTCAGTCAAAGTGGAATTTGCTTTTTTTGGCATTTGTTTGCTCAGATCAGGAATAAGCCAAGAGAAACTTCAAGACAATGGGCCCAATCCAGTTAACCTTTTCTCCTAAGTTTTTTCCTACCCGATATGATCCCAATATCAATACAAAATGTCTTTTACACCACTACCAAGTATGAAAATACTCAAAATAACATTGACAGTAATTTTTCAATTGCAGAGTGCAAAGGTTATTTTAAACAGAAGATGAAAAAAAAAATTATCTCCTGTGAGAAAATTTAGGAGAAAAGGGGAACTGGATCGGGCCCAATGGGAGCAGACTACAGAGTCTGTCTCCTAATTTCTCAAGAGACTGCAAAATTTAAGTAGAGTCATTTTTTTTGTTAGTTAATTGAGGAGTGAAAGCATTGCTAAAGGCCAGTTTTATGATAAACTGCACTGGGGTATCAGGTTGTAATAGAAGTTTTGGGAGCAGATGGGCCAGATGAGCACGTTTCTTAGTGAAGAGCAGATTATAATTTTATTTTTCAAATGAGGGGTTATGAATTCCAGCTTGCAAGCATATTTAACACAAATTGTATGCAGGTTTTAAGAGACAACCAAATGCAGCCACTGCCCTGGTCAAATTTTAAGCTGCATATAACTTAAATTGCAAGCCAGAATTATTCAGATCTCATTGACTTTCATACAGCGGATCATAGGGCCTGAGCACACTAAAGGTGCGTACACACATGCGACTATAGTCGTTCCCCGATCTTTACCAACGACGATCGTTACAAAAAACGAACCAACGACTATTAAGGCAAACGACGAACGAGGCAAATCGCTACAAAACAAAGTTCTGTCTTGGCGGATTTTTACCACCGACGATCGTTAGCAAAAGTGGTACATCGTTGGAAACGATCGTTCGTACCAGGCTGGACATGCGCATTTCTCTTTTTCTCCAAGGAACTTTACAATTTTATGCGCAGGCGCATTAAGTGCTTTTACGTGGTGTAACGTTCGTTCTAACGATGTGATCGTTACACACTTTTTACAACTAACTTTACTTCGGTCGTTCTTTCGTCAATTAAAAGATCGTTCGTCGTTGACAACGAACGATCGTTGTCGCATGTGTGTACGTAGCATAAGGGGCCTGTATCCATTCTGTCCGCTTTCAGCATCTGTAACATTGATGTGTTGCTGAAAAGCAGACAGAAGCACATTAGTGTGCTCAAGCCTGGCCTATACTGAATAAATTCCTGTCAGCATAATGCAACGGCAGTTGAGGAGAAAGAAAGAATTCCCTATGGGTAGGTTGACATTTGTGTGTCATAACTTGATGCATAGATGTAAACTGACTCATAGGGAAACATGGAAAATTCCTTCTCATCAGTTGTCCATTGCATTATAGCTGACAACAGGTTTATAATAAACACTATTAAATTCAGCAAGATAGCCTTCAGATTATACTCCAGCAAATTAATCCTAGACTGATCCTGTGCTTGCTGTATATGACTAGCTTCTAACAGCAGTTAATACACTGAAACACTGATTACTCTGTGTGAATGAAGATTATAGCACCGTACTGATGTGCTCTATGCTGATACACTCCAAATGAAGTCTGCTGATGTACTTATGCAAGTGTCAAAGAAACGGTGTGCTTACAACAATTAAACAATTCTTACCAAACAAGCGGAGCAGATGTTGTGACCCATATATATAAGAAGGAGGAGGGGGCTGATCACTTTGAGGGTAATTTTCTGGCATTAGTTTCCAAGACAACACCTACAGAAAGCAAGCGTTCATTACGTTATCATGGCTTTCTCTAGGGGTCTATTAAAACACATTAATAGCAGTTTCACATAAAAGCACAAACATTCCACTTCCTCTGACTTTAAACTTGTCTTTATACATGAAAACTGTGTTTAATTGTTAAAAAGGCTTTAGACAAAAAAAAAAAGCCATTATGTTAAGGCTGATGTCTATTTTGTGAACGAGTGTCTGTTCATCACAGGTTGAATAGAGTACAGCTGGTGCTGCATGTTGGATTTTACTGCAATCTGCAGTACACCACCTGTCCTGCTGCCTTATGTTAAGCGCTCTCTCCAAATAGCTTTTCTGCTCTGCAGCCACATACAGTAGGATACAAAAACTCTGGAACAGATGGAGTGCTGCTTCGGTGGAGGAGCAGCACAATTAAATCACTTGTCTGCATTAAACAGAATATTCATAAACAATTGTGTGGGACCGCTTTGTGTAGTAGTATAAAAAGGGCTACATCCATCATGCCCAGGTTCTCTTTGGCCAGGGTGCTGTCTGCTGGTGAAATGTGGTATTACGCCAACGTACAACAGATTTCTATGGGAATTCAAGCATTTAATATGGATTCCTGTCTACTAAATGGCAAGCAAAAGTCAGAGGGCTCTACAAATCTGGGATCTATGAGGGTCATCAAGAAAGTAACAGCTGTTTGCTTTTATGTGCAGTGCAAGGTATTCCTTTCTGGGTAATTTAAAGTATACCCAAGATGGCATGTGGGGCAGAGGCATGTCCCTACTCCATGAGATGCCTCTGTGTCCCCTATGCGCCGCTCTCTGCGCCTCCCCCCCACCCCAAAATTGCAGACATGCAGCCTGTCAGCAATCTCAAGGGGGAAGGGTCGTTCTCTGCAGGAGAGACACTCCTGCAAAACGGGGAGGTGTGTAGTCTAGTGGAGTCCCAAGACTTCCTAGAGGTACAGGAAAAACCCAGAGAGAGACCAGGAGCCCCTTATGGTGTAATATATTAATGTCAAGTTCTGGATAAATACAAAGTGATGAGGTACTCACAAAACCACAGTATAAAATTCAGTGAGGAAATCCATCCCCACTCGGGCCTCTATGCCTTCAAATGTATGGGTCGCACCCCCCCCCCCACCCCGATTGTTTTGTTCCACAACACAAGCAACTGACAGCAACCTCTAATAGCTAGGGGGCTGTAAACAATATCACTGGGCTGCCTTTCACCACCCCCAGTGACTCCTGCAAAACCTCCACTGGGGGCATTCTCTTCCCCAGCTCTCTTTGGGCAGCTGTACTTCTCCCCCGCCACTCCGTGCTCTGTGATGAGACACGAAGCAGAGCTTGCAGCCTCGTGACCCCAGGGGTCACCAACAACGAAAGCAATTATCTGCCCACAGGAGAGGCGGTAATTAAGGCTACCTGATCCAGCTAGCGTGCGCCCCCCCCCCCCCCCCCCCTGCAAAAAAATAAATAAATAAGGTAGCTTTTTGTTTTACAAAAATGCTCACTTCGGGTTCCCTTTAAACGGAACCTGGAGTGAGAGGAATATGTAGGCAGTCATCTTCATTACCTTATAACCAATACCAGTTGGCATCTGGCATGGTTTATAAGGGAACAAAGATACCAGCCTCCAAATTCCTGTCATTTCTGGTTGCCTTTAAAGAGAAACCGTAACCAAGAACTGAACTTCTTCCTAAAATGCAGTGGATACCCCCTTTTCCATGAGAAATCTATTAATTTTCTCAAATGGATCATTGGGGGCTCTGTATGGCTGATATTGTGGTGAAACCCCTCCCACAGTGTGAAGTCAGTGCCTCACAGCTCTGAGGTCGTGACATCACACTGTGGGATCCTTGTTACATTGTGGGAAATAACAGCTGTTTCCGATGGCCAGAAAAGCAAGCAGCATCTCCTTCCAGTGACATCACCTGCCAGCAGTAAAAATGGCACCATGTGATAAATGTCAGAATGTAAATCAGGGAGAGGAAAGATTTAACAATGAGCAAACACTGACTAAATTTTAACATAATTATTGTAAAAATTAAGCACTTTTTTATTACAGGATTTTCACTGGAGTTCCCTTTTAACTTGCATCTGTTAGATATTCACTTATTTCCCTTCACTGGTTATCACATGACTGCAGAACACCCGTAACAGTTTGTTCAGCAGCATTAACATGAACCGTCCTCATAGTTGAGGCATGGGATACCAATACAACAAGGGGATTAAAAATATTGTAAGAAGATATGCTAAATAAAGGTGGGGATTATATTAAGAAATCAGACAATACAGTTTGTCTAAAATAAATAGAATGCTGCTGTAACTGATTACATGAAAATGTCTTACCACAACCAACAGCTTTCAATCTATTTCTTTATAGGAAAAAGCCTTCTGCTACAAAAGTAATTTACATGGACATAAAACACCAATGTATTGCTTAACTATTTGACATTCCTGGACGTGAAACTCACGTCCAGGAAGCCATGTGCGCTCCCGCGGCCGATCGCGCGCGTGCACGCGCGCTCCCGGCCCGTGGTTTGTTAGCCAGCGAATCAGTGAACGGTGCCCGATCACTGATTCCTCTCCCCCGCAGAAAAAGCGACAGCTTCTCTCGGAAGCCTAGCTTTTTCTGCTTCCTATTTCCCCTACGTCACTCTAAGCGTATGTGTTACGCTTAGAGTGACGTCACTGTAAACAAACTCATGGCTGCCATCTTGTGGCCAAAAAGTAAACTACAGCTAAATGTTAAATAAAAATACACATATTTACTAAAAAAAAAATACAATTTAAATCCCACCCTCCCAAAAATACCCACATAAAATGTTTAATTGAAAAAAACCAAAAAACATTACAATTAAAAAAAAAAAAAAATATTTACCTAAGGGTCTAAACTTTTTTTTAAATATCTATGTAAAGATGAAATATTTCAATTTTTTTAATTATAAGCTTGTAAATAGTGATGAATGCAAAACGGAAAAAATTTACTTTTATTTCCAAATAAAATATTGTTGCCATACATTATGATAGGGACATAATTTAAACGGTGTAATAACCGGGACAAATGGGCATATACAATACGTGAGTTTTAATTATGGAGGCATGTTTTATTTTAAAACTATAATTGCCGAAAAGTGAGAAATGATGATTTTTTGCCGTTTTTTTCTTATTCCTTTTAAAATGCATTTACAGTAAAGTGGCTCTTAGTAAAATGTACCCCCCAAAGAAAGCCTAATTGGTGGCAGAAAAAACAAGATATGGATCAGTTCATTGTGATAAGTAGTAATAAAGTTATAGGCTAATGAATGGGAGGTGAACATTGCTCGGATGCAGTGAAAAACGACTGAATGCGAACTGGTTAAATAGGATAGAACAGATTTTTTTTTTAATTAAGGGCCTCCTAAAAACCTAAAAGATTGTACACATCTTCATGGTCCATCCCAAGAACAATCACAGAAGACTTATTGCTGTCAGGGTGCCAGAATGTGGACTGCATAAAGTCTTACATGAACGACTGTGCCACAATAAAGCATCACCAAGAAGAAACAACCGGTACAAAACCCTTTACAGTGTTTCGTTAGGAGTTGGATCTCTGCATCCTAAAGAGAATCTGAAGTGAGAGAATACTGAGGCTGCCATCTTCGGTCTCCATTAAATAATACCAGCTGGTGTCTGATGCTCTACATCTAATACTATAAAGTCACTGACCTAGAATGAACATGCAGATCAGGTGCTTTGGCTCTGGTCTGACTTCACTCCTTGCAGGCAAGTGATAACTAAAGCCTAAAGCTCAGTATGAAAGCCAGGCAACTGGCATGCTTTATAAGGGAATGAAGAGGTCAGCCTCCAAATTCCGCTCATTTCAGGTTCCACGACATGCAACCTGACATGATGCAACCAAATAGTCTTATTTTTAGGCTTACATAAAATGATCAACAGAATAAAAAAAAAAAAAAAAAAAAACAGGATCAATGGATCCTGATTAATTTAACATGAGCACTATAAATGCCTGATGGGGCATGGCATCGGCAGGCTTAACTGCATCTTGAGCAAAAAAAACAAACAAAAAAAAAAAAACAAACAAACAAAAAAACAACAACCCTAAATTCCCCCCCCTCCTCCTCCCTCTGAAATCTCTGGCTAGTAATACCTCCCCCTCCTCCTGCCCAGACTGAGCTCCCATGAGACCTTGCTACTGTCTGAACGTGCCTTGGCTCTCTGAAAACCTGTGGGCGTGGCTTGTTTAGTTTATAGGGAATTAGAGTATTAAAACAAAAAGTATTTAGCTTGAGGAATGCCCTATAAACAATAGGGAAAAAAAAACCAATCAAACATGCAATGAGTAAAAGTTCATCTCGTATCCACTTTAAGTCAGATGTGTCCATGTGACACACAAAGTAAAAACAGTAGGTGCCACACTACATTTCCCAGAATCCCACTTTTACAGGAAAAAAGGTTTCTACAGGAACAGGAGTCTTTGCAGTTCACAGGAAGTAGGTTCAACACTCCATATCTCCTAAAAAGAAATGACAAGCCCTAGTGGTCCTAAAACTATGAAAATGTAGACTGCACTTTTTAGAATTTGCATTATTCAATTTTGGGTTTACCTAAGCAATAAGGAAAAAAAAGAAGAAAAAAAAAGTACACTTTACATGAAGATCGGCTTAAATATTTAACATGCTTTGTGATAGAATTAGTAGCTTTATGTGTAAACTACTTAGAAACTGATGTATTTTCATTGCTCTAAAAGAATAGAGATTCAGAAATTGCAGTCATAGTTAAACCTTCAGAGTGACATACAAACAGGAGATGGCAGCAGAGCTACATTTCTGAACAAGACTGACTGCAAAATGGACTTAACGCAACACTCATACTGGTCAAAATATACAGTAGTATACATTTTCAAGAAAACACAATTTTGGCTGGATTGTTTAGGACAAAGCCAGCATTTCAATACATGCCATTTAAGTATACTGCATTGATGTTGAATACAAAAACTTTAATTTTGTATGTGCAATTAAGGTTTATAGGCCTTATTTAGTCACTAAGCAAGTACATATGCAGGGGCGTAGCAATAGGGGTTGCAGAGGTAGCGACCGCATCGGGGCACTTGAGCCAGTGGGGCCCTGAAGGGCCCTCCCTCAACTGCATTATTAGCTCTCTATTGGTCCTGTGCGCATAATAATCACTTCTATAGATACTTTGAATAGTGTTAATCATTAACAAACTGCTACCCATCCCCTTCTTGCACCTCTGACACTGTAGTTGCCATTGGTAGATTTTGGTGCGCCGTATCAATTAGTTATGTATAGAGTGCTTGGGGGGCCCCATGTAAAACTTGCATCGGGGCCCACAGCTCCTTAGCTACGCCACTGTACATATGCCTTACAAAACTGGAATAAAGAGGAATTTGACAAGATCATGAAGCTAGTTACACTGATATGGTCTGCTTTTGTTAAAGGATACCTGAACTGAGAGGGATATGAGGGCTACCATATTTATTTCCATTTACATCCCAGTTGCCTTGCTGTCCTGCTGATCCTTTGCCTTTGATATTTTAAGCAACAGACCATTAACAAGCATGCAGCTCAGGTGCTCTGATTAAAGTCTGCCTAGATTAGCTGCAGGCTTGTTTGAGGGCCCATTTCCACTATATCGAAATCGCATGAGTTTTTCACATGCAAATTCGCATAGCAATACACGTGAATGAGACTGTTTCCACTTGTCAGGATTCCTTTGCAGTTTTCTGTGCAGAAAAAATTAGCATGGCAGAGCCATCAGAATTCGCATGCCGCTATGCGAATCGCATACAATGTATTTAATATGAAATTCGCATGCGGTTTGGGTTTAAGAATTTTCATGCGAATTCGTATAGAAAATGGAAAAACACACCAGCATTGCCATGGTTAAATTCGCATTAATCGTCATCCATGCGAATTCGCATGAAAATTCGCATAGACTCACGCGAAATTCGCATCCGCATGCAAATTTTTACCGCGGCGATTCGCACCGCACAAGTGGAAACTGGCCCTCAGGTATGTGTGATCCAGATACTACTGCAGCCAAAGAGATCAGCAGAACCACCAGGCAACTGGTATTGTTGAAAAGGATAAATATGGCATCCTCCATATCCCTCTCAGTTCAAGTGTCCTTTAAAAAATAGCATATACACAAGCTCTAGGAATAGAAAAGCCTTCACGACACACTCATTACATGAAACGCTGAAACAGAACAATGGCCAACACCACAGCTTTCAATGATGCAAAACTTCGGAAAAGTAGAGTAATTTTGTGCGCCTATATTTACAGTTCTCTTGCTCCTGTGATAAGGTCCACAAGAATAGAACAAGTGATCTGCAAACTTGGCTCTCCAGCTGTTAAGGAACTACAAGTCCCACAATGCATTTGCCTTTATGAGTCATGACTGTGGCTGTCAGACTCTTGCAATGCATTGTGGGACATGCAGTTCCTTAAAGTGACTCTGTAACAAAAATTACAACGTTTTTTCTACCATCCTACAAGTTCCTAAACCTATTCTAATGTGATCTGGCTTGCTGCAGCTCTTTCTACTATAACCATCTCTGTAATAAATCAATGTATCTTTCCCCTGTCAGACTTGTCAGCCTGTGTCTGGAAGGCTGCCAAGTTCTTCAGTGTTGAACTGTTCCTCTATGCACACTCCAGTGTGTGTTTTATTTACATAAGCCAGCAGCTTCTCTGCTATCTTATCAGTGATAGAAGAGAGCTGGATAAAAATCCTCCTCTGGAGGCTGTGAAAGGAGCTGGTCTGTCACATACTAAGGAATTAACGACATAGGCAGAGCTGTCTACAGGAAGCCTGTAATGTTCAGTGCATGAGAGAAGCTGGGGACAGAAGGTAAACACACACAAGTGATCTTTTGAGATTCAGAAGTAAGGCTGTATACAGCCTGCTTGTGTATGGATGTATTTTCTATGTGTGGACATACTGTACATCAACCTACTTCCTGTTTTGGTGGCCATTTTGTTTGTTTATAAACAAACTTTTTAAAACTGTTTTTAACCACTTTTAATGCGGCGAGGAGCGGCGAAATTGTGACAGAGGGTAATAGGAGATGTCCCCTAACGCACTGGTATGTTTACTTTTGTGCGATTTTAACAATACAGATTCTCTTTAACAGCTGGAGGGCCAAGTTTACCCATGCCTGGAATAGACCAAATAAAGCCTGCAGACTTAAAAACAGGTTTTGAATATCTTGATGGCAACATTTTGATTCCACAGCACTATCCTAGCGAATAGGCCGAAGAGGGGCTTGTTATCTCTTGCACTAGCTGTACAGTGGATAGCTGTATGTTGAACAGTGTTGGTGTTCAGGTGAATGAAGTTCCGAACTCCAACACCACGCTTCTGCAGCACTCAGCACTGAACCTGCAGGCAGGGATGGGGTTAACCTGCTTATGCTTCATGGCACGTTTCATGTGGACTTCATACTTTCTCCTTCCAAAAACAAAAAGAGGCAGTATCGGAGTCACGTGGTGCATGCCATGAAGCGCATTGAACTGTGAACTGTGAGTGAACTGCCCTTACCCCGTTTACAGGTTCAGTGCTGAAGTGTGGGGTACAGGTGAATCCAGAACGAGTGGTAACCGTTTGCCACTTATACCCAGCACTGAATTACAAAGGCTGACATCAGTTTGCAGCTCTGCTGGTAATACCATCACAATGGAAGGAACAGAATCATGGAAGTAAACTACCATTGTCATCCCAACCCAGGAAATACTGCCATATTGATTACTTTCAGCAACATCTGTAAGAGAATAGAATAGACAAGCAAAAGTACAATATCTTAATTTAACCTTATACGTGAAAACAATATATTATTACATTTTGCCCGCGGTACTTCCAAGTTCCTCTTGAAGTTACCTCATTAAGTTCATTGTTTCGCCTTCCTTCTAGTCCAGAGAACACAGAACTCCCTTCTTTGCTGGGAGTTAATGTGATTGGTGAGGATGAACCACTATGAACAGGTGTTTCTAGAATAAAAAAAAAAAGGCAGGAACACTAGAATCATGTATTTGTAAGACATACTTTCAAGGTTTTTATTAATGCAAGTGTTACACCATCTCTCCGGCAGCTCTAAACGTGTGTTTTAAAATACAGTACATATTAAGATATGTGAAAACACATGCAACAAACTTGATTCTAAAGCGGAAATGTAGCCTTTGTGAGAATTTAAAGGTGCCAATGCTGACCCAGTTCTTAAAAATAAATGTTAGTTGATCTTTGGAGCTACAATAGTATCGCACGCCTGCAAAAGGCATGCAGCTAGTTTTGCTACAGGTCAGCACATTGAAGTCAAATGCTTCATCAGCTTAGGGCCTTAGGTCAAGCTCACACTGTGTGTGCTGCACAATGCCACCACTACAACTAGATATTATGCAATACACACACTGCACTATAAAATATGCACATTATTTTCTTGTGCACACATTATCCATAAATGCATTGTAGAATGTCTGTTAGGATAATGTGGTCTGTAACAATACTGGGATATTAACATACCCATACAAATGTATGGGCAGTGCGTGTTCACATGCTGCAACGCAAAACAACAACACAGAGTATGAACTCACTGTTTAGTTCATCTGTTATTTACACCTTTCATAAATCGCTAATTTTCCCTTTCATTTTTTTTATGGTTTGTAAATGTTACAATTTTCATACTTGCTGCAGCTGTTTCAGATAAATTCAATTTGGAAAAGTCAGTCATGTGACCCAGGATCAATTCTTAAAAGGATGTAGTTGCTAGAAATGTGGGAGCTCCCTAGCTAGCCAGAAGCCTCATTGCTGTGTACAAAGCCATCTCATCTACCTCCAACAACCAGATAGAAACACGATGTACAAGTTACCCAGCACTGCGATATGGGTAACCGAATTTGTTGCGACACAGATGTGAACATTCCCAGAGTTGTACTGATAGGGTGAATCTGATTGGTCCATTTTCAAACTGTATGAATTTGCATATAGGACCTGTATAATCACACGTCAACTTGTATTTGCATCGCATTGACCATTTCTACTCACAAGCACATCAGATCCCCCCCTCTGGCTATCCAGGTGCCACAGACTAACACAAAAGGGAGGCCTAGTGGCAGATCAGCATCAACCCTCCAACAGCCCCCCAGTGCAGTATCCAACACTTTTTCTAAATGCTCAGAGTGAGAGAGGGTTGGTTAGCTGTTAATATACCAAAGGGACCTTCCAACCTAAGTAAGACTAAGGTAGGCGTGTGTGTGAGTGTGTGTGTGTGTGTGTGTGTGTGTGTGTGGTGAGTGCCTTTTTTAAGGCATACAGGGAGACAAGTATGCTGCCGATATAGCAGAACAATCATTTCTGTTGACATCGCTTTAGCATGTATGGAGCCTGAGCAAGTAATGGACACTTGATATGGATGACCAGCTGCTACAACATTAAGGACTTAGGACTTCAGTGTTCTCCCCAGAGCCTTTTAACTGGGCGGAGCGCCCGGCTGGTGGTCAGTCCCCGCCCGGCTGCTGTGATCACTATCACTAATCCCTGTCTACGGCATATTTGCCGTCCTCCACACTCATCCAGCACAAGTGCACAGCGGCTTTGGCATTGGAGCTGGCCGCTGTCACTCTGATACAATCTCCGCCCTCCTCCTCAGCTCCTGACATTACAAGCCAGCCAGACCGCGGGAGCTTTGAAGAGGTCGGGGCACACAGAGAAAGAGCCGAGAGAACGTGGGCTTGCTGTGTTCCCTCTGAGTCACTGATCTGCCCGAGTAGTGCAGAGAACGGGCTCTCCTCCTGTCTTACCATCATGCAGGAATTTTCTCAGCACGTTCCCCAGCCTTCCCCGATCAGAGGTCACGGCACAGAGAACAGCGTGGAGCAACGCTCATTCATGCCGGGGAGAGCAGCAGCAGGGCAGATGGTTATCTGATATCAGTAATGGCCCCCCAGCAAAGGAATCCTTGTGACTCAGCTGCCGTCTCTCAAGACAGGTATTAGAAAACTTTACAGCTAGCTACTACTGCTTCCCTTCCCCCACTGCTCTGCCCGGAGACGTTACATAGCTAGCTGTCCTGGACATCAGTCTGCAGACTTCCTGCAGTGTGCTGTGCACTCACATTTTCTTTTCTGCATTAGTCTGTTTCTCACTCTCCCTCTTAAACATTTTCCTCTGTCTCTTACACACTTTCTCCCTCTTTTTTTCTTTCCCCTTTCCCAGTCCTTTTCACACTCTCTCTCTGTCCCTCGAAGGCAATCTATCTCCCAGACTCACACCTATTCCTCTTCCCTTCAGTTTGTATTCACCTTTTTCTACTCAACCCCCCTCTGTCCTCTATATACTGTATTTCCTGTATACAGTATGTATGTCTGCTTACCAGTACTTGATTTTGTTTAAGGGTAGAAGCCACAGCAGAAACCCCCAAGCACTTTTATGTTCCTTTGTAGTGCATGCTGTTTAGCATAGACAAACAACAAGCATGTCTACGCTGGGTTTACTACTACTGTCAGCCAAAATTATTGTGAGACTTTTTGAATGAGATAACAAAACAGTCTGTGGGGATGTGTGGTTTTGGCCCTAATTAGTCACCCTGTCCACAGCCCCTTTCTGGTATTAATCCGGCTTTGGCAGCACTTTATCTGATTGCCCATCAAAACAGCACCACTCAGTGCAAGATGCCTCTTTCTCCATTAGCATCATTTAGTGTAATCCTCTACCCCTATCAGCAGTGGCTTGCATGACTACCTCACCAGGTAACAACCAGCGTGCTCCACCTACTCTTCTCCCCAGCAAGCAGCACCCAGCATGATCCTCCCTCTCCATTCTCACCTAGTAGTAGCAGACAACATCACCCTCCTTCCCCACACATGGTGACCGTAAAGGGAACCAGAGAGGAAGGATAGGGAAAATTAGGAAAAGGTTTTATACATACCTGGGGCTTCCTCCAGCCCCATAAGCCTGGATTGCTCCCACGCCGCAATCCTCTGCTTCCTGTATCGCCGGTACCGGGCCCTGTCACTTCCGGCGGGCGCAACCAATTGTCCGCATCACAGGGGCTCCCTCCATACCCTTACGCATGCGGCTGCGCAGTTTGCAGCCGCATGCGTAGGTATATGGAGGGAGCCCCTGTGATGCAAACAATTGGCCGCGTCCTACGGCCGACTCGCGGAAATGACAAGACCCGGTACCGGCAGATCCAGGCAGCGGGGGACGTGGCGTGGGAGCGATCCAGGCTTATGGGGCTGGAGGAAGCCCCAGGTATGTATAAAACCTTTCCCCCAACGTCTCTGGTTCCCTTTAATTTCCCACCCGGCTACTTTTTCATGCCACCCGGCTGGAAAAAAATTCTGGGGAGAACACTGGCCTTGTTCATATTATAGGCGTTTTTGTAAAATTTGAAGAGCAGGCGAATTTCAAAATCGCCCTGAAAGCGCTTGTGCAATGATTGTCTATGAGAGAGTTCATATCAGAGCGGTTCGTTTGTGATCCGCTTTGAAAAGCGGTGCTTGGGTCATTTTTTGGAGGCGATTTTTTACTCAATGGAAGGTATAGGAAAAACGCAAGACGCTCACACAATCGTTTTGGCAAGCGATTGTGTGAGCGTTTTGAGAGAAAAAAATTTTTTCTGGATCAAAAGACGGAAGCACAAGTCGCTTACAAAGTTGGCCACAAAAACGAGCGAACGTGCAGAAAAATTCGCAGAAAAAAAGTGCATAAAACCCCCCCCCCCCCAAAAAAAAAAAACCCCGCAGACGGACACGCGAGCCGAACACAATGTGAACAAGGCCTTAGCTTGCAAGTCTGCCGTTTCACTCTCCATTCATCATGCTGTTGAAATTGCATACAGTGATTTCAAACTGTGCACATTTTTTCATACAAACATTTAGCTACTGTGACAAATTGCACAATTGACCTTTTTTCTTTTCATCAAAGTGTTTTAGTACAAAAACAGACTTAAAAACCTCTCCCTAATTCTTATAACAAGCTTATTTTACGATCACAAAATGAAATAAAATAAAAATAGCCAATACTTTTTTCCAAGTGTAGGAAGAGTTTGGGCATTGAGGTAGGAGTTTCTGGATGCCGACGTTTGGGTTGAGGAGAAGCACTGCTCTCAGACATCCTATCACAACTTGTACTGTGACGTGTGGAGCGCCTTAGGGATTGTAAAATGTCTGGCTCAGTCTTCCGTCTTTTGGGTGTCACAGACTCGCCCGTAGTGGGCTGGCTATCTGTTGATTGAGGTGTCGGAGGATTTAAGAGTGGAGGGCTTGGCGACACCTCTTCCTGGGTTCTGAGGACAAAAAAAAAAAAAAAAATATCTAGTTCAGGTGTTCCTACTAACCAGCTGATTATTTGAAGAAAAAAAAAAGTTGTTTCTGTTAAGTTACCTATTGCCAACAGTTACCACTTCTTTTATGGGAAGAAAAAATTTGGACGAGATTACTTTCTTATACTGTGCTTGCTCATAGGGGTAGAGAAGTATTAATGGAAGGGTGAAGTCAAATGTAATTCTTAAGCCATCCACCATTTCTTTACAAAGCTCAACACTAAAAAAAACAAAAATGAACAAAAAGTTAGTATACATGTCACCATACAGTCTTGCTGACACATTGAGATCATAACAGATTCATTCTTACCCACTTAAGGACCAGGCTCGTTTTGGATGATCTGTGCTGCGTGGGCTCTCCAGCCCGCAGCACAGATCAGGATTGCTGCAGGGCGATCAGACTTCCCACCCCTTTTTTCCCCACTAGGGGGATGTCCTGCTGGGGAGGTCTGATCGCCGCCGCTCTGTGCGGCCGACGGCACAGGACGGCGAACCGTCCTGTACCGCCTCTAATAGGCTTTAGCCTATCAGATGGCGGTGATCCCCGGCCAATCAGAGGCCGGGGATCGCCAATCTTCTTTACGGCGCTGCTGTGACAGCAGCACCGTATGATGTAAACACAGGGGATTTCTTCCCCGCGTGTTTACATTTTGCCTGCGAGCCGCAATACGAGGCTCGCAGGCTGTTTGAACGAGCGGCCGTTTCCATTGAAACACCACTTCGACCTGCCGACCCCTATCGGCGTTAGGCGGTCGTTAAATGGTTAAAGACACCTGAAGTGACTGGTATATGAAAACCGCCATGGTCATTTCCGCTTAAACAATGCAAATTGCCTCGCTGTCCTGCTGATTTTCTGTCTTTCTTTTTAGCCATAGAATCTGAACAAGCATGCAGACCAGGTGCTTTGACTGAAGTCTGACTGGGTTAGCGACATGTTTGTTTCAATTGTGCAATTTAGACACTATTGATATATGGGGAAGTTAATTTTATATATTTTTAGAGCAGGTGCTCAGTTGCCTTTAACGAAAAACAACCAACAATACTGTGAAACAGATGGACAAAATATTATGGAATATAGAAGCCAAGCTATCAAATCAATGAGACATAAGCAAATGTTAAACGAGCCTTGGCTATATGACTCCTGGGATTTGTCTAGTCCTGCTGTAAGGGATCCATATTATACAGCCTGTAAAAGGTTTAAATCTGGCTTCAACAGGTAATTTTTTTTTTTAATTTCAAAACCGAACAAATCTTTGGACAGGGCTGTGGTCCTGAGTCAGAGCAATTTTGGGTACCTGGAGTCGGTTTCTTAAACTGAGGAGTTCGATGATTTTTGTACCAACTCAACAGCCCTGGCTTTAGAGTATATACATTAGTTTGCAAAAGTATTTTGCTCCCTAGAAGTTTTTCACATTTTGTCACATTACTGCCACAAACATGAATCCATTTTATTGGAATTCCACGTGAAAGACCAATACAAAGTGGTGTACATGTGAGAAGTGGAATGAAAAAATCACAGGATTCCAAACATTTTTTACAAATCAATAACTGCAAAGTGGGGTGTGCGTAATTATTCAGCCCCCTGAGTGAATACTTTGTAGAACCACCTTTTGTTGCAATTACAGCTGCCAGTCTTTTAGGGTATGTCTCTACCAGCTTTGCACATCTAGAGACTAAAATCCTTGCCCATTCTTCTTTGCAAAACAGCTCCAGCTCAATCAGATTAGATGGAAAGTGTTTGTGAACAGCAGTTTTCAGATCTTGCCACAGATTCTCGATTGGATTTAGATCGGGACTTTGACTGGGCCTTTCTAACACATGGATATGTTTTGTTTTAAACCATTCCATTGTTGCCCTGGCTTTATGTTTAGGGTTGTTATCCTACTGGAAGGTGAACCTCTCACCGGTCTTAAGTCTTTTACAGACTCCAAGAGGTTTTCTTCCAAGACTGCCCTGTATTTGGCTCCATCCATCTTCCTGTCAACTCTGACCAGCTTCCCTGTCCCTGCTGAAGAGAAGCACCCCCAGAGCATGATGCTGCTGCCACCACCATATTGGACATTGATATTCTGAGTGATGTGAAGTTAGTTTTCCGCCACACATAGCTTTTGTCCAAAAAGTTAAATTTTGGTCTCATCTGACCACAGCACCTTCTACCACATTTTTATATGTGTCCCCCACATGGCTTGTGGCAAACTGCAAACGGGACTTCTTATGATTTTCTGTTAACAAGGTCTTTCGTCTTGCCACTCTTCCATAAAAGCCAACTTTGTGCAGTGCACGGCTAATAGTTGTCCTATGGACAGATTCCCCCACCTGAGCTGTAGATCTCTGCAACTCGTCCAGAGTCACCATGGGCCTCTTGACTGCATTTCTGATCAGCGCTCTCCTTGTTCGGCCTGTGAGTTTAGGTGGACGGCCTTGTCTTGGTAGGTTTACAGTTGTGCCATACTCCTTCCATTTCTGAATGTTCGCTTGAACAGTGCTCTGTGGGATGTTTAAAGAGAAACTCCAACCAAGAATTGAACTTTTTCCCAATCAGTAGCGGATACCCCATTTTACATGAGAAAGACAATGATTTTCACAAACAGACCATCAGGGGGCGCTGTGTGACTGATTTTGTGCTGAAACCCCTCCCACAAGAGGCTCTGAATACCGCGGTACTGCTGGCAAACTGCCACAATGTAACAATGTTCAGAGACAGGAAATAGCTGTTATTAGCTGTCTGTAACAGACAGAGCAGCTAGAAACAGCTAAATAACCTGCCCACAGTAACAATGTCACCATGTAATAAATGTCAGAATGTGAATCTGGGAGAGGAAAGATTTTACAATGAGCAAACACTGACTAAATCATTTATACATAATTATGGTAAAAAATGAAGCACTTTTTTTACTACATTATTTTCACTGGAGTTCCTCTTTAAGGCTTTTGAAATCTTTTTGTAGCCTAAGCCTGCTTTAAATTTTCCAACTTTATCCCTGACCTGTCTGGTGTGTTCTTTGGACTTCATGGTGTTACTACCAAGATTCTCTTAGACAACCTTTGAGGCTGTCACAGAGCAGCTGTATTTGTATTGACATTATTTTACACACAGGTGCACTCTAGTCATAAGCGCTCATCAGATTGTCTATTGGCAACTGACTGCACTCAGACCAAAGGGGGCTGAATAATGAAACACAACCCACTTTGTAGTTAATGATTTGTAAAATATGTTTGGAATCATGTATGATTTTCGTTCCATTTCTCACGTGTACACCACTTTGTATTGGTCTTTCACGTGGAATTCCAATAAAATTGATTCATGTTTGTGGCAGTAATGTGACAAAATGTGGAAAACGGAATACTTTTGCATACCACTGTATA
Organism: Hyperolius riggenbachi; assembly: GCF_040937935.1. Classification (NCBI taxonomy): domain Eukaryota; kingdom Metazoa; phylum Chordata; class Amphibia; order Anura; family Hyperoliidae; genus Hyperolius; species Hyperolius riggenbachi. Next base: position 238,460,486 of record NC_090647.1, on the reverse strand, counting down.
ATCAATCAAATATGGAAAAATCCCCAGCCCAAAGTAATCTATATAAAAAAAAAAAGTAAAAAAGAAGGCATGGAGTATCTAAATATCACTATGCAGTACCAAAAATTATTATTATTCCAAATGCAAAGATATGAAATAGTGAAGAAAAAAAAAAAAAAAAACTAAACTTTAATTTTACAAAAAACTGCATAAAATCATCAAAAATATGAAAAAGCACACATAAGCATGACCAATGCTGATGAAGCCTGTATCATCCCATTCAATATATCAGTTCGCCCAAAAATATTTGTAATGTAGACAATTTGCAACAGCTCATTGATTTGCAACCCAAGAGTTCAAATTACCCCACTGAGTAAACAAAGCATGCACTGAATAACTTCATGGATAGGGAAGTTAAAACACAAGTTAATCCAAGGCTTTTTTTATAAAGATGCATTTTTTTATCTTAATCGGCATTTTAATGAATTCCTTAAAAAAATGCAAGGGTAGATTTGGGGCTTTAATAGAAACTTGCATTGGCAGAACTATAAGATGCCACTGTCAACCACTCTCAAAAATATTACAAGCTTGGCGGTCATGCTGGTCTCTAAAACTTCCGCAGAGGACATGCATGACAGCTAGGAAACTAGCTTTTGTTTACACAAGCCAGCAATAGCAGCATCAATATTCCTCTTCTTAAGGGTTCCTGGAAACACTGGACTGTTACTAGCAAACTACTTCTGTGGTAAGCCATCTTCAGTGGAAAATGACTTACAGGACTGCAATAAAACATTGAAGACAGCACTGTGTGGATAGTTCCCAAATCTGCAGCCAAATCATATTAGGAAAACTGCTTGTTTACTACAGTCTTGGCATTAACTCTGAAGTAACAGCCTCAACATTCTAAAACTTTACAGCACAAGACAGAAGAGAAGGCTTCAGAACCTTACTTTTTCTCAGGTGGAATATAATGTATATTCATGTTGACATTCGAAGTAGTTTGAGGATGCCTTATTCTTTCATTGGCAGAAAACGCTGCGTTAATTGCAAAGTGTTTTACATAGGATTCCAAAATAGTAATTATGTTGGTCTGACAAGGTAATTTAACGAGCTGAAAAAAAAAAAACAAAAAAAAACACAAGGTCTTACATTCTGTTCAATACTGACCACACTTTCTCAGCTTGTAACACAGACATGTTTTGAGGACTAAAAAAAAATTTCATAAGTTGTATCAGGTGCCATTCACACTTAGTGCATTAATTCAGGCTTTTCTACCATCAGTACTGAGAGCTCATGTTAGTCAATGGGCTTGTTCCCATCTAAAGTATTTTCCATATTCCTGTATAAAAAAAACAAAGAAAAAAAACAACTTACCGTATTATACTCGAGTATAAGCAGAGTTTTTGGGACCCAAAAAGTGGTCCCAAAGTGGGGGTCTCGGCTTATACTCGAGAGAGTATAGGTGGCCAGGCATACCTCCCCCCAGGCAGTTCGCCCCCACTTCCCCTGCAGGCAATGCGCACCCCTCCTCCTCTCTCCCCTACTCCCCTCCCCGCAGGCTGAAAGATTAGATAGGAGAAGGGATTAGCGGAACAGCGAGACTCAGCGTGGCTGACTCTTCTTGTCGGGTCCCCTCTCCATGCCTGAAATAAGAGCAGCAGCAGCGGCGGCAGCTGGGTGCCTCACCTTCCGGGCGGCTCCAGGCAAAGATCAAATGTCTCCGGGCTCCTCCATGTACCATTGCGGCTAACAGGAAGTAGTAGCCACGATGTACACGGAGGAGCCCAGAGACATTAGATCTTTGCCTGGAGCCGCCCGGAAGGTGAGACACCCAGCTGCCGCTGCTCTTTTTTCAGGCGTGGAGAGGGGACCCGACAAGAGGGAAGAGTCGGCCCGTGGCTGAGTCCCGCTGATCCCCTCTCCTTCTATATAATCTTTCAGCCTGCAAGGGGAGGAAGGGGGGCACACTGCCTATGGGGAAAGGGGCACACCTATGGCTGACTACCTATATTAGAGACATCTACACCTGGCCACCTATGTTAGATCACCTATGGCTGGCTACCTATACTGCAGACATCTACACCTGGCCACCTATACTGGAGCACCTATGGCTGGCTACCTATACTGCAGACATCTACACCTGGCCACCTATACTGGAGCACCTATGGCTGGCTACCTATACTGCAGACATCTACACCTGGCCACCTATACTGAAGCACCTATGGCTGGCTACCTATACTGCAGACATCTACACCTGGCCACCTATACTGGAGCACCTATGGCTGGCTACCTATACTGCAGACATCTACACCTGGCCACCTATACTGGAGCACCTATGGCTGGCTACCTATACTGCAGACATCTACACCTGGCCACCTATACTGGAGCACCTATGGCTGGCTACCTATACTGCAGACATCTACACCTGGCCACCTATGGCTGGCTACCTATACTGCAGACATCTACACCTGGCCACCTATACTGGAGCACCTATGGCTGGCTACCCATATTGCAGACATCTGCACATGGCTACCTATACTGGATATACCTCGGCTTATACGCGGGTCAATAATTGTTCCCTGTTTTTTTAGGGTATAAATTTGTGCGTGGGGGGGGGGGGGGGGTGTCGGATTATACTCGTGTATATACGGTACTGTGTTTTTTTCTTCTTTTTTACATCCAATATATGTTTAAAGCAAACCAGTGTTGAAGAAAAAGAAAAAAGTGTACATGAATACTGTCCTCGACAACTCCAGTGATCCAATGCAGGGAACCTGTGAATGTATCCAACCTGGATCCTGGCCAGCGGCAGAAGGCTAATGGATTTTATAGACATACACACGATCAATGAGATGCTAATAATTCCAGCTTGCATGCAAATTTAACCACTTCGCCATATCTGGACGCATATATTCGTCCAGATAGGCAGTGGTGCTGCAGCCGTGTGGTGCGCGCGATCGGGCGCGCGCCCGCACTCCCGCTGCCCCCCCCGATCAGTGAATAGGAAAATAATTCCTATTCACCGATCTAAGTCCCCGGCAGAAATACCGACGCTTTCTCATCAGAGAGCGTGGTATTTCTGCCCCCAGGAAACAACTTCTCTTCATTTTAGTTCCTAGATGCGACATCGTTTGCATCTAGGAATTTTTTTGAATGTGGCCAAATAGTAAACTGCACCCACATACCTGTATTGAATAAAAAAATACATTACATTACATCTAAAATTGGCTATTTACCTCCCTAACTAAAATTACCCAAATACATTTTTGTATTAAAAAAAAAAAAAAAAAATTACAATAAAAAAAAAAAACTACATAAATAGTTACCTAAGGGTCTGAACTTTTTAAATATACATGTCAAGAGAGTATCTTATTAATTTTTTTAAAATTATAAGCTTGTAAATAGTGATGGATGCAAATTGAAAAAATGCACCTTTATTTCTAAATAAAATAATCGGCGCCATAAATTGTGATAGGGATGTAATTTAAATGGTGTAATAAGCAGGACAAATGGGCACATAAAATGCATGGGTTTTAATTACCGTAGCATGTATTAATTTCAAACTATAATGGCCAAAAACTGAGAAATAATATTTTTTTTCCATTTCTATCTTAATCTTCCTGTTAAAATGTATTTACAGTAAAGTGGCTCTTAGCAAAATGTACTACCCAAAGAAAGCCTAATTAGTGGCGGAAAAAACGAGATATAGATCAATTAATTTTGATAAGTAGCGATAGAGTTATTAGCGAATGAATGGGAGGTGAACATTGCTCGGATGCATAAGATTTTCGAAGCTGTAGGCTGAAGTGGTTAATGCATGTTGTATGATGCAGGGAATAGAGTTAATGAAAACCTGAAGAGCATTCCTTTGCTTTTTGTGTGTGACATCCAATTAAAATGCAATATAAGTCAATAGCAGTGCAGAAAAATCACATGCGATTTTGCACGGAGGGAAAAAAAAAAAAATAAAATCTGAAAAGTGTGCATACAAACGCGCATAAAAAACCCTGCAAAGACATTCCTCTCAAAAATACCCCCCACCCCCTAAAAATAAATAAAATATATCACAAATGCAGATTTAAGCATTCAAGAAATCACATGCAGAATGTGCACTGATAAGTGTGAATGGCGCCTTAAAGGATACCCGAACTGACATGTGACATGATGAGATAGACATGTGTATGTACACTGCCTAGCACACAAATAACTATGCTGTGTTCCTTTTTTTCTTTATCTGCCTACAAGAGTTAAATATCAGGGGCTTGATTCACAAAGCGGTGCTAACCTACTTAGCATGTCTAAAGTCTTTAGACGCGCTAACCAGGGTGCTAAGTAGGTTAGCACCGGATTTCTCAATCAGATCGAGCATCTAACTTTGCGCGCGCAAAGTTTTACGCGCGCAAAGTTTTATGCGCGCTAAGTCCCATAGGCTTTAATGGGCACTTCGCACGGAGCGCCCTGCGCTCTGTGCAGTACGCGCGTAAAGTTTTATGCGCATAAAGTTTTGCGCGCATAAAGTTTTATGCGCGAAAAGCTTGTTTAGACGTGCTAAGGGGGTTTTCACAGGCGTGCTAACAGTTAGCACCGCTTTGTGAATCAAGCCCCAGGTATGCAAGTGGCTGACTCAGTCCTGACTCAGACAGGAAGTGACTACAGTGTGACCCTCACTGATAAGAAATTCCAACTATAAAACATTTTCCTAGCAGAAAATGGCTTCTGAGAGCAAGAAAGACTTAAAAAAAGGGAAATTTCTTATCAGTGAGAGTCACACTGTAGTCACTTCCTGTCTGAGTCAGGACTGAGTCAGTCACTTGCATACCTGATATTTAACTCTTTCAGGCAGATAAAGCAAAAAAGGAACACAGCGTAGTTATTTGTGTGCTAGGCACTGTACATACACATGTCTATCTCATAATGTCACATGTCAGTTCGGGTATCCTTTAAGGCTCATACACACACACACATCAGACCATAGTCTTTGGAAAATGAAAGATCACAGACCAATTTTACCCCCTTCCATGTAGTATGAGAGCCATGCCTACACAGTCTATTCTATGGAGCTGAACTCCCCATCAGACAGAAATCTTTGCAAGATGCTGGACACAAAGATGCTGTAGACATTCAACAGATCAGTATCTGCAAAAGATCTGTTCCTGCAAAAGATCATTTCCTGCAAAATGCATTCATAGTCTATGAGATCTGCAGATCATCATACACACCTTGTTTAACAGACATTCATCTGCAGATCAGATCCACCTGGATGGATTTTCAGATCTGCAGATGATTGTCTGATCTGCAGATGGATGTCAGTTAAACAAGGTGTGTATGATGATCGGCAGATCTCATACAGGATCTTTTCAAAAAATTAGCATATTGTGATAAAGTTCGTTATTTTCTGTAATGTACTGATAAACAGACTTTCATATATTTTAGATTCATTACACACAACTGAAGTAGTTCAAAGCCTTTTATTGTTTTAATATTGATGATTTGGGCATACAGCTCATGAAAACCCAAAATTCCTATCTCAAAAAATTAGCATATCATGAAAAGGTTCTCTAAACGAGCTATTAACCTAATCATCTGAATCAATGAATTAACTCTAAACCCCTGCAAAAAATTCCTGAGGCTTTTAAAAACTCCCAGCCTGGTTCATTACTCAAAACCGCAATCATGGGTAAGACTGCCGACCTGACTGCTGTCCAGAAGGCCATCATTGACACCCTCAAGCAAGAGGGTAAGACACAGAAAGAAATTTCTGAACGAATAGGCTGTTCCCAGAGTGCTGTATCAAGGCACCTCAGTGGGAAGTCTGTGGGAAGGAAAAGGTGTGGCAGAAAACGCTGCACAAGAGGAGAGGAGATAAGAGGTGACCGGACTCTGAGGAAGATTGTGGAGATGGACCGATTCCAGACCTTGGGGGACCTGTGCAAGCAGTGGACTGAGTCTGGAGTAGAAAAATCCAGAGACACAGTGTACAGGCATGTACAGGAAATGGGCTACAGGTGCCGCATTCCCCAGATAAAGCCACTTTTGAACCAGAAACAGCTGCAGAAGCGCCTGACCTGTACTTGACACTGGACTTCAGGCATTTTGGCATTTCCCTCTCCCCAGTCTTCCTCCAGACTCTGGCACCTTGATTTCCGAATGACGTGCAAATGTTGCTTTCATCTGAAAACAGTATTTTGGACCACTGAGCATCAGTCCAGTGCTGCTTCTCTGTAGCCCAGGTTGGTCGCTTCTGCCGCTGTTTCTGGTTCAAAAGTGGCTTGACCTGGGAAATGTGGCACCTGTAGCCCATTTCCTGCACACACCTGTACACGGTGGCTCTGGGTGTTTCTACTCCACACTCAGTCCACTGCTTCCACAGGTCCCCCAAGGTCTGGAATCTGTCCTTCTCCACAATCTTCCTCAGGATCCGTTCACCTCTTCTCGTTGTGCAGCATTTTCTGCCACACTTTTTCCTTCCCACAGACTTCCCACTGAGGTGCCTTAATACAGCACTCTGGGAACAGCTTATTCGTTCAGAAATTTCTGTGTCTTACCCTCTTGCTTGAGGGTGTCAATGATGGCCTCTGGACAGCAGTCAGGTCGGCAGTCTTACCCATGATTGCGGTTTTGAGTAATGAACCAGGCTGGGAGTTTTAAAAGCCTCGGGAATCTTTTGTAGGTGTTTAGAGTTAATCCGTTGATTCAGATGATTAGGTTAATAGCTCGTTTAGAGTACCTTTTCGTGATATGCTAATTTTTTGAGATAGGAATTTTAGGTTTTCATGAGCTGTATGCCAAAATCATCAATATTAAAACAATAAAAGGCTTTGAACTACTTCAGTTGTGTGTAATGAATCTAAAATATATGAAAGTCTAATGTTTATCAGTACATTACAGAAAATAATGAACTTTATCACAATATGCTAATTTTTTTAGAAGATCCTGTAGACTATGAATGCAATTTGCAGGAACGGATCTTTGGCAGGAACAGATCTTTTGCACATACTGATCTTTTGTGTCTGTACAGCATCTGTGTGTGCAGCATCTTGCAAAGATTTCTGTCTGATGGGGAGTTCAGCTCCATAGAAAAGACTGTGAAGGTATGGCTCTCATATTACATGGAAGGGGGTAAAATTGGTCTGTGATCTTTCATTTTCAAAAGACTATGGTCTGATGTGTGTATGTGGCCTTACTCCAATCAGGTGAATGTAGCAGTGAATGGAGAGCGACGGCCGCTTAAGGCCAGGGTCACACTTAGCAGAATTGCATGTGTTTTCCACTATGTGCTATGGGGAACACACGAGATTCTGCTAAGTGTTCCTGGCCTTAGGGAAATTCTGAGTACCCAGCTTGCGGTCCTCTTCACCAGAATACAGACCCTGCCAAAAGGACAATGTAAAAATGGTGATGAGGTTTCTCAAACTAGAAAACATGAAGGCGGGGATTGTTATTTTGCACGGCCATCTCTTTACAAAATATATAGTATATAAAAAAAAAAAAAAAAAAAAAAAAAAGACCTGCACAGCATCACATGGTATTGCATACGTGCTCTAGCGAGCAATAGAGTTGGGCCGAACGGTTCGCCTGCGAACGGTTCCATGCGAACTTCAGTGGTTCGCGTTCGCGTCCCGCAGGCGAACCTTTGCGGAAGTTCGGTTCGCCCCATAATGCACATGGAGGGTCAACTTTGACCCTCTACATCACAGTCAGCAGGCCCAGTGTAGCCAATTAGGCTACACTAGCCCCTGGAGCCCCACCCCCCCTTATATAAGGCAGGCAGCGGCGGCCATTACGGCCACTCGTGTGCCTGCATTAGTCAGAGTAGGGCGAGCTGCTGCAGACTGTCTCTCAGGGAAAGATTAGTTAGGCTTAGCTTGTTCCTGTCTGGCTGCATACCTGTTCTGTGAACCCACCACTGCATACCTGTGCTGTGAACCCACCACTGCATACCTGTGCTGTGAACCCACCACTGCATACCTGTGCTGTGAACCCACCACTGCATACCTGTTCTGTTCAGTGGACCCGCCACTGCATACTTGTTCTGTTTAGTGAACCGCCACTGTATACCTGTTCTGTTTAGTGAACCCGCCACTGCATACCTGTTCTGTTCAGTGGACCCGCCACTGCATACCTGTTCTGTTTAGTGGACCCGCCACTGCATACCTGTTCTGTTCAGTGGACCCGCCACTGCATACCTGTTCTGTTTAGTGAACCGCCACTGTATACCTGTTCTGTTTAGTGAACCCGCCACTGCATACCTGTTCTGTTCAGTGGACCCGCCACTGCATACCTGTGCTGTGAACCCGCCACTGTATACCTGTTCTGTTCAGTGAACCCACCGCATCAGTGCGCATACCTGTGCAGTTAAGTGAACCCGCCACTGCATACCTGTTCTGTTCAGTGGACCCGCCACTGCATACCTGTTCTGTTTAGTGAACCCGCCACTGCATTCCCTGCACTCTCGCCATGGTGCGCACCAGTAAAGCACGGCCGTCACTACACAAACAGCTGTTTGCGGTGCGTTACACGATGAGTTTGGTGTGTCAGTGTGAAGCAGTACCTTAATTACACTACCTGATTGATGTATACACATGCAAGATGTTTGAAAGCACTTTAGGCCTGTCATTTAGCATTCAATGTGATTTCTGCCCTTAAAACGCTGCTTTGCGTCAAATCCAGATTTTTCCCGGGGACTTTTGGCATGTATCCCACTCCGCCATCCCCCCCTCCAGGTGTTAGACCCCTTGAAACATCTTTTCCATCACTTTTGTGGCCAGCATAATTATTTTTTTTTTTCAAAGTTCGCATCCCCATTGAAGTCTATTGCGGTTCGCGAACTTTAACGCGAACCGAACCTTTCGCGAAAGTTCGCGAACCCGGTTCGCGAACCGAAAATCGGAGGTTCGGCCCAACTCTAGCGAGCAAATGTAAAGCTCCAAAGGTGCAAGAGACCTACCCGCTTGCGTTTATTTATGTAATAGCAGTCCTCTTCCAGCTTCTTTTTCAAAATTTCTGGAATCTCTATTACAATGCTCTTTTCCTCCATCTCTCGTTTTGAGTGAATATCGTGTTCTTCTTTCTAAAACAAGGCAAAAAAACAATATGGAATGAAATAGGGCAATCATTTGAGGATTCCCATGTAACAAAGAACTTTCCTTAAGGCAAATTACAATGCAACGCCCCAAAAAAGTCACAACGCAATTTAATGCCCCGTTACCGTTGCATACAGTAGAGCATAAAGGCAATGTAAAGTATGCTTTCAAGTAATTACTGAGCATGTGCAAACAGTTTAACGCAGCTAATAGCATGTATAATGCACAGCATGCAGCACTTTCTAATAATGCTACACGTTACACACAAACACAATGTGTGCACTGTGAATGTCGCACAGACTTAGTATTGCTGTGCGTTAGTCTGCGTTGAAACATTTTCTAACGTGCGACGTTAGAGGCCTTAATGCACTTCCACCTATCTGTTGGTGTGCAAATCAATTTCCTATAAAGGCCATGCATCTGTGCAAAGTGCCTGTATAGCAGGCCCAGGGGTCTAAATCTACATATTAAAGCGCTATATTCATTAAAACTGCGGTAACGTGTAAGGGCCTGTTCATACTTGCTGCGTTTGTAGAACGCGTATAAATTCAAAGAAACGCAAGTTGAAAAACGCATGCGTTTTTCTTGCGTTTGAATGCGTTTTCTATTGCGTTTTGCACAAACACGTGACCCAGGGGAAAAAAAAGAATTATGGGAACCGCAGAGGAAAACGGACGCTAAAAACGCAATAGTACGCGTTTTTGATACGCGCCCATAGACTTTCATTGCGTCCGTTTCTATGCGTATCGCACAGAACTGCGTGCAGCAATGCGGATGAGAAACGTATGCGTCTCATACGCATACATGTGAACTAGCCCATTTAAAAGCATTAGGAGCCGTTTCTATGCGTTTTTGGTACCAGTACGCGTTCCCTGAAAACGGCTAGGAACGCATATAGTCTGAACAGGCCCTAATGGTGTGTACACACTTGAAAGATGAATGAAAGATACCTGACCAATTTTACCCCCTTCCATGTAGTATGAGAGCCATACTGTACACAGTCTATTCTATTGAGCTGAACTCCTCCATCAGATAAAAAATCTTTGCAAGATGATGCGCACAAAGATGCTGTACACATTCAAAAGATCAGTATCTGCAAAAGATCTGTTCCTGCAAAAGATCCGTCCCTGCAAAATGCATTCATAGTCTATGATATCTGCAGATCCTCATACACACCTTGTTTAACAGACTTCATCTGCATATCTGACAATCATTTGCAGATCTGAAAATCCATCCTGGTGGATCTGATTCTGCAGATGATTGTCTGTTAAACAAGGTGTGTATGAGATCTGCAGATAGACTATGAATGCATTTTGCAGGAACAGATCTTTTGCAGATACTGATCTTTTGAATGTGTACAGCATCTTTGTGTCCAGCATCTTGCAAAGATTTTTATCGGATGTTGAGTTCAGCTCCATAGAAAAGACTGTGTAGAGTATGGCTCTCATACTACATGGAAGGGGGTAAAATTGGTCTGATATCTTTCATTTAGATTTCAAGTGTGTATGTAGCATAACTCCTAAGCGGTAGACATGTTACACACAGTAGCTAGATGCGTAAAGCACTGCCAGGTGTACCTAATTACCATTACAAACATGCAGTGATGCATTACACATAGAAGTAACACGAACAGTAACTTAAAGGGAACCTTGACTGAGAGGGATATGGAGGTTTCCTTTTAAACAATACCAGTTCCCTGGCAGTCCTGCTGATCTCTTTGGCTACAGTAGTGGCTGAAATCACACACCTGAAACAAGCATGCACCTAATCCAGTCAGACTTCAGTCAGAGCACCTGATCTGCATGCTTGTTGAGGGGCTGTGGCTAAAAGCATTAGAGACACAGGATCAGCAGGAGAGTCAGGGCCCATTCACACTTGTGCGTTTTCAGAGCGATTTCAGCTTTGCTGAAAATCGCTAGCGATTTGAAAAACGTGTGCACAATGAAAGTGTATGGAAGTGTTCTCATCTAAGCGTTTAGCGATTTGCTGAAACTCAAACGCGTTGCATGCAGCGTTTTCTGAGCGATTCTGGAGCGATTAGCAATTCAATAAAAGTATTTGAATTGAACTAAAAATCGCAAAACGCTAATCGCTGGAAAAACGCTCTCTATACAGTGAAAAATCACTAGGAAAAAACGCCAGAAAAACGCACAGCGTTTTGCGTTAGCGTTTAGCGATTTCTAGTGTGAATGGGCCCTCAGGCAACTGGTATTGTTTGAAAAGCAAAACTCCATATCCTCAGTTTAGGTTCCCTTTAACCTCCCTAGCGGTATTGACTGTCATACAAGTCAATACAAAACATGCTGTGAACGGTATTGACATGCATACACGTCAATACTCTCCTGCACTGTATACTAGACCCTTGCTTGACACATTTTGGGAAGTTACAGGGAAAAATAAATAAATAAATGGTTATGAAAACGAATTGGCTCCCTTTTTGCACATAAATCATGGGAAAAATGAAGGCTAGGGAGGTTAACCCATGTCTCAGGTGTGTTTGCACAGGTCACATGCATTACACACAAAGTTACTTACAGCCTCTGCTCTGCCGGTGTTTTGAATCAATTCTCCTGCATGAAGCACTAAGCAACTGTGCGCACTGAGAATGGGTCAGGCAGAGACGCTGAACAGTCTGGATGCAGCCCCAGGGCCATAGTCTGCCCATCCCAGCCATTCCACCTCCTGCTCCAACTAGTATACAGCACTGCTTCCTGTAGATCATGTGACATACAGGAAGCTAAGCGATGCTGTAAGTTCAAAACTGCTGCCGCTACGGCACATCTCGCCGGGACCCGGGGAACTTTGAAGCTGCTCTTTCAAACTTCCCCGTGTGGAAATGACATCGCGACGATCATATCGGCGGGTCGTTCATAAGTCGGGCGTTCGCAAGTCGGGGACTACCTGTAAGTATGCTTTCGCTGCACCTGTTAACGCGCGCGCTATGTGGTACCCCATTGCGTTATGCTGATTGATTCCACCACGCTGCACTGCTAACTCATGAGGACACAGAGAAATGAAGGAATGGGGACACCGACAGCAATAAAGCCCCTTGATTTCAATCCTCTTTTTGCATTAGCCCAAACTAAAATAAACATTAAAAACTGCACAGTTTCTCCTGCTCTATGCAGGTGCTCTACCTGAGCTGATAACAATACTTACACATAACCAATCAATTTTGCAAGGCTTCTTTCCAAATCTAATTAGCCTCGTGCAAGGATCTAGTTCTGTACACTGTAAATGTGTCTCCTGTTGTGAAAACAAAAAGTACCTAAAATTAAATTTCTATCTCATCCCCAGGGATGTGCTTTCAAGTAATTTCAAGTAGCAAGCTACTCGGAATTGAAATGGTAATGAGGTGCTGATTAAACAGGTGTGATCGCGGGTGATGGGGGGTTAAATTACCCAGAAGTCTATAGGATAGTGCGCTCCATTCTGCATCATAGCCGAACTATGAGCTGCATTCCATGACTCACTACTAAGCTTCCTCTTTCCAGCTTGAACGAGGAAGCGCAGAAGGAGGAAGGAGAACGCGGCTCACAGTTCGGCTATAATGCGGAATGGAGCGCACACTATCCTACAGACTTAATTTAACCCCAAACACCCGCGGTCACACCTGTTTAATCAGCCCATCCATGCTCATGCCTATGCAGCAGTTGAGTGGTAGTAAACATGGATTCTGGGAAACTGAATCGTTTCAAATAAGTCACATAAGACATAACTCACCGATAGATGGATTAGGGAACGCTCAGTGACGCGACCCAAAGAATGAGCCTTCCATGATCCATCTTCCTACGAAGGAACATGCGACGGCATATAATAGACATGAATGTGAATACAAACGATTAAGGCACTTTGCATGGGAGTACATGCACTGTGATGATCACAATCTCTGTGCGTCACAAAACATTATTTGGTACTTATCCGTTAGCCGGGCGCATCCGGCAGGTGGCGCTGTTGTAGCGAATTTGGATGCGCTGTTGTATCTAATTTGTATCTAATTCCATTCATAGTTACTGAACGTAGTACTGTGTGAATGGAAGCGCCGCAGGTGGCGCTAATTACATTGTTGATACGCACGATACAGTGTGTTAATGGCAAGGAATATACATTGTATTTGAAGTGGCCGGAATGAAAATGAAGGCGGCGGCAATGTAACACATGAAGCCGCCGCCGCCTTCGTCTGTTCTCCCCCTTTGCCCTCTCGCTTGTATACAATGCTGCCAGCCTGCGGGGACATGCGTGTCCCCCCAGAGTCGTTCGTCGCGGCAGGGAAGCCTGCTTGTTTCCTTGCGACGAACGACTGTGGGGGGACACGCGTGTCCCCCCCAGCTGGCAGTGTTGTATAGAAGCGAGAGGGCAAAGGGGGAGAACAGACGAAGGCGGCGGCGGCTTCATGTGTTACATTGCCGCCGCCTTCATTTTCATTCCGGCCACTTCAAATACAATGTATATTCCTTGCCATTAACACACTGTATCGTGCGTATCAACAATGTAATTAGCGCCACCTGCGGCGCTTCCATTCACACAGTACTACGTTCAGTAACTATGAATGGAATTAGATACAAATTAGATACAACAGCGCATCCAAATTCGCTACAACAGCGCCACCTGCCGGATGCGCCCGGCTAACGGATAAGTACCCATTATTTGCTTAATAGTGCACAAATACTCACATTGCAAAACCACAGAAAAAAAAAAAAATCACACAAAAAAAAACTTCAAAAATTGCGACACGGCTACGTAGCTTTACCCAAGTAAATGCTCTGGGGTACAGCAAGATGGGTCTTAGGATGGGCTAGTCTGAGAGGATAATAGTCTCTCAAACAAAAACATTGCAGTGCAGTGTGGAAAGTTAAAACATTGGAAAAATAACTAACGGACATGAAAGAATAAGCCAGGGAAAGAGTATGAAATCCAGAGAAAACCAATTACCAGTAGCAGCCCAAACCTGCCAGCTTCTCTACAACACAGCAATCAGCAGATTCCTACAAAAAGTCAGTTACAGCTGTGGTCAGTTAGCTTAATAGGTACTACACACCCAGCTGGGCATGGTCAATAAGATGCATTCAGAATCATGCAAATCTTATGTAAATATATGCAGGTAACCTGAAGTGGCTGATTCACACTACAAGAGCTTTTTATGCGCTAAAGATTTTAAAAGCTCTTGCTAATGCAATACTATAGGGGATTTTTACAAAATCACATCGCTCTAGCGCAGGGGTCCCCAAACTTTTTTGGTCAAGGGCCGGGTCAACATATTTCAGACTGCTGGGGGCCAAAGTATACATGAAATGTAGAAATCATTACATTGAGCCTAGGTAGTATAAACTATTACCTGTTAACATGTGCAGTCCTTATGTCTCCCACTTAACCAAATCCAATAGTACCCCCCCCCCCCAACACAGCATGTGCAGATAGTATGTCCTGCAACACAGAGGTGAACTCCTCCAGAGGAGAAGCAGCCATTCATGTGTCGCCCGAAGAACAGCTTTACTACAGACAGTGAAACATACCCAGGTGACAACCTGCAGTCCATTTGGACCCATGTGGATGGGTCGTGCCAGCACTGCTATTCTGTATGTGGGTCTCAGATATGTAAAGATGCACTGGACGGCATCTATAAGTAATAGATTTTTAAAGTGGGGGGCCGGTGAAAAAGCCTCAGGGGGTCACATTCGGCCCGCGGGCTTTAGTTTGAGGACCACTGCTCTAGTGAGAACACACACATAGGAGAACATTAGCAAAAGCTTTTAAGGCTCTTTCACACTAAGACATTGCGTTTGATGCGACGTTAAGGTCGCATAACGTGCCCCTAACGCAACGCATGTTTCTTGATGCGTACTGACGGATACGGATCGAACGAAAACGGCGCATGCGGCACATTTAAAAAAAAAAATTACTGAGCATGTGCAAACAGTCTAACACAGCCAAAAACGAGTATAACGCACAGCATGCTGCGCTTTCATTTAACGTGCAGCGTTATACTTAAACGCAACGTGGGCACTGTGAACAGCCCATTGATTTTCTTATTGCTGTGAGTTGGGCTGGGTTACAGGCTGCTGTAACGTGGGACTTTAACGTCCCACTGTGAAAGCAGCCTTAAAATCACAAAGCACTAAGGGCTCGTTTCCACCATAGCGAATCCGCATGCGGCAACGAGATGCGGATTCGCTTGTTACACTGAAGTGGCCGGGGCTGTTTCCACATGTGCGGCGTGCGGGAGCGATTTGGCGGCGGGCCAAATCTGCACGACGGGACCCACAGAATTCGCCTGCGTCGGGAATCCGTGCAAATCGCCGCTAATGTATTTAATAGTAAAAACGCATGCGTTTGTTACATGCGTTTTTACCCGCGATTTCGCGTGCGATTTCGCACCTTTTTCAATGTTATTTTGCCCTGGCAGTGTCATGGTTAATTTCGCATGGCACCCTGCCATGCGAAATCGCACGCGAAATCACGGGTAAAAACGCATGCGGAAACGCATCCGCATGCGTTTTTACAAGCGTCGGAATGCCGGCGAAATCGCGTCGCAACAGTGGAAACGAGCCCTTAGAAAAGCTCTTGTAGTGTGAACAAGCCCTTAGAGGCATGTGGTAGCTCATTTTTTTTCCAGGTGTTTGATTCGGACTCTACTGCAGCCAAAGATATGACCAGGACAAACAGGCAACTGGTACAGCTGTGGTCAGTTAGCTTGAGGGCTGGAACCCACTACAGTGCTTTTTTTGAGCGTTTGGGGAGCGCTTTAAATCGCTAGCACTTTCCCTAAACTCTGCCAATGCAAAGAAATGTAACAAATTCCACAGTAGCGATTGAGATTAGCAAAATCGCAATCGCAGGACATGCATCATTTTGGGAGCATCTGTGCTTCAATGTGTAAAGTATTGAAGCGCTGGCAAATCGCTCATGAATCGCTACAAATAGCAATTTAAGTGAGATTTACTCCAAACTAAAAAAAAAAAAAAAAAACTAAAAAAAAAAAAAAATAGATGATATATTGAAAGGACTAATCAGAATTAAAATCGCAAATCGCTACACAATCGCTGGCAAAAAGCTTACACTTTTTAAAATTGCTCCCAAAAGCACCGGAAATCGCTCATGAAATCTCTTACAAAAAGTACTTAAAAATGCTAGCGATTTGTAGTGGGTTCCAGGCCTAATAGGCACTTCACACACAACTAGGGATGGTCAATGAGATGCAAACAATTCTTTGTTTCAGAATCATGCAAATCTTTTTTGCAAATACATGCAGCTTAAAGGGACTCCGAGCAGTGCAGAAACTATGGAAAGATGCATATCATTTTAAAGCTCTCTTTCTCCTCTTTCCAATGATATATAAACCACCACCCTACGTCTTTTAGTTTTCGCTATTTTCGCGATTGAAATTGCCGCGGCCGCGATTTCGATCGCGAAAATAGAGAAAACTAAGGGCCCTTTTCCACCTGCAATCGCTAGCGTTCATGCTGAACACTAGCGATTGCTGAATCGCAAAACCGGCGATTCCCCCGACGTTTGCGGCCTCGATTTTGCTATGCTATGCACTGCATAGCAAAATTGCGGCAATTATCGCTCCGCCGCGCGTTCGTGTTCCCGACAAAAGCGAATCGCGGTAGTGGAAATGACCTACCGCGATTCCTATGTTAAAAAGCAAACCGTAGCGATTGTAAAATCGCTAGCGGTTTGCGGTTTTGCGATTCAGCCAGCGCAAACGCGCTGGTGGAAAAGGGCCCTAAAAGGTGTAGGGCAACGATTTAGGTGTCGTCAGAAAGAGGAGAAAGGGAGCTTTAAAATGATATCCATCAAGTCATAGTTATATTGTATTACACAGGACGACACTTTCCCCAGTGTCAGCAGCTCCATTCTGCTGAATGCAGCTGCTGACTTTGACAAAAAGTCGCCCTGTGTAATACAATATAACTATGGAAAGATGGATATCATTTTAAAGCTCTCTCTCTCCTCTTTCTGACGACACCTAAATCGTCGCCCTACGCCGCCTTTTAGTTTTCTCTATTTTCGCGATCGAAATCGCGGCCGCGGCAATTTCAATTGCGAAAACTAAAAGGCGTAGGGTGGCGGTTTATATATCATTGGAAAGAGGAGAAAGAGAGCTTTAAAATGATGTGCATCTTTCCATAGTTTCTGCACTGTTCGGAGTCCCTTTAAAGGGAACCTGAAGTGAGAGGCATATGGTGACTGAAACATTTATTTATTTTCAAACTTTAACCACTTGAGGACCACAGTCTTTTCGCCCCTTAAGGACCAGAGCCTTTTTCTCCATTCAGACCACTGCAGCTTTCACGGTTTATTGCTCGCTCATGCAACCTACCACCTAAATGAATTTTACCTCCTTTTCTTGTCACTAATACAGCTTTATTTTAGTGCTATTTGATTGCTGCTGCGAGTTTTACTTTTTATTATATTCATCAAAAAAGACATAAGTTTTGTCAAAAAAAATGACTTTTTTTACTTTCTGTGCTGACATTCTTCAAATAAAGTAAAATTTCCTATACATTTGAGCGCGAAAGTTATTCTGCTACATGTCTTTGATAAAAAAAAAAACATTCAAGTGTATATTTATTGGATTGGGTAAAAGTTATAGCGTTTACAAACTATGGTGCCAAAAGTGAATTTTCCCATTTTCAAGCATCTCTGACTTTTCAGCGCACCTGTCAGGTTTCATGAGGTGCTAAAATTCCAGGATAGTATAAATACCCCCCAAATGACCCCATTTTGGAAAGAAGACATCCTAAAGTATTCAGTGAGAGGCATGGTGAGTTCATAGAAGATTTTATTTTTTGTCACAAGTTAGCGGAAAATGACACTTCGTGAAGAAAAAAAAAAATTCCATTTCTGCTAACTTGTGACAAAAAAAAAATGAAATCTGCCACGGACTCACCATAGCCCTCTCTGAATACCTTGAAGTGTCTACTTTCCAAAATGGGGTCATTTGTGGGGTGTATTTACTGTCCTAGAGTCCAATGAGTACCTTTAGGATTTCAAGGGTAATTTTGAGACATTTGTTTTGAAGACTACTCCTCACGGTTTAGGGCCCCTAAAATGCCCGGACAGTATAGGAACCCCACAAATGACCCCATTTTAGAAAGAAGACACCCCAAGGCATTCCGTTAGGAGTACGGTGAGTTCATAGAAGATTTTATTTTTTGTCACAAGTTAGCGGAAAATGACACTTTGTGAAAAAAACCAATAAAAATCAATTTCCGCCAACTTGTGACAAAAAATAAAATCTTCTGTGAACTCACCGTACTACTAACGGAATACCTTGGGGTGTCTTCTTTCTAAAATGGGGTCATTTGTGGGGTTCCTATACTGCCCTGGCATTTTAGGGGCCCTAAACCATGAGGAGTAGTCTTGAAACGAAATGTCTAAAAATGACCTGTGAAATCCTAAAGGTACTCATTGGACTTTGGGCCCCTTAGCGCAGTTAGGGTGCAAAAAAGTGCCACACATGTGGTATCGCCGTACTCGGGAGAAGTAGTTTAATGTGTTTTGGGGTGTAGTTTTACACATATAAGCTATTAAAGGAAGAGAATTGGCTCTTGGGTGCATAAGAAAATACAAAACAATCTTTATTATTTTGGTATTAACATACAAATAAATACATATATATAATTAGAAACCCCCTTAAAAACAGTGAATGATCCCCCTGGGCAACACAAGGAATAGTGAGGCTGCAGTCCTCACAATACCTCGCAAGAAAAAAGAAAAAAGAGTTCCACTCCAAGTAAAAAAACCACAGATGATAAATCAATGTAAAAAATGGCTGATATGAATCCACTTGTAACAAAGAAGCTAAGCCTCAGAAGATCCCGTCACATCACAGTGACGCTGGTTGTTAGACACATGCCAGGCACCCACATCATAAAGGGGTGTATTTTTATTCATATGCTGTGACTTGTAACGATCAAGGAAAAGTACCCATGGAGCAATCCAGCATGAAAATACAGGTCCATAGATCCAGGATCAAAGGCGTATGGCAGAGAAATAGATAAGCCACAGACTGTTCCTGTATGCTGACATAGGTAAATTCTAACAATCCCCCAATCGCAGGGATACAGAGCCTTATGCACAGATGATAGAGGCACAATGTAGCAAGCCAGAGCTCAAAGGAGTTAATGCCGGCAGTTGGATATTAGCAAGCAGCAGGTGCCAAGCCAGCCATGCAAAGCTTCATAGTTACCATCCTGTAGTGCACGAAGTGGATCCAAGGAAATGCTGAAGCGTGGATATGGAGTGGCTCGCTTGTGTGTGCCCAGGAGATATGGCTGCCCAAACGCCTTACATGTTTCGCCGCACTAGCGGCCTTTTCAAAGGCAGGCAGCAGAAGAAACATCACCTCTGAACGCCAGAATGGCGTTTTTGAAAGCCGCCGCCGCCGCCGCCGCGCACGCCCCGCCCCCTTCACGCCCACATCGGACCAAGCGTCCGTAGAGCGTGTGGGCGGCAACCCGCTGGAGCGCAAATGCGCTCATGCGTGCCTCAACCAGGAAGCGACTAGTCGCATCCCTGTGAGGCTGAATAGCGGGACGCCTGGCACAGCCCAAAGGCGGGCGGAAGTAAGAGGAGGGGCGGGCATCAGCTCCTGGCGGCAATCCGGGGATATATGTAGCTTTATTTGTCTAAAAAGACAAAACAAACTAGCTAACAAAAACAAAAACAATAACAAAGAAAAAGGACTAACACATTGATATTACTAAGAAAATGGGCACATCCCTAGGGACCAAAACAGAGTCCGAAAGTGGTGTGACCTCAAAAAATACATAAATGCTAACATATAAATATGGGTCCCATTCACGAGAGATCCCACAGGGTGGCATGGCAGCGCTATTTTGGCATCAATGGTGCCAAAGGGCGTGTGTGGTGGAAATGAAGCCAGAAACCATCCCGGGTGTCTCTCATGAAGCCAAACAGGCAAAGGGCCCAGAATTGCATTAAAGGAGTACTATCGATTGAAACGACTTTTTTTTTTAATACTGTATATTAGTGTACACATTACCACTAGTGCTAGGGGCACTTTATTTATTCACCCAGGTCTCTCTCTCACTATCCCTGCTTAAAAATTCATTTCTCACACAGCTCATAGTAGTTTGGGTCACCCTGAGCTGCTTGGTTACTCTGCCACACAGCTCACAAATATATTTCACTGTGTCACTCACAGCATGCAGGAGACATGAGGAGAAATAGGCTGATCTGAGGTGGTAACAGGTAACTAAATGAGCTGTAATATTGCTGGAATATAACTAGCTATAAACAATAGTCTGTGTTTACACTCAGTCTGGCTGCTGCTTGAGGTGATTCACTCCAGGCTGCATCCACTTTACAAGCTGCTGAGAGGGGCAGACCACTGTTTACAATTAGCATTATTAGTATCTTTATCAGTCAAGAGAAGCAAAGATAATAAACACACATTGCTAGAATCTTTAACCCCTTACCACCATATCAATAAGATTCTTTCAGCAAGGTGATAATTAAACTAGAAACTGAGGAGTTGATAGCAACTCCCCTGTGCAGACATGGGCTTAGCCCTCTGGGAGCAGTCAGCATATAGATACATTTGTATCAAACACTGACGGCCAAAACTGACGGAGGATTTTACAGCTGAGAGGAACAGCTGTGTGAGGAATCAAATTGCTCCTAGTACTTGTCCTAATGTGTGCTACAACATACAGCATTTAAAAATAAATGCATACATCGATAGTATTCCTTTAAATCAAATTAAATTCAGAATGAAGAGGAAAGACACATGTCAATAATGATATCCTCTTTCTCTGAAACGGGAGCGAAGCATTTTCGCCTCCCTTTCGAAGACAGGATCTTCTGTACAATTACGTCGTAATCTAAGGTATTGACCAGTTGGTATTCCTCGTATTGTATGTTCAGGATGGGCACTCTCTGCATGTAAATATGCATTGGATGCTGTGGGTTTACGAAATAATCGGGTGGATACATGTCCGTCGGCACTGACAACAATTCTGACATCAAGAAAAGGAATCGACTGCTGATCACAATCCATGGTGAACTTAAGATTTTTGAGCTAAAAGCAACAGAACCTAGAGGTTTGAATGACAGCATTAATTATCGAGTATTCCTGGTTGAGGCACGCATGAGCGCATTTGCGCTCCAGCGGGTTGCCGCCCACACGCTCTACGGACGCTTGGTCCGATGTGGGCGTGAAGGGGGCGGGGCGTGCGCGGCGGCGGCGGCTTTCAAAAACGCCATTCTGGCGTTCAGAGGTGATGTTTCTTCTGCTGCCTGCCTTTGAAAAGGCCGCTAGTGCGGCGAAACATGTAAGGCGTTTGGGCAGCCATATCTCCTGGGCACACACAAGCGAGCCACTCCATATCCACGCTTCAGCATTTCCTTGGATCCACTTCGTGCACTACAGGATGGTAACTATGAAGCTTTGCATGGCTGGCTTGGCACCTGCTGCTTGCTAATATCCAACTGCCGGCATTAACTCCTTTGAGCTCTGGCTTGCTACATTGTGCCTCTATCATCTGTGCATAAGGCTCTGTATCCCTGCGATTGGGGGATTGTTAGAATTTACCTATGTCAGCATACAGGAACAGTCTGTGGCTTATCTATTTCTCTGCCATACGCCTTTGATCCTGGATCTATGGACCTGTATTTTCATGCTGGATTGCTCCATGGGTACTTTTCCTTGATCGTTACAAGTCACAGCATATGAATAAAAATACACCCCTTTATGATGTGGGTGCCTGGCATGTGTCTAACAACCAGCGTCACTGTGATGTGACGGGATCTTCTGAGGCTTAGCTTCTTTGTTACAAGTGGATTCATATCAGCCATTTTTTACATTGATTTATCATCTGTGGTTTTTTTACTTGGAGTGGAACTCTTTTTTCTTGCGAGGTATTGTGAGGACTGCAGCCTCACTATTCCTTGTGTTGCCCAGGGGGATCATTCACTGTTTTTAAGGGGGTTTCTAATTATATATATGTATTTATTTGTATGTTAATACCAAAATAATAAAGATTGTTTTGTATTTTCTTATGCACCCAAGAGCCAATTCTCTTCCTTTAATAGCTTATATATTTACTTGTTGGCATGATGCATAAGAGAATAATTATTAAGATCATATTTTTCCTCATAACCAATTCCCATCTCATTTTGACCACATTCCACATACAATAGAGTCATTACAATTTATAGTTTTACACATACCCATGCTGGGTGGGAGAAATATCTCTGTAAATGGACAATTGCGTGTAAAAAAAATAAAAAAAATTGTCATTTACAGAGATATTTCTCCCACCCAGCATGGGTATGTGTAAAAATACACCACAAAACACATTATACTACTTCTCCTGAGTACGGCGATACCACATGTGTTGCACTTTTTTGCACCCTAACTGTGCTAAGGGGCCCAAAGTCCAATGAGCACCTTCAGGCTTTACAGGGGTGCTTACAATTTAGCACCCCCCCCCCCCCCCCCACTTGCCAGGACAGTTAACAAACCCCACAAATGACCCAATATTAGAAATAATACACGCTAAGGTATTCCATGAGGGCCATGGTGAGTTCATAGAAAATTTTATTTTTTGTCATAAATTAGCGGAAAATGACATTTTGTGAAAAAACAAACAAACACAATTTCTGCTAACTTGTGACAAAAAATAAAGTATTCTATGAACTCACCATGCATCTAACGGAATACTTTGGGGTGTCCGCTTTCCAAAATGGCATCATTCGTGGGGTCTGTCCTGGCATTTTAGGGTCTCTGCAATCATTACATGTATGGCCAGTATTAGGAGTTTCTGCTATACTCCTTATATTGGGCATAAGGGTAATGCACTCTGGGCTGAAAGGAAAAATGTACATCAATCAATCAATCAATCAATGTGGATGAAAAAAATATCCTATGTCCTGGCGTCTGCCAGGACATAGGAGCTGCCGCCCCAAAAATCCAAACCCACCAGCTCGTATGCCCTGGCAAACCTGATTTATCCATTCACACCGATCGATGTGGATGAATAAATCATTGCCTGAGTTCTTTTTTGATACAAAGTGCTTGCCAAAGCGTATGAACCCCAACACCACTCCTTGGCCCATATGCCTCGGCAAACATATCTTTTTGACTGCAGAGGAGAAATCTCGTCCTGCAGCGCTGCATGCACCGCCTTGTGTGTACGCTGACAGACGCGCAATGTTCTGTCAGGATGCACCATCAGTGCTGCAGCTGGTTAGTCGTTCGCTCAGTCCACCTGGAAGGTTATTGGATGGAAAAAGAGAAAAAAAATACAAAAAAACCCCCAAAAAACAAGCAAGCAGCAAAGCAATTACTTCATTAACATTAATAAACTTTAAACTTTTTTAATAAAAACCTTAACATTGCAAACCAAACATTAACTTCTTTGCTTACCTGTTTTTTTTTTTTTTTTTTAACTTACCTCCCGAGGACAAACCTCTCCTCCCCCATGGGACAATGTGCGACGTGCAAATCGCACAGAGTTGTGGCAAAGTACATTACGCATTTTGTCCCAAGTGAAAGGAGAGGTTTCTGACAGCCCTGTGTACTACGATCTCTCGAAACCAGACGTTTGGTTTCACACTGCATATTGACAAATCCGGTGGGTTGAGCCGCCGCACCGTATCGTCCAAAACAGACCTCCAGGGAATGCCACAAGAGTAGCATTTGGCCTAGTAATGAACTGCGTCGCCATAGACTAACATAACTTCCGGGCCGATCGATATTGCCACAGAAGCCACGCAGTAACGTAGGCATGCACTAGTAAGTCAAGCACTTCCGGCGTAGGGGGGGGACCGCAAAGTGTGACTTTCGCTAGGCATTTTGCCCTAACGCATCGCAGCAGTGTGAAATAGCACTGAGAGACCCTTGTGTGCCTACCGCTGTGTTTGGAGTTCCCTACTCTCTAATAGTGTACCTGCTCGTGGTACCTCTCAAAATACTCCTCTAGGCATAGGCCAGGCTGGTCAGGACAGGTGGGACAATAAACAGTGGTGTCACGCCTTATGCCAGCCCTGCTGCAGACACGACAACGTTTTCTTCGGATTCGGTGACCTGGGGTACTCGGAATTGGATAGGCGTAATGCCTTCCACGCAGCCGGCTAGTTGCATCTTGGGGTTGGGCCACGGCACCTCCTGGATACAGGAGTTCCACCACGATCTGTTTATTAAATTGAATAAACGATCCAGTTCTCCCAGCCTTACTGTAGAGAACAAAGCTGTTGTAAATTGCCAATTGAATGAGGTAAAAAAGACACTTTTTTATACCAGCGCCTTGTTTTTCGGGCAACTAAATAGGGCGCTAACCTCTGGTCATTGAAGTCCACCCCTCCCATGTTAGTATTATACTCGTGGACGACAAGGGGTTTTTCAATGACCTCAGTTCACCGTTGAATTTCAACTGTCGTGTCTGCGTGAATGGTGGACAGGAAGTAAACCTCCCTCTTGTCCTTCCATTTCACCGCGAGCAGGTGGTCAGCACACAAGGCGGCCCTCTGCCCCCGTTCAAGTCTGGTGGTAATGAGCCATTGGGGGAAGCCCCGGCGACTAGGCCGCACGGTGCCACAGCATCGGATTTTTTCTATTTTTAAGTGCTGAAAGAGGGCCACACTTGTGTAATAATTGTCCATATAAAGATGGTACCCCTTCTGGACAAGGGTGACACCAAGTCCCACACAACCTTTCCACTGCTCCCCAGGTAGTCAGGGCATCCGACCGGCTCCAATTTTGAGTCTTTTCCCTCATAGACTCTAAAATAAGATGTATAGCCTGTGGCCCTTTCACAGAGCTTATACAGTTTCACCCCATACCGGGCGCGCTTGCTTGGGATGTACTGTTTGATGCGAAGGCGCCCGGTAAAACATATGAGGGACTCGTCTACGCAGATGTCCTGGTCAGGGGTATAAGCATCTGCAAATCTGGATGACAGGTGGTCTATAAGGGGTCGAATTTTGTAGAGCCGGTCAAAATCAGGGTGGTCACTTCGATGACAGGTTTCGTTGTTATTGAAGTGCAGGAAGCGCAGGATGTTCTCAAATCGTGTCCTGGACATGGCAGCAGAGTACAGGGGAACATGATATGCTGGGTCCGTAGACCAATAAGACCGCAACACATTCTGCTTTACTAGTCCCGTGTGAAGGAGAAGGCCCAAAAAAATTTTAATTTCGGAAACTTGGACTGGTTTCCACCGAAAAGGCTGGGCAAGGAACTTTTCCGGATTGGCGGTTATATATTGTGTGGACTTACGGTTGGTCTCTGCCACAATTAAGTCTAAGAGATCCTGGGTGAAGAACAGATAGAAAAAGTCTAGGGCCGATTCTAGATTATCTGTCTCCACCTGGACTCCAGACTGGGCGGTGAAAGGGGGAAGTACGGGTGCGGCGGAATCAGGGGATTGCCAATTTGGGTTTGCCAGCACCTCTGGTAAACTAGGGGTAGTACGGGCCCGTCTTCTTGGTGGCTGCGACTGGGATCTTACTGCACGTGCCACCGAACCAGTTTCAACTTCCATGCTCCATCCATGCTTCAACTTCCATTCACTTCACCAGGGTCTACGGAAGTACTGGTGCTAGGTCCAGGAGATGTTGTGCTGCTGGTGCCTGCCCCACCATGAAATCTCAGACCAGCACGAACACCACTCTGCTGCCCTTAAAGCCGATCCTGCGCCACCTGCGGTCCAACAACATGGGGTGTGGTACGCCTGGCTTTAGCCGGGACCTCAACCTCGTCATCACTATCGGTCAGTGAGCCACTGCTCAATTCAGGTTCAAACTCTGACCCGGAAGATTCGTCGAATGAGGCGTCCCAATCGTCCTCATCCGACTGGGCCATGTACCTGAGAACCTCATCATCGGAATACCCCTTTCTTGCCATGGTGGTCTGCTAAATTTAGGGGGTATTCCTCTGAGACTACCCAGAAAAAAGAGCACCTACCTAGCAAAAGGGAGTATTTGAGAGGTAGAAAGCTGTGGTCACTGAGTTTTAATAAAAAAATAAATCAAAACTGAGGTTTACAGTGCCACAGCTATTGTACAGTGTTTTTTTGCAGTGATCAGAAAAAAAATTCTGTCACTGCAGTGGGGCGGGCTGAACGCAAGTGCAGGCGAACGATCAGGCCTGATCGGGCAAACACTGCAGGGTTTTTTTGTGGATCCTAGTGACCCCAATAGATCTGACTGCGATCAGTAATGATCACTTACAGATACTATATAGTACCAATGTTGATTAGCAACAGTGATGACGCTAATTAGTGACTGTGGTGCAGTGGGCTGAGCACTAACTGACACAAAGGGGCCTAGCTAACTGGCCTAACACTAGTGATACAAAAAAGTGACAGTTTTCACTGATCACTGTTTTTAGATCACTAGGATAGTGACAGGGGGGTGGTGGCGAGTGGGGAATCAGAGGCAATCAGAAACAATCACAGGACAATCAAAGGCAATCACAGGGCAATCGCAGGCCACTCAATTCACGGGACAATCAAAGCTAATCACGGGACAATCAAAGCCAATCACAGGGCAATCAAACCAATCACGGCACAATCAAAGCCAATCACGGGACAATCAAAGCCAATCACAGGACAATCACGGGACAATCAAATACAATTACAGCACAATGAAATTGAATGTCAGCACAATGAAATTGAATGTCAGCACAATCAAATACAATGCACTGGGAAGGTGATTGGGGTGGGGGGGGGGGGGGGGGTGGTGGGGGGTTCTGAAGGCGATCTAAGGGTGTGGGGGGGTTGATTAGGTGCCCGCACGGGGCAGACTGGGTCCTGATCTGGTGGGTGGCAGACACAGGGGGGTGACGATAGGAGATCAGTGAGGGATTACAGGGGAGAATAGATGTAAACAATGCACTGGGGAGGTTATCAGGAGGGGGGGTCTGAGGGCAATCTGAGGGTCTGGGTGGGTGATCAGGTGCCCCCAAGGGACAGTTTAGGGTCTGCTCTGATTGGTGGTGGTGACAAGGGGTGATAGACAGGTGATCAGTGGGTAAGGCAGCTATACAGCTGTATACAGTATACAGGGGGGGGGGGTCTGGGAGGGGGGTCTGGGGGGGATCTGAGGGTAGGGGGGGGTGATCAGGGGACCCTAGGGGGGCAGTTAGGGACCTAACCGAGGGGATAGCGTTGCTAGGTAGTGACAGGGAGTGATTGATGGGTTTTATGGGGGTTCTTGGGTGCCAAATGTGGTGTGCTGGAGTGTTCAGGGGGTGTTCTTGAGGGCTGGGGTGGGCGATCGGGGGGTCTGTGTGGGTAAAAACAGGTGTTGCTGTGCTCACAGTAAGGGCTGCCGTCCTCTCTGATGGTCGCACGACGAGTGACCATCAGCGGAGGAGGCAGTCAGTATAATACACTTTGTTACAATAACAAAGTGTATTATACGATTTCCCATAGGCTGATCGCCGCATTTGAAACCCACCGGCGCTGCTAATT